>NC_044310.1:138507157-139135425 GCF_007474595.2 Lynx canadensis | reverse complement strand
TCTAGTCAGCCCTCTACTACATGGTAAGCATAGGGGCCAATTCTGTCCTTGTATGCGGAGGCCTGCTTTGTCTCCAACCAGTGCCCAAACAATGGTGGGTAAGCTTGTCTAATTCAGGGGTTAAATATGAGAAAGTCCACTGAGGTCACGTATCTATGTCTTGTCTTCCAACACCATTTTTATTAGTATCCGTGTCTGTTTCTCAATTGGTTCCAAAGTAGAAAAGAAAAAAGAATGTTGCTTTTTGTCCTCCTAAGCAAAATTTGCAGGCTACACTCAACAATTTATAAGTGGCAATGTTTTTTTTGACTTCAGAACATTCTATCTTCTATACTCCAGTCTCCATCATATGGCCTCTAAGATCATACATATTCTATGTTCAGTTTATTCCACTCACCCTATTCTCTCTGGTTATTTGCATAACTACGATGCAATAGCACATGTGGTGTAAGTACTCTCTAACACACTGAATATAAGTTAAATGAGAGCACTTTAAATTCCCAGCCTTGTAAAAACATAGTAAAACAAACATGGATAATTTCCCTATCTCAATTCTGTGAATTTAGAACTCTTCACATAAACCTATCCTTGTTATTTATAGATATTAATCACGATATCTGTCTGTGAACCCTCCTATGCCATGTTTGATACCATGTGACATTCCATTCCACAGGGTTAGAGTAACTGACCCTCAACACCTAACCCATTGGTAACCAGTGACCTATGAAATAGAACAGGGTTTAAAGCTTTTGTAACAGAAATGTGAACACAAAGACTGCTTCTGGTTAAATAAGGCAGAACGAACACAAATATGTGTCCAAACATTCCAAAATAAAAGCAGAACAATGTTGTTTTTTTTCTTCAAATGGCATTTATCTTCAGAGGTGATGAGAACAAGGAGGTAAGAATTATCAATCAAATTTTCAGACTTACAAAAGCTACAGCTTAGCAGACAAGAGAACACTGAAATATAAAACAGTCAGGGCAGGGCAGTGAGGGAGGCAGGTGGAGAGAAAACAACTTGAAGCAGGAAAACTCCCCCTATCTATCTAAAGACTTATTAAGAGTTGAGATCAATGGTTACTCTCTGAAAGAAGGGGTAAAACACTTCTGAAAATAGGAAAATTAGTTAAAATTCTTTATATGGAGAATTAGATCCTTCTCTTGTCCAGTGTAGCTAACCAACTAGTTTTTCTCCCAAATGGTAGAAGCCTGGCAGATTAATCTGCAAAGGCCGATCCAGAGAGCCTGTGGGCTCTGGAGCACCAGGCATATACCGAGGGAAAGTAAAAGGCTCCATACCAAATGAGAAAGGGTAAGCAACAGGCTATGTGTTGAATCATGAAATCTGCCAGCACTGCCATCCACTGCCATCTCACCTTGCCAACCCCACCTCCCAACTCAGCTATAAAGACAAAAACAGGGGCGCCTGGGTGGCTTAGCTGATTGAGTGTCCCACTCTTGAATTTGGCTCAGGTCATGATCCCAGGGTCGTGGGATCGAGGCTCATGCTGGACTCTGCTGAGTGTGGAGCCTGCTTGGGATTCTCTCCCCCCACCCTGCCCCTCTTCCCTGGTCACACACTCTCTCGCTTTAAAAGAAAAACATAACAGGAGCGCCTGGGTGGCTTCATTGGCCGACTTCAGCTCAGGCCATGATCTCATGGCTTGTGAGTTCGAGCCCCGTGTCGGGCTCTGTGCTGACAGCTTGGAGCCTGGATCCTGCTTCAGATCTGTGTCTTCCTCTCTCTCTGCCCCTAACCCACTCGCATTCTGTTTCTCTCTCAAAAGTAAATAAATATTTAAAAATTAAAAAAAAAAAAAAGAAAAGAAAAACAAAAAGCCAAAAAAAAAAAAAAAGTTAGCCACCACATAAATGATCTTATTCCAATATAACTGGGACAGTCAAGTAATCCAGATATTTGAGAAAAGACAGCAAAACAAATATAATGAAAAAAAGAAACTCAGAGAAAAAAATGAGAATGAAGAGAAAGAAAAAAATAACCCTTACAGAGATATTACTGCATCCATGAAAGTAGAACAGAAACAGGATACTATATAAAAGGAACAGTTAGAGAACAGAAAGTTAAAATTTTAAAGTATAATAGCAAAAATAAATAACATCAGCATTCTCAACAACGCTAGATGTTAAAGACAACAGTGTTCAAAATTCCTAAGTGTTCAAGAGTCAAAACAACCTAAAACCCTCTATCCAGCCAAACTATCAATCAAGCATGAGGCTACAATAAAAATATTATCAGACATGCAAGAACCCAAAAAAATGCACCTTCCAAACACCCTTTCTCAGAAAGCCACTGGAAAGTGTGCTCCATTAGAATGGAGTATATCTAAACATAAGAGAAGTCTGGAATCCAGGAAAGAGGGAAGCAAACACATGAGAGAAGCGAAGAAATTCCCAAGATGATGGTGACAGATGACAATCATGTAGTAAGCCTAAGAGCAACCAGTCTAGAATAAAGCAGCAAAATTAATGGTTCCAGGAAAAAATGTCCATGAAAGAAATAAAATTAACAGATTATTTGACTATTTGAACATATTAAAAGAGTTATACTTCTGGGGCGCCTGGGTGGCGCAGTCGGTTAAGCGTCCGACTTCAGCCAGGTCACGATCTCGCGGTCCGTGAGTTCGAGCCCCGCATCAGGCTCTGGGCTGATGGCTCAGAGCCTGGAGCCTGTTTCCGATTCTGTGTCTCCCTCTCTCTCTGCCCCTCCCCCGTTCATGCTCTGTCTCTCTCTGTCCCAAAAATAAATAAAAACGTTGAAAAAAAAATTAAAAAAAAAAATAAAAGAGTTATACTTCTATGGGAGAACTTGCATTGAATTAATGAAAGGCACATAGAAAAAGAAACAGAAACAGATAAGAGAGTTGTCTCCTTTGAACATAAAAACCTAAGCAAGAAAGGAAATGTAATCATTAAGTACTTGTTTCAGTTGCTAATATTTGCAGAATACTGTATACACTGAATACTGATTTAATAATGTAATTATAGCCAAAAAAAGGGGGGGGCAGGGAAAGTGTGTCGAGTAGATAAGTAAAATGAAGAACATTTTAACGTTTATTTATTTTTGAGACAGAGAGAGACAGAGCATGAACGGGGGAGGGGCAGAGAGAGAGGGAGACACAGAATCGGAAGTGTGCTCCAGGCTCTGAGCCATCAGCCCAGAGCCTGATGTGGGGCTTGAACCCACGGACTGTGAGATCGTGACCTGAGCTGAAGTCGGACGCTCAACCGACTGAGCCACCCAGGTGCCCCAAGAAGAACATTTTAAATAGAGGAGAGAATATATTTTTCTAAAAAGTAGCTATCTCAGGGTGCCTGGGTGGCTCAGTCAGTTGAACATCTAACTTCAGCTCAAGTCATGATCTTGCATTCATGGGTTCGAGCCCTGGTCTCTGTGCTGACAGCTCAGAGCCTGGAGCCTGCTTTGGATTCTGTGTCTCCCTCTCTCTCTGCCCCTCCCCTGCTCATGCTCAGTCTCTCTGTCTCTCAAAAAAATAAAATGTTAAAAATAATAAAAATAATAAAAAAAGAGGTGGACATACATTTTTTAAAAAAGCAGCTATCTCTCAGAATGGGATAAAGACTGCCCTTATTAGGGGAAGAAAATCTCAACTAAGCCTATTGATAAGCGTATTAACCTGATAAAAACATGTGATTTAAAAGACCTAAAAACCCAAACCAACCCCGCCCCCACCCCCCAGAGGCAATATGTGTGTTAATGATGGGAACAAGTGAAAAGGTACCATTTATAATATGGGCCATGGAAGACCAAAGCTGTGAGGTAACAGAAATGAGAAGGAAAAAGCAAAAGAATTCCAGTTCTAGTTTATAAGCATTAAGAATCCTTATAAAAGGCACTTGGGTGGCTCAGTAGGTTAAGTGTCCGACTCTTGATTTCAGCTCAGGTCATGATCTCACGGCTTTTGAGTTTGAGCCCTGCATAGGGTTCAGCTCTGACAGTGCAGAGCCTGCTTGGGATTCTCTCTCTCCTCCCTCTCTGTCCCTCCTCAACTCGCAATCTCGTTCTCTCTCTCAAAATAAATAAACATTAAAAATTTCTTTAAGAATCCTTACACTAATTCCCTTTTTGCTTTAATCTGAATCGTAATTGCTAACCTTATAATAAAAAATATCTATTTAATACACTTAATCCTTTGTAAAAAATGTTTCCCCGAGGGTTAGTACAACTTATTTTGAGGTTTTAGGTTTCAAGCAGAACTTTATTTTTCCTTTGATTTGTTTGTAGTCCTAAACATTTCCAGTTAGTATTCAGTAGCTTAATAAAACCCTAATTCAGTTGTTGCTTGTAAGTACTGTGAATTACAATTACTTATAACAATGGTTATCCCTGATGCAATTCCTATTATCCTCAAATGAATGCTTCACATACATTCACAATACTTCACAAACATAGATAGTTTTCTCTAATGTTCACAAAACCCGGGAGAGGATGGTATTGTATCTTCACTGCAAAATAAAATTGAGATTTTAGAGGTGTTTCAGTTAGTTTGCACCTTGTCACACAGAATTTGAACCCAAGTATGTTGGATTCAGAAGTACATGCTACTTTCCCTTTACCACAACTTGCCTGAAAGGAGTGCATTTATATGTGCCCCTAGTCTGTGGGTTGTTCTTACGATTCTTTGCTTGTACAGAAATTTTAAGTTTTAATAGAGTACAATTTATTAACCTTTCCCTTATGGTTTCTCTCTTTGCCTTAAGAATTCTTTAAGTCATAAGGTTATCCTTTTTTTTTAAATGTTAATATTTTGTGTTTCATATTTAGTCTTTATTTGGTTGTTCTTCCATATGGATAACCATTGTCCCAGCACTACTTATCAAATATTTTCATTCTTGGGGTGCCTGGGTGGCTCAGTCAGTCGAATGTCCAACTTCAGTTCAGGTCATGATCTCATGGTTTGCTTCTTGAGTTCAAGTCCCACACTGGGCTCGCTGCTGTCAGTGCAGAGCCCACTTTGGATCACTGTCCCCCTTCTCTTCTGCCCCTCCCCTGCTCACACTCTCTCCCTTAAAAATAATAAAAATTTTTCATCCTTTCCCCACTGACTTGGAATGTCTCTCTGATCACACATCAAATTTCCACATATCTGTAGGTGGGTATGTTTGTTTCTTAGCCTTTTTTCCTTCCATGGGTCTGCTTACCAGTCACTGAATAAAAGATTAATATCTCAAACCATAGAATTTTAAGAAAGCATTGACTATGAAAGGAAAAAATGAAATTGGGGCAGGGGAGGCAGAAAATGGATAGCAACTAGACTTCTTTGAATATGGCTTCTTTTATAGATATGACTTTTAGAACCAATTTTACATAATATGAAACAAAATAAAATCTTGGAACAAAATCCTTAAGAACAAAATTAAATGGAACAAACAAAGCCAACTGTCATTTGGGTTCTATTACAAGTATCTTTAAAATTTAGTAAAATGGAATTTCTAGTGGGAAATACTCTTAAGACCAAAAGCAAAAACGAACCAACCAACAAACCAAAAAAACTTCAAACTGTTTTTGATAATTATATTATTGGTACAACGTGTTGGCATTATTCTGAGACTATTGTGGTGTAAGGTGGGATAAAACAAGGTAATTATTTGGCCACCCTTGAGAACTGATAGATGTGAAGGTTTTAAGTTTGTAAAATTAAAACCCTGTAGTCTTGATTTAAGTAAGAAATATTAGTAAAAAACTCATATGTATTTTACCTTTGAAATTGTAAAAGTACGTATTTCCCTGTGAGGTCCACTAAAAAGTCTTAGAGAAGCTGGCCAACCCAGTAGCAGTGAACATCCCTAGTGCCCAGATTGTAGTCTCCAACCAGAATATGCCACTAAAAGGAACATAAACTCCCTGGAGAAATGGATGCTTTCAGATCTGAGCCAGGAAATACAAAAGGTGAGCCTATAACATCTTAGTTTTCTTGCTTTTGGGTACGGTACAGCCATGTCAAAAGGATTTAAAAGCTAACCTGTTTTTTCCTACAGGCCAGAAATGGATGAATATGAATATAAGGATAATAATGCAATGAATTAAATCATAATAAAAATATATGTAAGTTCATGATCCATAATGACTCTAATAACAATAAACATCCTCGCAGTCACTTTTAGAAGGTACTAAGAAACGAACCTCCATCAGGAAGTTCAGAATTTTTGGTTCTCTCCTTTTGTTTTTAGGATCTAGAGAATGAGACCCCACCCCCAAACCCCACCCCCAGCTACCAGCACATGGATAGGGTGGTACATGCAGTGGAGTCCATACAGGCTGGAGGCATCATGAGGGGTTAAGGGTGGTGAATGGTGCCCCATCCGTCCCTGGACTTCAGTGTAAAGTGACTCCTTCCAGGATGGGGGGAAGGAGGTGGCATTCCAGAGGCAACACAGTGGGGAGGAGACCTGGAATGTGATTTTCTTCATTGTTTGAGCCTCTGGTGGCAAGCAAAGACTGGCCACGGGTCTGACTCGGGCCTCTCCTTGTACCTGCAAGTACTATGGACAAGCTGTTCTACTGTGGAAGCCCATGCCAGGGCCTGGGAACTGCTTTATCCCAAAATATTTATGAGCATGGGGCCTGTGCCAAAGACCGTTTTTCCTAAATGACTCTGACTGTGGAGGGAGATGCTCATTTTGGTGCCTCTGCAACCCAACTATAGTCTATTTTTGCTTTTCTTTTTTTTTTTCCCATATTGTATAATTTTATTTATGTGAAATGTTCAAAAAAGACATATAGAGAAAAAGATTAGTGTTTGCATAAGGCTGGGGGTGGGAAAAGGAAGTGACTCTCAATGGGCATGAGCTTTCTTTTCAGGGTGATGGAAATTACAATTACAACAGGAGGTGCGGGGGGGGGGCAGGAAAACAGGATGCAATGAGTCAGGTTAGCAAGAAGGTAAGAAACTCTGATCTAGATTCACAGGGAGAGGATGAAGAGATACAGTTTTCAGTCTGGCCAATCACACTGAAATAGCATCATCAGAAAAGTTCTCACAAGTGAGTGTGTTCTGCCTTTTGAAAATAAATCT
Organism: Lynx canadensis; assembly: GCF_007474595.2. Taxonomy (NCBI): domain Eukaryota; kingdom Metazoa; phylum Chordata; class Mammalia; order Carnivora; family Felidae; genus Lynx; species Lynx canadensis. The sequence continues at coordinate 139,128,367 of NC_044310.1, read as the reverse complement.
AGACATTCTGTTTCCCTCCATTTATATAATCTGTCAATTTATTTGTGAACTCAGATCAATTTACAAAAGACTTGTGCCCATTTGAAAAGGGAATAGTGATTAGAGATCTGGGCCAGTGAGTCCTGTGTTTACTTCTTTTTCTTTCAACGCCTTTGTCAGGATATCATCTATATACCATATAACTCACATGTCTTTAAGTGAATAATGTATTAATAAAGCATTTAGTGTATCATGTCACTATTATACTACATCAGTCTAATTGTAACGTCTTTCCTTCTGTGACAGTGGCAACCATTAATGATCACTGCCTTGATCCATTAACTCCTCAGGGGTTGCAAAACAGTGACACTCTATCCTTCCTTCTTGTTTTGCTTTAGCTGGAATACTTCTATACAGAGAAACATCCCTGCTTCAACCACTTAGGGAGCCTGAGATACAGTTCATTAGAAAAAGGCAAGATAAATGCTCAATTTCCAATTATATTAAGAAAATGCTGTTTTTCTTGTAAGGAGTGGTGTGAGAATGGTATTATGTTTATATTTTTAAATTCCCAGATGAAATGACATTGGATTGGCTATATAAAATCATGGGGTGGGGGAAAAATGGTTGTAGAAGAACAATATTACAATGTTGAGTGATGAGTTCAAGGCAGTTCAATGTATGACTTTTTCTACTTATTCATCTTTTTAAAGTTTATTTATTTATTTTGAGAGAGAGAGAGAACTGCCTGTGAGTGGAGGAGGGGCAGAGAGAGAGAGAATCCCAAACAGGCTCTGCACTGATAGTGCAGAGCCTGATGTGGGGCTTGAACTCACGAACCGTGAGATCATGACCTGAGCAGATCCAAGAGTCACTGAATGAGCCACCTAGATGCCCCTACTCTTTCTACTTTTGGAGATGTAACTTTTCTATAATAAAAGCTTCTTAAAATATAAATATCTAGGGGCATCTCAGGTTAAATGTCCAACTTCGGCTCAGGTCATGATCTCACGGTTCATGAGTTTGAGCCTTGCATCAGGGTCTGTGCTGACAGCTCAGAGCCTGGAACCTGATTCAGATTCTGTCTCCCTCTCTCTCAGCCTCTTCCCCACTCACACACCATTTCTCTCCCGGTTTCTCTCTCTTTCTCTCAAAAATACACAAACATTAAAAAAATAAATAAATAAAAAATAAATACCTAAAATATATAAAGAATCTCTAAAAAAGAATCAGTAAATGGTCCCAAAGATATGAAGAGGTAATTTACATAGCAAAATGCTTAACGTCACTATAATTGGGAAAAGGCAAATTTAAATCAGCAAATACCATTTCATATCCATCAGACTGGGAAAAATTATAAAGCTTAACAATAACAAGTGTTGGTAAAATTATGAAAAACAAGAACTCTTTACACTTCTCGTAAAAATACAGACTAGTATAACCAGTTTGGAGAGCGATTTTGCAATATCTAGTAAAGTTAAACATGCACATTCTAAAAGACCCAGCAATTCCACTTTACAAGTCTATATCCCACAGATGTACTCACAAATGTGGACAAAACAAGTACAAGGCTGTTCACTGCTACATTACTCACAAGAGCAAAACATTAGAAAAAAAAAACCCTAAATGTTCAATAGAACAGAGAAATAGATATATTTATACAAAATTATATTTATAAAATGAAAACTTACGTTGACACAAAACATGCACATGAATGTTCATAAGCATCTTTATTCATAATAGCCAAAAATTGGAAACAACAATCCAAATGTCCTTCAACAGAAGGGTTAAACAAACTGGGGAACATCCACACTACAGAATTACATTCAGCAATACATAGGATCAAACTAAGGATACATGCAACACTTGGATTAATCTCAAGGGAATTATGTTGAATGGAAAAAAAAAAAGCCAATTCCAAAGGGTAAGTACTATAGATTCCATTTATATAACATTCTTGAAATGATAAAACTACAGACATGGAAAACACATTAGTATCAGTAAAACAAGGTCAATAAATGCATCTATCTCATAAGATTCTTGTCAGGATTAAATAAAATAATTTGTGAATATCATAGGGCCCAGTACAGAGGAACAGTGCTCAATAAAGGTAGGCTGTTACTATTACTCAACTCCATTTATAGACAGATCAAGACTATCCTGTGATTTAGCAGAAGTGATACTAAAGTAATAGGTAGGTCTTTTTAGTATTAATGCCCTTAATAATCAGGTATATAGAAACGAGGGCTTTTAGTTTAAATTCTTTAAAGCAGGCCCAACTATGAATAACTGAAAACAGTAGATTATTGCAAAAAAGGTACTTTTTTCTATTTCTCTGAAGACTAAGACTTCCCATATAAGAAGAGCTGCTACATCTGTTTCTCTGGCTTATTTCCTTAAGACTGATTTGTACCCAATGTATTAAAGTCACAAATACTTTGATAGAATCTGCAAAACTTTTCAAATTAACCCACAGTTTAACCTTGTATCTAGTCATGGTTATACTTGGAAGTAATTTTTTTCTATTATTCTTTAAGTCCGGACATGGGAAATTTTAACTTAAAGCAAAAAAGAAATAACAAACATCCAGGGGTGGGAGCTTGTTAAATGACTGACAGTTATGTCACAAATGACTTCTTCTCCTATATGTTTCACTTATCAAAGGAGAAAAAAATGATTTTAGGTGAGTTACCAGTGGATTTTAATTAGTATTTTAGTTAAAAATAGTTAAATCAAGGAATAGTGAACTATGGCCTACAATGAAATCTGGCCAGCAGTTTGTTTTTGGTAAGGCTGTGAATATGTAAAAAGATTTTCACATTTCTACAGAGTAATTAAAACAAACTGTTTTAAAGAGAAGAAAAAAAGAAGTAAAATATGTGGTAGAGACATATGTGGTACCCAAAGCCCAAAACGTTTACGATCTAGCCCTTCACAAAAAAAAACTTGCTAACCATGGTTTAGATTAGTAAAGAAGAACGAAAAGCTTCTGAAACACTGGGGTATGAAAGATAAGCAAAGATTTACTAGGGAAGTAGTTTTCACAATTTCACTCTGTGGAGTGTGGTTTCTTCTCTCTTGGCTATCTCTCAGGCTCATCACCCATGAACAAAGAAAACAATCAATATGGCAAGTTACTAGGAGATACTCCCTGAAATAGTCTTAGGAATGTGAACTAACAGCAAGAAATCTGTTGTTGTTTAAAAAATGAAATCATCCTAAGGACTGTCTAGCTCTGAAAAGCTGAGGTCTGAATTTGGCCCTTACTTCTAGGCCCTTGCAGTCACCTACTTCTTTTTATGAACTGACAAAAATCAGAAAGAACTAGTCACTAATATGCAGAATGGACCACTATAATTTGATTAAGATTATGAAAAAGTATAGACAATTCTGCTATAACATGAGTTCCTAAAAAAAAAAAAAAAAAAATCCTCTATGTAAAATTATACACCAAAAATAACAGGCTTACAGAAACACTATATAACTTTATCAGAGACAAAACAAACTGTAACTGTTATATTAGCATATAAGCCACTCAGAGTGGCTGGCTACTACCTCAAGGGATACTAAAAATGCACACAAATAACAGTAAAAATGCACAAAAATAACAGAATAGATTGCTGGCTTGTGGGTGCTGAGACAATACAATCTGGAGTGGGTCTCTGCATTGGGGCTCCAGAGGAAATGTAACCTGGCACTAGCTAAGAGCTGTGCAAGGCTGGGTACACCTCTCTTAGAAGGGAAGCATAGGTTGCAGACACTCTATTTTAAATTTTCTTATAGAGCTGAAAGGGCTCTTGCATGTATAGCAGCCAAGCACTAAAGCCTTTGTGCCTCCCTGTTGAAGATTTTTAATTCTTTTTTTTTTTTTTAAGCTTATTTATTTTGAGAGAGAAAAAACAGAGGAGGGGCAGAGTGAGAGGGAGACAGAGGATCCGAAGGGGGCTCTGCGCTAACAGCAGACAGCTTGATACGGGGCTGGAACCCTCGAACCACAAGGTCATGACAGGAAGTCCGCCGCTTAACTGACTGAGCCCCCCAGCCGCCCGTGAAGATTTTTAATTATTTTCTCACTACTCCAGTCCCCTTTGGCAAGGAAAAATAGTAAAAGAATCAGGACGACTTCCACGTAATACTGGGATCATTCCCCCCCACCACCCCACAGTGAGCAATCACTATTGTTGAGCTAACTGGTATTAGAGGAACATGTGCAGCATAAGAGACTGGACAACAAAACTGTATTCCTGAGGACAAAAGAAGTAATTTTATCTGAATCACCTGTCCTGATATTATTTTTCCTTACAAGATTCTAAATAATACAAATTGTCTATGCCACAGCTCTTTTTGTAAATAAGTGAGATAAGTGAATAGAGAAATGTGCATGAAAGTATTTCACAAGCACCCATCTACATAATTATTTAGACATCTATGCTATTATTCATGTCCAATTTGTACCCAAAGGATTTTTAAGGGGTGGTGGTGGGGGTTATAAAAAAAAAAAAGTTTGATTTTATTTTTTAATGTGGCAAAACATACATAACATAAATTTATCATCCTAACCATTTTTTTTAATGTTTTGTTTATTTTTGAGAGAGACAGAGCTCTCACTAGAGCCAGGGAGGGGGAGAGGGAGACACAGAATCTGAAGCAGGTTCCAGGCTCTGAACTGTCTGCACAGAGCCTGATGTGGGGCTCGAACTCACGAACCATGAGATTATGACCTGAACCAAAGTCGAACACTTAACCAACTGAGCCACCCAGGCGCCCAGAAGAACCCAAAGGGTTTATTCCATAATTTCCTACTAACATTCCTTGTTATGTTGCCAAAAATAAGGAGATAATTAGTACTACCTAGAAATAATACCTATCTCTTACGTGTATCACAGGAACCGTTTACAGAGTGAATCAAACGATGTTTGTAAAACATACAAAATTCATGGCCTAGCACTAATTCTATTTATTAAGTGCTTACTAAATGGATCAGGTAGAGAGATACGTACAGTAGATGAAGATATGTATCCCTGTCCTAGAGGCTTCCACGTCCTTCATTTTAAGTATGATAGTATTGATTATTACTTGCAAACACTCCTGGAGAGGGAAAAGAATTTTTTGTCCACCATGGTTTTCCTCACAAAGTGAACCTTATGGTCACTGGGCTTAGAACACTGTTTGTTCATAGTCCAACAAAGTGTTACCCTATATCCTTTGAATTACTTGATCATATCTAGTTGAACTTTTTTCTATCCTCTGATTCAGATGAGTAGTTTAGCCAAATGTCACCCTTCTTTCGGTTACTTGCAATAAAGAGGTAAATTTAGGTACACATTTCTGAACTTTAGTTCTTTAGAAGGGGCTTGTACCACTGCTGGATACTGTGTGCAATTGATGAAAACAATTTAATATCCCTTTCAAAGGAGCAAACCCTTAAAAGAATTTTGTCAATAATCCCTCTTGTTCTTCCTCCTCTACCAGGTCCCATGCGGTGTGGCTCCAGCAAAGAGGAAAAAAAAAGCCGACCACGGGGCGCCTGGGTGGCTCAGTTGGTGGAGTGTTCGACTTCGGCTCAGGCCATGATCTCATGGCTAGGGAGTTCAAGCCCCATGTCGGGTTCTGTGCTGACAGCTCAGAGCCTGGAGCCTGCTTCGGATTCTGTGTCTCCCTCTCTGTCTCTACCCCTCCCCTGTTCATGCTCTGTCTCTGTCTCAAAAATAAATAAACATTAAAAAAATTAAAAAAAAAAAAAAAAAAAAGAGAGCTGACCAGAGGATACACTATCAATATTCACAAACATGACCATAGAACACACACCCCACATATTAAGAGACCTAAAAAACTCACTGTGAAGGAGATGGAAATACTAGACGTGTGCACTGCTAACAGGTTCAACAAAGCTGTCTGGTTTGAAGAAACAGGAATGTACCCTACCACATATGGGTACGTTTGTTCAGAAAACACCATTAATATAAAGATTCGCCAAAGAAGCTCTATATATTGGTCACCTATGTACATATCCTCACCTTCAAAAACTTGCAGAGGGATGGACAGGAGTGTATAGCACTGGCTCTGCATTTCTTCTTTCCACCCAGAGTACAGTAATGAGCATTCGTCCAAACAATGAGCAAACTAGGGTCATCTGTGTGGTCTACAATGCATTTAGTAATAAACTGCTCTGCACCAAGACCCAAGAGAAACTGCACTGTGCTCATCAACAGCATACAATACCTAGCAATGATACAATCCTCACTTGCACTGTCCCTGAACCATTAGGGGCAATGCTGACTCCTGAAGACATTTTAAACAGTATAAACAAACAAACAAAAACAACAACAAAGAATATAATTAAGAATAAAAACTTCTGGGATGCCTGGGTGGTTCAGTTGGTTTAGTGTCTGACTCTTGATTTAGGCTCAGGTCATGATCTTGTGACTGTTGAGTTTGAGCCCCTCATTGGGCTCTATGCTGACAGCACAGAGCCTGCTTGGGATTCTCTCTTTTCCTACCGCCCCCCCCCCCCCGCCACCACCCCTTTCAAAAATAAATAAACATTCAACAAATTTTAAGAACAAAAATTTCTGAAGAAGTTCCTCCTCCAGGGCAGAAAAAGCCTCTTGAGGCCATCATGTTTGAGGGTCTGGCCAACGTGGCCAACTGGCTAAGCTGATAGCTATGTTCTGGAGAGCAAGAAGTTGGGAGTTCGATCTATAGAAGATCAAAGCCCAGAAGAGGGAGACCTCCTCCCTCTCATCTTAGTTGTAATAAAATAGTCTATTAAGGAAAAAATAATCTAACAAAAACCCAATAGTTAATGTGAGTAAAAACTGTTTAAAATAATTAGTTATAAAACAAGGTGGGAGTGGGGTTGGGGGTAGGCTGTCAAATCCAGCTTGAATACTTCCAGTGAAGGGGCAGACAGATGTATTGCTTGACAGTTGTTTTCAACCTTAAGTCAATATTTGTCTTATATACTTTCTTCCCTCACACTTCTAATAGTCACATTTACTTTGAAATTAAAAAAAAAAAAAAGTTTTCACCTAAAAATTCACTCATGCACACACATATTCTAATTTGATATAGCAGCACACTGTAAGCAAAATTCAGATTTAAAACAAATGGATAAAGTGATATAAATGAGAATAGCAATTCCTGATTTAAAATTTTTTAGCATCAAAATTACTCCATTTTTATTAGGAAACATTTTTAACCTAAAGTTCCTTGTGTTCTGGACAGGAATCAAAGAAAATAAAGAGACTGTAATATAAAATATAAAATAAAGAGACTGTAAACACTAAAGGTAGTGAATATGGAGACAGTATTTATTACTACTCTTTCAGAGTCCTTTCCTTACAAGCTGATTTTTCTCAGAACTGAACATGTACTGTTGAGGGTCTATAATTTGCTAGGTACTAAACAATAGAAAGGAGGACTATGGATGCCCAAATTAAATGCTTCCTGAGAATTTTTTTTTTTTAAACCTCTGTGCAATTTGTCAAGAAGAAAAAACTAGAACAAACAGAGATGTGTCGGGATATCTAGACTCTAATTAGCTTTACTCAAATTATATAGCAGTTACTCTTTTCTAGTAAACAGAGGTAAAAGTCTTAAAAATTAAACAGTTCCTAAGGGTAGTCACAGACCAGAACCCAGGTGTTCAATTAATCACATGATTCCTTTTCCTCATGTTGGTGGAAAAACACCAGGTGTGGGAGAAAATTATATAACTAAGGTTACTCAAGCAATATTTTAATAAAGTAAAAATCTCAGCGTCATAAAGTAAAATCTAGATAGTTTTCATTTTTAGGAAGTTTTTTCTTATTCCTGAAATCTATTCTGAATTTTTTCCCTCTTTCAAATCTTCCCTTTCCTCTTCCCTACCACCTTTTTCTCTTTCTAATAAACCAGTGCTGCAGTCATATTTAAAAACAATACAAAACAAAAAAAGTAAGGTAAAGATCAGATGTATCAGCTAATTTACATGTTAAGACAATTTAAAAAGTAACATAATCTAGAGCTGGAAATACCTTATCTTACAGATCAGAAAACTGTGAGAGGTTAAGAACCTTGGTGAGTTGAGCACAGGTTTTAGGGTTTTGATTCATAGGGCTCAGAACTTACCCCATTACACCACAGACATGAAATTAAACCCTTCTAATCATAACAGCAGTAATGAAAAATTCTTTGAATTTCAAAGGGAGCAAAAATATAGATAAATCAAAAGATTGTTTTTGTTCCACTTTGGACTTAAATGTTTAAGCTTATAAATTACATTTAATAAGCAAATATCATGCATATCAAACCAGCTGTTGTGAACCAAATGTATTAGGTACTCAAGGATTTGTTAAAAAACAAACATTAAAAATTAAAAAGAGAACAAACTCTAATAGAGTTTTTTACTTAAAAGTTATTTCAGGTCAAGAACACTTCCAACATTTACCTATGAATTATCAGTGGTACTTTTTTATTGTAAAAGGAAGCAACCCTCATTTGTATAAACTAAGCCCCTACTTTCATGCATCTTTAAACTTTGTAAGTGTTAACTTCTGGAAACTATTTGCCAATATCTGATCCCTTTAGTTCAGGCAACAAAATAAGACCTAGGTACAAGTGCACCTTGTTTGCCAAGGCCCTTCTTTGAAAGTATTAACAACACCACTTTCTAAGAGTGCCATTTACTTATAAACTCATTGGTGTATCTCTTCTTCCAACTCTGCATTTCCTTTCCATACAACTTTCCAAAATTATGTTTATTGATCCAATGAACCCGGTAACAACCAATACTGTCTGTACCTCAAGTACAACATGTATGACAGGCTCCCTTCTAAACTGGAATAAATATCAATGCCATAAGGCATAAAAAAAGGTAGATACAAGGACATCCCAGAGAGAAGAGCAGAAATATACACAGGGAATATGCTTAACTACAAGAGATAGAAATTATCAATAATGAGTCTGGATAGAGGGCTCTATGATCCAAATCCACCTTTATATAGCAGAATAAGGAGTCAGAACTATACAGCCATGAAGCTGCATGCACATAACATGTGTATTATTTTTTTAAAAAAAGCAGAATTGAACAGTTTTACAAGTCTTACATCAGCAATGCTATCGTATACCTACCTAAACCTCAGTTAAATAGAACCTAGTATACATTAAAGTGGGCTCTGACTAGGTAGACCTATGAACTAGGAAGCAGTTCAAATAAAACACCTTCCTGGGATTCCATACATACTTCTTAAACCTAAGGAAGTCCAGGGATCTGACAAATGCTCACAAGTTTCTCCTTTACATGAGTATCAGCCAAGCCTTTAAACCAGTGTTTCTCAAACTTTAACATTCACCAGAATTATCTGGATGGCTTGTTAAAACAGATTGTTGAACTTGACCACCAGTTTCTGACTCAGCAGATCTAGAGGAGGGCTTGCTAATTTTCATTTTTAACAAGTTCCCAAGTGATGATGAGCAACTTTATGAGAACCTCTGATCTAAACCCAAGTCTTTGCTCTTAAAGATCATAAACTTTACTTATGCCTAATTTGAAATATGCTGAATTTTTAAAATTTGTAAATTTTTAAGGTCTCAGACTTCAAGTAACTTTCAAAGACAGCTGATGACAGCTTAGTGTATCTCAAAGTTCGGAAGCAACATCGCCTCTGCTTGGAGCTCTCCAAGGTTCTAATAACCTCCAAGCTCAGCAGTTCTCAATAGAGTACCAAGAGATCATGAATGCAGATATAGCCAGAACTCTAGGCTTTAAGTCTCCAAGATTTCCTACAATTATAAGACTCAGCTACAGACCTTACTTATATTCCTTACCCAATGTACAAATAAAACAAAGTGCAGAAGAGCCCAAGACCATTTCTACAAGATCACATGCTGATCCAAGTCTCTCTACTGCCCCCTCCAAAACAAACAAAAAAACCAAACCAGGTTTATACTATAATCAGGATTATTTTTAGTCCTTCCGCTGACTAGCCAACTATATCCCTCTCCCACTCTGAAAAACTCATATTTAAATAAATAACAAGTATTACTAGTCAAAATTAGTAGCAAAGATGACAACTATGGGAACCACAAACTATGAGAATGGGAAAGTGGATTCTTTGAGAGTTTCATGGAGAGATTTCCATCATCAGAGAAGGACTACAGCCTAATGATATTAGATAGGACCTAAAATGATGTAACGATGGTTTAAAAAGAAAGTCTCCTAGTCTTCTCTCTTCTCCTTCAGACCATTCCTCTCTTGTTTTCTAACAACTCAGTAGGCAACTTGGGTAAAGGACAGTAACAATTCAGAAGATAAAAATGTTAATGGCTCCTTTAAAAGTAAGAAAAAACACTCAACCTCATTCATAGTAAGAAATCCAAATTAAAACTATACTAAAAGAAACTAAAGTCTGGATTTTGATCAACAATGATGTTCCAATATTGGTTTCTTAGGTTTGACACCAGGTGCCACAGTAATGCACGATAGTATTAGAGGAAACTGAAACTGGGTGAGAGGTATAAAAGAATACTACCTTTGCAACTTTTCTATAAATCTGAAATTTTTCCAAAATAAAAGGTTTATTTAAAAGAATAATGCACTGGGGCGCCTGGGTGGCGCAGTCGGTTAAGCGTCCGACTTCAGCCAGGTCACGATCTCGCGGTCCGTGAGTTCGAGCCCCGCGTCGGGCTCTGGGCTGATGGCTCAGAGCCTGGAGCCTGTTTCCGATTCTGTGTCTCCCTCTCTCTCTGCCCCTCCCCCGTTCATGCTCTGTCTCTCTCTGTCCCAAAAATAAAAAATAAAAAAAAAAAAAAAAACGTTAAAAGAATAATGCACTGAGGTATATCATCTCTCATCTATCAGACTTGGAAAGAATTAAAAAATTCTAAGGCAGTCTTTTGACCAGGCTGTGATGAAATAGCACTATAATGCATTGCTAGTGGAAGTGTAAAACTGTAGAACTCCTATAGAAAGCAACTTGGCAATTTCTGGAATACATATAATCACACCTTTATGAAATTCTGTATGTTCACAGTTCTTCACAGAAGCACTATTTGCAATAACAAAAGACTGGAAACAATCCAAGTTCCCTTCTATAGGAAATGGGATAATAATCTTGCACAACCAAACACAAAGAACTATTATGCAGCAGTAAAACAGAAATGAGGACACATTCTACATGTTGATATGGGCTAGTTTCCAGACTATACTCTTACGAAAAAGAAAAAAAAAATCAAGTGCCAAAATGTACACATAGTATGTTAACTTTTGTGTAAAAGGGGTATAAAAATATAAATTCTTAAGTGCTTGAATTTGCATAACAAAACCCTAAAAGAAAACATAGCCTTAAAAAAAGTAGTTTCTTATAAGGGGAGGGTGACTGGAGGCTGTTTTTCATATACTTTCTATTTTGAAATCATCTAAATGCATTACCTATTAAAAATAAAACTGTATTACTTTGTGAAAACAATTTTGTGTTTTAAAAAAATATTCTGAGTCAGTGATCTCTGCGTTCTACCTGAGATTCTCCCCTACTTTCTGTTCAGACCTCATCTCTTTCTCATTCACTCTCAATGAAATCATTCAACAAATACAAAATGAGGGCAAAGCCTCACTTAGACATCTGGATGCAGACAGTATCTTAGCTTAACCAGTACAAATTAATTCTACAATTATATGTGCAAAAATATACATGCTATTAATAGCTAATAGTATAAATAATAATAAGTCAAAGAAAAAGAATGTATCTCCATAGCGCACTAAACAGTTGGAAACATGAGAAATTAAATACCAATATTCTTATAGATTTAATTTTAGCAAAGCATTGAGTGGACCAGGAAATTAAACTTAGTACAGATATCATAAAGTTTTGAAATAGAAATCCTAAAAGATTTGAAAAATTCCAAACGTGTAAAACATAAACTGGAGGGCAATGAATAACTAATTTCCTTTACTAGAGAGACTCTTTGCCAAATAAGATTTCACCAAGCTAAATAAGCTTCCGACTCTTGGTTTTAGCTCAGGTCATGGTCTTACAGTTTGTGAGTTCAAGCCCCTCATCAGGCACTGATGGTGCAGAGCCTGATTGGGATATTCATTCATTCATTCATTCATTCATTCTCTCTCTCTCTCTCTCTCTCTCTCTCTCTCTCTCCCCCCCCCTGCCCCTCCCCTGCTTGCACTGTTTCTGTCTCTCCCAAAATAAATAAATAAACTTAAAAAAAAAAACCCATACATTTTCAGATTTCAAAACATATTACAAAACTACAATAATCAAATTAGTGTATAGGCATTAAAAGAGACTTGCAGACCAACGGGATCAGAGAATCATAAAATAAACCCTCACAAGATGATCAAAAAGGGTGTCAAGACTACACAATGGAGAAAGGACAGTCTCATATGGTGCTGGGAAAACTGCAATCCACATGCAAAAAATATTAAGACAAGCCTTCTTACATTATGTACAAATATTAACTCAAAATGAATTAAAGACTTAAACACAAGACCTGTAACTATAAAACTCTTAAAAGAAAATACACAGGAAAAGCTTCATAATACTAGGTTTAGTTATGATTTCTTCCAGATGATACCAAAAGCACAAGCAACAACAACAAATGGGATTGCATAAAACTTAAAAACTTCTGCAAAGCACAGTTAACAATCAGGAGAGTGAAAAGGCAACCTATGGAATGGGAGAAAATACTTTCAAACCATATATCTGATAAGAGGTTAATATCCAAAATACATCAAGAACTCCTAAACAACAACAAACCATCCCAATTAAAAAAAAATGCAAAGGACCTGAAGAGACATTTCTCCAAAGATATACACATAGCCAACAAGCATATGAAAAGCCGCTCAACATCACTAGCCACTAGGGAATTACAAATCAAAATCACAATGAGATACCATCATTAGGATGGCCACTCTAAAAAACAAACAAAAAACAAACAAAAATCACACTTGGTGTGAATGTGCAGACATTGGAATGTTGCACATTGTTGGTAGGATGGTAAAATACTGTAGCTACTGTGTGTAACACTAGGGAGGTTCCTCAAAAATACAATCACTATGTGATCCAGCAATTACTCTTCCAGGTATATATCCAAAAGAACTGAAAATAGGATCTCAAAGGGATATATATGCGAAGACCCATGTTCACTGCAATATTATTTACAACAGCCAGGAGGTAGAATCAACAGATGAATGGACAAACAAAATGTGATATACACATACAATGAGGTATTATTCAGCTTTAAAAAAGAATGAAATCTTGTCATATGCTACAATATGGATGAACCTTGAGGACATTATGCTAACTGAAATAAGCCCGTCACAAAAAGACAAATACACATGATTCCACTTACATGAGGTAACTAAAGTAGTCAAATTCATTGAAACAAAAAGTAGAATGGTGGTTGTCGGGGGTTGAGGGGAGGGTGTAGCAGGGGAGTTGTTCAATGGGTACAGAATTTCAGTAAGGCAAAATGAAAAATTTCTAAAGATCTGTTGAATAACAACGTGCATATAGTTAACGATACTGTGATACAGACTTACAAATTAAGAGAGAACATGTTATATTTTTTACCACAATAAAACCACCACCACCACCACCACCACCACCACCCCATTTTAACCCGAAACAAATCATGAGGAAACAGGCTGACCCAAACTGAGGAACATTCTACCAAATACCTGGCCCGTACTAAAAAATGTCGTGGTATGAAGCACAAAAACACTAAGGAATAGCCTGAAGAGACAGGACAACTGAACGCAAAGCATCATCTGAAGTAAATTAGGCTTTATCTAAAAAGAGTTCACTGTGCACTAGCTTTTTAAAAAAAAAAAAAATTAATTTTTTCAAAGCCTAAAATCCTGTTTCTCTTTAAAATGCAAATTATATTTTACTAATGAAGTTACTAATTTGCCAAGATTTACAAATACACAAAGTTGTATTTTACTAATAACAAAACCACAAATAATCCTGGGTCTAGAACTCCTTGTTAATTAAAGTGTAAACAAATAAAAACCTTCAGTATTGGCTTGCTTTCTTAGATTCCTGCTGACTACTGAAGGATGTAAAACAAATTCCTTGTAACATTATATAGCTTTGAAAATTATTAAAGCTAGTTAATGACTTGGAAAATGCTTATTGACAGTAAGTAAAAAAAAAAAAAAAAAAAGCAAAAACAACAGACCTATACATATATACATACATACACATCACACAAATTTGGAAAAAAGGAAAGACAACTTTTATCTCTGTTGCTTACCTTTGCAAGATGGGATTATTATTATGATTTTTTTTTTTTTCAAGTAATCTCTATGCCCAACATGGGTCTCAAACTCAAGACTCTTGAGATCAAGACTCACATGCTCTACTGACTGAGCCAATCAGGCATCCTGGGATTACTATTCTTTTCTGCAATTAACACTTTATTTATTTAATTCTTTTTCATCTTTGTTTATTTTTGAGAAAAAGAGCATGAGCAGGGGAGGGGCAGAGAGAGAGGGAGACACAGAATCCAAAGCCCTACCCAGGGCTCAAACTCACAAGCTGGGAGACCATAACCTGAGCTGAAGTCAGACACTTAATCAACTAAGCCACCCAGGCACCCCAAGCCCAGGATTTCCTTTTCTATCAGCTGACAACCTATCCTCTATCCTTCAATTTATCCATCACATACACACAAAACTAATGGAAAAAACGAATCCTTTACTCCCATTGTTGATTCTATCATCAACCACATTTGAATGGAAATGGATTTGTTTTAACATGTATCAGTATCTGCATCTTAGAACCATGAGCCATGACTGAAAAACAGTATACTAGAATTAAACAGGCACACCCTAGAGCCAGAGGGCCTGGTTCCAATTCTGACTCTTCCACTTGCTAGCTCCATTACTTTGGGCTCTTTTTGTAATCTTTCTTTAAAAAGAAAGTACCTCATAAAGTACCTTTGAGGCATAAGTGACATAATATATGTAAAACACTAACAGGACCTGGGCACGGCAATCGGTACAGGTCAGCTATGTTACTAAGCATTTTACCCATAACTGTGGAAAGAAAAGTTTAGTCTTCTATTAAAATTTTCAGAAAATAAGCATATAAAAAAGTAAAAAATGGGTAGGGAGCCCATTAAATTATACCAGTGGGGTAAAATGGAAGGAAATTCAGTTTTTGGTGGTAGATAGGGAGAGAGACAAAATCCTACAAAGCGCCAACACTCAGGGCAGTGTGGTGTCACTGAAGAATCTTCCGTGGAGATGCTACCTGCTAGGTGAATATGCTGAAAGCTTATTTCTGGTTAACACCTATTAACAAAATCTGGTGTGCTGGGTTATATCACAGTATCTTCTTTGTGTGGCCCCACAGGAGGTTCTAAATGCTTCAGTGCCAGGAAACATGCACTGAAATATGCACCTTAAAACTAATCTCACTTTTTTGCTTTGTCTATTAATTACATCGTGTCTATAATATGCACTACTATGCATCAAATTTACCTCTTTGTTTTCTCCTGAATCTTTAACCAAGGTCTTTAATCTGTGATGCTGTATTTTACTCAAAGTCACCCCAATTTTTCAAATTTTTTAATAGTGGGCATAAATAAATGCATAAAGGCTCAAGGGGCACTCTCTTTGTACTCATTTTTATCTCTCTACCCAGACCACCAATGATTATTTTGCTTTTTCCCAAAACACCTGGCATTACTTTAATACTTTTGAGTTTTGGGTTTCTTCCTCCTTCCCAGATTAGTAGCTCTCCAGGTACTGCTCTACATTTCAGCCTTCATGCCCACAGCTTTACCTAAGTAGACTCAGCACAATCCTGAGGAGAAAAATCCTTACAACCAGTTGATCTGAATGTGGGTTGTCCTCGAGGCCTGGCCTGGCTCACTGTCCCTGTTACCATGCCTCCAATCACCTGAACCTGGGATCTAGCTTCACCTGGAATGTGTTCTCCACAATCCACTTCTATACTTGTGGCACTTTTTTTCTAATATTTATTTATCTGAATGCGTGATTCATTTCATGAGATGTGTGCTCAATTTAACTGCTTTACACATACCTGGCAACATTTTTACAAAAAGTGATGTTCCTAGAATGCATCCTTTTCACCAAGAAGTTTTACTGTATAAACAAAGTAGTGCTCTTCATTTGGATTCTCCAATCAAAACATGTTTGTCCCACCAGGGTAAAAGGTCATTATTTTTGTTAAAAGAATAGCAAAGAGCATTGCAAGGATAATGAGACTGAAGTCGAATGTTAGGCCAGCATCTATCTCACTCTTGCCGAAAACCTAGTGGAACATACAGGTCTACTTTATATTCAGTAAGTGGAATTTTTCTTCTTTTCCTAATGTAGACTTGACAATGGTCACCTTTATCAAACTGAGAAGAAGCCACCTTCACGTGTACTAAGGTATATAGGAGCATACACACAACGACAGGCACTTTCCTAGGGCTTTACTATCCTGGCTGCGGATACAAATAGCAGACTTCAATCTCCTTTTGGTGAGTTCCTCTGCCTGCCCAACAGAGAATGAGGAGGTGCTACCTCCCACCTATCCTTCCTCCTGAACTCTCCTCTTTCAGCCAAGAAGCAGCTGAGACAGTCTACTGATCTGTGTGTGTAGGTGCGGTGCAGGGAGAAGAGGAAGAGACCTTTCCTTTCAAAACAAGATAAGGAGTCTTATTTTCAAAGACCATTTAGGTGAGTTCAAAACTAGAGACAAATTAACTTCAGAACACTTATGAAACAATATTGAAACAATATCTCAAGTTCCTTCATGTTTAAAATTCTGAGATACTTAATGTCAACTATAAAATATTACCATATTAAATAAAAGGAATAATGGAACATCAAAATAACTTACTGCAGTGTAAACAAAGTCATTTCCTTAAGGAGAAAAGTTTGGGTTCTGAATTTGATGAAGTTCTTAAATTCCAAAAGGAATGAAGGAATTATAACATCTGGGTTGAGGTACCCAAAGTAAATCTGTTGTAACAGTAAGTAAAATGGAGGTAGCATCTTATGCATGTGTCACACAACTGACCAGTGAGGAACAGTTTCAGTATCTTAGGTATCAAGACCACATGCCTCCAAGATGCCTCCATCTGTTATGCTGGAAAGACTACTCCAATGTGCTCTGATAACTTCCTCAGATTACCTATATGGGTCACTATGGAGAACTGGTACCACAAGAGAAAAGGAAGGAACAAAGTTCTTGCATCCATATCAAGACTGGTATCATTCCATTCCCAACTCCTTCTTGGCCTAAAATGACACTGTTATAAATAACAGAGCTCACTTTTCATTTCTAACTTGGATCCACACGGGTCCTCAATTTCACTACACACACAAATAATTTTATTTTTTTCAATGTTTATTTTTCAGAGAGAACGTGGGGAAGGGGCAGAGAGAGAGAGGCAGACAGAGAATCCCAAGCAGGCTCCACACTGTCAGCACAGAGCCCAACGCAGGCTTGAACTCATGAACCATGAGATCATGACCTGAGCTGAAATCAAGAGTTGGACACTCAACCAACTGAACACCCTGGCAGCCCAATAATTTTGTTCTTATGTTTGATCCTGTGTACAATTTTGGGTCCTACAAGATCAATGTCTCAAAAATACCAACGTGTATATACTTTTACCTTCAATCATCCATTTATTCACTCGTTTACTTATTCAGCGAACATTACACTGCTTGCCTAACCACATGCTAGGTACTATACTAGGCAGTGAAATTAAAAGAAAAAAAGTCCCTGCTCTCAATGACTGGTATAGCCTAGAGAGACAGCAGAAGGCAAACAACCACAACCAAAGGTGGCACATGCTACAGTGAGGGTGTGTATGACACAAGAGGGCTTGAGGTAAACAGTGCCAAGAATTCTGCTTGGAGGGGCTCAGGGAAAGGCTGTTAAATGTAATCCTGGAGATGAGATGCAGAGAATAAGTTATATTCTAACAAATGGAAGAGAGAAGTAAAGGGGTATAACATGGAGGTATAACAATATGTGGCATAAGTCAGAGAGGTGCAAGGAGCTCATTATTTTGTAGCTGAAAAGTATGAAGGGTCAGGGGAAATGGAAAGAAAATTGTACTAAAACCATATTCTGGGGCTGTATGGTGAGTGAGATGAAATTCTGCTCCTGAAAAAAAACAGACCTTCACTTCTAACAGCTCATTGTGGTAAGTAAGGCTGGTGTCCTAGCGGTAGAACACACAGGGAAAAGTTAGGGGCACCTGGGTGGCTCAGTCAGTTAAGCATCTGACTCTTCATTTGGGCTCACTTGAGATGGAGCCCCAGTTGGGCTCTGTGTGAAGAGCATGGAGCCTGATTGGGACTGACTGACTGACTCTTTATCTCTGCCCCTCCTCCACTCATGCTCTCTCTCAAAATAAATAAATAAACTTTAAAAAAATCATACAAAGTTAAAAGTACATCCGATGGACAAAAGAATCTTTTAAAAACTCTAAACGGGTAATAGTCACATTAGTAGCACTGTGGAGTAATAAAGTAAGTTTTCTGCCAAAGCTCAGGGAAACGATGTGATGAACCTGAACTAAGCTATCGTACTGTGGCAATTATGCAATGTCTTTTCTTAGGCAGGCAAATGGAGATTCTTTCAACTCTATCATGTAAAGAAGAAAAGGAAAAAGCCAAAGCAATATCTTCTGTAATTCCTTATATTTCAGAACTCAAAAAAAATGTTTAAAAGCCCTTCCTTGAGTGCCCGGGTGGCTCAGTCAGTTAAGCGTATGGCTTCGACTGGCGGGTCATGATCACAGTTCGTGAGTTCCAGCCCGCGTCAGGGTCTGTGCTGACAGCTCAGAGCCTGGAGCCTGTTTCAGATTCTGCGTCTCCTTCTCTCTCTGCCCCTCCCCTGCTCACGCTCTGTGTGTGTGTGTGTGTGTGTCTCTCTCTCAAAAATAAATAAACATTAAAAAAAATTTTTTTAAATAAATAAAAGCCCTTCCTTGAGGGGTGGGCACCTGGCTGGCTCAACTGGAACAGCCATCTGACTTTTGATCCTGAGGTTGTGAGTTCAGACCCCACATTGGGTGTAGAGATTACTAAAAACATAAATAAACTTAAAAAAAAAAAAAAAAAAAGCTCTTCCCTGAAAAAAAAAAAAATCTCAATGATAATATGAGTTTAAATTTTAGTATACACAAGTTTAAGGCCAGTAATAGGCATAGAAGTAAGCAAAGTGATAAATATCAATTTGATAGAAAATTAGTAGACACTGAAAATGACAATCAGACAATATTCAAACGTGGGAAACTTAAAATATAAGTAGAAAAAGGAGTATGAAAATTTATATGTGCAATAGGATCTTATATATAGCATAGCATGTAGAACACATGTTGACAGACTAAAAGAGAAAAAATGAAAGTGAAAATAATTTTCTATTATTTTTTATTCTATTTTCTGTGGTAACAGAATAAAATGAAATTTAAAAACCAACACAATTTTAATGTTTACTGTATCTAATGTGCCTGACCCAGATGGGTTACATGCAACTTCTTCATTCTTGGTTTTCTATAATGGTTTTTACATATGGTCCTGATGTCCAGCTACAGTGTTATTAAAATACAAAACAATAACAAATGGATACTTTGGCTTGAAAAATACTTAAAATTCCTATTATGAACCCGCTCTTTCCTGATACACAGGTAAGACAAATGCAACAAACTAAAGGGATTCAAAGAATACAGAGTCACATAAATAATGGCTGTATCATATTTCTCTCAAATGCTTAAGAGAAAAAAAAAATTCTGGAAATGGTTGTGATACCTAACAGCCTTTTAAAAGCCATTTAAAAACAATTCAGTCAACAAACATGCTATTTATTGTGCATCTATAAGCCATGCACTTCATTCTAAAGATATGAAGAGAAAATAAAACATAATCCTTGCCCTCAAGAAGCTCCTAGTCTAAAAGAAGAGAAAGAATGGTTACAAATAATTGTAATAAAATATGGCAAGTCCTCTCTCTAATAGAGGTATGTACAAGATACTGAGATTGAGTAAAAAAACAGAAGTAGGATGACAAAAGTCAGGATAAGCTTCAGAACGAAGTTAGGTGTTCAGTGAGTTGCAGGAGGTGAAAGCTGACTTGACTAGCACATGCAAGGGAGTGTGAAATGTGAAATGTAAAATAACCAGGCAAATATGAGTAATTTCAAGTTAGTTCCTATGGTTAAGAGAGTGTGAGGAAGAGCAGTCAGGAAATGAGGTTAATGGAGTAGACAGGGGAAACAATCACAAAGGGTCTTGTATTCAAAGTAGAGAATTTGCCTATTACTGAAGTGTGAAATCTAAACTGCCACCAGCTACAAGGTGCACCATGACTTTATGTACTATTAAAAAGAAAAAAAAAGCTTTCTGCTGGAGTCTATTAACAAGGTTAACAGAATACTCCTGCATAAACATACACTACCAAATGGTAACAATCTCAGTGTAAGATAAAGAAATAAACCAACTATGCAGAAAGAAACAGCAAGGAACTTCATTTCTCAACTTGCCCTTCCATGAAAGGAGGAGAGAAAAATCTCCCCCTGAGAAATGAACTCTAAGCAGGTCTGTAGCCTGAACTAAAGCTATCAGTATGGTCTAAAAACAAACAAAACAAACAGGGAAAACTTTAAAGTGGTCTGATGTTGGTAGTTTCCCTAAATGCTTGGCAGAAACAAATGCAAATTTTCTTTAGATAAACTAGACTTGTATCCAGGACAATAACAATTTAATATGCAATCTTATTTCAAAGATTACCAATAAAAAATGTGCATCTTAGATGGAAAATAGTCAATCTTCTAGTCAGTCTTAAATCTGGAGGGGTTTCATAATTACCTGGGAACTTTTAAAAATACTTATTACTAGGATGCATACCAATGATTCTCATACAGGTAGGCCTGAAGCAGAGCCCTGGAATCTCTATTTTAACAAGCTACCCAAGGCTTTTTCTTACACAATCAGATAAGATACCAAGACATCAGCATCTGTCTACACCATCAGCTGAAAACTACTGGAGACAATAAAGAACAGCAGGATTTTAAGCCAGAGAATAATTTGATCAGACTGACACTTTAGGAAAACCACTCTGGTGCTGGTGGACTTTGTCGAGAAGGCATATTAGAAGAGGGTAAGGAAAGGTGATGGAGGGATAGTAAATTTAACAGGAGGTTAGTGAAACAGTTCTAAGGCAAGAGATGGTGATCATTTAAATAGTAACAATGGGAGAAAAATAAGAGAGTATCAAGGAGGCAGAAACAGAATTTTATAAAAATTAGACGTAGGTAGAGGGGTAGAATCTAATTCTAAAAAACTTCTGAAGACTCACCCCTAATTATAGCCACCAGGGCTTTAAAAATAAATCTTAAATTTGAGTACAACAATCCACCAACTTTTAGTTGTATAATAAAGTTTAAGTACCACACCAAATCCTAATCTACATAAACATCAAATGTTCCAAATGCAACTAATGCAAATTCAGATGTTAAGCATACAGAGATTTTATTCTTTAAGGTTTTACATTTCTATTAATCAGTGTGCATGAACTGAAAAATTAAAATCTCTTTGGGCATAGAAAAGAAAGGATATTCACTGGTAGATAAACTTAAATTACAAACAGAAAACAATGAATCAACAAACTTACGCTGAATATGAATGAACTGTTTTGGCTGTTTAAACTCTCCTTTGTACAAGCGATTGTAATAGTTGACGTTGCTCTCTGCCTCAGGAACTGGAATGACCATGCTCTCTTTTTTTTCTCTAAATACTTGCTGTGCTGAAATAGCTCGCTGTAAATGATGTTCCTGGAAAATGTAAAGTAGGCAACATAAGTTGTTTTAATAATGTTAATTCAATGCATAATTCTATTTAAAATTTACTTTAATAACTGCAAGGTGCTTTAAGAATTATTTATAAATAGTTCCTTCACCACAGAACTATAGAAAACATTGCCATTGATGTCCCTTAATGCTGTACTCATCCTGATATCACCTTAGATATTTATAACTTCAGTAAGTAGAATTTTCTTCAAAGGTTAAATATACACATATTCGCAAACTAGAATTTAACATCTCAATTACAAGAAAATTGATCCCGTTTGCTAAATTAACAGAGGTGTCTGGCACCAATACCAGAAATACGGGAACACATGCAAATGACAGGAAAAGAATTGTGCCACAGGTTTTAATTATCTTCTGCATTTACACACTTGAACTTTAACAGTACAAACTAATTCCAAAAAAAAAAAAAAAAAAAGGAAAGAAAAAACCATGTTCAACAGAGTACATTACTATCACAGCAGGAAATATTTCTAAACTAAGGTTAAACAAAAGTTCCTATGAAATACATCTTGATTGCAGTAACTTTTATTGCGCCTCTACCACTTAATGCCTACTTTCTCCCAACCACAAAAGGGACCAATGCCATTCCCAACAAAGCAGTATTACTTTGTAGATGACAAATTAGGTCAAATCACTCCCCAATAAATCCCCTTCAAACTCAGGTTAAAATTATCACTGACTTATAAGGCCTTGTTTCTCTCTGACTTCTCCCTACCCATCCTTTATCCTAGCCACACTACCTTTCCTTAAGGTTCCTAAATTGCCAAATGGATTGCTTCTGAAATTCCTTTAAGTCTCAACTTATCAGAGATGGCTTCTGTGATTTCTTTATCTAAAAGATAAAAGAGTACTGGCTAAGAATTTTTTTTATCGGTGTCATTCTTTCAACACTTTTTCAGAGCATCTAGTAGACACCAGATACTACTCCTATTACTCAGAATTGTTAAAAGTGGATGAGACAGACTCTGCTATGAAGCAACTTAGCTAGTAGAAGAGAGATATCTCAGTATGCAATCATGTTTGGGCTTGACAAGCATGTCTCCTCAATTAGTGAAAGACTGTCTAAGGAGGATAGAGAACTATATCCAAAGAAAGTAAAATCTAAACTAAGACTTTCAGGATCAATAGGGATTTAGCAAGGCAAAAGAGAGAGAGGAAAAAAAAAAATCCAGGCAGAGAAAACACAGCGTCCAAAATGGACAAAAGCTCAGAGACATTCAATAAAAGGCAAGCAGTTGAGGTAAGGGACAGGCAGGTGGATGCTAGCTTACATTTGAAGAGTTTCTCCATTTTCCATACCAGGAAGAAATACATTTTCTTCATAGGGTGGGATCCCAAGTTGGAACATTAAACACACTTCCCTATACAAATATTACTATCAATTTAGAGTCGATTAGTAGCAATTTTTGAGTTAACTAAAAAATTGTGAGAGGATCAAATACACCCACAAACAGTATCAAGAAATTAGGAAAGCCAGGTTTTGAAAGAGCAATTTCTGCATTATTTAAGCCTATACTTTTCTATTACCTTGCTGACATTTCACCTCTCCTGGTCAAATAAAGTGATTCAATATGTGATGCCACCTTGTATTTATATAATGTTTTATACTTCTCAAAGTATATCCACAATCACATGCTTATTATTATGCTTATGCTTATTAGCTCCTCAAAATTTTGAGACAGGGATAGATACTATTACATTAATGAGACTCAAGAAACAAATGATTTGCTCTTAGTTGTGGTATAAATTACATGAGGGAGTCAAATTTCAGGACTCTGACTTAAGTATTCTTTGATTATTCCATCTTTACTAGAATAGGCTATTAAAAATTAAAAAAAAATCTTTTAATTCTAGTAATCTAGAAATATGGTTGACAAGAGGAACTGAGCTAACTGGTGACACATTTTTGATTTGAAGAGATTCTTTCTCCTCTAAGTACAAAACATTTTTAGGTATTATCCAATTACTGAAATACATCTTTAATAGACGAAGATTTAATATTATTTTAATTTTACATGTGAGGAAATTTAAAAATAGACCATAGATGACTCTCTTCTTAACACAGCTGGCAGATGACAGAGCTGCAGCCAGAAATTAAGGAGCCGACCATGACACACTCCCCCATTTTAATTTACAGACCAAATTTAGCTCTAAAAATAAATTCTCAGCTATCATTTCCTTCCCCATATTATCAGACAGCTTCTCAAACTAAAAACTCAGAAAAACACAACAATAATACGGCTTCTAGAGGCCTGTGTTTCATATAATAACCATAGTCAGTGACAAACAGACAAAATCCTGGAAGCAGGTAGAAGAGTTTTCATTTATCTTTATTAGGGCAAGCAGTTGGCAGGAATAATGTTGATTCCCTGTTACATCCTGCATTATATGTTGGTGAGGTTACCTGGGTTTTTAAAAGCATATTAAAAACCAAGCATGACTTGATTTCTTTTCCATTAAGAAGGCATTCTTTTGACCCACCAACTCCACTTTTGAAATTCATCAAAGGCAACAGACAAATGGGCAACAATGACTAAATAAAACGTTCATCAGTGGCTCAGTTGATTAAGCGTCTGACTCTGGATTTAGGCTCAGATCATGATCTCTTGGTTGTGAGACTAAGCCCCATGCTGGGCTCTGCACTAAGTATGGAACCTCCCTGGGATTCTCTTTCTCTCTTACCTGGCCCTGTCCCCCAAATGCTCTCTCTCTTAAAATAAGTAAATACTACTACTACTACTACTACTAATAATAATAATAATAATAAATGGCATTATTTAAACACCAAAAAAAAAAAAAACCATGAAGTCTAAATGGGAATAAGTAGGGAATTATAGAAATTTATAATTTTTATTTTATATTTATGTAACATAATTTTATTATATAATTATATATACTATAATTTTATATATTATAAAATAACATGTATAAATATAAATGAATATGTGTGTAGAGAAAACAGACTGGAAGAATACAGTCTTTTATACACCACAAAATACTTTTTAGGTGGGTCTTATATTCTTCTGTGGTGTGTCTGCTCTCTATTTTCTGAAATAAATCTGTATTAGTTTTTAAGTTTAAACAGTGAAATAAAAGCTTTGCGTCTGAAATTGAAGGGACTCACCACCAAAATACACAAAGTCACTTCTTATGATTACTTTGACATTCTAAAATAACCTTTCAAAACTTACTATGTTATACCTAAATAAACATTTTTTGTTTTTCTAGATATTTACATCCTTTGTACCTTCTGTTTTTCCTAGTAATGTGTGAAATTATACGATAAATCATTAAAAGAAAATGAAAATAAACTAAATAACTCATGACTTTTAGTCATACATAAATATTACCAAGCACAATCTTGCAAAGTGCAGGAGAGAATTTTGTTTTTTCTTTTGGAGAGGAATAAATTAAAGTTCTATGACTACATCGGCAGAAATCAGCAGTGCTGAAATGTGAATTTTTGTATGTGTGTCTCTATTCCATCTTACCAAGCTCAAGCCCCAACTTGTTGGGTCTTAGAGTGTATTAATTGAGATAGGCGGCATACAAAATCAAAGATTATTCATTGGTATTTTAAAAATTCACATGCAAAACCCCCAGCAAAAGACAGCAAACTGAATCACTACATTTATCTACTTCACCACCCTACAATAGTAAACTTACCAGGAAAGGACTAAGATGCTTATAAAGCCACAATAACAAAGAGAATGAAAAATAAGCCATCAGCACAAAACAAAGTGTAGCAAAATCCTAGGAAATCAAAATCAAAAGATCAAGTTTTGAATCCCTGCAGAGAAGGAAAAAAACAAAAACTGAGCCCATCTGTCCTGCAGAAAACAAGATAATGGGGATTTTGAAACACTAGCTAGAAACAGCTAGAATAAGACAAGTCCTTCTTTGCCTATTCCTCAAAAAGGAGATCATTCTACACAAACAGAAGAGGGCACCACAGAACCAGTAAAACTGTGAACTACACACTTAACTACAAAAATGAAGAGAAAACCTAGAAGTCTATGTTATTATTAAAAATAAAATTTAAAAAAAATGCAACTATGGTTCTAATGATAAATTCTTTCCACTCTGCATGAGGGAAGAACAGAAAAAAGCTTTAAGAAAAATACACCAAACTTAAATATGCCCCAAAGAAACATTCAGGGATATGAAAAACATCTTTGAATCAGAAACTCAAAAACTAAGATGAGAGAAGGAGGGTAAAAGACTCAGGAAAAAATGGGAAGAGTTGAGTAACTCAGGAAAAAAAGAAAAGACAATTATCTCAGAGACAAAGACTAAAATTACTAGTAGCCAGGTACAAAATATATTCAAACAAAAACGTGTTGCATAAAGGTTGTCAAAGGACCAAGAGACTGAAAATCAGGTAAAGAAAGTAGTAAAATGAATAAGAAAGATGGTAAGATGTAAAAAGAGACAAAGAAGGAAAGACAGTCATATAAGTGGAGTCTCTGATGAAGAAAAACAATGCAATAGAACTAATTTTTTAAATTATTATTTATTATTAAGAGACAGAGAGAGACAGGGCATGAGCATGGGAGGGGCAGAGAGAGGAGGAGACAGAGAATCTGAAGGGGGCCCCAGGCTCCGAGCCGTCAGCACAGAGCCCAATGCGAGGCTCTAACTCACAAACCGAGCAAGATCATGACCTGAGCCAAAGTCAGACGCTTAACCGACTGAGCCACCCAGGCATCCTTCAGAACTAATATTTAAACACCCCCTATCAAGTGTCTGGAAATAAGATATGAATCTGCATATTGAAAAAGCCTACCAGGGAGCAAGATGGCATACAAAACTCTGCACCACCACAGACACAAACTGACAGTGCTTGGTGCAAACGGGAGAAAACACTCTGCTCACAGCTACCCTCTTGGGAGGGAAAGGGAAAAGTAGAATGCACATCCAACATTCCAGCTTTGGGGGAAACTGCCTAAGGGACTATAACTTCTGTCTCCCCTAAATCAGAGGGCTGAATGAACCAACATTCTTTGGATGCCTGGTAACGGTGGAGAACAAAAGAGAGCTCAAGCTCAGAGCCTTGTTGCAGCACCAAAGAAGGTATGGTACTGCAGTGAGACCAAAGGGAATTAAAGATTACAAGCTCCAGAAAACCAGTAACACTCTCTAACTAGGAAATTATGTGCACATGCCCAGAGAAGATGTATCTCCAGAAAAGGTTTGAAGGGCTTCCAGATTCCCTGTCTGGGCTAACGGAAAAAGGTCTTCCCTGGTATGAAGCCAATTTTTAGACACTGGGAGAGGTGGCTATTTTTTTTAAATGGACAAATTAGGGGCAGCTGGCTGGCTTGGCAGGATGTGACTCCTGCTCTCAGGGTTGTGGGTTCAAGCTCCACTTTGGGTGTGGAGATTACAAAAAATAAATTAAAATAAAAATTGAAAACTAGGGGTGCTCAGGTGGCTCAGTTGATTAAGTGTCCAACTTTGGCTCAGGTCATGATCTTATACTTCACGAGTTTGAGCCCTGCTTCGGGCTTTGTGCTGACAGCTCAGAGCCTGGAGCCTGCTTCATATCCTGTTTCTCCCTCTCTCTCTTTCTCTCTCTCTGCCCCTCCCCTGCTCGTGCTCGCTCTCTCTCTCCCTCTCTCTCTCAAATAAATAAAAAACATATAAAAAATAAAAAAATTTAAAAACTAAAAAAAATAAAATGCACAAATTATAGCAAAAAACAGGAGAGAAATACAGCTCAAAGAACAAAATATATCTCCCAAAAATGCCCCTAAAGAAATGGAGATGTGTGAATTATTTGACAACAAATTTAAAATAATCATCTTTAAAAAATAATAAAATAAAATAATCATCTTAATAAAGCTCAATGTGCTACAAAAAACCATAATAGCAACTAAATGAAATCAGGGAAACTGATGCATGGACAAAATGAGATAGCAACAAAGAGATAGGAAATACAAAAAAGAACCAAACAGAAATTATGGAGCTGAAGATGGCAATAACTAAATTGAAAAAAATCCACCAGAAGGATTCAAAAGCATTCTTCATCAGGCAGAAGAAAGAATTAGTGAACTCAAAGATCGATCATTTGAAATAATTTAGTCAGAGGAACAAAAAAAGGGAAAAAAATGAAGCCTAAGAGATTTATAGGACACTAATGACAGACCAATATATGCATTAATGAACCAAAAGGAGAAAGAGAAAGGAGCAGTGAGCTTGTTTGCAAGAAATAATGCCTGAAAATGAATCTGGGGAAGAATATGGACATTCAAATTAAAAAGCTCAAATAATGCCAACAAAGATGAATTCAAAGAAGCCCACACTAAGATACACTTGTAAGCAAACTGTCAAAAGTTCAAAGACAAAGAAGGAAATCTTGAAAGCAGCAAGGGAACAGCAAGTCATCATGTACAAGGAACACCCATAAAATCATCAGCAATTTCTCATCAGAACTATTACAAGCCAGAAAGGAGTGGGCTGATATATTCAAAGCGCTGGGGAAAAAAAAAACTGCCAACCAGATACTGTATCTGGAAAAACTGCCCTTCAA
The DNA here is from genome assembly GCF_007474595.2 of Lynx canadensis. NCBI lineage: Eukaryota > Metazoa > Chordata > Mammalia > Carnivora > Felidae > Lynx > Lynx canadensis. The sequence continues at coordinate 139,100,017 of NC_044310.1, read as the reverse complement.
AAATAAGTAAAGAATAAAAACCCACTCAGGTAAAAAATAGATGAGGGAATTCATCTCTGATAGACCTAACCTCATAAGAATTGCTAAAAGGAGTCCCTTCCAGTTGAAAACAAAAAGACACTAGAGAGCACCACAAAAATATCCAAAAACATAAAAATCTCTAGTAAAGGTATATATAGACAAATACAGAATCTTGGAATACTGTATGGTGGTACATAAGTCACTTTTAATTCTGTATAGAACTTAAAAGATAAAAGCATAAAAACAGGTATTAAACATAAACTATGTTGATGACACAAAACATAAAAAAAAAATTTTAATTTATGACATCAATAATTTTAAAGCAGGGAAAGAGATGTAACAGCTTGAGCTTTTCTATGTAACCGAATTTATAAGTTTAAAAAAGACTGTTAGGATCTATACAAAGTTTTATGTAATACTGATGGTTTACTCACAAAAAATACCTATGGAAGATCCACAGAAGAAAATGAGAAAGAATCAAATCAGGTCACTTTGTGTTAATGAAACACAAAGGAAGAGTAGCAAAAGAGGTTTTAAAAGAGGGACAAAATAACTACAAGATAAATAGAAAACAATAAAATGGCAAGAGTAAGTCCCTCAGTATTAGTAATTATTCTAAATGTAAGTGGATTAAACTCTCCAATCAAAAACATGGAGTAAATGGGCCACCTGGGTGGCTCAGTCAGTTAAGCAGTTAAGCATCTAACTTTGGCTCAGGTCTGATCTCATGGTTTAAGAGTTCGAGCCCTGTATCAGGCTCTCTGCTGTCAGCACAGAGCCTGCTCTGGATCTTGTCCCCCTCCTCCCCTCCCCTTTCTCTTACTCTCTCTCTCTCAAAATAAACACTAAAAACAAAAACAAAAACAAAACCCAAAGATTAAAACAACAACAACACAAAGAGTGACTGAACAGAACTGCTATACACTGTCTACAAGGCCTCACTTTAGATAGAAGAACATATATAACCATAAATGAAGGGATGGAAAAACATATTCCATGCAAATAGTAACCAAAAAAGACAGGAGTGACATACCTAGATCAAAAGATATTACACAATGATAAATCAGACAGCTCACCAGAAAATTATGACAATTATGAATATATATTATATGCACCTAACAGGAGTGCACCAAAATTTGTGAAACAATGACAGAATTAAAGGAGAAAAAATAAGACAATCAATAGGAGATTTCATACCCCACTTTATAATGGATAGATCAACCAGAATATCAGTAAGGAAAAGAGGACTTGAACAACAGTAGAGAGCAAATAAACTAACATACATATCCAGAACACTCCACCCAACAACAGCAGAATACACATTTTTCTCAAACACACACACAGAACATTCTCCAGGACAGATCATGTGTTAGGCCACAACAACTTTCATAAAATTTAAGAAAAGATGAAATCATACCAAGTATCTTTTCCAACCACATGGAATAAAACTAGAAATCAACAGCAAAAGGAAAACTGGAAAATGCACAAATATGTGGAACTGAACACACTTCTGAGCAATCAGTGGATCAAAAAGAAATCACAAGGGAATTCAGAAAATACTCAAGCATGAAAACACAACATACAAAACTTAAGTGATGCAGCAAAGGCAGTATTAAGAGGGAAGTTATAGCAGTAAATTCCTACTTACATTAGAAAAAAAAAGATCTCAAATCAACAACCTAACTCTACACCTCAATAATTAGGAAAAAGAACAAAACCCGAAGTTTACAAAAGTAAGTAAATAGTACAGATTAGAGCAGAAAAAAGTAAAATAGAGAATAGAACAAAAAAATTTAATGAAACTAAAAACTGTTTGGAAAAAAACAAAAAAATTGACAAAACTGTAGCTATGTGAACTAAGAAAAGTCCCCCAAACCGGAAAAAGATGACATTAAATGAGAAAAAGAATCATAAGAGACTACTACAAATATTATGCACCAACAAACAGGGCATCTAGAAAAAACAGACAAATTTCTAGAAACATATAGCCTACCAAGACTAAACCGTAACAAATAAAAAAATCTAAATAAACCTGTAATTAGGAAGGATATTAAGTCAATATCAAAAACATCCCAAGGTATTTGAAAAGAAAAGCTCAACACAGATGGCTCCACTGGTGAATTCTGCCAACATTTAAAGAATCAATACCAATCCTTATCAAGCACTTGTCAAATAATTGAGAGGAAAAACTTCCAAATTCATTTAACAAGGCTAGTATTACCCTCATACCAGAACCAGACAGTACTACAAGGGGAGGTGGGAAAAATGAGTAAAGTGGTCAAAAGGTACAAAACTCCCAATTATAATCTTAATAAATTCTGGGGATGTAATGTAAGCATAGTGACTATAGTTAAAAATACTGTATTCTCTCCTTGAAAGTTGCTAGGAAAGTAACTCTTAAAAGTTATTCAAAAATGTTCATGGTTGTAATACTTAATAAAAGAACTACCATAACATCCAGCAATCCCACTTACAGGTATATATCCAAAAGAACTGAAAACAGGATTTCGAAGAGATATTTACATACCCACATTCAGTGCAGTATTACATGCAACAGCCAGTGGTGGAAGAAACCCAAATGTTTACCTAACAGATGAAGGAAAAACAAAATGTGGTGTACACATATAACAGAACATTAGCTTTAAACGGAAGGAAATTCTGACAGATGCTATAACATGGATAAACCTTGAGGACATTATGCTAAGTGAAATAGCCAGTCCTGGTCACAAAAAGGCAAATATTGCATGATTTCACTTAAGTGTGGTCTAAAGTAAATTCTTTTTTTTTTAAGATTTTATTTACTAAAATTCTTTTTATGTTTATTTTGGGAGAGAGAGAGACCAGCATGCAAGCGGGTCGGGGGGGGGGGGGGGAGAGGGAGAGAGAGAGACACACGCAGAATCCAAAAGCAGATTCCAGGCTCTGAGCTTTCAGTACAGAGCTCAACGCAGGGGCTTGAAATCATGAACTGTGAGATATGACTTGAGCTGAGTTGGATGCTTAAATTCAGCTCCCCAGGCACCCCTAAAAAGACTCATTTTTATTTTTTATTTTTTAAATTTTTTTTTTTTTTCAACGTTTATTTTATTTTTGGGACAGAGAGAGACAGAGCATGAACGGGGGAGGGGCAGAGAGAGAGGGAGACACAGAATCAGAAACAGGCTCCAGGCTCTGAGCCATCAGCCCAGAGCCCGACGCGGGGCTCGAACTCACGGACCGCGAGATCGTGACCTGGCTGAAGTCGGACGCTTAACCAACTGCGCCACCCAGGCGCCCCAAAAGACTCATTTTTAAAGTAATCTCTACACCTCTACACCTAACATGGGGCTCAAACTCACAACCCCAAGATCAAGGCTTGCATGCTCTACTGACTGAGCCAGGCAGGTATCTCTAAAGTAGTCAAATTCTTAAAAATAGAAAGTAGAATGGTAGTCGCTAGGGACTGGAAGAAGAGGAAAAATAACTGTTGTTCACGGGGTACAGTTGCAGTTTCCAAGAAGAAAAAGTGCTTGATACCTGTTGCATAACACTGTGCATAGTACTGTACACTTAAATATGGTTTAGATGGTAAACTTTAGGTTATGAGTTCTTCACCACAACATTAAAAAAAAAAAAAAAAAAAGCTTATTAAGTACCTGGCAAAAGTAATCCAGAACAACCAATTCTGACATATATTTGAATAAAACTATTTCAAAACTAATGAAAAAATCCTCAAGGCCTCTAAATAAACATAATAGTAACAATAATAGTACTTATTATAAATTAATGTTAGTACAGTACTCAAATGGCAAAAAAAATAAAATCAGACTAAAATCACACTTCAAAAACAACATATGCAAAGCATCAATGAAGCACATTTTTAGAAAGCTCAATGAAAGATATGAACCAAGGATTTTATACCCACCTAAGTTGTCCTTCAAGTATCAAGGCAACAGAAGAAACTTAGAATTCTATTGGGGGCATTTTTGACAAATCTACTAGAATATCACTGTTAAACAAAAATATAATGCAAGCCACACATGCGAGCCATATCCTTAAATTTTCTAATAGCCCACTTAAAAGAGTAAAAAACAGATGAAGTAATTTTAATAATACATTTTATCTAAGCCAATTACACATCTATAACATTATTCTTTCAACATGCCATCAAAGTTTTTTCCTCCCATGCCAAAATCTAGTGTGTATTTTACACATATAGAACATTTAAATTCGAACTAGCCATATTTCAAGTGCTCAACAGCCACAAATGACTACTGGCTACATACTCCACAGTATAATACATCTTCATCTTGGCTTCATCCACCAAGAGGCAACCAAGAGGCAACCAAGAGGCAACTCTAATAAAATTTTACTTACACACACACACACCACACCCCTCTCATAGATGGTCAAAGGACGAAAGACTAATGTACAAACATCTGCACACTAAAGTGGAAATAATGCAACTAAAACAGATGACGGAGTGCCTGGTGGCTCATTCAGTTGAGTGTCCAACTTCAGTTCAGGTCATGGTCTCATGATTCATGAGTTCACACCCTACATCGGGCTCACTGCTGTCACACAGATCCACTTCGGATCCTTTGTCCCCCCCTCTCTCTGCCTCTGCCCCGCCTTGCACACTTGTACTCTCCTCTTTCAAAAATAAATATTTAAAAAAAAAAAAAAAAGAAGGAAAAAAAGCCTTCTCAATAGAAAACATGCACTATAACACAATACAAAAAAACTGTTAAATATTATAGTAAGAGTTGGGACCAAATGTATTCAGTCCTATCAATAAATATGAATGGACTTATCTATGAAAACAAAAAAAATTTTCTACTTGTTTAATAAGACTCAACCATATGCTGTGTACAACATCCCCCCCCAAAAAAAAGTGGTTGGGGAAAAAGCAAAATTAAAGGAATGAATGAAAGTTTATCAAGTAATGGAAAACAGTAAGAAAGACAAACAGATCCTCATTATTAGATAAGTAGAGTTCAAGTCAAAGAGCATTAAGCATGACCCAAAACTCACAATTCACAATAAGGGTTTTTAATACCTACATATCATTCATGAATGTCTGTATCTATAGATTTTGGATATCCATACAGATTTAAGAATATCTATACATCAAATAACACGGCAACCATTTTATAAAGCAAAGCTACAGGATTATGTAAGGACTGATAAATAAAAACACAGTACTAATATAACTAACTTTACCACACCACTCCCAGCATAAGGTAGTCAAATGGACAAAGAATAAGCATGGACCTAAGCACCGACCTAACTTTAATAAGGCAGATCTTATAGCCATATATCAAACTTTACACCTAATGCTCCTCAAGTTCCACAAGCAACTGATAAATGTAATCATTTATCAGTTAAGAATTACAAAGACTAGGGTATTATGAATGGAGTAAAAGGGATAAGGAAAGAGACAATTCTGAGTAAACCCCTTTGTATGGTTTTGAAGTTTTAAAACCTTATTAATGTCCAACATGCCCTAAAGATAATTAAAATCAACAAGGATGTGGGGAGAAACCAAAATAGTACACAAGGAGAAACAACAAATAACCTCCCTCAATAGAAATGAATATTCCATACATCCACAATGAAGAGAATGGGAAACAAAGGTATTTAGGTTCCTTTGGAAAATAATGATTTGAAATTCATCTTTAAAACTTTGACAACATATACTTCAAAGGACTGTTGTGATGGTTATGTAAGTTTAAAAGGTGTTCAGAAGAGTTCATGGCACATTCTAAGGGATAAAAGTTTCCTGTTGTTATTAAAACATATCAGAGAACTACAATCCTCGAAACAGTGGCATTTTAAGAACAAGATAAAAAAAATTTAGAAATTTTGACAATTAAAACCCTTTTTTCAACACCCATTCATAACATAAAATTCCCTGAAAGAAGGAAATGTCCCGAACCTGATAAAAAGCAGGCACCCATGGAAAACCTACACTTAATAACCATACTTAATGGTCAAAGACTGAATGCTTTCCTCAAGTTCAAGTTCAAGCCAAGGAAGTCTGTTCTCACCACTTGTAGCCCACATTTCACCTAAGATTCTAGTCAGTACAATGAGAGAAGAAAAACAAACACAGACATGTAGACTGGGAAAGAAGTAAAATTATTTGTACATGATATGGTTCATGTAGGGAGACAATCCTGGGGTATCTCAAAGGCTCCTAGGGCTAAAAAATGAATTAACAAAGTTGCAAGTCAATATTAAACACTCAAGTAAATTTCCATATATCAGTAACTGAAAAATGTAAATAAAAAGCAATACCACTTACAACAGCATCAAAACTACTAAATGCTTAGAGACAGACTTAACAAATTATGTGTAAAACTTACACAGCAACATAAATGTAAATATTACATGTTCCTGGATTGGAGGGTTCAATGCTGTTCCAAAAAATTTTACTTGGGTAGATTTTCCCCTAAATTATTTAAATTTCTAATAAATCCCTATCAAAGCCCTACCACGTTTCTTCCTTTTTTTTTTTTAACAGAAATGGACAAGTTGATTATAAAATTCATATAGAAAGGCAAAAGAAAAATAGCCAAAATAACTCTGAAAAAGAATAAATGTGAAAGACATACACAATCTGACTACTAAATCATAAGTTTTAAATTATAAAGCTAAATTAATCAACATCACTAGCATATGAGCACATAAAACAACAGAAAAGTCTAGAAATAGACCCACAAACACACAGATAATGAATTTGAGACAAAGGTGTCAATCAATGGGGGAATTAAATGAGGGTAAGGATAGTCTTTTCAACAAATGGTTTGAACATGAGTTTGGGGGAAAAATGAGCCGATACTCTTAACTCATACTTTACACAAAAATTAACTCAAAATAGATCACAGACTCTAAATATAAAGCCTAAACTTATATCTGTAAGAAAATATAGAAGAAAAATTTTAGCAACCCTGGTTTTGGCAAAGACTTCTTAGGACACAAAATGCATTGATTATAAATGAAAGAACTGACAAATTAGACTTCCTAAAAATTCAAAAATTATGCCATTTAAAATACAAGAAAATGAAAAGACATGCCAGACTGAGAAAATATTCACAATACATATGTGAGCTCTTCTATGCAGAATATATAAAGAACTGTTATATCTCATAATAAACCAACCCAATTTTTTTTAACAAAATGAGTCCATGATTTAAACAGAAACTTCACAAAGCACAGTAATAACCAATAAGTACTTGAAAAGATGAATATCTTTGTATCAGAAAAATGAAAAATAAACCCATAGAAAGTTTTGATTACACACTCACAAAATGACTAAAATTAAGAAACTGGCAACACCAACTGTTGGTGGCAATGTCAAATAATATCACCCCTAAGGAAAACTATTGGGTAGTTTCTTATACAGTATAAATATACCCTTATCACATGACCCAACCATCTTACTGCTAAGTACGTACCCAAGAAGTGAAACACATGCTCACAAACAACTTGCACATGGATGTTAACTACTATTTTGCTCACAACAACCAAAAATTGGAAACAATACAAATGTATATCAACAGATACATAGACAAAATGAATATATTCATTCATTGGAATACTACTCAGTTAAAGGGAGGGGAGGGGTCAAACTAATCACACACACACACACACACACACACACACACACACCCCATAGGCACAACAATGAGTTATATCAAAAGTATGCTGAGAAATAACCAGACACAAACAGCCATATACTGTTATGGTTCCATGTATAAGATGTTTGTGGACAGAGTAAACTAACCTATAGTGATCAAAATCAGATCAGGAGCTGACTGAAATGGGGGTGGAGGACAGGACTACAAAAGGGCTCAAAGGGGACTTTTGTAGGGAATGAAAATGTTCTACTTATTTTTTGGAAGGGTGGTTACACAGATATATTTGTTTATTAAAACACAGAACCACACACAAAATAAATGCTTTATGCTGTATGTAAATCACTTCAATAAAGGTGATTTTTAAAATGAAGAAGAGGGGCACTTGACTGGCTCAGTCGGTAGAGCATGCCAATCTTGATGTCAGGGTTGTGAGTTCAAGGCCCACATTGGGCTTTAAAAAGGGGGAGGGGTTTGCAGGAGGAGGAGGAGGAGGAATAATAATAACCTGTGATGAAACAAAAATTTAATGTAAACAAAACATGCTGGCAAGGCATTATTTACAAAGCTAGTGAATTGTAGTAAAACAGACACTTTCAAGAATGAAAATTTACACTTTTAAAGTGTTAAAGTGTAAATTGGTATGATCTGGAGTACAGTTTGGGAAGATGTTTCTAAGCTTTAAATACATCGTCCTTTGAGTCTTCTTAAATAATATCATCTGAAAATATTTATGCATTAAGTAGAAAAAGCAGGAAACAAAACCACATACTGAAGATAATCTAAAATATAGTAAACAGAATAAGATGACAGCATGAATAAATGTAGAATTTTTTCAAAAGCTAGTAAGGAATGTGCCAAAGTAAAAAAAAAAAAAAAAAAAAAAGATTCAAAAGTATTAAATAGTGAAATTATAAGTGATCTATTTTCTTCTTTACATTTTCTGAAGTTTACTCAAGTAATATGTATTACAAAAAGCAACCCGTGTCAATCTTTAAAACTACTCATTTGGTATCCCTGTCAGAGTCAAAGAAAGAAGAGACGGAGGAAGACAAAAGGAAAAAAGACTCTAGATAAGTCCTTATCCTATTCTAATTAAACCTGATTCTCTTCTAGCACCTTCTAAATCTGATTCTCAGTCCTAGCAACATATTAAAGTCACCTGGAGAAACCATATATGGACTACATGGGAGATAAAATTGTTCAAAGGATTCAGTAGCTGCCTTTCATTCCAACAAATGTGAAATACATACAGTGGAATATTATTCAGCCAATAAAAAAAAAGTACTGACGTATGATACAACATGCATGGACCTTTAAAACACTATATAAGTGAAAATGATCAGATACAAAGGGCCACATATTGTATGATTCCATTTCCAGGAAATGTCCAGATATAGGTAAATCCACAAAGAAAGTGTATTGGTGTCAGGGAGTGGTAAAGGTAGTAGGATGGAAAGTGACTATGGGTATGGGATTTCTTCTTAGGGTGATGGAAGTGTTCTGCAACAAGATAGTTATCATATTGTATAACACTGAATTTATGGCACTGTATAGCACTGAATGTATTAAAAACCACTGAATGCACACTTTAATATGTGAATTATGTTAAATTGTATTATAATAAAAAAAATTGCAAAGAAAAAAAGATCAAGTGACAAGGAATGAATTCACGCTTCTACCTGAAGCGACAAAAAAATCTGATGAGTGTTGAAACAACGGTTTTCCAGACACTGGACATTAGGCAATGAAGGACAATGATACTTGAGAGAAGTAAAACAACAAGTGGGGTCCTACAATTGCCTCAGCTTACTATTTTGGAAAAGTTTCCATGCCATGGAACATGAAAGTGAACTAAGACAGAGCCTAAAAGACTTCAGGAAATGCACAGACAGAAACAAGAGTCTGAGAAGATGAACCTAAGACTACAGTACCAAAAAGGAAAGAATTGCAGAGAGTGAACCTAGGAGATCTGCAGAATTCTCTGAAGTATTCCACATAGTCCTCATCAGCACAGGTGTGTGAACTACCTGACACTGGAGAAAGAGCTATCCCAAAGGATTAGAGGGAAAATTGTCTGTCACTCAGAGCCAAGAAGAGCACCTGTTCCCATCAACTAGCCTGGAAAAAAGACATGCTACACACAGAAGAAAGAAGTAAGGATGACATTAAATTTCTCATCAGAAACAGTGCAAGTGAGAAGACTAGAGCACCATTTTTTAAATACTAGACGAAAAAAAACTGTCAAGCTATAATTAAATATCCAGCAAAAATATTTTCAAAAACAAAGGTGACGTCAGACATCTGTTGTACAAAAATGCACATACAGTTAACAATACTGTAATTTATATTTATAAAAATGTTAAGGATAAATTTACTTGCTTTACCACATACAAAAATGGGGAAAAAACACTTTTAGACACGCAAAAGCTTAAGTATTCATCACCAGTAGACCTGCACTACAAGAAATGTTAACAGAAGTCCTTTTGGGAAGAAGGAAAATGATACCTAATGGAAGTCTAGATGAAAAGCAAGAGTAAATAATAACAAGGATAAATACATACATCTTTCTCTTATCATTTACAAGTATGTGAAAAATAATTGGCTGTTTAAATAAAAATAATAAGTATGTACCACAGGGTTTATTACAAGTGTGAAATGTATGAAAACGACAGCATAAGGTCTTAGCAGGGAGAAATGGAAATACACTATTTCAAGGTTCTTACACTATACATAAGTAGTATATCACACGAAGGTAGACTGTGATAAACTAAAGATATACAGATGGTCCTTGATTTTTATGATGGTTCAACTTGCCATTTTTCCACTTAACAATGATTTGAAAATGATATGCACTCAGTATAAACCATACTTCAAAATTTTACTCTTGATCTTTTCCTGGGCTAGCACTATGTGGTACAATACATTCCTGTGATGCTGAGCAGTAGCAGTGAGCTACAGCTCCCAGCCAACCACACAATCATGAGGGCAAACAATCCATACATTTATAACCATCCTGTACCCATAAATCCACTGTGTTGCTCACTTTCAGTATTCTATAAAGTACATCAAATATTCAAAACTTTATCATAAAAGACTATGTGCTAGATGATTTTGCCCAACTGTAGAGTAAGTGTCCTGAGTACTTTTAAAGTAGGTTAGGCTAAGCCATGAAGTGAAGGTTGGGCACATTAAATACATTTCAACTTACAATATTTTCAGCTTACAATGAGTTTACTGGGAAATTAACTCATTTTAGGTCAAGGAACATCTGTATATTATAAACCCTAAATCAGAATTTCTCAATCTTGGCACTAGCGACATTCTAGGCAAGGCAAGTCTGTGTTGTGGGAGGATGGCTTGTGCATTGGAGAATGTTTAACAGTATCCCTGACTTCTACCCATGAGATGTTGGGAACACAAATTGCAACCTCCCCACACTGTGAAAATCAAAAATATTCCTGGACATTACCCAATGTCCTATGGGAAATAAGAGAGACCCATCTGACAATGATGTCTCTAAAGCAATCACTTAAAGTAAAACAAAAAACAAAAAAAAGTAATAGGAAATAAGCCAAAAGCAGAAACAAAATGCAATCAGAAAAAATAATCTAAAAGAAGGTAGAGTAAGAGAAAAAGAAAACAAGAGAAGAAACAGAAAACACTGTTTGCTTCCACAGCACAGACACTAAATTGGAACAACTGTGCAAAGATGAGATGCAAAATCACGAAGCATTCTATATTTTTTAGAGGCGCCTAGCTAGCTCATTTGGTAGAGCATGGCGACTCTTGATCTAGGGCTTGTGAGTTCAAGCTCCACTTTGGGCACAGAACCTACCAAAAACAAAAAACACAGGAAAGAGTAAGATGACAGAGTGAAACCTAACCATATCAAAAATCATATTAAATGTCAGTGAACTAGGAATAGAGGGGAACCTCCTCAACTCGACAGAGACTATTTACAAATTATCATCTAACATCATCATAGTTCATGGTGAGAAACTTGAAGCTGTCCCACTAAGATAACTTACATAGGAAAAATGTCCCCTCTCATCACTTTGTTTCAACACTGGAAGTTCTAGTTAGTGAAGTAAGACAAGAAAAGGAAGTAAAAGGTACACAGATTGAGAAAGAAGACACAAAACTGCTTTGTTTGCAAATGTTATGAACATCCGTGTAGAAAATGAAGTATTTTGTCATTTCCTCAAACTAGTAAGTGATTATAAGCAAGGTTGCATGATTCAAAGTTAATATACAAAAACTAAATCACTTTCCTATATACCAGCAATGAACAAGTAGAATTTGAAATTAAAAACACAGGATCATTTACTTTAGCATCTCCCAAAATTAAAGACTTAGATATAAATCTAACAATTATCTATGAGGGAAAAACTACAAAATTCTGAGGAACAAAATCAAAGAACTAAATAATTTATTCTAGATTCATGGAGAAGAAAGCTCAATTTAAGAAGTCTCCAGGGGCACCTGGGTGGCTCATTTGATTGAGCGTCTGGCCGGCTCAGGTCATGATCTCACGGTTCATGGGTTCGAGCCCCACATCGGGCTCTGTGCTGAGGCTCAGAGCCTGGAGCCTGCTTTGGATTCTGTGTCTCCCTCTGTCTCTGCCCCTCCCTCACTCATGCTCTATTTCTGCCTTTCAAAAATGAATAAAAGTTAAAAAATTAAAAAAAAAAAGTCTTCAACAAATGGTGCTTTAAAAACTGGACATCCACATGCAAAATAATGAAACCAGATACAGATCTTACCTCTTTTACAAAATACAAAATGGATCACAGATCTAAATGTAAAATGGCAAACTCTTAAACTCCTATAAGGCAACACAGAAGAAAATCTAGATGACGCTGGGCATAGCAACGACTTTTTAGATACAACACTAAAGGCACCATCCATGAAACAAATTGATAGATTAGACCTCATCAAAATTAAAAACTTCTGTTCCGTGGAAAAAAACTGTTCAATGTCAAAAAAAAAAAAAAAAAAAAAAAAAAAAAAGAAAAAGAAAAAAAAAAGAAAGAAAAGCCAAGCCACAGAGTGAGAAAAAAAACTAATGAAGAGCTGTTATCCAAATATGCAAAGAACCTTTAAAACTTAACAATAAGAAAACAAGCAAGCTTATTGAAAAATGGGCCATGGACCTTAACAGACACTTCACCAAAGAATATATACACATAGCAAATAAGCATATGAAAAGATGCTCCACACTATATATCAGGGAAAACTAAATTAAAACATACCACTACACCACTATTGCAATGGCTCAAATCCAGAACAGTGGCAACATCAAAAGCTGGCAAGGATGTAGAGCAACAGGAACTCTCATACATTACTGGTGGTAATGCAAAAACATACAGTCACTTTGGAAGAGTTTGGCAGTTTCTCACCAAATTAAAATGCTCTTACCATAAAACACAGCTATTGTGCCCTTGATACTTAAACAAAACGAGCTGAAAACTAGTAACCACATAAAAACCTGCCCACAGATATTTATTCATAATTATCAAAACTTAAAGGACTCAAGATGCCCTTCAGTTGGTGAATGTATAATGTGGCACATTCAGACAACAGAATATATTAATCAATGCTAAAAAGAAATGACTTATCAAGCCATGAAAAGACATAGAAAAACCCTAAATGTATACTACTAAGTGAAAAAAGTCAAACTGAAAGGCTACCTACTATATGATTCCAACTAAATGCTATTCTGGAAATATAAAGCAATGTAAACAGTAAAAAGATCAGTGGGTGAGGAGGGTTGGGGGCAATGGCACTGAAAATACTCTGTGTATACCATTATGATAGACACATGTCATACATTTATTTGTTCAAACCCACAGAATGTTAATGTAAACTATGGACTTCAAGTGATTATGATTTGTCAATGTAGGTTCACTAACTGTAACAAGTTTATCACTCTGGTGGAGAATACTGATGATGGGGAAGGCTATGCATGTATGAGGACAGGAGATATATAAGAAATCTCTGTACCTGCCCCACAATTTTGCTGTGAACCTTAAACTGTTCTTCTAAAAGTATAAAATCCTGGGGCACCTGGGCAGCTCCAGTTGGTTAAGTATTGGACTCTTGATTTTGGCTCAGGTAATGATCTCATGGTCCAGGAGATAGAGTCACAGTGGGGCTCTGCATTGAGAGCTTGGAGCCTGCTTGGGATTCTCTCCTTCCCTCTCTGCCCCTCCCCTGCTCACACATGTGCACTCTCTCTCAAAATAAGTAAATTTAAGATGCATGCCTCTAGATATGGAACATTATTTTTAAAAAGTGTAAAATCTTTATGTTTATTTTTAGACAGAGAAAATGAGAGAGCATGCACGTGTTGGGGAGGGGCAGAGAATCCCAAGCAGGCTCCATGCTGCCAGTGTAGAGCCCTACTGTCAGCGTAGAGTTTGACACGAGGCTCAATCTCATGAGCCATGAGATCATGACCTGAGCTGAAATCGAAGAGTGGGAGGCTTAACCAACTGAGTCACCCAGGGGTCCCAACAATCTCTGTCTTAATAGTGGTGTTAACATCATTTACATTTAACATGATTTTTTAATTAGGATTTTACACTTTTAGGGGCCCCGTGTGTGGTTCAGTCAGTTGAGTGACCGACTCTTGATTTCAGCTCAGGTCATGATCTCGTGGTTCTGAGATCAAGTCCCGAGTCAGGACGCTCCGCACTAGGCACACCGGGCATGGAGCCTGTTTGGAATTCTCTCTCTCCCTCTGCCCCTCCCCCACTCGTGCGTGCACACATTCACTTTCTTAAAAAAAGAGACTGTCGGACTAGGTAAAAACAAGACCCTAATAAGCTGCCTATAAAAATGCACTTTGAATATAAAGATTTAAGTAAGTTAGAGGTAAAAAAAAAAAAACGAAAAAGATAAACCATGCTAACGCTTAGTCATAGAGATTTAATATGACCATATTAGCATCCAACAAAGATTTCAGAACAAACTACCAAGGATTAAGAGGTTTATTTCATTGGGGAACCTGGCTGGCTCAGTTAGAAGAGCATGCGGACATTGATCTCAGGGTTGTGAGTTTGAGTCCCACATTGGGTGTAGAAATTACAAAAAAAAAAAAAAAAAACCCTAAAAAAGGAAATTTATATTTTTAATATTTATTTTTATTTTTGAGAGAGTGCACACACAAGTAGAGGAGGGGCAGAGAGAGAAGGAGACACAGAATCCAAAGCAGGCTCCAGGCTCTGAGCTGTCAGCACAGAGCCCAATGTGGGGCTAGAACTCACGAACTGTGAGATCAGGACCTGAACCAAAGTCAGACATTTAACCGACTGAGCCACCCAGGCACCTCAAGAAGTTCATTTCATTATGCTTAAAGAGATCCATCAGTCAAAAGGACATAACAACCCTACTCATTTATGCACCTAATAACAAAGCTTCAAGATACATTAAACAAAAACGAGTATAAATTCAAGGGTAAAAAGGCAAATTCACAATTACAGAGGTTTTAATACCATATTTTCAATAACACATAAAACAAGTAGACAGAAAATCAGCAAAGATATAGTAGTAGACTTTAACACTACTAGCTAACTTGATCTAACTTAAAAAAAAAATTTTTTTTAATGTTTATTTTAGTTTTGAAAGGGACAGAATGCGAGTGGGGGAGAGGCAAAGAGAGAGGGAGACACAGAATCCAAAGCAGGCTCCAGACTCTAAGCTGTCAGCACAGAGCCTGATGCGGGACTGAAACCCACAAACTGTGAGATCAAGACCTGAGCCAAAATCGGATGCTTAACTGACTGAGCCACCCAGGCACCCCTAACTTGATCTGACTTTTACACAATGCTCCATCCAAAGGCAGCATACACCTTCTTTTCATGTTCACAGGGACCATTTACCAAGACAGAACATACTCTGAAAAGCGTACTACATATTTCAAAAAGTTTATAAGAATTCAAACCATATGTCCTCAGACCACCATGCAATCAAGTTAGAAATTCATAACAGAAAAATCTCTGTGAAACCATTAAATATTTGGAAACTAAATAACACATTTCTAAATAACCCCAGCGTCAGAGGTATCAAAAGGAAAATTACAAAGTATCTTAAGGTGAACAAAAATTTAAACAAAAAGTTGCAAAATATTGCTAAAATAGAAAATTTATTGCACTCAATACTTACATTAAAAAGGTCTTAAATCAATAACATTAGCTTCCACCCTAAGAAACTAGAAAAAGAGCATATTAGACCCAAGTAAGCAGAAGAAAGGAAATGATCAAGATTAAAGTGGAAATCAATAAAACAAAACAAAATCAACAGAGAAAAACCAATGAACCCAAAAGCTAATTCTTTAACAAAATCAATAAAATTGATAAGCTTCTAGCTAGACTGATGAGGGGAAAAGTGGGAAGACACAAATTACCAATATCAGGAACATAAGAAGAAACATCACCCTAGAGTGTATTATGAACTTCATACCAGTAAACTTGTCAATAAGTGAAAAGGACAATTTCCTTAAAAGAAACAAACTTTTGCCAAAGTTCACTCAGGAAGAAACAGATAATTTGAATGACCCTCTATTACAGAAACTGAGCTATAGTTAAAAATCCTTCATACAAGAAAATTCCAGGGACAGATGGCTTCACTGACAAATTCTACAAAATATTTGAGGAGGAAACAGCAACTCTACACAAATTTTTCCATCATACAGAAGTGGAAAGAATACTTATCAACTCATTCTATGAAGCCAGTATTACGATACCAAAACCAGAAAACGACATTTCAGGAGAAGACAACTACAGATGAATATCCCTTCAGATACAATCATCCCAAACAAAAATTTAGCAAACAGAATCCAATATGTTAAAAGAAGAATACATGACCAAATACGGTTTATCCCAGGAATGCAACATGGATTTCAAAACCAGTGTAATTCACTATATTAATTTTTAAGCCATGATCATTTCTATACACAGAAAAAGCATTTACAAAATCCAACATCCTTTCTAAAAATCCACAGAAAACTAAAAATATGTAAGAGAATTTCTTCAATCTGATAAAGGAGATCTACTAAAAACAAAACCCACAACATCGTACTTCAGTGAAATACTGAATGCTTCTCCCCTAAAATTAGGAAGACAGGGATATCTACTCTCAATATGCTACCTATCCATTCCTCTAATATTCTAAATACTGCTTTTGTAAGTAAAGTTATATGTATTTCATTAATTTTGCCTCCCAAAGAAATATATTAGCTTTAGCTAAAAAATCAATAAACAGTCACATTACTAAGGTTTCTGTTTTTTTTCTATAAAAGTGGATTTAAAGACATTTATCAACTAAACAGGTAAGTGCCGATTTGCAATAAATTCTTTTTAGAATTTAATAACAGGGTAAAGATTTTTCTCTTCTGAAAAACAGCTGTGTTAAATTTTAAATGAATAAGAACTGAATCACCCTCAGTTTCTCTATCTTAACTGCCTGTGGGGATTTGAAGAAGAAAAGAAGGTAAGAGGACTTTAATGGCTGGAGTAACTGATACCTTAAGCAGAAATGTAAAAGTGAAAGTAATCTTATTGTATAGACATATTTTATCACACACGTTACAATTCTAGAACCTGACTTACAAATCCAGTTTTGGAAAACAAGTCAATCAGAAGTTATATAACAGCAACTAGTTCCACTTGATAAAGTAACTAATGATTAATCTTTGTTATCTAATTGTTGGGTTTTTGAAACCTTGTTTTAAATTGAGAATTTCCTGATGCTGATTAAGACCCTGACCTTCAACATCAACACTAATTTAGGAAGGTGACAATAACATCAATGGCTGGCTTGCTCTTAAATATCCACAAACAACAACAGAAATGAGCAGTAGTAGACAAAACTCAAAACTAAGCAAAAATAAATCACTGACACAGGGTTTTAAAAAGCATTATTTGATACTGAGCAAATTCATCTATTGATTAACAAAGTTATTTCCGGTATAATTTTGCATTTCTTGAATACTAAGAGTAGAGAGACAGCTCTTACAGAAAATTTCAAGATACCTATATGTGAAAACAACCAAGAATTCGATCACTGGTTATGCAAAGGAAAAATAAGAACATTAAAAAAAAAAAAAAGCTAGCAAATTGGATTCATTCACCCTAGAAATTACACAGAAAGAAAATAAGTATCTCTCACCCACAAAAAAACTGTGCCAGACTATAGAGCTCTATACTTGGAAAAATGCTTGGAAAGCAATTCTTCCGGAAACCACCAAATCTGAAATGGGCAATAGATAAAAACACTCTACTGCCACTATGAAGGAAGCAATCACATAGGGGAGGTGGGGGAGGCAGAATACTCTGCATTCATCAATATTATGTTAGATTTTAAAAAACCATCCTCCATCTCCTGGACCCATTTGAGAATTTCATAGAAATGTATCAAAACCCTCAGATGTTACAGGAAAAAAAAAAAAAAAAAGGTTGAGAACTACTGCTCTAAACCCAAGCTTCTCAAATTCTAATGTGCATATGAACCACCTAGCGATCTTTTTAAAATGCACATTTTTGATTCAACAGGTGTAGAATGAGACTTCAAATTCAAGCAATTTTAACAAAACTCCCAAGTAATGCCATATCCACAGACCAAACTGAACAGCAAGGTTCTGAACTATGCATCTCACAAAAGGTATCTTTATGGTATAACCACTCTGGAAAACAGTTTAACAGCTTTTCAAAAAAATTAAACAGTTTTAATATACCCACTATATAATCAAGCCGTTTAATCTCCAGGTATTTACCCAAAACAAATGAAAACAGATGTACACAAATGTTCACAGCAGCTTTATTTGCTCAACTGGTGAGTGGATAAACTGTGGTATATCCATAAAAGAGACTACTCTCAGCAATAAAAGGAATGAATTATTGATACATGGTATAATATGTATGAATCTCAAACAATCATGCTGAGTGAAAGAAACCAGACCAAGAAAGAATATATGCTTAATGACTCCATTTATATAAAAGTCTAGAAAATGCAAACCACTAATCCACAGTGACAGCAGATTAGTGTTTGCCCGAAAAAAGGAGAGAGGACTTATAAAGGAGCATGAGGAAACAACTTTTAGAGATGGTAAATATGCTCATTATCTTAACTGTGGTAATAACAGTTTTACAGGTGTATATAAATGTCAACAAATTGTACATGTTAAGTATGTGCTGTTCATTCATCAATATACCTCAACAAATCTATTTTAGAAAGACATCTTTCAAATAGAAAATTTGCTATACATAAATAATTAAATTCTAACTTTTGAAAACCCATGTAATACTGTGATAACAAGAAATACACATTCGATGTGAGTCCCAATTCCTGGCACAGAACTCCTAAAACTCTTGGAATTTCCTAAGTGATAAGTGTGACTTGATATTCCTAACAAATCCCTTTCAAGCATATATAGTTTATGTTATGAGGTGACTTTTGGAAAGCATCTAAGCATGGTGGCTGGTTGTCAAGAGAACCAATCATGTGATTAGAGAATTGGAACTTTCAGTCCCAAACCTAATCTCTGGGGAGAGGAGATGGCCTACAGATTGTAGATCAATCACCAATAGTTAATTAATCAATTATGCCTATGTAATGAAGCCTCCATAAAAAACCCCAAAAGGACTAGGTTCAGAGAGTTCACAGGCTGATAGATACATGAAGGTGGCTGGAAGAGTGGCAAATTCCAAGAGGGTATGGACACCCCGTGCCCCTTTCCCCATATGTTGCCCTATAAATTGCCTTCTCCCTGACTGTTCCTGAGTTTTATCCTTTTATTAATAAACCAGTCATCTACCAAGTAAAACGTTTCTCTGAGTTCTGTGAGCCACTTTAGCAAATTAATTGAACCTAAGGAGGGGGTGGTTGGATACGCTGATCTAGAACCAGTCAGTCAGATGCACAGGCGACTACCTGAACTCGTGATTGGCATCTGAAAGTGGAGGAGGGGAACAGTCTTGTAGAACTGAGCCCTTAACCTTTAGGATCTAATGCTATCTCCAGTGTCAGAATTGAGTTGAATTGTAGGACACTCCGCTGATGTCAGAGAATTGCTTGGTGTGTGTGTGGGGGGGGGGGGGGGATCCCCCACACTGGAATAGATGTCAGAACTGAATATATACACCTTTACACATATGCTAAGATTAAGAACTTTCCCCCTTGCAGTGGGGCAGGCAGTAGTGGTGAAAGGTGACTCAGAGGGACAGCCATTTAGGATCTTTCTTAACTCCAAGTAACCACTGAAAACGTGTACTGTAGAGTAGATAAGAAAGCCAGTGGTGATCCAATAATAGACTACAATTTAAAAAAGAAATCTTAGTCTGTTTCAGTAAAACCTGGAATTTTGCTAACTATGTAACTATATAAACAGGGTTTTGCAAAATACAAAATTATAGTTAGACACCTTTTGAGAAGTCAGTCTCACTCCCACCAATGTCCACTCTCTCAACTACCATTGTCTCCCCAGGAGTGGGTTGCTATCCACCAAGGTAGTCAATCATCTCACCTTACCCCAAACACAGTCAACTGAATCAGGCTAGATACCTTACCTGAATTAGGTCAATCATATTACATCTCCTGGGAAGTTAGAAATGAGAGTGAATCACTACTCTCAGCCAGAGATTTCTGCTTAAATAGATATAAATTTAGAAGCTATCGAGTGGCCACCTTGGGCCAACAAGACGCCAAATCTCTGTAAATCCTGTTACAGAGAAGAATGTATTAAGACTAAAAATATTTTTAAAAAGAATAATACCTCATCACCAAATGGTGTTCATTCCACAAATGCTGGGGATGGTTCAATATTATAATTCATCAATAATGAACAGATCTGAAGGGAAAATCTCCACAAATTCCAAAAAGGCATTTGAAAATATTCAAGACTCATTTATGGTAGAAACACTGGAGGTTTTACATATTATTTTTATGAAATTACATACATATGTATAATATTCTACTGTAAGTACCTATATTTTTTTAACATTTATTTATGTTTGAGAAGGAGGGGGTGGGGGAGGACAGAGAGAGAGGGAGACACAGAATCTGAAGCAGGCTCCAGGCTCTGAGCTGTCAGCAAAGAGCCTGACGCGGGGCTTGAACTCACAAACTGTGAGATCACGACCTGAGCCAAAATTCGACCTTTAACCAACTGAGCCACCCAGGTGCCCGAGTAAATACCTACTTTGTTTTTTACATCTATAAATCAGTCTAGAATAATCTACATCTTATTTAATGGAGAAACACTACCAGCAGTCACACTGAAGTAAGAAACAAAGATGCCCATTATCCTTACTACTATTCAATATGGAATGGAAATAATTTTCCAACAGAAATTTTAAATAATGAAAGGTAATGAGAAGCACACTAGTTAGAAAAGCAGAAATAAACTATCTCTGTAAGTAAGTTACATGATATTTATAGCTCAATAACTCAAGAGAACTCATGCAAAAGTAAGTACAATTAGGTAACTTAAAGTCACAAGATACAAAATTAATATATAAAAATCAATAGTTTTTAAAAATACAAATAATAACAAGTTATAAAGTATAATAGAAAACAAGGTAACATTTACAGTAGCAACCAAGTAAATAAAATTCCGAGAAATAAGTTTAACCAAAAACAAAGCAAACAGAAAAAGAATGCTCCTGAAAATAAATATAACTAGACTCTAACAAATGAAGAGACAAATCATGTTCTTGGATAAAAAGTCAACATCACAAAGATGTCAATTATCTATAAGCTAATTTACAAATGTATGGTAAGTGCCAGTAAAACACCAACATTTTCTTTCTGAAGTCAGACAAAATTATAAAGGTCATATGGAAAAATAAACGAGCAACAATAGTAAGGAAAACTCTGAAAAGGAAAGCAGTAAGAATGTTAGAACTAGCCTCACCATGTATTTTTTAAATGATAAAAATATAAAAATAAAACAATGAAATGATTGATATTACAACAGTATATCTTCAAAAAAACGTGTTTTAAAAAGTCTTCTGCCCAATGAAACAAAACAGAAAATTTAAAAATAAATCCAAATGGCTAAGAAATTTCAAAGATGATGAAAGTGGCATCTCAAACCAGGAAGAAAAGATTTTTTTTAAATGGTGTTTGGACAACTGGACATGCATTTAGATGGAAAAAAAAAAAAACGGACCTACAGAGCCATGAATACTAGAACAAATCAGACAGGTTCTAGAAGAAATCTTGAGGTAAATTTTGAGAGAGGTGGCAAAACGACCTTAATTTTAATTAAAAAACCAGAAGCATTCTTTCATTAAGAAATGAAAATTTTGGCTACATAACAACCAATATCCATCAAGAGGACACTGATTAAATGTACAATGGAACACCACCTACTTATAGTATTTAACAAATCAGAATCAATGCCTATCCCACAGGAATTTTTTTTAACAACTGTATTTATGCCTTAATCCCTTGTTTTGGGGAATCCCTGTTCCTTCCTCCCCAAACTCCCTTTACACCAATGATCAAAATGCAAACTGCCATTCTCTTATACCATCCACTTCTCAGGCTACAGTAACTAGGGTTAATCCAATAATTGACAAGATGACTCAGGCTGGGCCACAGATTTCTCAATCTGAAAGGAAGAGATTAAAAAGCAAATCTCTCTCTCTTAACACACACACACCCCCTATACTTATATACCTATAAATACATAAATACAGAGGGAAAAAAAGCAAGGAAGGAAGTACATCCACAAAGGTCAAAAACGTGGATATCTCAGAATGGTAGGATTGCAAGGGATCTGTATTTTCTTCTTTATACTTATGGGTATATTCTGAATGTTTTACATATAAGCATATATGTATGAATGGTGCTACAAAGGAGAGGTGGGTATTTTCAAAAACAGATAAAACAAGCTGGATGTTTTGGGGGTTTGCTTTTCCAATTTACAGAGACATTAGCTACTTCAGACATGCTCAGGTGGCTGAGCACGTTTCCAGTGATCATGTGTACTGCATTACCACTCTATAGAATGAGTATCTTCCTGTGCTGTATCATGCCCTAAAAACAAAAAACATATTAGGCAAATTTTAATTACACCACTGTTTCTAAACACAAATTCACAATACAGGCAAACAATTATCTAAATTTTACTTTTGTAAAGTACGATTCAAAGAATCTTCTTTACATTCAGTACATTTACTTTCTTCAGTAACGTGCTTCCACGTAAAAATTCTGCATTTCATAATAACACAAACTCAGTCTAAAGCTTTTTAAATTTTTTAATGTTTATTTTTGAGAGAGAGAGAGAGAGAGAGAGAGAGAGAGAGAGAGCGCGCAGGGGAGGGGCAGAGAGAGAGGGGGAGACACAGAAACCGAAGCAGGCTCCAGGCTCTGAGCTGTCAGCACAGAGCAGGAGAGATGTGGGGCTTGAACTCATGAACCATGAGATCATCACCTGAGCGGAAGTCAGCTGCTTAACTGACTGAGCCACCCAGGTGCCCCAGTCTAAAGCTTTTTAAATACCTCCTTAGAATTCTCAGAAAATTTAGAACTTTGTGATTCATATACAATAAGGATTAACAATGAAAAAAGCAATCTGTACTATCTACTAAACTGTAATTCTTAACCTCCTCTAGGTCATTTTCTTCATTAATAACCTGATGATGAGAGGAGTAATCAGGAGACCTACATAAAACTGTGGTTAAAAAAAAAAATCAGTAAGGGGTGCCTGGGTGGCTCAGTCGAACATCCGACTCTTGATTTCAGCTCAGGTCATGATCCTGGAGTCATGGGATTGAGCCCTGCATAGGAAGCCTGCTTGGGATTCTCACTCTCCCTCTCTGCCCCTCTCCCCCACTTTTGTTCTAAAATAAAATAATTTTTAAAAATCAGTAAGTTCACAGATCCCATTAAGTCTATCTAGGTACCAGAAATTTCAATTAAGAATCCCTGATATAAAATTAAGACTTAATTGAAATCCCTTAATCCACAAAGCATCCCAATTGTCTTTACTCTGTCACAAATCTGCTGAAAATACATAGCTAGAAATCACATTTCCAGTGCTTTGGCCTTGTAACTCGCTTAGTCTCTGTTCTGCCACCTCTGCCACCACCACTATCACTGCTAGCCATGTGCTGCCCTCCACAACCCATCCATCAACAATGATCTTTTACAAATACAAACCTGATGATGCACCCTCCAAAACCACAGCTCCCCATTATCAAGATTAAACCTTATATACTCTAAATGAAGGAAACACACAAACACGTATATATAGCTTAATATCACTTAACTACTTAACACTGGATAACTAGTAAGTTATATGTAACATGTGTTGCTGTATCAGAACAGTGTTTTTCAAACTATGGGTTGAATCTCTAGTCAATCATAAAATCAGTAACTAGCTCATTTAACAAAACAGAAATAGCTATTTCTATTGGCTATATGTATAGCCAACCCTCAATACTCACAAATTCTGTGTTTGCAAATTCACCTCACACAAATGTGTGATCCCCAAAATCAATATGTGCAGTACTTTCACAGTCATTCAAAGAATGTGCAAAGCGGCTTTCAAATCATCCCAATCATATGTTCCCAGCTGAGGTCAAAGGAGGTGACACTCTTCTTTCAGCTCTTATACTATAAATAAGTGTATTTCTAACATTCTATTTAGTGCCACTTTTTTGCATTTTTATAGTTTTTTGATGATTTCATTGTTTATGGACTCCCCAAATGCAGTAGTGAAGTGCTATAATGTTCTTAAGCACAAGATGGCTGTGATGTAACTTACAGAGAAACTGTGTTAGACAAGTTTCATTCAGGCATGACTTACAATGCTGCTGGCTGTGAGTTCAATGCCAAGAATCAATAGTATATGTTAAATAAAGTATCTTCAAAACACAAACATGCATAAAACAAGAATTTGTATTGATTTTGTTTGATGAAAATGTTGTGACCAGAGAGGTTCCTATGAACCAGCCCTGTATTTCCTTTAGAAGCAATGGTTCAGTATTCATTAATCCATTGTTTGTGGCAACTTGACAGAACATAACTACTGCATAAACAAATACCCAACAGTATATTTGTGTGTGTAGTGTGTGTGCATGTCAAGACACACTTTATTTCAGTTTTATTTCAGCTACACACACACACACACACACACACACACACACACACACAGAGTGAGTCAATCAAAAGAGTTCAAAAGCCAATGAATAAGAGAAATACTCCTTACTGGAATGGTAAAATGGCAAGGCAGACATGCAGGGGACATGGGCATACATAACTAACCGTTTTTTCGACCTAGAATCAGAATCACCCATAAACTGTGATTTGGCTGGGAAGTCTAAGGTAAACACATGTACTTTACAAAAGCACCCCAGATTGTTCTGCTATGTGGTCAAGATGGAACTGCTATTCTTCCTCCTACAGTGGTAGTTTTCAGAGTGGGGTCACTGGACAGGCAGCATCAGGAACCTGTTAAAAAATACGAATTCCTAAGTCCCATTCCAGATCCACTAAAAACTACAATGTCAGAATGAAGCTCAGCAATCAGTGTTTTAACAAGCCCTCCAAGTGATTCTGATGCATGACAAAGTTTGAGAATCACTGACCTAAACCTTCTGTATTTCTTTTGGAGGTATTTTGAAAGCCCTGATGAATGTAAGATGGCTGAGCTGGTATTTCAGATAAAGTTGAAGGGGAACTACTGCTGTCTGAAGCACCTATAATGTACAGAAAATCTTCTAAGTACTTTCTCCATGGAAAGTGTCCTCTGTGTTTTAAAGCAAAATAAATAAAATCTCCACATTACTTGTACAATAAATAAGGCAGCACTAGTTCTTCAGATCATCCTTCATATCACAAAGTTTCTCTTCCCACAGCTCTTTACACAGGAACTGCTCTTAAAACCAAAACCAAAACAAAAACAACAGGAAATGCTCTTAACACAAGTTTGCCTATCCTAAAAGGTGACTCTACACTAGACCACAAAAATTCTTTCAACCCTCTAACAACTCTCCAGGACATCACACACTTTCCAATATGAAAAGCAATGACATGTACCAGGAAAAAAAACATAAACAAAAAACTCATGACATCGTGGCATATGAAATAACTTCAAAACTCATTTGTAAAAAATAATTCAGTAGTATTTTTTTTAAGTTTATTATTTGAGAGACAGAGAGAATCCCAGAGAGACAGCAGAGAATCTCTGCTGACAGTACAGAGCCCAGTGCAGGGCTCAACCCCACCAACAGTGAGATCATGACCTGAGATGAAACCAAGAGTTGGATGTTTACCCGACTGAGCCACCCAGACACCCCAATTTGGTATCTTCTACTAGCTATTACATGAACTCAGACATACTCTTGTTCAAATCACGTCCTTGTGACACAAATTTCCACAATATAATTTTTACTTTTTACATAACACATTAAACCTTATATGCAGTCATCCATGTACAACTCCTTTCTTTGGGACTACAAACTGCTTGAAGACAGGTACCACCTCTATTCCTTTCTGTAACCTAAAGTACATAACAGGCATTGCTCGTTCCATCAGCAACTATTTAGTAAGCAGCTACCATACATCATTCACTACACCAGATGATGGATACAAAGGTAATACAGACACAGTCCATGCATTCATGGAGCTACTTAATGAATGAACACAAACAACTGCAATGAAAGTTTGAAAGAGTGCAGTCTGTGTGAAAGATCCAGCTTACCAATATGATAACCCGAAATAAGATGACTTTCTTCAAAAGGGGAGCCTATTATTGCTCTTCTGACCTAACCTGCTACTTAAGGCCATAAATAATTGGTAAAAAAAAAAATTTACCGACAAGACATTTAATAGTTAATCGGACTTTAAAATACTTATTTTATATATAGAAAAATAAACAAAAGTCCTATGCACAATGCAAGGCTTACAGACAGCCAAACTGCAACATGGGAATAAAAGATTAAGGTTTTATATCTAAACTCCAAACAATCCAATTAGAAAGCTACAATTTGCCAATTCTCAATTCCTCAGAGATTTTTAAATTTAAAATCAAAATTACCTGACTTAATGAATGACTCTAGATTAAGTAACTAACTCTAAGGTCACATATTACTTACAAAATGAATACAAGAGATAAGCATTTGTTTAGCAGTTTTCTAGGATACACATGCATGATGCCAACAACAGCTGCCTCTGTAGAGTGTCTAGGATGTGGGGAGGAAGGACATTTACTTTTCATATATATCATTTTGTGGTATAAATTTTTATCTTTACATCATGTGGGTATATTATTTTCCAACTTAAAAAACGTAGAAAATACCTTAAACACAAAAATAACATATTCTGTTTACAGTAACATCTCCTTTATAGTAATTAGAAATAAAATCTTTAGCCTAACTATATATTTGGGACAAGGATGACATGGCAATAAGGTTGCCATTTGGGCCAAAGAAATTCTTCTGAGGGATTCTAAACCTCAGGTCAAAGACCTTCAAAACTTCCAAAGAAAGAATTGAGGGGCCATAAACTTGGGTGAGAAAACAATCATTTCTCTTATTCCACTAACTTCTATCAAATTTAACATTTCCTTCAATTACTAATGTAGGCAAAAGGCAAAATAACAGTACTAGTAATACTCAGGACTAGCAATACAACAGAAATCACAGATCGTTTCATTGTCCTATTACAGTGGTTGCACTTGTCCAAATATTTTTTATACTTATCACTACTTAAAAAGATAATTAGGGGTTGTTAATACTTATCACTACTTAAATATTGTTTATACTTATCACTACTTAAAAAGATAATTAGGGGTGCCTGGGTGGCTCAGTCAGTTAAGCATCTGACTTCAGACCAGGTCAAGATCTCATGGTTCGGGAGTTCGAGCCCCGCGTCCAGCTCTTTGCTGACAGCTTGGAGCCTGGAGCCTGCTTCGAATGCTGTGTCTCCCTCTCTCTGCCCCTCCCGCACTCGTGCTCAGTCGCTCAGTCTCTCTCTCTCTCTCAAACATTAAAACTAAGATAATTAGATTCAACTCTAAATCTTGTCATTAATGTATTACTAAAGCATGTAAATTACAAACATATTATTTTGATAACTTTCAATATAATTGGCTTATGTGATTCTATTTTATGCATTTAAAACCATACTGATTTAGGCTCTCTGCCCATTTTTTACTTGATTCTTTTTGGTATTGAGTTGTATACGCTCTTTACGTATTTTGGGTACTAGCCCCTTATCAGATACATCATTTGCAAATACCTTCTCCCATTCAGTAGGTAGTCTTGTCATTTTGTTGATGGTCTCCTGAGCTATACAAAAGTTTTTTATTTTGGTGTAGTCCCAATAGTTTATTTTTGCTTTTGTTTCCCTTGCCTCAGGAGACCTATCTAGGAAAATGTTTCTATGGCCCATGTCAAAGAAATTACTGCCTATGTTTTCTTCTGGGAGTTACACGGTTTCAGGTCTCACGTGTAGGTCCTTAATCCACTCTTGAGTTTGTTTTTGTGTACAGTGTAAGAAAGTGTTCCAGTTTCATTCTTTGGCACGTAGCTATCCAGTTTTCCCACTGTATATTCTTGCTTCCTTTGTCATAGATTAACTGACCATATAAGCACAGGTTTATTTCTAGGGTCTCTATTCTATTCCATTGATCTCTGTGTGTATTTTTTGAGCCAGTACAATACCATTTTGATTACTACAGCTTTCTAGTATATCTTGAAGCCTGGGATTGTGATGCCTCTACCCTTGTTCATCTTTCTCAAGACTGCTTTGGCTATTCAAGGCCTTTTGTGGTTTCATACAAATGTTCATATTATTTGTTCTATTTCTGTGAAAAATGCTATTGGTATTTTGATAGAGATTGCATTAAGTCTGTACATTGCTTTGTAGAACCAACAATATTGGTTCTCCCGATACATGAGCATGGAGTATCTGTCCATTTGTTTGTGTCCTCCTCAATTTCCTTCATCACTGTTTTATAGTTTCCAGAGTACAGGTCTTTCACCTACATGGTTAAATTTACTCCCAGGTATTATATTCTTTTTGCTGTAATAGACATTTTTCCAAAGAAGACCTACAAATGGCCAACCAACACATGAAAAGCTGCTCAACATCACTATTCATCAGGGAAATGCCAATCAAAACCACAATGAGACAAAATCAAAACAAATGAGATCACAATCAAAACCACCTTACACCTGTCAGAATGGCTATGATCAAAAAAGACAAGGAAAAACAAATGCTGGAGAGAATGTGGGAGAAAAAAAGGAACGATATGCTCTGTAGTGGGAATGCAAACTGGGGCAGCCACTGTTGGAAACGGTATGGAGATTCCTCAAAAATTAAAAGTAGAATTACCATATGATTCAGTAATTCCCCTACTGGGACAAAGAACTGGAACAAAGAAAACAAAACCACTACTAAAAAGATACATGCACCTCTATGTTTACTATAGCATTATTTATAAGCCACAGTCAAGCTATAGAAGCAACCTGAGTGTCCATCAATAGATGAAAGAATAAACAAAATGTGGGGTGTGTGTATATGTGTACACACACACACACCACACACACACCACACACACACAATGAATATTAGTTGGCCATAAAAAGAATAAGATCTTGCCATTTTTGCAACACCATGGATAGATTTAGAGAGTAAAATGTTAAGTGAAGTAAGTCAGACAAAGGACAAATACTATATGATTTCACTCATGTGGAATTTAAGAAACAAAACAAATGAACAAAGAAAAAAAAGAGACGAACCAAAAAACAACTCTTAAATACAGAGGACAACTAGGGGTTGCAGCAGGGGATGGGAAAAGCAGGAATTTTATCAAGCTGTCAAAGTCCCAAGTCACAAAGGTTAAGAAGCCTTGGACAATGGTTCTTAAATCAGATCCCACAGCCCTCATTTGGAAATCGAAAAAAAAAAACATTTCAGGGTTATCGCAATTAGCAGCAGGATATCAATAAACTTCATGATATGCCTGTGACAGTCCCATACACCCAAAAAACTGAATGCCAAAACCATGCCAGTTGAGAAATATCTCAAGGATCAAATGGCAAGATTACCTCTTTGGTACCATGCTTTCCAAAGTTCCAAACTTAAGTGTTCATCCCAGAGTTCATTGGTATATTAGAATGTCTCTCGTCATTTGATTCTCTAATGTATACCACCCACTGAACAGATTTTCATCACTTAAATTTATTTTCCCCATGACCAACTAACAATCAAAAAAATAAAGAAGCAGGGGTGCTGGGTGGCTTTGTTGGTTAAGTGTCCAGCTTTGGCTCAGGTCATGATCACAGTCCGGGAGTTGGAGCCCCACGTCAGGCTCTGTGCTGACAACTCAAAGTCTGGATGGAGCCTGCTTCAGATTCTATGTCTCCCTCTCTCTCTCTGACCCTTCCCACCCCTTTCTCTCTCTCTTTCTCAAAATGAATAAACATTTTTTAAAAAATTCAAAAAGAAGAAGAAAAAGAAAGAAAAAGGAAATCACTTTTAAAAACAAATACAGTATCAATTATTCAGGAGTCAAATATTACTCTGAGAATTAGCTGAAATTTAGTTTCTTTGCTAATTTTTAAAGTCTTTAATTTTTTAAATCATTTTGATTGTTAAAATGCTCTGCCAGGAAGAGATGGAAGGAGAAAAATATACGTATCAATCTGCTGATGTTTGACAACTATAAAAATATATTTAATTGACTGGAGAAAAAAATGTGAAACTATTCCACAGAATAATGTATGGAGATACTCTGTACATTTTACTCTTCCATATTCCTTCACATTTATTAGCCTATATAACTGAAGACTGTTATTAATAATAAAAAAAAAAAAGCAGTTGCCTGTATAAGGCACTGACTTAAGCCCACAAAAAGATAATCTTTAAGATTACCTTTCAAAATACTTCTCATTAAACAGATGAAGCAAAGTGGCTTAATGAGATGAAGTAATTTATCTTGCCCAAAGGGAAAGTGACAGAGGCCAGGCCTGGAACCTAAGGCACAATTCTGAAGTACTAATTTCATCACATTAATAGTACAAATAAGGGCTGCTTGTCAACTCCCCAACCAACAACCTCCTATCCTTTGCCCACATTCCTCCCAAAAAAGGGAAGTGAGAAAGCTGGAAGTAAAGATATGAGTTAGAGAACTAGCAGAGAGGCTGACTCTTTCACTCTGCATTCTTCTGACTGCACGGTGATACTAGCTGGCAAGAAAAAAGAAACCTAAAAACAAATGTAAGGAAATGGTGCTAAGAAGAATCTGGAAGTGGCTGTCATCTTCCTCCACTATTGATCCCACAAAAAAACAGTGGTGGATGACAGACTAGGCAAACCCAAAGATCTATTTCATGCAAGTGTAAACAAGTCAAAATATCAGCAAGGATCAGTTTTAAGATAAAATCAAATAATCATGATGGACCTACTGCTATCTACATTGGTCTCATTCATGGCTTATTCCTACCAGCTGTCACCTACACATCCATTACTGGTTTTTCTACCTCAACTGTACTTGAAATGAAGATGCAGAGCTGTACGTTTAATAATACAATCAAATCCAATCCCAGTGGCCAGTATTATGGTCAATGCCTGTATCACAAACTTTCTACCACGTAAGAACCTGCATAGGTAATCCAGCCTCTGCTGAGTAAAACAAAGACTTTATACCTTCCTTAAGGCATTTGGTCTAAATGGGAAAACAAGTATCTATCACTCTCTCATGCATATATCCATATCCATACATACACATACATTCCTCAAGTGAGAAGCGGGAGATACTAAAAAATTTATTTTAAAACTCAAATTGTCTGGGCTAACAGTATACCAAAATTCAGGACATTTACAGTAAGAGACAGTAAAAGAAATTCCATGAAAAGGGAACTGATCATATCCAAAACATACAGAGGGGACTTCTCTTTTGATCTCTAGGAAAAATCAGTATTAAATAGTGGATAAATATAACTGAACCTCACAAAAAAAGGACTCTAAACCAAATTAACAGGATTACAATAATTAACTCTTTAAATAAAGCTTAACTAGTAGTATCTTCCTAATATTTAGTCTTTCGTTAGTTCTTTTCATCTAATTAACATTCTGGACAATATACCTAGTAGATAGATATGTGGATTCACAGAAGCAAGTAATTTTTAGACCCAAAGGTACTTTAACGGTCACTCAATCCAATTCTACTTCACAAATGAGGAAACTAAGGGCCAGGAAAGTTAAATAACTTCTTTGAGGTCACACAAAATGCATCCCTTACTATTTGGAAAATTAGTATGAAGGGTATGCTTTCTTTAAAAAGATTCTGGAGACTTCTTTTATAGTCCTTAATTTAAATTTCATTTAAAAAAGGCAATACACATCCTACCATTATATTGTGAAATACGTAAAATATCGTTATCCCATTAAAACACCTTACAAACTTAAGGTCTATAAAAATACCCTAAGTATCCAAATTCACCTTGGATCAAACTATGGATTAAAACAATTTAATTAACAACTTAACTTCATAACTTTTGGTCATAATGTTATATACACACCAGCAGTAAATGTCTAAAGGGCAGCTCCTGACTAAAGCCTCATTCTCAGGAAAGTAGCCCTTAACAGCACTTATGTACTAACCTCCCCTGTCAGACTGTCAGACTTATAGGTACACAGACACCTGATTCAAGCCAAACCAATAATGACCAGGATCTGCGATTCTGAAACAAAAGAAACATAACAATGATGATAACAGCTAATATTTATTGACTGCTTACTGAATGCCACAAACTGTCCCAAGCACACAATTCATGCTCTCAACAACCCATGAGATTTTATAGATGAACTCAAAACCATTCAGTCTGGCTCAAAGAAGAAGATATGCACTTCACCACAACACTATACTACTACCTCTCAAATGACTGGGGATTGTTAGAGTTTAGTGATATTAATGTCACTTGCTGCTAAAAAGTCCATAGCTGCCCTGGTTCCTGGCATTCTCAAGCCTTGACCGTTCAAGCCTTCTTTGGGGTCTTCAAGGCAACACCTAGGAATCTTAAAGAAACCAGATTTGGTTTCTGTTACTTGAAATCAACCTAATGATCCTACCTGTTAAACATTTTTAGGCCTCGTTTTTAGAGACCTGATACTGATGAAATCTAAACTTACCCCACAGATAAATCATTCCTTAAAAGTTTGTGTTAAAGAAATGTGTTTACCAAAAAAAAAATTAAATAAAAAAATTAAAAAAAAAAAGAAAAATGTGTTTACAAAAGGCATACACCTTAAAGCTTCTTTCATATCATTCCCCGAGGCAAAAATTTTTAATGACTCTTCCATGGTAGTATAGAACAATGAAAATGTAATAAACTTAGGTATCATCTAGTTCTCAACCCACTCATTTTACAGATGGAAGCAGTACAGTGGTAAAGGTCAGAGCTCTAGACTCAATCACTCACAGGATTTGAGTTCAAATACTGGCTTTACTATGTTCTAGTCCAAGTAGGAGTGAACTTCGGCAAGATACTTAATCTCCAAAGCCTGCTTCGTCTTCTAGAAAAGGCATAATAGCACCTACTATACATCCTATCGTTATAATGAGTCGTAAACCACATACTGAGTTTAACAAAGTGCCTGGCATGTACTCAACACACTCACTAACGCACAATAAATGGTAGCTGTGATGGTAGTGATGAATGACCTGAGACTCAGAGAAGGTAGGCAACTTTCCCAGATCATGTGGCCACTAAAGAACAGAAACAAAACTAGAAAGAGACGTCACACTTGCAAGTCAGTGCTCTTTTTTCTACACCATTCTACAAACCCCTGGGCTAACATTTGAAACTATCTGTCATCTGGTATAATTGTACCCCTTTTGCAGCCTTATCTCCACCTCAACTTCTATTCATTAATTCACCAAATATTTAGTAAGTGCCTTCTTTGTTACAAACAGTTTCTAGTGTTGAAGATATAGCACAGAACAAAGTAAGGAGAAGTAAAAGCCATCTGTAAGTCCAAAAAAACCAAAGAGAAAGAGCTAAGAGAATGGCGTGCTCAGAAATGATGCAGTACTACCCTCCTGAAATCTCTATCAGCAGGGGATGATGGATTGAAAAGGGCAGATAAAATACATGCAAAATGGAAGAAACTTCCTTTACTCTACTTAACATCCACAGAAATTGCTGTAAACATTCCTGGATTCCGGGTGCCCGGGTAGCTCAGTCGGTTAAGCGTCCAACTTCCACTCAAGTCATGATCTTGTGGTTCACGAGTTCAAGCCCACGTCAGGCTCTGTGCTGACAGCTCGGAGCCTGGAGCCTGCTTCAGATTCTGTGTCTCCCTCCCTCTCTGCCCCTCCCCAGTTCGCACTCCGTTTCTCTCCCCCTCAAAAATAAATAAAAACATTTTAAAAACATTTTTAATAAAAAAAATAAACATTCCTGGATTCAAGTATTTGCTTCAACACACACCATACAATCAAACCTGAAAGCCCAACTTGTTAAATCTCTCTCCAATCCCTCTATACATTCTAGTAACAGTTTTCTCTAATTCTTAACTATACTACAATTTAACTATTTCTAATGCTCTTTGTCAGGTCAACTTAACCTGGTAGTTTCTGCTTCTTTCCAGATATGTTTTTGACTTCAATGACTCATTTACATTTCCCGAAGTCAAGTTCTGTATCATATTCTTAATTTAATCCTAGCAACACTCCAGCACACAGCCTTACAAATACTCTTATCCATGGTTACCCCTTCAAAAGTTTCCTGATGTCATATTTAGATAACACCTGGCACTCAGATGATAACTGGCTAGTATATGCTTTTGTTGAAAGAATAAATGCTCAGTGTTTTTACAATATCAATTTACGAAATTTTATTTTATACCCTCTCTAGAACTCCTCTATAATGAAACATGAAATGTATTAGTGCCAAAAAAAAACTCTGAAATGTAAGAAACACTGAATATATTCCTACTCTCACTGTTGCTTAAAATATTAAGAGGATATCAAAATTAGGCAACTAAAGCATAAAAGGAGAAATGGCAATTCAAATCAGTCATGATCTTTTTCTTTAAAAACAAGCAGAATTAGGGGCGCCTGGGTGGCTTGGTCGGTTAAGCGTCCGACTTCGGCTCAGGTCATGATCTCACGGTCTGTGAGTTCGAGCCCCGCGTCGGGCTCTATGCTGGCAGCTCGGAGCCTGGAGCCTGTTTCGGATTCTGTGTCTCCCTCTCTCTCTGCCCCTCCCGGGTTCATGTTCTCTCTCTGTCTCAAAAATAAATAAACATTAAAAATTGAAAATAAAAAAAAATAAGCAGAATTGGACACCTGGGTGGTTCAGTCAGTTAAGCATCTGACTTCAGTTCAGGTCATGATCTCGCAGTTCAAGAGTTCGAGCCCCGCATCAGGCTCTGTGCTGACAGCTCAGAGCCTGGAGCTGTCTTCAGATTCTGTGTCTCCCTCTTTCTGCCCTTCCCCTGCTCATACTCGGTCTCTCTCTCAAAAATAAATAAAACATTTTTAAAAATTGAAAATAAGCAGAATCACATGTTTCATAGAAATTTTGGTTCACTCTAATACAAAAAGGTATCTTATACAAATCTACATACACCTATGAGAAGGGTAATTAACACAAAATAAAAATATTGCAGCCATACCTATGTGTTCAAAATTGTGTATTTAAAGGGGCCTCTGACTCAAGAGGGAAAAAATATATACATTTAGTATTTAGGTACATGTTGTATCAAAGTAAGAAACCAAAAAGAATTCCATGAATAATTTCCCAAAATCTGCTAATGAATTACACACACACGCATGCACACACACACAGTGTTTCATAAAAACATAGATCTAAGTATAGAAAGAAAAAAAAAAGAGGCTCATTCAACACTTAACCAACATTTAGCAAACATATATTATGTTCCAGGCACAGTTTCAGATACTCGGAATACATTAATGAACAAAATATGCAAAGATCCTTGTCCTTACATAGATTATGTTCTATTAGAATAAAATCTAAACAATAAAAAATAATAGTTTCCCACAAATTTCTTACATGCTTATGGTAATGTAAACATTCAGATAAACATAATGGTACCACTACAGAGAAGCAAAGTAAATAAACTTCTAAGAAAAAAGGAAAAAGAAACAGAAAGTCTGAAAAGCCAAAAGCAAAAATCATACACAATTAAGTGATGAAAAACTACAGTTAGCAATTTACTTACTTATTTGTTTTAATAATTTATTGTTTTTAATGTTTATTTACTTGAGACACACACACACACACCCCGGGGATGGGCAGAGAGAGAGAGACACGTACAGAATCCGAAGCAGGCTCCAGGCTCTGAGCTGTCAGCACAGAGCCCGATGCGGGGCTCAAACTCTTGAACTGCAAGATCATGACCTGAGCTGAAGTTGGACACTCAACCGACTGAGTCACCCAGGCGCCCCTAGTTAGTAATTTAATATTCCAATCAAATCAATGTCATCTTTCAAAGTTCCCCAATTACAAAAAGTAAAACAATGTTTACAAAACCTGTAATGAACTTAACAGTTCAGAAGCTAATTTGGGATTCTGTAAGAAGTCAACATGAATCACAGTAGTTATAAGAATAGGTTTTGTGATATTAAAACCAAGGGCATGAATTATAGCCCTGCCGGTTACTAACAGTGAGACCCACAGTTTTTTCATCCATAAAACAGAAACAATAATACTACATAGACTGTTGTTACAAAGATTCAATGAAAACCAAAAACAGGAAGCAATTCAAATATCCAGATGGATGGATGAATATATTACAACAATTCACTAGAATACTGTTCAGTAATAAAAAGGAATGGACTGATACATGTAACAAGGATGAATCGTTAATGCATCATGCTGAGCAAAAGAAGCCTGACACGAAAGAGTATGTGAAATCCATTTAAATGTAATTCTAGAAAAAACAATACTAAAATCTATA
Source organism: Lynx canadensis (assembly GCF_007474595.2). Taxonomy (NCBI): domain Eukaryota; kingdom Metazoa; phylum Chordata; class Mammalia; order Carnivora; family Felidae; genus Lynx; species Lynx canadensis. Next base: position 139,063,430 of record NC_044310.1, on the reverse strand, counting down.
GGGAAAGAAAACAAATGAGTAATTGCTTAGAACTACTGGTGTAGATGGAATGACTTGCAAAGGAGCACAAGGGAATTTTTTGGGTGTTTGAAATGTTGCTTTATCTTGATTGTGGTGGCATTTCCTTGTGTGTACATGTTTGTCAAAACTCATAAACTCTATGCTTTAAATGAGCACATTTTATTGCATATAAATAACTCAAGAAAGTTAATTTTAAAAAGGATTAAATGAACTAATCGTATGTAAAGTTATTAACATAGTATCTGGGACACAAGTAGTAGTCGGAAAATGGTTAAGTACTGTATTATCAAAAAACATCAACTATCTCTATACAACACTCAAGGGGTGTTGTGATGATCACCTGATCATTCTGTTTTAGATTCTAAATAAACACAAGTTAACAGTATTTGACCTAAATCAAGTGTCATGTAGAGCACTATAGAGACCAAGTTTAGGAGGATGCCTACTGGCAGACCTTAGGCAAAAGACAAGGAAAATGAGGAAAGGGACAAAAGAAGATGCCTACATGTCCAAAAGAAAAGAAAGAGCTAAGAGAATGATGAGAGTGCTACCAATGTCAAAGAATGCCTAGATTATCTCATTTAAGTATTATCAAAATATAACTCAAAACTGAGTCAATGACTATATAAACAAAGTCTAATAATAATCCAATAGACACAGTTTTTAATTTTACCGGGGCGGGGTGGGGGCGGAGTGAGAATGGAGGTTAAGATTCATGAAGGTGGTTCAAGTGAAGTCAAAAGATTCTGTCAACCAAGCAGGAAAGGAGTCATATTGTGGGTAGTTAGAAATGCAAAGCAACAATTATAAATCCACAAGCCAAGGTTGTTATTTTTTTTTTTACAAGTCTATATAATTTAAAAAATACTTACAAAAGTAACTAGAACATGTTGGTAATGGAAGTTGAATTGAAATACAACTCAGGGGCACCTGGGTGGCTCAGTCGGTTAAGGGTCTGACTCCTGATTTCAGCTCAGGTCATGATCTCATGGTTGTGAGTATAAGCCTGCTTGAGATTCTGTCTCCCTCTCTCTGTGCCTCCCCTGCTTGTGTGAATGCCCTCTGTCTCTCAAAATAAACATACATTAAAAAAAAAAGAAATACAACTCAAATGAAACACAAAACATTTATGAAATTTATATTTTACTGCTGCTTAGAACTGCTTTTCAAGGCAGAACAGTTTTTTAATTTTATTTCGAGAGGGAGTGCACATGAGCGAGAAAAGGGCAGAGAGAGAGGGAGAGAGAGAGGGAGACAGAGAAACTGTCAGAGCACAGCCCGACTTAGGGCTTGATCCCACAAACCATGAGATCATGACCTGAGCCGAAATCAAGCGGAAGCTTAACTGACTGAGCCACCCAGGTGCCGAAGGCAGAACATTTTTTTAAAATGAACAAATAATTCTGCTTAATAACAGAAGTCCTGTAAACAGGACCAGAAGAACTGAATCGACTGTCACTCATGTAAGCACAAGTCTTCTTACACGTTAATTTAAAAAAGAGGAAAGAGGGGCGCCTGGGTGGCGCAGTCAGTTAAGCCTCCGACTTCAGCCAGGTCACGATCTCGCGGTCCGTGAGTTCGAGCCCCGCATCGGGCTCTGGGCTGATGGCTCAGAGCCTGGAGCCTGTTTCCGATGCTGTGTCTCCCTCTCTCTCTGCCCCTCCCCCGTTCATGCTCTGTCTCTCTCTGTCCCAAAAATAAATAAACGTTGAAAAAATAAATAAATAAAAAAGAGGAAAGAAAAAACGAACACCCCAACTGTACATTCTGGGAAGCAAAAGATAGTTATAAATCTTAACTGTCAGGGTTTGTTCAGTTTTGTTTTGATTTTAAGTACCACCACTTGTAACATCAAAGAGGCAGAAAGGACCAAAGAGTCAGAAGTCCTGGGTTTCAACTCTAGTTCCATCATAAATTGGATTTCTTCTTCTCTGGAAGTGGGCAACTGAAGCAGGCTACTGAAAATAATCCAATATAATCTGATTTCCAATCTCCAGATTGAAAATCACAACTGTTACTGAAAAAGTTAACAGTGAAAGGGTTTAATTATTTGTTTTTAATACATCATTAAAAAAATAACTAAACTGCAAGTTTTCTTCCTAAATTCAGGTAAAATACCAAGACACATGTGGCAAACTAAGGACCAAAAGCTGTAAGTATATTGCTGCTCAGTTCACAAAAAAGTAACTTATCTTTCGGGTTAATTGTTCATTCTAGAACAAGCTTCTTGATTTTAGTTCTTCTCAAACCCAAATAACTGGATCCAAGTAATTACATCACTACTGATACTTGAAGATTCATAAGCTACTTCTCCTCTTGGGTCAAATCCCATACAGTAATATTAACAAAAATTTAACTTTGTGGAATACAAAGTTGTGTTTTTTAAAGTCCAATTCAATTCTTGTACATACTATAACTTTATTTTAATTATCGTTCCCACGGAAAATTGAGCTGCTAGAAACAAACTTCATTTTTAAAACAAAAAGAATATTCTCATATGACTTTGATCTAAATCTACAGCAAATGTTGGGTTTTCATCTTATTTTTTGAAAAGCTGAATACTTAATGTTCATCCCGATACCGTTGCCATATTTCATTTTCTCCTGAAAGTGTAAGACTTCCAAGTAATCAAAGACCAAAGAAAAATGTGATTAAATCACAGCAGAAAGTAGTAATAACAGGGTAATATAATGAGGTCAGAACTGGAGCAGCCAATCAAAGGCATAAAAGCATTTCCTGCAATATTAATAGTCAAAAGAGAAAACCAATCACAGAAACCTCGAGCCTTCTTCTGACAGTCACAGAAGCAAGAGAACCAATCCACGCACACCCAGGGTTGACAATAAGGCGGGACCGCAGGTTCATTGAAGAAATCCTTGAGGGTGCAGTTACTATGAACTTCGCACGCAAGTTAACACCACTCCAGAGTCATAAACACAGTCAAGCCAGACAAAATTAAACAGTATGCCAAATTCCATCAGGGAGAAAAGCAGAATCTTTGCAGAAACCGTTGTGTTATCAAAAATGCAACCGTCAATTTGGATGCATTAAATCCTCAACTTCCAAAAGAACCACTCTCTATGATGACAATTCCCGGGGACGCGGCGCGGGGACAGGGCAGCGCCAGCGGCTCGTAGGTGAACATCCCTGTTTGCTTTCTAACGCTGTGTGCCGAACCGGTGCCGTCCCGGCTAGGTGGGCAGCGCCGTCCCTCTCGCCGCCGCGGAGCTAGCCGGTCAACGGCTCTCTACCGCTACACCCCGCTGGGTAGTCGCGGCTCCCGCCCTCCCCCGCCGCAGTGCTGCACCGCCTCATCCCGCTGCACCACCGCCGGCCGGGGAGCCGGGATTACCTTGCTAGGAGGAAGGTGTTTGTTATGAACGCGCTTTACTTTCCACAAGTAATTTCAACGAGAACCCAATGCAAAACTAAATTTGAAAGTGGGAAGAGAAAACCTTTCCTAGCCAAAAGATTCCTCGCCCATTAATTAACCCCGTGCCGGAGGAAGGTTCGGAGTGGAAGGTAAACAGAGGCCGTACGCCAAGTGCGGCCAGAACAGCCCCTGCGCCATTCCCGGCCGCCGCTTACGGCAAGGCCCCCTTACGGCAGCGTAAGCGGCGCTGCGAGCTAATCACAACACTGGGACGCAACAACATGGCGGCCGCGGGCGGGCGCTGCGCCGGCCGAGAGGGTTTACGCTACTCCGCCGGCGTAGGGTCCCATGCGTTGGAGCGGCAGCGGCGCCCTCCAGCGAGCGTAAAGCGCTCTGTGAATGGCGAGGCCCGACTGACAAAGGGGAGGGGGGAGGAGGGAAGGGGGGGTAATAAACACTCGAGTCCCTACCGATTCCTCCTCCTTCTCCATCCCGGTGGGCATCTGGGGCACGGCCCGGTTGATGGAGACGCAGTCGTTGAGATCAGGCATGTCCTTGCCGCGGTAGATAGGCAGCGGTTTGGCGGCGTCCAGCGCCCGCGCTCGGAAGGAGAGTTTACTCATTGTCTCCCCGCCTTACAGGAACAGCCCGGGCGGCGGCGGCGGGGCGGGCGGGGAGGGGGGGAGGACTCCCGCCGCCTCCTCCACCTCCTTCCTCAGTGCAGCGCGGCCGGCCCGCTCCTCCTCCTCCTCCTCACTGCCCCCGGCCACAGCATGGGCGCCCACCCCGCCCGAAAACAGACCCCCGCCGCCCGCGGCCGCTTCCACACACTAGATCCGCCGCTCGCCCGCCCGATCCGCTCCCTGCGCCATGGCCAACATGGCGGACATTACCACAGCGGCGGCGAGCGATCCCGGCAGCCCGCGCGAGAGCGCGCCCCCGCCGCGGGGACGCGCCTCGCCCTCTCCCTCCCTCCCTCCTTCCTCTCCCTTCCCCTCCCTCGCCTGCCCACCCACTCTCTCCGCGGCGCTGCCGGCCCGCGGGAGCGTGCTCAGCCTCGGGCCGCTCAGGGGAGAGGGGGCGGCGGTGGCCCTCGGCTCGTTGGTCCGCGTCTCGCCGTGTGGCAGGTGCCAGGTGCGCAAGTTAACCCGCGCCCCCGAGCGTGCACCTCTGCCTCCGCGGCCCCGACACCCCGCTCGCAGAGTGCCCCGAGGGAAAGCGCCGGGCAAAGCTCTGCCGCGCGGAGCAGCGCGTGTCTGCAGAAGTCCGTGAGCGGGAAAGGAAGATGTCAACCAGTGCACAACAGCCACCAGCGAGCCTGTACTTAGCGCTGTCTCCACCGCGCCCCGAACGCCAGCTAATTCGCACATCCCCGTGAGGTGCGAAAGGTCCCCTCCGTCTGCCCACTCAGAGCGGCGCAGATCTGCGGAGTCCCGCCCGCCCCGAAAACGGTCAAGCAGCCCCTCCACTCTGTACCCTCTATTCAGTACCTGCCCCAAAGAGCTCTCCGTGGTAATACATCCTCGCTCATCCTTCGCGGGGAGGATGCTAATGGCAGCAGTGAAGGTTAATGTTTGAGGCTGCCAAATGCAACAAGTGCCCTTGACCTGTCACCCAAACTTATCAGAGTTATTTAGTGGATGATAGATATTATTCTGATTTCAAAAACAGAGTTCTTAGGAGTTAAACTTGTGAAAGTTAATCAAGGCAGCACACATTTCCGAAGTGGCAGATGTGTGTGAAATACTGGGTATTATGGAAGACACAAAGAAGTTTGAAATAAAGTTCCAACCCTCAGAGATCTTTCACGTTAATGAGATGATAGGTTGGTTGGAAAGATGAGTAACAGTAAGAGATGTAAATAGTTGAAGAACTGGGCAAAAAGTAATATAAATGATGGGAAAAAATTAAAAGTGTAAATACTTTACACAGGAGATGACACAAGGCAGTAGGACATGATTAGTTGCCAAGTGAGTTGCACAGGCAGCAATGGCTATAAGAGAGCAGAGAAAGGAGACATTACTTTAGCTTGAACTGGGTAGAGAATGTTCTAAAGAGGAAGGGAAATGAAGTTGACACAAATTAAGTAAGTACCAAGACTATTGTTGACATCAATCTTGGTTAGCCAAGAGTTCCTTGGTTAGTCTTTTAAGCATTACAGCTTTCTTACAAAATCCCTAGGAAGACTAACACATTTTACTATTTTCTAATAACTGATAAAAATTCTATTTAGCTCAGAGAAAAGTAGGTGGTTGGCTGAAGACTAGAAGTGAAAAAAATGATTTCTACAGTCATTTCTATATGGCATCAAAATTCTTCCTCCATCATTTCCCCCTCATCTACTTGTTCCCCTCTTCCTTTTTCCTCTTCTTCCTCTTCTCATTTCTCACCACATTCCCCTTTGAGGCAAAATGGTAGGTATGGACTTTGTGGCACAGTCTAACACATTTGACCCAGCAAGACCTCAAGCAGTATTTAGCACGGGTTAAGTGTTTTCCATCTACTTTGTTGTTGGAAACAATGGAGATGTTATGACTCACTTCTTGTAAGCAGTACTTTTCTCAAGCTTATGGGCATGTCCTGCTCGAGGTACTACCCTCTGGAGCAGTTCTAGTTCTCTGCAAAGAACATGATCTTATTGGTAGTGGTCAACACTGCAAGTGTAAAAGGGGGTAGAGGGAGCCATGGTTGAAGAAATGAGTCATCCAGGGTTTTTATCTGGGTGCCTAGCACTTCTCAGATTCAGAAAAGATAACTTTTCCCCCCTATATATTGTTATTCTCTTCCTCTTTTTTTAATGTTTATTTATTTTGAGAGACAAAAAGAGTGCAAGTAGGGAAGAGCCAATGTTTTTTGAGTTTCCTTTTTTACAAATCTATATAATTTAAAAAATACTTAGAAAATAATTAGAACATGTTGTTTATAATGGAAGCTGAAATACAACTCAAATGAAACACAAAACATTCATGAAATTTATACTTTACTGCTGCTTAGAACTCTTTATCAAGGCAGAACATTTTTAAATTTTCTTTTAAGTTTATATTTATTTTGAGAGAAAACGTGCATGTGCAAGTCAGGGCAGAGAGAGGGAGAAAGAGAATCCCAAACAGGCTCTGTGCTGTCAGCGCCGAGTCTGACGTGGGGCTCCATCCCACGAACCCTGAGATCATGACCTGAGCCAAAATCAAGAGTCAGAGGCTTAACCATCTGAGCCACCCAGGTGCCCTGTTACTCTCTTTCAAGAAAGGAAATATTCAGTATCTATTATATACCAGGCACTACAGTAGTACTTTAAAAAGTACATTATCTCAATTAATTGAATTCCACTTTGTTCTCATTATAACCCTATGGAGAAATGTTATAATTTTACTAATAAGGAAACAGGCTCAGACAGATAATTTGCTGAGTTTCAACACTAATTATTCACATAAGTGGGTTCAAATCCAGGTCTAGCCTGAGTCCAAAACTCTTGTTTTCTCATCAGTGCCACCCTGCTATCGAAGCTCTTCAGTTTACTGATCATTCAACATTCTAAAGTTGCTCTTCCAAAGTCCTGAGACCTCCCAACCAGTGTCTAATACAGTCATAACCCAAAGCCTAAAAGATGCAGTAGACTTGAGGAGAGCAGGAACAACATCTGCCCCGTTAATCACTGTATCTCTAGTTCTGTGCCTCACATATAGCAGGACCCTAATATATACATGTAGACTGATATTCCCTGAAGAAATTTACTGATACTGACCCCGATCCATTCCAGCTTGGAGTTCACATACCCTATTGGCCTGTCATTTGACCTAGCCATTGCTGACAATATTTGCTCTTATTATGGCCTACCCTGAATTTTAGAACCAATTAAAGCAGTTCAAAGAAATTCTTTTGAAACCTGAAATTCTATTACAGTAACAGATTTTTGCTGTAGTTATTGTTTTATTCTTCTTTTTCATTGACCATGTAACAGATTTCTTCCCCAAATCTTCACTATCCTCTTGCCCTGTAGTCAATGACTATAGAGCTGGTAATAAAATAGTTTGAGGTTGAAAACACAATATTCTTTTCGAGTGAGACACAGCCTGTGTATTCTTGGCTTCCACTTCAGTGCCCAAATCAGAACGCCTCTGTTTCATATTTGGAAAGCAACTTTTATTTGGATACAAATATTATTTTTCATAAAGTTTGTTTCTTTTTAAAAATGTTTTAATGTTTTATTTATTCTTGAGAGAGAGCATGAGCAAGGGAGGGGCAGAGCGAGAGGGGGCACAGAATCTGAAGGAGGCTCCAGGCTCTGAGCTGTCCGCACAGAGCCCAACGCGGGGCTAGAACTCACAAGCCGTGAGATCATGACCTGAGCTGAAGTCAGACACACAACCACCCAGGAGCCCCTCATAAAGTTTATTTCTAATCTCTTTGTTAAATGCCCATATACTTGTTAGAGCTAAAAACAGAAAATATCTTTCCAACTTTTGAGGTAGATCCTGTTATAAAATTTTTTGTCAAAACTTGTTTCAAATGATTGTGCTGCCTAATAGCCTATTTTAATTTCCACATACAATGCACTGAGTACAGTTATTCTCTAATCAGTCCACTTCAAATATGCTTTGGACCAATTCCAAATGGCATGCATTTAGCCAAGCAAGTGTAATATATACACACCCAAGAATTAGAAATAGTTTTAAAACTACCGTCTAAATGTAGCCTAGATTAGCATAAAGGTCAAATAGCTGTTAAGTATTGGGATTATATTCCAATTTCCATTTCCCTGTACTGCAATCAGGGCAGGCAGCTTCCAGATAATGAACAAATTACTTTTTGAAAGAAACCTTAAAACTAGTAAACACAGTTGCTATTCAACTATTTCAGAGTTTTGTAAATGTCACGTTCTTTCTAATTGGCTCCCTATTTCTGAAAACCCAATTGAGAGTTAATTGGGTTGGTATGTGAACTGCATCCCTCCCCTCCGCTTATGTTCCAGGAATGAGCCCAGTACCAATAAAGCTTCGTTGTTTTCCATATGTAATCTGAATGTGGGGTCTGCACTCATTACAATCAACTGGAATCAGTGCCTTTGACTGAATCTTTGAGACAACAGGGATGGAGACTGCACTCAGAGGTGACAGGCCAAATATCTACTTCCACCTTTATATTCGCCACAGTGGGAAAACAAGATGCTAAATAAAAATTTGTGCCTGTAGCTCACTCAGCGGCATTGCTCCTCTCAGACCTGGTTGGAATCACAGGGTGCCACCTTGTGTATAAGCTGATGATTTACTTCCCAGTTCCACAAAGGATCCAGATAGACTCAAAAATAATCAGTGCAAAAGCTCTCTATTTTATTAGTCAAGGAAAAATGAAACAGGTGTAATTAGAGGAAACAGATTTGAAAACATACAACTCCAGAGGGTCCATGACACTCCGTTTTGAATCACACAAACGGTCTATCCCATTTCTCACCCCACCCTGACCAGAAAGCACACTCAATGCTGCACACAGGGAATAGATTGCTGCTCTCGACTCGAGCTCTTTGATGGGGATACCAGAAATTAGTAAAGTTCTTGTGACAAAGCTAATGAATCCACTAAGACAACTATTTGTGTTCAAACAGTAAGCAAGCTCCATGGATTTAATTTCGGGACTTTTGATTTCTGAGAGGAACTAGGTTCTATCGATGTGATGAATATGATCCTCCTTATTTTTTAAAAAGTGCTGAGTTTGAAACAGGGAAACACAATTGATGGAGCAAGGCCACGGGTGGTAAAATAGGATCCTTTCCAATTCAGCTACCTTGCCCTCGAGAAATTCCACGCTTCGCTAAATTCAGCATAGCTGCCATTCGGCTGAAACCACCATTACATTTATGGGACTGGCTGGACCTTTCATATTATTTTCAGGAGGCAGTTGAAGAGCCTGGGGCTTTGGGGCTCCAGGTGCACATCTCCTGTCTGGTTAGGTCTCCTGTAACATCTATTCATCTCAGTTGCCTTCCCTGGCCCCTTGTATCAGCACATTTTTTTCTCCTCGAGCATCTCTGAAAGGTAACTTGGAAGGTGCTTGCTCTCTCCTTGTGAAGGCAGTTTAGTCTCGCTGGTGTGCTGGCACATCTCAGACAACTGAAGCAGACCTAGAGTGCCAAGCTAGCTGGGGTCCAAAGTGTTAGCTGAGAGAAGTTCCCTGTCAGGAACCTTGTGTTACTCATGTAAATGTGGGTCCCCTCACCTATGTTTTTAATCTCTCCTGCCACCAAAGGACTAATGTTTATAAATACAGATTTGTGAATGAAGTATGCAATTGGAGTCCTGAATTAAAGAAAATTAGTGAATTGATTTAGTCACAGCCACGCCTTATTGATCTTATCTTTGTTGTTCCCAAGAACGAAATGGCTTGTTTCCTAAGAAAAGTTTCTGGTATTAGCATACTGAGAGCCCCCTAAGCTCCAGAATGACTTGTTAGGAGCCAGAAGGGAAAGCAATTTTAAGTCTCCAAGTTAAAAAACAGGTCTGCTAGTCTTTCATCAGCTATTAAAGGTGATTTGGGCAGAGGAAGAAACCATTGAACTAAAATACACCAATTACCTAGATATTTACTGGTTCACCCACACCCTTCACCTTATTTTAGAAGGGATTTCAGGTGGCTTTTGAGAGTAGCTAAAATGTGTGAGGATAGCATTTGGGCTCTCAATTTCCTGGTAACACGAAATTTCCTAGTCATGTGAAAATAGGAAACCTTGTCAGCTTCACAGTTCACAATGTCCATTAGATAAAATGATTGCTCAGGAGCTTTATGCTTGTTCCTGGTCCTAACCAGAATACCCGAGAGTTCATAAATAGAGCAACTAGGTGGTATGACAGACACCTCAACACTATCCTTATGGAAGACACAAAAGAAGCATCCCAGGGCTGTTTCTTATAGTGATTCTCCATATCAACTAATGGCATCATATGCAATCCAGCACAATTCTGCAGGTATTAGGATGTCTGATGCCATGAGCCCCACCCCATGCAGGTCTGGGAGTATGAATGGACTCTATGATCACCCATGCAGATCTGAGAGTGTAAATGAACTCCATGACCTCCAAGCGATCCTCCCTGAACAGTGTTTTTGTCTCCACTGCCTCCTGATAAACTGTGTGGCCGAGAGCTCAAAACTGTGCTCTATTACAATTGCCTAAAATGTGGCCCTTCTAAATGCCCAATTAAGGGTAGACCCCTATGCCTTAAATGACTACATTGTGCAGTATAGCAGTTAACATTCTTTTAGAAAGAAAGAGGCTTACCAAGGACCAGTGCCTGAATAGAAAGCTGTCCCTCCTACTCTTGCAGTGAGCTAAGGGTGTATCCACTGGCAGGGCCAAGAGGTAATTTTGCCTTTGCATAAACAAGGTGTGCATTGCTGTCTCAGCTTAGATGGTATGGTTGGTGGGACGCAGAGAAAAGGTGTTCTTGCACTCTATATCCACATGAAGGCTGTCCTCTAGTGGGTAGCAATAGCCAGCTTTGTTTTCTAGCTCTGACTGCTTCCAGTGCTTATATTGGTGTCCCTTTACTTACAGAGCAGCCCCATCTCTGCTACTCACCATAGGCAGCGTTTGTAGCCCAGCAGCTGTGCCAAGGCTAGTCTTGAAGGAAACTAAGCTTCAGAGTATCTTCTCTTAAATGAAGACATCAGTTCCTCAACTCAATGCCATGCAGGGGATACTTTTGTACTAAGTCCCTCATCTTCCATGCTTACCCACTCCAGCAATCCTTCACAGGATCACTGGGCTTTCCCCTTGCTAGTACACGGGCTCATGCCTACAGAATACCTAGACCTGCCATTTTAGGTTAGCTTAGTGGAAGTCCATGAACAAAGGGATTCCAGAAGTAGATGTTGGTTTGAAGGCCCCGCACTGATGTCTTTCACTAAGCTTGGGGGCAACTCTACCTTGGTCCAAGGCTTGCTACTTTAAGGCCCTGCTGACTGTCTTGGTCCTTTCTTCTACTGCCTCTCTATTTCATTGGGATAAAATGGCCTAAATAGTATGTTTCAACCCATGTATGCAATAGCTCCAGCTATTTAAAATGTACCAGAGTGGTTACCCAAAGAAAACAACGTGTGAAACCTAGTTTAAGCATAGAGATGAGTCTGGAATATTCCACCAAAATATTCCCTCTAGTGAGGGAAATGAGATTGCAGGAAAAGAGGTGGTAGTAAAGAGAAATCCTTAGTTCTTACTTCATAAAGCCCCTCTGTAGGCTTAAATGATTATAATTCCACATAGATGGTTTAAAAAATCATTTAAAGAATTAAAGTCAGATAGTGGAGCATACTTGGGCTTTGGAGAGAGACAAAGCTTGTTTCTAGTATTCTATGACCCTTACTATATTGTTTAACCTCTGTGACTTTATTTGCAAGCTAGATGTAATGTGCCTGTCTCATAGGCTCCTGATGAGAGATAAGTGAGATAACATGATATAAATTGGCTAATACGGTGCTTGACAAATTGATAGGCCTAATCAACATTAAAACTAATGTGTTTTTCTCCCTTCCCTCTGCCTTTAAAAAAAATTTTTTTTATGTTTATTTTTTATGTTTGAGAGAGAGAAAGAGAGACACAGCATGAGCAGGGGAAGGGCAGACAGATGGAGACAGAATCTGAAGCAGCTCCAGGCTCCGAGCTGTTAGCACAGAGCCTGATGGGGGCTCAAACTCACAAGTAGTGAGATCATGACCCAAGCCAAAGTCAGACCCCTAACCAACTGAGCCACCCAGACACCCACCTCTGCCTTTTTATTTGCATGGCTTGAGATGATTCAGATTAGAGCTGTGGCACATATAAGACAAAACCTTGAGTTTCTACTCTGGCTTATGGTTTACTTTGACCTTTTTAATTTAGAGCTAAACTAAACAGAGCATTTCTCCCAGCCCCACCCCCAATAACACCTCATTCCCTGTCACTATTTTGGTTTCACCCATGGAATGGAACTATTATTCAAATCATTACAGCCATAGGGCCCTGCCAAAGAGGTAACATTAGATTCTTAAAAAAGAGAAGCTCTTTATTAAGGATAGACACACTTATATCTAAATACCTAATCTGACTCTCTGAAAAGCCCAATTTATTTTCCATTTTCCAAGAGTTCTGTTCAATAATTATGATAAGATGAATCACATGACCTTAAGACCCAGATTTGAAGGGAAGGATCTACTTTTTCTTCTTATTTCTGCCCACCTCTCATCCTCCCTCCTTCTGTCCCTTGCTTCCACCCTCTTCTTATTTTAGGACATTCTAAAGCTAATTTTTAGAAGTTAAAGTTTCCATCTGAACAGCAACATAGTTAGCTCCTGTTCAAAATCACAAACAAATGGGCTACTTACCTATGAAAAATCCCATCATAATCCATGAGCTAGCTTGTCTCTGAGTTTATGTTCATCTGTAAAATAATGCTACTGGGTTCACAAGTGAGATCATAAAGGATATTAGCAGGAGTCATAATATAACATAGTGGGAGGCCTTCCAAAAAATTTTACAAGTGATGTTTGAAGATAATGTTTGTATGATTGTTTCCAACAAATCTGTCAGAACTCTTCCACCCAAATGTGTGCCCTTCGACACATCCACCTTAGCTTTATAAAAAGCTAGACATCTCTTAAAGTCAAACCTGGTGACTAAAGTGAGCGAACCATTTGAGGGTTTTTTGTTTGGTTTGGTTTTGGGTTTTTTGGTTACAGAGGAAGAAGGTAGTGATCCTGGTGTGCCTACAGGATTTGTAAACTATCTCTGTGGGCTTTTCCATAAGAAGAGTTCCACAAATACTGTAAACTTATCCAAGTCTCCACCTTGGAGGATCACATTGATCTGGATGTTTGTATGTTGGTGTGCATATTAAGCCAGGCCCGTTGCCTACTGACCTTCTCTCCTCTTTATTACCCATTGATACAATTTAATTTAGAGGAAAATATTAGAGCATGAGACTGGTAGCCTTGGTTTTACTAACCTTTCCCGATTCTTGAGATATGAGAAAAATTTCCAGTTAAGAGTTCAGCCAAAAAAGAGCAAACGTCCTTCTCAGTGCTATGTTGCCTGACAAGATATTTATTCTTTATTAATTTTACAACTTTACAAACAGTTCTGAAAGCATTCTATTTGAAAAAGATAAAGAGTATGCAAGCTTGATTTTATTTGTTAAATTTCATATAACCTTAGTCTATACAAATTTCATCACTTTTAGAGTTACCTTGTCCTAATTGGAAATAATTTGAAATAATATGAAATAGTAAGAAAAGAGGGAATAGCCATAAGATACTTAGAATTGAGAAAGTCAACTTCATTTCCATCTGCAAACTAAAGATTTGCTTCCCACCCTGCAAGTTGATGCTTGCTCTCAATAGTATAGCTAATAGCCCAAAGCAGGCACAATTATTGACTTCTGTGCCCTGTTGCCCGATCTATAGCAATAAATTCCCAGGGTGGCTGCGCAATTACACACAATGTGATCACTATCACAGCAGGCCCAGCTACATATGGATACACAACATGATCACTTACCCAGTAGGCACCGTTCAATATGGTTAGACAACATGATCACTACACAGCAGGACCTTTTCAATATGGATTCCTAACATGGCCATGACTGATACACCAAGCCAATTTGCATGTGTCCGAACTGCATCCACTATCCCTGAAGAAACAGTCTGATGGGGGTATGTCATATAATAGCTAACTGCAATATACACTCAAGAATAGATACCCTGCAAAGGTTGTTTAGCACAGCAGTTTCTGCTATATGGAGAGTTGACCACAGACCCAGTGAAAATAGATTTGGCCTTGCAGACAACATGTAAGAGGACTTTCCAATGGGACTGCTAAGATGGTGGGCAAGATTCTGACTTTAGCCAAGTGTTAATAAGCAAAAGCTTAATGATGAACCAAAGATCTGTAATTTAGAAAACATCATGACAAACGGGCCTGAGGGAAAAGGCAAGGAGCACACTGTCTTATGTGGAGTGTGGATTTTCCTGCACCCACACCACCAGTGCCTCCATCAGAAGAGGATGCCTTTGACATTATCCTGCTACTTTTGTTAGAGCACATCCTTTTGAAGGAAGGTGCTTGTGTCTCTGAGCTGCTTTGATATACGTGAAAATACACCAACTTCTTTGTGTAAAGTAATGTTATCAACAGTTGTGCAGAACAAAAAAAGAAAAGCTTTTTAGGCAAATAAATGGAATGCTTCTTTTTTGCAAGCTTTAAAGAAGTAAATGAATTTGCAGATTTGAAATCAAAATAACAAAATCTGAAATCAAATTAACAAGAAGAAGAGTAATTATTTTATCAAAAAGCTTTTCATTTGCTTTTAAATGATTCTACTCCCAAAGATTCCAATTTGACTGATCTGGAATGTGGCCCAGAAATGTACATTTAACAAATATGCCAGGTGATTCTGCATCAGAGTATTTTATATAGCTACACCCCTTTGCTTCTCTTTCCTTCCTCATCTTTTCTCTAATTTTCATTTTCCTTTTGCTGTCCCTATGTCTCCTCCCCGTTTGCTTGTCTTTTCTTGCCTTATCTCTATCCTCTTCCCTTAATTTTTTCTTTTTTTTTTTTCTCTAGGTGTGGACAGGGTTGGAGAGGTTAGTTGGAGGGTCACGAGGAAAAGAGAAGAAAGAAAATACTGTCAATTTCATAAGCCTCAGGCCTGTTCCAAAATGATATAATGTCTCGCTGCTCTCCCCCACACCCCTTTAATTGTAGAACAAAGATCACGGCCACCTACTTTTCTACAGTCATGCTTAATAGAGGGAGGTCACCAGGAGCCAGGAGAAGATAGGCAGAGATCTTGGACTGAGCCTGCAATTGCCCATATTTGCTTCTACCTACTAGAAGATGCTGCATTTAAAATACTTATAGCAAACCTGGGATTGGAGCAACTACTGTCTGAATTTCTCACCAGTGGTCTTTGTATATGAGGCTCCTGTATTTGTGGTCTTCCCTTTCCTCTGTCCTCCACCCCCATTCTCCACCTATTTACTGGTTGTCTGGTTTTGTTTATTTCTTCCGTGGACTTTTTATCGAACATGAGTGAAGCAATATTGTTTGAAAAGCCCCAATCCAGGACACAGGCAGCTGGTACCCACATCTGGCCCTGACACTAGCTAACCTGGGACCTTGGATAAGTCATGCACCCTCTCCAGTCTCATCTTCCTTGCTGTAAAGTGAGGGTGCATCTGTAATGTTCATTTAGTTCTAAAACTATACAGGGATGCCTGGGGGGCGCAGTCGGTTAACCAGCTGGCTTCGGCTCAGATCATGATCTCATGGTTCATGGGTTCCAGCCCCGTGTCGGGCTCTGTGCTGACAGCTCAGAGCCTGGAGCCTGCTTCGGATTCTGGTCTCCCTCTCTCTCTGCCCCTCCCCCCACTTGTGCACACACACACACACACACACACTCTCTCTCTCTCTCTGTCTCTCTCAAAAATAAGTAAAATGTAAAACTATACAGAATAAAAAGAAGTATGATTCCTCTTCTATGATGCTTCAAGATAAATGAGGCTAGGTGTAAATTATAGCAATGTTTTTAGCAATCAGAAGAAGTGATTATTTTGCCCTTAAAAAATATTAAAACTAGCAGTATCTTATCTAGAGTCAAACTTACATGGCTGACAAATTTCCTACTGTTTTTGTTAGAATAAAATCAAAGGTAGTCTGAGTGGTAAAATACAAACTTAAAAAGAGGTTAATGTTTTCAATTAAACTACTGGCTTCTTAAATTTCCTTATTATTAATGATATATTTTTATCATGGTTATCTTTTAAAGTAACTACTAGAAAGCTTTTTTAAAATTAAACAATTTGAATGGATTCAAAGAGTGGGTTTATTATTACCACAACTCATATTTAGAGTACTTTTAATTTTTTCTCAACACTTATAAAAGAGATAAGAATATAATACAGAATTAACTCATATGAGTTCTTAGGATACAAAATCTGTCTTCTCGAACACAAAGTATCAGCCTTTATGGTAATATTCCCCAGAAGAAGAGATGGGGAGCAGCAGGGAGGGAGGAGGGAGAGGGAGGACTAACACTTATGGAACAATATCATTTACCAGGTACTATACTAGACACTTTTATTTTTTTTTTTAATTTTTTTTTCAACGTTTATTTATTTTTGGGACAGAGAGAGACAGAGCATGAACGGGGGAGGGGCAGGGAGAGAGGGAAACACAGAATCGGAAACAGGCTCCAGGCTCTGAGCCATCAGCCCAGAGCCCGACGCGGGGCTCGAACTCACGGACCGCGAGATCGTGACCTGGCTGAAGTCGGACGCTTAACCGACTGCGCCACCCAGGTGCCCCTATACTAGACACTTTTAGTTCGTTTCATACGTAACTATTGAATCCCATCTATACCTAACCTAGGAGCTGAGCATGGAATGGTGAGCAAGAAAGACATAGCCATTGCCCCCATTTAATTCCATAACAATCTTTAAAAGTCCATATTATTGGGGTACTGGCTGGATCAGTCAGTTAGGCATCCAACTCTTGATATCGGCTCAGGTCATGACCTCACGGTTCATGAGATCCAACACAGAGCCTACTTGGGATTTTCTCTCTCCCTCTCTTTTTGCCTCTCCCCCACCTCTCTCTCTCTCTCAAAATACATAGACTTCTTTTTAAAAAGGCCATATTAAATACATTTTTTTTAAAAAAGTCTGCATTAAATAAAAGTCCATATTATTGACCCATGTTCTTTGCACCACTCACCTTGCATTTTATTCTAAGTCACAAAGCTTAAAATGTTTCTTCCCATCCCTCACAGGACATAAATATACCGTTCCTCTTCTATCCTGTACCTAGTGTTGGTGATAAATTAAGTGCTATTGAGTAGAGAGCTATTCAGCATCTGTAAGGCACATATTACCTCCTTTTACTCAATTAACCACATTAATAAGAACATTAGTATCCAACTTTTACCATCTATCCAGACAGAGAAGTCAATTAAAAAATTAACAACAGCCTGAAATTTCCTTGGATTTCATAGAGTTCTATATTTTTTTTGTTTCAATTTTTCATTTTTAATTGTGGTTTTTAATTTAAAATTTATCATCTTAACCATTTTTAATTGTTTGGTACAATCACATTGCTGTGCAACTGGTCTTCAGAACTTTTTCATCTTATAAAACTGGTTTACCATATATCTTGACCCAAGTTGAATGCTCTACGCCTGGCTGACTTTGTGTAAGTAATTGGGTGACCCCCCCACCCATAAAAATTAAATGGAAGGTACACTGACTGGGGATCTTTGAACTTTTCTAGAGTATGTTTCTGTTCTCAGCTCTGGAATAAAGAGAGGATTTGGGGGAGGGAAGGAAGTACTAGAAAACAATTTCTTTTCCAAAGATCATACTTTGGGACTTTTACTTTTTTCACTTCATTGATTCATTCAAATATTCAGTAATGCAAACTCTGCTGTCTACTTTCTTTTTTTTTTAAATTTTTTTAATGTTTATTTATTTTTGAGAGAGACAGAGACAGAGACAGAGCATGAGCAGGGGAGGAGCAGAGAGAGAGGGAGACACAGAATCCGAAGCAGGCTCCAGGCTCTGAGCTGTCAGCACAGAGCCCGACGTGGGACTCGAACTCACAGACCATGAGATTATGACCTGAGCCGAAGGTGGACGCTCAACTGACTGAGCCACCCAGGCGCCCCTCTACTTTCTTACTAAATAAGGCTTTCTACTAAGTGGAAAGCCTGTGATGATTCAAAGATGAGACAGTATCTGCCCCAGGTGCCTACTGCTTGGTAGAGCAGACAAAGCCTGTACACAGTTAACTATGGTGAAACACAAGAAGTGCTAGGTATCTTACAGAAACCCCACAAAAAGTCTATGGGAAGAGCAACCATGGAGAAATTACTTCTGGCTGATTGGCTGGGCATTATGACAGAGGAAGTTTAAGGGGGAAATATTATCAGAGCTTTGAAAAATACGTGAACACGTGGAAAAGGGGCAAGAAGTGCGTTCCTGGCAGAAAGAAACGTGTGGCAAAGACATGAAGGAGAAAAGGACAGGATGCATTCCAGGATCAGGCACCTGAAGAATGAAACATGGTGAGTGAAAAGGTCTAGGAAACATCAGCAAAGCTTTCAATCTTGGTCCTGCCTATTAATGGCTATTTGGTCAATGTACTCAGTTTCTCTCATCCTCAGTTTTTGTTGTTGCAGATGGCAAAATATCTACAAGGTTATTGTAGATATAAAATATAGCAAAATGTGTGAAAATGATATATAAACCACAAAAATCTATACAAATGTAAGCAGTTTTTACTGGTAGGTTGGGGCCCAATGAGGGAGGGCTTAGGGGTTTGCACGAGCCACACCCAGAGGTTCTCTACCGCGAGCTCCCCTTGTTTCCCAAGGAAAGTCTAGTTATCTCTTTTACACAGTGGAATATAATCTGGTACAGCAGCTCTATGTACACATTTGATAACTGGTGTAGGTTTCACACCTGTAACTCTTGTGATTAAATCAACTTGCTACAGGATCAAAGTTTTAAGTACAGCCTTCCCGATTTCCCTGTTTTCCTCTTCAATAGGCTGACAGGCTTGTCTTTTTGCCTGGAGGTTGGGGTCTCCATTTTGGATTTCTTGTTCTCAAAACCACACCCCCTCAGGCATCCACTAGGTCATTCCTCCCAACTCCATGGATTTCTGGAGGATAGGATTCAATCCTGGTCTAAGGTGCAGAGTCCACTACTTACCTTACACTGAAAGGAATTCCTACCTCACACAGCAGAAAACAATCTAAGTTAATTAAGGGTGAAGATATTTGTATGCCACAAAATTTCAAAGGATCTGCAGTAGAAGTTTGTCATTGACTCTAAATTTCAGTTGGTTTTATTTTATGTTTAACTTTTAGGTTGTCATTAACAATGGACTATTTGCAAAATTAAAGCCATTCAAAGTAAAGATAAATTGAATTCCTTGTACGTGCAGTGGCCTCTTCATTCCCGTGGCACACTCATGGGATGTTCTCAGTTGTGGCACCATTTCTCCATGACCAGATGCTTTTCCCTGGACTCTTACTGGTATCCTAATTCCAGTGGTCTCCTAACTAGACACTCTTGCTCAGCCTTGCCTTCTTCCCATCCAGTCTCCACAGTGTTTCCAGAATGGTCATTCTGAACATGCAAATGCATTTGTGCATTTCCTTTGCTTCCTTAGCATGGCACAGAGCCCTCCATGACCTCACCCTCTGTCACCCCTCCCCATCCCTCACTCCCCCAATGTGCACATCTTTTCTGTCATACCACACATCTGCTGTACCTCGAGCCAGCCATGCTCTTTTAGAATTTGCTTGTTTACATTCTATTCCCTGGAGTTTCTGCTTGGTATTCTCATATTCTATCCTCAAGGTTTGTATCTATCAATCCCTTCTCTGTGAAGATACCTTGATGGGGGGAGTCCTCCTATCCTCTCCTGACCTCCAGCATCATTGATTCAGGCCTTCTCTCAGTACTTCATGCAAAATTAAGTCTATTGGAACATTATCACTGTTTCACTGTTTGCTCATCTGTCACCTTAATTTTATTTTTTTCAAGCCCAGATATCTGGGGCAGTTGAGCCCAATAAATAGTTGCTAAATGAATGAATAATGTACCCACGGGCCTGGACTTTAGAAAGTACTCTACAAATCTTAGATACCTTTCACTCTTTTTCCTAACTCCCATTTCATTTAGTTCCTGAAAATCACAATTTCCATTTCAGCCCAACCCAGGTCATCCTATGGAGATTCCAACAACAAACGTCCACTTTTAGGAAGTCATATTACCAGTCATGATGAAGAGGCCATTTTCTATTTTCAAGCAGTTTTGAGTAAAAAAAATTTTTCAAATCCATTGACTATATTTCACTCTCTTGCCTGAATCAAGTTTTCAGTTACACATATACTCTGGAGACAAATGGTTTTGTCATATTCATTTCTAGCCCTGCTTTATAAAAGAGAATTTTAACCAACAGAAGTATAGACAAAAGATAAAAATAGAGGTGATATCCCAGACAATTTAAACTGGAAGTTCACTTCAATATTGGGTGACTTCTCTGCACCAAGCTAGGTATGAGATAGGTCTTTGAATATATTTTTCTCTCTGGCTTACATTTACCTAGTTCATGCTTCTCTACATCGCTACAATTGGCAGTTTGGACCAGATAAGCTTTTGTTTTCAGAGTTTTCCAGTGCATCTTTGGATATTTAGCAGCATCTCTTGCCTCTACCCACTAGATGCCAGCAGTACCCCTACCCCAATTGTGATAACCAAAAATGTCTCCAGATATTGCCAGATGTCCCCTAGGGGGCAAAATGAGTCCTACTTGAGACTCACTGACATAACTGATTCCTGCTTATCCTTCATATTTTAGCTAATGTGTCTCCACCTCTAGGATGCCTTCCTTGGACCCTCCAAGTGGCCCATTACATATTAAAACATTGTACACCATTCCTTCATAGTACACATCAAGGCTTGCAATTAAGCATTTATTAGTAGGCTTCCTTGCTTATTATTTTCGTGTTGAGCTATAAGATCCATGAAAACGGAAACTGGGTCTGTTTTGCTCACTATTGTATGGTATCTGGTTCATACTAGGCACTCCATAAACAAATGGCTTGTAAAAAAGAGAATGGGGCTGCAGAGATGGAAGATGTAATCTCTGCCCTCAACAACAAAATTCAAAAAAGTTCAGAGGAAATATAGGTGTGAACCATGGACTAGAAGTATCTAAGAATTAACGCAATTCGAGTGTACGAAAGCTTTTAAATAATATTCTTTCTGTATAACTGAAAGACAGTGGAGAGCAGCTATGAAATTATGTGGCAGGAAAGTCTCAGATGAGACGCTAGGGGGGATTGAAGGGATGGGCACAGAGAGGCCCGGGGTCGTCTGCAAGCATTGGGCCATGGGGTTAACGCCCAGAAGGGGCCGAAGCTCATGTAATGGACTACAGGAAGGACTTTACAGTCGCATGTTCAGATAGCAGGCCTCCACCTGCATGAAAGCAACAGGCAGCAGCTATAGCCCTTAAGGGAACCCAGGGCAGGGAGAAGCTTGGGGAACATGTGTACCATCATCACATCCAGCTTCTGATACGTTCTGTATCCATGGCTAAATGAAAAGCAAAGTAAATATTTTTTTTCTTTCCTTTCATGTATGACTAACAGACCATTTCCTTCATGAAGATGTAAGCAAAATAAGTACTAAACTGTATCTTCTCTCTTTTTTTTTTTTATTTTTATTTTTTTTTATTTTTTTAAATTTTTTTTTTTCAACGTTTATTTATTTTTGGGACAGAGAGAGACAGAGCATGAACGGGGGAGGGGCAGAGAGAGAAGGAGACACAGAATCGGAAACAGGCTCCAGGCTCTGAGCCATCAGCCCAGAGCCCGACGCGGGGCTCGAACTCACGGACCGCGAGATCGTGACCTGGCTGAAGTCGGACGCTCAACCGACTGCGCCACCCAGGCGCCCCTCTTCTCTCTTTTTTAAACATAACATCTTCAGTGCTCTTACAATGACAGTTTAAAAAATTTTTTTAAATGTTCATTTATTTTTGAAGCACAGAGACAGAACATGAGTAGGGGGTGGCAGAGAGAGAGAGGGGACACAGAATCTGAAGCAGGCTGCAGGCTCTGAGCTGTCAGCACAGAGCCCGACGCATGTCTTGAACCCACAAACCATGAGATCATGACCTGAGCCAAAGTCAGACGCTTAACTGACTGAGCCACCCAGGTGCCCCTAAACTATATCCTCTTATCTGCTGTCAGCACCCTTTCCAAATAAGGGGTCTTAAACTGTTCTCATCTTTTTATTGCACTAAACTTTTTCCTTTGATTTGTTTGTTGTCTGTTTATTAGAGTGGTGTCAGAGGCAGGGTCTTGACAGGAAGAAAATGGATTGATAAAGGAATTGTTTACAGGATGTATTAGGAAATCAAAGGCTAGTGCCATGTCTGGGTCTAACAGTGAGGCACTCTTGTCACCTTTAGGCCTGAAGGAATATAGGAGGGGAGAGTGGTTACAGGAAGAGAGAGGAAGAGAGAGAGAGCTATAGAAAGAGCCATCTGCAATGAGCTGTGGCCACAGAAGAGGACGCAGCCAGCTTGCAGGGATCAGGCAGGGAGGGAGCACAAAAAAGAATCACTTCCTAACCTTGATCTTTTTTTTCCTTTCTCTCTCTCTCTGTCACTTTTTCTCCCCCTCAACTGCTGTTGTTACTTATTGGTGGCAATCAAGTAGGCAAGGGTTACCTACCAACTCAGTCCACAAAGGTGAACCTCCTTGGGTCCAGGACAGGGGGGAGAAGGGTGAGGACATGGAGGGGCAGGCGAAACTATTCCGCACAGGGTGTCATTATTTCCAATGGGTGGACGATCACATTATTTTGGACTTAATACCAATGATTTGTAAAATAGCTTTGATTTTGTGACCTAGTTTTTTACTGGGAGATGGAATATATACACACTTGAAAGTAATAAAGAGTAACACAGAGAAATCCTACACGACTATCTCAGAGACCTAATAATTTTCATAGTCAATGTAGTGGCTCAGATTAAAAACTATGTTGACATCAGCTTCCAAACCCCATTATATTCTTGAACACAGCTGTGTGAAAGACTGGATAAAACCTAATCTACCTCTGCCTCTCTCCTGGAGGAGTGTAATGGGACCATACAGTAGAGACTTCTTGCCTTTCCCTATGAGGGGAGTAGAAGTGGCTGAAGTGAGGAGAGCCATCATAGCACTTTGAGGAAGTCTGGGAGGTGGGGAGAGAAGCAGCTGTTGGGAGGGGAAGGACCTTAGGGCAATGGGTGGATGAAAAGGAATGTTAGGATGTTTGCTGGTGTGTCGAGCAACATTAGATCTCTCCCCTTGGAATTTTCTGAGAGACCTAAGATTAAATTGCTTCCTAATTTTTTATTTGAATAGGAAGCTGTTCAGATAAAGACCCCAAATCATCCCAGCCTTCTGTAGGCTGCAGAAGCAAAGAACAGATGGCCATCTGGACAGGGGCCCTAGAGCCAGAAGGAAAATACAAAGAGCATGGGAACTCAGAGTTGCCAACCTCAACATGATGCCTAGGGGAACTCTCCTCTACCCTCACTCACATTTTCCAGGAGGAGAGAGCATTTTCATCAAGGGCAATCTGAAAAGTTCATGGATGAAGTAAGTGGAGCCTAGCTCAGCATACTGATAGGCACCAATGTTTAATAACTGTGATCTTATTAGATCCCCTTTCAGGGTAATGAAGCCTACTAGGGATGATTCTAGTTACCGTCTGAGACCATGCCTTGGCTTATGCCTGCCCCATCTCTTGAGTCCTGATCTGGGCTTGTCGCCCATGCTCCCATCTGTCCTGCTCACTGCTTGGCACTCTCTCCTGTTCATAACCCCAGCCTCCACCTGTCTGTGCCTTTGATGAGCCCATTCAGTAAGCTCTAGCCCTAAGCATGCATGTGAATTAGGAGTTTTGATAACTGCTTCGCTCACCAACATATTTCTTCCAATCGTCTTTGGGATTCTTGACACTGGCTTGCCTCGAGATACATATATTCTATATAATAACAAGGATTCATTGGGGTCTGATGCTAAACCAAATCCATGGCACTGCCCTTAGGATACTTCAGCCTGGCCAGGGCCAACTACCTCAGTTCCTGCAAACCAATATTACATCACTACTATCGATTGATTTTTCCCCCCATGAGCCTACCACTTTGCATGAATTATCTCATGAAATCCACAGGACATACCAATCTGCAAGAGCATACTACCTTTCCTATTTTATAGATGAAAATACCAAAACACAGAAAGGCTGCATGTCAATTATACTCCAATAAAACATCTTCCCCTTGCCCACACAGAAAGACTGAGTAAATTCTCTGTCAGAGAGCCAGCCAGTAGTAGAGCTGGGATTGAAACCCAAACAGACTTCTGGTCCTATGCTCTCAGCTGCTGTGCTACATGGGCCCAGAATTTTCCCAACCCTCCAGAAAGTAGATGATCCAATACTTTCACAGATCTGTGCCATCCAGTCTGGAACAGCCTCCCTCATCCTGCACGCGATGAGCTCTTTCTCACCCTTCAGGTCCATGTTTCCTCCTCAGAGAGGCTTCCCTTCTCACCAGTCTAGAGATGGTCTCCCCTGCCTGTAGTCTCCTGTGCTTCCTGTCTCTTTTCTCCTATGTTGCATTTATCCCAATAGATAGTCCTTTGCATGTCTACTTGTCTAATGTGCCACCTTACTCTGCATGAACTAGGATTGGGTCTGTGGGCTCAGCACCATATCCCCAGCACTCTGCCCAGCAACTGACCCAGAGCGGTCAATATCTTTTGAATAAGGGAATAAATGACTAGACTTCCTTCTGGCACTCTTTTCATCCTGGAACCTTCCAAAATTTCATCTATTACCTAAATTGTTGAGACTGTGACAAATGCTTTTTACTGTTTGTTTACTGCTGAGACAGCAAACATCCGGCCTTTGAAGGTCGATTTTATTTTCAGAGATAGATAAGTCTTTTGAGGTCAAATTTGCAATGAACAAGTTTGTCACAATTAGGTAGCCTGATTTTGATTAAAATGCCTTGTGATTATAATGTAGTAGGACTGGGTCACCTGGGTGGCTCAGTTGGTTAAATGTCCAACTCCTGATCTCAGCTCAGGTCTTGATCTCAGGGTTGTGAGTTAAAGCCCCACTTGGGCTCCATGTTAGGCATGAAGCTTACTTAAAAAATTGGAAAATAAATAAATAAATAAATAAAGTAGTAGGAGTGTGTGTGCATGTCCTATAGAAGCTGCAGAAGAATAAACGTTGAAAAAAAAAATAAAAAAATAAAAAAAAAAAATAAACGTTGAAAAAAAAAAAAAAAAAAAAAAGAAGCTGCAGAAGGGGCTTCTAATGGTTACCCAATGATGGTGGTCCCAACCCACCTGCAATCTACAGGCAACAACTCAATTGGTTGCATAAATTCTAACACATCTGTTCAAGATTACCTTTATTGCTTTCTAATTAGATTCCAACATGCCTTGTTTAGTCCAAGTGTTCTCAAACTTTTTGGACCTAAGACCCTTCATATTTTTTAAAAGTACTGAGGATCTCTAAAGTGCTTTTGTAATGAGGGTTATATATCTATCAGTATTTACCATACTGAAAATTAAAACTGAGACATTTTAAAGACATAATTTATGACATCACTTAAAAATAATATTTCTTTGTTAGGTTGTTTTGGTTGAAGTATATGAGAAAAAAATCCAGCATCACCCAGATATGTGGTTGGAAAAGGAAGAAGTATTATATTAGCCTTTTCAGATAACCATGGATATTCTTTGATACTATTCCAAAACTCAACAATTGGTAGTTTCTAAAAGATGAATTCAATGTGAAACATGAAATGTTTGTTATATTCCCTTATCTTGAACTTTGGATCCATGCATGATTTTATAATATCATATTGTTTGGTCTCTTAAAAAGTCGTGGCTCACTGAGTTATGCACATCTTCCAAATGTTCATGCATTTTATTATGCAATATCAAAAAAAATATCCATTAATATCACTACTGCTATTGTCAGAAAATTCTTTAAGTATTGGGACGTTGTCAAGTTCACAGTGGCAGACACAATTTTTCCAAAATTAGTTATTTTGGTAATTTTTGTTCGAGGGCTTGAAGTTTATTATTGACAATAATATTGTCAGTTATTTTCCTTTATAATGTCAGGCCAACTTGAAAAGTTCTCCAAAATAACCATGTAAAAGTAGTAGTTCAGCTTGCAATTCAAATAATCACACAATTGCTTTTTTTGAGCTACATTGTACTTCAGCATAAGACAGTGCTTTATGCATGCTTCCCATTGTATTAGAATATTAAAGAGACATGAACTCAAGAATCAATATTAAGTGAAATTGATAATTTTTATGATCCCCACCAAAGAAATCCTTAACTTACCTTTTCTTTTTTCTTTTCTTTTCTTTTTTTCTTTTTTTTTTTTTTTTTAGTGTGAATCCATTTTTTCTTTTCTTTTCTATTCTTGTGTTTTCTTCTTTTCTGCCCCGGCGCTACTTACTATCTTGATTTGTGCAAAGGTACCAGCTAGTTTGACTGCCACTCACCATCAGCACAGATGTTAACAGAGCAGCAAAGGCAAATAACATCTTAGTATTATAATGAAAATAGTTTTGACCTTTCTAATCCCCCCAAAAGGGGCTTGTGCACTCCCAGGAGTCTACAGAGCACTCTTTGAGAGTGGCTGTATCAGTTTATCTGCTATAAAATTTTCCGAAAGACTTCTACGAAGTTGTGACATTATCTTCCAGTATGATGTGACCAGACAGCACACCTGTAAAACAGTGTAAGCCAGAAACTGGAAAATGGCTCTAAAACCGTGAAAGGAAAAATAAGTGGGAGAGTGCAGACTCAGTTATAGAAACATTTTTGTTACAATGCGTTTGGATGCAAACGCATTATGATGGCGCTCATTCTAAAACCTGCTTTGCTTTGCATACAACGTGCGTAAGAACGATCTCAAAGGTCACTGTGTCTTGCCGGCTTCTTCTAATTCCCAATTCTCAGAGCACACCAAGATACGAGTTTGCTTCTGAGGGAAAAGGCAACAGGAATTCAGAGAGATGTCTTATTTTGTAACCAGAATTTGCCTTTAGCACAATTTCGGTCGCTTCCTACCAGTCTGATTTGAGTTCTCACCTGTGCCCAATCTCACTGCGTCTTCTCTGTCTCCAGGGTATTTAGTGGCTAATTAATAAATGCCTATAACATCCAGGAGAGGACAACTTTGAGAGTAATACAATTGTTTGCGGGAGTAGGCTTTATTTTTTTAAATGAAGAGCTTAATTGTTCCTGTACAGAATGTTGCAGCTGTAGAGTTGTTCTGAGGGGAGCAAATGGGTTGTGTTCACAATCAAGGATAGAGAACAGGGGAGCCCATCGCTTAAGACCCTTTGTGTAATGTTGAACAACGTGGGATCCTGTGTTGGCATGGCTGGCCACAGGGGAAGGGATCTTGGAGAGGGTAATACATAGAATCTGGGTGAAGTGGGAGAGAGAGGCAGAGAACATCACGCAGTTTGTTGTCAAGGAAAACAAAGCTCTCTGTCCTTTTGGCATCTTTCTGGCTCTGAATGTGCAGGCAGAGTTCTCCTGGGCAGAATTCACGCCATCCCTGGACATTAGGCTTGCAACAAAACCTCACACCAGCACCAGGCCAGTGAGCCAGAAACACTGGAAGAGGTTACTGACCAGCTGGCCTTACCTTAAGACTGTGGAGGTAGAGCACTGGGATGGACATGGCAGTGAAATCCCAGAAATATGACAGCAGCTGCTTCCTGTCCCTGCCTCCATAGTGGATGACTTGGACCCTGCTGGGAACCCTGACTGATGAATTGGAATCAAGAGAATTTTCCAACCTTTCACGTCAATAGGCAGAAGGGAAAAGAATATGAAATAAGAATCATCCAGGAGAACGGGAAAGGGAGTCAGAATATTTCTCTTCTTGTGAGGGAAGTCTCATTGACTGGAGAAATCTCAACCCGAGCCAAGGTTTTTGTTGAAAGAAAAACAATGGTGCCTTACATTTTTTTCAAAAGCAATTTACTGTTATGGAGTATTTTCACATTTCGCACTACCACAGTTGCACCTCACTACAACCAAATGAGGTAGGCAAAGGGAAAAGTGAGTAGCTTTTCGTAGCTCACAGAAAGGCTGGGGAATTTTTCTATTATAAGGAAATACACAAGTTCTGAGAGCTGCCCATGCGTTTGAGCCACAAGGCTGTTCCTCGGTACAAAGCTAAAAGTAGAAACGAATGCCAATGTGAGCTCTTTTAGAAAATTTCTTTTTGATGTCATAAAAAACAAGAAGGACCTAACCTTTCTCTCAAATGTAGAACATTCGCAATGAGAACAGAAGGTATTCTGTTTTGGATGTTTCTGATGAGATCGTTACATTTTTCTTTTCTTTTTTTCAAAACAAGAATAAAGGCTTCCAGTGACTTTCAGTTCACTTGTAGTCTTTACTACTCCAAGGGCATTAAGAGTCGGCAGTGCACACAATTCTAGTAATAAGTATTTATTTGGGTAAAATTGCCAGCATCTGGAGCTTTCTCAACCTTAAGCTCCCATGGGTCTCCTGTTGGTACCTATAGTCAGAAGAATTGGGAAAAGATTCAACTTCTTTGATGCCAAGCTTCCCATCTGTGAAATGTGATGATAATATCTACCTCACAAGGTATAAGTAGTAGATTAAAGGTGATATCAAACAGATAAGAGTATACAGCACAATTGCTTGGCACATTAGTATAGAGTAGATTCATTTGGTGATGTGCTGAACTCGATTTATACGAGTTCACAAGAGCTCATTATTATATTTTGGGGAAATGTGCTGGCCAGTTGCTAAACCATTGGTAGCTTGAAACCAACCATGGTGAGTGTATTCATACCCTGGAAATCAGCAAACTATAAATCAGCAGCATTCCTCATCAGCCAGTGGCTAAAGATTTATAGGCACACCACTACTGCTCATATGTGTTTCTCGTAGTTTTCAATTTTCTATTTAATATCATTCTAAAAAAATAGGAAGAACTAAATACGTATTGTGTTATACATGTCTTGAAAATGTAACACGTTTTCTTTCACTGGTATATAGTCTCTGTTAGGTTAAAGCACCAATGAAAAATAATGGGATCCCAGCCATGAACAGATTTAATGGTTATGGTAGACACTGCTGGCTACCATCCCAACAATCGCTTTCCTTGCTCTTGCCTCTCTTCCCTCCTCATAGAACTAGATTCTTTGATCTCAGGCAGGGTGGACCCCAGTGCTAATTTATAGCTCCAGAGATGGATCACCATTGCTCTAGTCAGTCATGGTAATGTGATTCTCCTTCAATAATGATTGGCTTACCAGAGGGCATATAACTGAATTCTGGCTTCTCAGGTTTTATTTTATTTTATTTTTAAAAAGTTTTTTAATGTTTTTTTTTTTTTAATTTTTATTTTGAGAGAGAGACAGAGTGTGAGCAGGGGAGGGGCAGAGAGAGAGACACACACACAGAATCCAAAGCAGGCTCCAGGCTCCGAACTGGCAGCACAGAACCCAACACAGAGCTCAAACTCACAGACTGTGAGATCATGACCTGAGCTGAAGCTGGACGCCCAACCGACTGAGCCACCCAGGTGCCTCTGGACTTCTCAGGTTTTAAAAAAACAGACCCTGATTAGAAGAAAGCTCTTGAGTCCTTTATCCAGTCACTTTGGTATGGGGATGTGATGCCATGTGACTATAAGGCAACAGGCAAGCAGGCAGGAAAGTCAACTCCCAGAAGATGTCTGAGGGGAAGAGTGGAGAATTTCTATTTCTGTGTTAGCATCATTGAGCCACTGATTGAACCATGGACCTGTCTCTTACAAATAAAATGGTGTCAACCACAATTGCATTTTTTCCATTACTTTGTGGCCAAAAGCATTCCAATCTAATATGGAGAGAGTAATATATTATAAGAACAGCTGTCTTTTCAAACTTCCCCAAATTACATTGTGTAGTTGATATCTACTTATAAAGCCCATCCTGGCTCTAATCTCAACGAGCACAGGGCTCAGAGTGAGAGGGGATCCTATGACGGTGAGGAGAAGGCAGGTATGGAATTGAAAGGTCTGGAACTTCCCCTTGGATCTGTGTGGATTTGTTCAGGAATCAAGCAGAGACGAATATCACTTTGAAGTCCTTAAAGGGACTTGTGCCTCTTGAGATCTTGCTCATAGGGTATTCCTCTAGGCACAATATCATTAGGATCTTTTGAGGATTATTTTATCCTGAGTTATTTTAAATGCTTACCAGAATGGAATTCTGGGAAATTCATTCACAGCTGGCAAATAAATGAAAGGTTTTAAGGGAGTGTTAGAGATGGGGGTGGAGCTAAAAACTACACCTATTACCCTGTCAAACAAGATTTGAAAAGAACACATCATCATGCATATGAGAAAAGAAGAACCTGAAGAGGATGAGGATTTTCTAGAGAGGAAATAGTGAATTAGCACATTGTATACTCTCCAGGTGTCAGAATCTGCTTATGACCCTCCTCCCCACTGAAGACTGGGGATTCTTGCTGCCAAGTCAGTGGAATGCCAGCAGCAATGAAGCAGGGAGGAGGACATTTCAAAGAAGTAGGTGATAGAGGTCTTGCTCCTGGAAGCAGCCTGGATGTAGAGTTAGAGAAATCTCTGCCTGTCCGGATGGTTTCCCTGCGTGCCCCCACAGCAGGGTTTTTTCCAGACTCGCTGTAGGAGCACTGGGCACGGGAGACAGGAAGTGTGATTCAGGACGGTATGAAAATAACCCTATGTGCTTCTTCTCCCCAGTGCCACAGTTCCGGCTCATCTCTTTTTCCACACGGTCTGTGATCGTGTCTGATGGCAACGTCTTCCCATACCCCAAAGGCTATAAGCTTTGGGGAGCTCAGCTGCCAGGCTAGTACCCAAGAGGGACAATGGCGATAGTGAGAAGCCACACTCAGGGCCTTCAACACTGGGAAATGGCAGAGAATGCTAGGAAGTCTATGAATGGCCTCCCAGGCTGCTTCGGGCTTATAAAGTCCTCCTTTCTCCTTTTGCTGAAAACTCCCATGGAAGTGAAAGGAACCTCTGTCTGGTTTATTTCAAAGGGGGGTTTGTAGAAAAAAAAATATTCAACATTATCCAAGTGGCTCCTTACTGGCTAATTTTCAGAGCTAAATATCTCAGCTGCTCCAAAACATTTCTTTTTCATATTAGTCAAAGGGACTGGTGATGGGCTCTGACATCAGATGCATTTTCCATTTATACATTCTGGTTCTCTCTCTTTAGGGAGATAGCCAATACTTAAGCCTTCTCAAAAATGATTTTTATGGAACAACTTCTCACTGATAAGAGTTCATCAGAATAAAATCAACTTCAGGAAGCCGGGTAGTAACTGCTAAATGTTCTTGTTATTTGGGGTCAATGAACTTCAAATCTCTCAAAGCTGTCACAGACCTGTGAAAGAAGCCTGTCCCTCTGTAGAAAAGCAAGCGAGAGCGTGCCAGGGCACTCGAGAGTCATGGCCTTTCTTTGGAGGGTATGAGTGGTATTCCTGAAGCGATGTCTGAGCAAGTGAGAATACAGACACCTCCCTTCCCTCACATCCAGGAAGTTGTGCGTGTGTGTGCCCGCGTTTAAGCTACCATCATGCTACAATTACATCATTCAAAAAAAGACTATAAATAGTTTTAGCGACAGAGACACACTCAAATTACCTCAAAATATGTGTGTGGGGAGCAGTATTTCTGCTGTTGCTCTTGGGAACCCAGGAAAAGCCAACCCCCCTCGTGGGAGGAAGAGCAGGAGTTGGAACAGTGAGATGGAGAGGAGGAAATTCTCCCACTGCACACAGGTGACCTGCTGTTCGTGCGCCATTCAGCCACTCTCTCTAGGGCTGAGCCACCATCTTATTTTTGCTTTCTCAGAGTTTTTGCTTCCTCATCTTGCTCACAGTTTGTTTCCCTTTAACATCTCTGCTTGTGTATGGATCCAGCCCTACCTCCCCATTTCTCTCAAAGCACCATTTCAGCTCCCTGCCTCGGTTACCAAGTGTTTCCTCGTTCCAGGTTCTGGGAGAGAAGTTGATGGCCCTGTTCATCTTCTCCTATGTTTCTGGATATCCTAAGGATTGTTAGCCCTTGGGCACAGCCAGTTGTAACCTAGGAATATGATCATGTGGTTCAAAATAGCAATCTTGGGGCACCTGGGTGGCTCAGTTGGTTAAGTGTCCAACTTCAGCTCGGGTCATGATCTCATGGTTCATAAGTTCGAGCCCCACATAGGGCTCTGTGCTGCCAGTGCAGATCCTCTGTCCCCTTCTCTCTTTCTGCCCCTCCCCCATTGGTCCTCTCTTCCTCTCTCACTTTCTCTCTCTCTCTCTTAGAATAAATAGGGGCGCCTGGGTGGCGCAGTCGGTTAAGCGTCCGACTTCAGCCAGGTCACGATCTCGCGGTCCGGGAGTTCGAGCCCCGCGTCAGGCTCTGGGCTGATGGCTCAGAGCCTGGAGCCTGTTTCCGATTCTGTGTCTCCCTCTCTCTCTGCCCCTCCCCCGTTCATGCTCTGTCTCTCTCTGTCCCAAAATAAATAAACGTTGAAAAAAAAAATTTTAGAATAAATAAATAAACTTGAAAAAAACAGCAGTCTTGGCATTCTCTTGCTTGGGGGTGTAGATGAGGCAGCTAATAGGACGTTGTTAGGGGATTGCTAATAGTCTTATTAATAATGGTGGGTACCATGACTGATGTGTCTAATACAAACATGTGACTGTGCAGTTGAAGTATCTTCTTAATTAAAACTTACATTAAGGAATTTTTCATTTGATTTGTCTGACTGAACTAAAGTTCATATGTGTGTGTGTGTGTGTGTGTGTGTGTGTTTTATCCTGAATAACAATTCAGAGGGAAAAATACCACAGATTGTGCATCTCAGTTGAACTGTTGCCTCCTCATGGAGCCTTCCTTGACCACCCAATCTAAAGGAACCAATAAGCCACTTACACTCCAAACTCCTGTCACTTTATTTCCTCCTTAGTTCTTATTATCTGAATTTACATTGTTTTTAAAGTTTTTAAAAATATTTATTTATTTTTGAGAGAGAGAGACAGTGCAAGCAGAGGAGGGGCAGAGAGAGAGAGGAGACACAGAATCCAAAGCAGGCTCCAGGCTCTGAGCTGTCAACACAGAGCCTGACACGGGGTTTGAACTCATGAACTGTGAGATCATGACCTGAGCCAAAGTCGGACGCTCAACCGACTGAGCCACCCAGGCACCACCAAATTACATTACTTTTTAAAAAAGAATTCATTGCCTCTCTTGCCCCTTCCCCCAGGCTATATATAAGCTCCTTGAGGCAAGCACTTGCCTGATCTTATTCACTACTTTACTCCCAGCACCTAGAATAGCGACTGACACAAATAAATATTTGTTAAATAAATGAATAAATAAATGGAGTGTGTAAGAGAAAAAAAAAATCCTCTGTAAAGTTTAGATCTCCAGCTTTAGTGTGCACAAGAATCATTTGTTTCTTGTTGAAAATGCAGATTCTTTGCAGATATGCTGACTGAGTATTTCTGGGGTCGAGCCCAGGGTTCATCAGTGTCCACAACCACTCTGAGCGATTCTGATATGACTGGTGCAAGGACCACATTTTGATTATCGCTGCTGTGGTTGAACTTGCAAGACCTTCGACTTGAAATTTCCCACCCAATAAATACTAGGACAGACATGAGGTTACAGGGGGCCAGCATTTGGAAGATCAGAGCTCACTCCTTTGGTTCTCAAGGGCCATCACGCCCTATGCACTATCAACTAGCCTGTTGCCCCCAATTAGATCATGGGCTGCTTTTACCAAAAGAAAGAGAAATAGATGCTCAGCAAGTATAAATAGTAGATGTCCACCCAAATATCTTGGCAGGACCGCATCACTCTCAAACTCTTTTGTGTGATGTTGAGGCATTTCATGACCTAATTCCTGATGACCCACTCAGCCACACCTGTCACAACTAACCAATCTCATTAGTAAGGCGGACATACTGACCCTCAGGCGGTTTCCCCTAGATTACCATGCTCTTCATCACCTCTGGCAAGTATTTAGGATCATGGGCCCTTAGTGTTGGTATTTGTCAGCTGGCTCTTTAAGGGCAAGAAGCCCTGGTCAGTAGTGTTTGCCACTTTCTGTGATGTGGATACTCCCACCTCGACTCATTTCAGGTTATCAATGCCATGTCACTGAATGTGGAATTGGGAAAAGAGGCACAGAGTTCCCTCTTCCAATAGGTATAAGCAGGCTCCAGCACACCACTTCCTCTGGATCTTCACACATTCTGCCCTTTTGCAGGTCTTCCTGTATAAGGGTCCTTCACACCACCCCTCCGCGATGCGTTCAGCCTAATTCCTGTAGAGCTTCAACCTGTGGCCCAGCTGCAGTCGCCTTGCCTGCGAGCCATGCTCCTCCTTCCTGCTTCCAAGCCCCTGGATTCCCCTCCAGTACAGACGCTCACACGCGTCTCCATTGGACCACAAGCTCACGGCATCCACACACTTTGCTCAATACCTAGTCCATAGTAAGTACTTCAAAATGTTTATTGCATGAATGAATGAATGCATTCCTTGTGTCTCACGAAATCTCCTCCCGTGGGCAGCTGTCAACTTGATCTGGTACAAGACCACACAGAATATTTTTATTAAAGATGTAAACAATGCAGCTTGGATATAACTTTCCAAGGATTGGGCTGGTTGCCGGCTCATTCTCACTTCATTAAGATAGTGTGCCCAAAGGATCGGTAATTCTCTTCTCGGTCCCCAATCCTGCGTTTACCTTCATTATCCGTGAAGCCTGAGGGAGGCATTCATTAGTGAATTGGCTCCTCATGCAAAGATGGAAGGTGTCTGTGTGAGCTGAGTGCCTCTCTTGTTTTTGTTTGAGAGAAATGCTCACCAGAGGGACAATAAAGCCATCAGGATGGGGTGTGTACAGCATGGCAGGGGTGCTGGGGCGATAGCAGGAGGGAGATGGGGACAAGAGGCACTCAGAAGGGAAATCTGAGAGATATGGATTCATTCTCAACATATTTTCTGAGTTTAGGGGGAGTGAAACATTCTATATCCAATGAGATTTGAAGGTTGGTTTAATATTATACATTTTTCTTCTGGCAAATTAAAGACCAGAGCTTTCTGTGGGCTTTCTGACTCTCAGCAATAAATAAAAATTAGAGTAGCATTTCAAAGAGGGTTGGTGTCTCCTCGCACAGCAGGTGGGAAATAAAGCTTTTCAGCCTTCTGGGTAGCCGGTGGGAGAGACGTATATGCTCATGTCGCTGATCCCCGTGGGAGAGACGTATATGCTCATGTCGCTGATCCCCGGTATGCCTCCCCAAGGGACAGTAACAATTACATCGCCTGCATGGGCACACATTTGGGGGCACACTGGCTGTGGCAGCAATGCAGATGGGAAGTGGATGACCAACAGCTACAGCCTTGTGGCTGTGCCTTATAATTATGTAGACTCTGTTGAAGGGAAGGGAATCATTTCTTGAAACTTTACTCCATAACATGATTGTTACTGGAAAAGGTTTTCTCCTCTTCTGCTTCACGGACTCCTTACACACCCTCCGAGTTTCTACTGCACTTTCACGTAAGAGCAAACATTTCCATGGCTCTACGGCGTACCCACCCTGTAGTTAGATGGAAGTAGGAAAACAGAGACCTCTATCTTTGTCTTTAAGAGATTTTCTGACAAAAGGAGTGGTTCTTTACCTGGGCCCATGATCCTCAAAGGAGTCCATGGATGACCCTCAGAGGTTTTGCATGTGCCTTGACATTGAATGCAAATTCCAGTTGTCTGGTGGGAGGATCCATAGCATTCACTGTGTCTCAGAAAGGTTCCTGAAGCCCACACTGTTAAGAGATGGGCCTTAATAGATGTGACTTAATAGAGTAAAGCTGCAAGGTGTCAGGAAAGTGCTGGGCTCTCTCAACAACCCCATGTGGGGGGGTCAGAGCTCCAGGGTGAAGGAGCCCTGAAGGAGAAAGCTCGGGAACTTGTGCCTCAGCTAGGTGAGCTTTAACTCCTGGCTCTGCCACTGAGCCACCGGGAGAGGTTGGGCAAGCTGTATAACCTCTGAACTCAGGTCCTCACTTGTTTTGAGAATTCCATGCAGCAATGTACAAGGTGTTTGAAATGTTGGGCAACACAGCACAGATTACTTTTAAACAGCATATCAGTTATATTTTTCAAAATGTGCTCAATCTGTTCTTTTTTTGTTTGTTTGTTTGTTTTCAATCTCCAGATACCTTTTCAGATAAAGAACCTCCAAAGGTAAAGAATGAGGCCAATTCCTCACCTGGAAAAGTACAGTAAAGTACTTATTTTCCCTGTTTCCAGACTTTTTCGAACGCTCTGTAGTGCACTGAAATCTAGAAGAATTTTACCTGAGAAGGTATCTGGAGGTTGAAGAAAAAAAGATATTAAGCACCTCATTTAGAAATGCAGTAGCATACTATTTTAAAATAGGTTTATCCTATATACCTGGACTTTTCAGACACCTTCTATATACAGGTTGTTGAGACACCATTTAATTATATATATTTTTTTCTGTGGAAGAAGCAGAGGTATGTGAATCTCAAAGACACCAGTTGGCAGCATAGATAGGGGTCTCCTAAATCCTGGTCTACGTTTTGTCAACTGTTCACTACCAGCATTCGAGTGCGCATCTGGCCACACGCCCCTGTCTCTCTCTACTCTAGTGGCTTGCAGATGTCTAGCAGTCCTCCCTCGTAGATGACTACCTAGGTCTGGCCTGAGGGGGAAGACTGCTGGTCAGAGAGGAGCTCAGTTGCATTTATTCATATGAACACAGTTTTTTTAAAAACGATGGTTTGAGAATAAGAAGCCTAGAGGACTCTTTTTGACCCCTTGCTCAGACTGGGTACCTCTGCTGTGTGCTCGCAGAGAGCCCTGTACTTTGCCTCTGAGCATTTAGCACTGGGATTGCAATCACTCCTCTGGTGTCTGTCTCCTCTCTGGCTCACATCCAGTACTCACCAGCCCTGGGCGGTGCTTGCTACATAGCACCAGCTCGGCAGGTATGTTTTTAAACAGTTACTTAAAGAAACTTCATGTCCTCCTAAAAATGGAAAGGGATTGTTACTTGAGATTATAGAGTTGTACCTGGAGTTAAATTTTTCTCAACTAAGAAATAAGTCTTGGGGCGCCTGGGTGTCTCAGTCGGTTGAGCATCCAAATTCAGCTCAGGTCATGATCTCATAGTCCGTGAGTTCAAGCCCCGAGTCGGGCTCTGTGCTGACAGCTCAGAGCCTGAAGCCTGCTTCGGATGCTGTGTCTCTCTCTCTCTGACCCTCCCCCGTTCATGCTCTGTCTTTCTCCATCTCAAAAATAAATAAACGTTTAAAAAAAATTAAAGAAATAAAGAAGTAAGTCTTGCTAGTAAAGCCAAACATCTGCACTGCAATTCCCCACCTCCTTTTCTCCCATGAAGTTGTGTCATTAGCATAGGAAGACACATGGGAAACAAACAAACGCATCAATGTGCTAGCAGATTTTATTCATGAAGCAGAGTGCTACGGCACCAGCTCAGAGTCCTAGATCTGCTTCATAGAAGTTTTCTCTGTGTGAGTAGCACACCAAAGGCACTTTGAGGCCTGCAAGCAGTGAAGGAAGTGGTTTCTAGCCCCAGCATGTCAAAGCATCACCTAGAAGTTTTGGTGATAATACAGATTCTTGAAATATACTCCTGGAGATGCTGATTCAGGAGGTCTGGAGCAGGGCCCAGAATCTGTTTTTAACAAATGCTCCCTGTGATTCAGTTGATCAGCCAAGGTCTGAGGACTGACTGCTGAGGAACCTGTACTGAGTAGTCCTGGACATGTGCTCTATGACTCACATCGAGAGCAGTGGTCGAATATGTGTTAAGAATCACCCACAGAGCTCATTAAAAATGTAGATTAAATTTTTTTTTATGTTTATTTATTTTTGAGACAGAGAGAGACAGAGCATGAGCGGGAAAGGAGCAGAGAGAGGGGGAGACACAGAATCCAAAGCAGGCTCCAGGCTCTGAGCTGTCAGCACAGAGCCCGACGTGGGGCTCGAACTGATCAACCACGAGATCATGACCTGAGCCGAAGTCAGAAGCTCAACCGACTGAGCCACCCAGGTGCCCCTAAAAATGTAGATTTAAGGGATGCCTGAGTGGCTCAGTCAGTTGAGTGTCTGACTCTTGATTTTGGCTCAGGTTATGAGCCTACGAACCATGAGGTCTACACCACGTTCTGCGCTGACAGCATGGAGTCTGCTTTGGATTCTCTCTCTCCCTCTCTCTGACCCTCCCCCGCTTTGCCTCTCTCTGTCTCTCTCAAAATAAAGAAACATTTTCTCAAATGCAAATTTGATAGCCAATAGAAAGTGGCTCAAATGACACAGACAGCAGCAAATATCAGTAAAAGGAAAGGGGGAGCAGCTGGAACTCTCATTACATTGCTGATGGGGGTGCAAAGTACAACCATTTTGAAAAGCTGCTAGGCATTTTCTTATAAGGTTAAATATATATGCCTACGCTATGATCCAGCAACTTCCCTTGTAGATATTTGCCTAAGACAAGTAAAAGCATATATTCAGTTGTGCACTAATATTCATAATAGCTAAAAACTAGAAACAACCTTAGTGGATACACTCTAAGTAACCTCGATTATCCACACAGCCTTGTATAAATCTCCTCACCTTGAGACTGGGTGAAATTTGTGCTTCTAATATGGCAAAGATGACAAGATGTCACTCCCATGGATTATATCTTATTATTTATTTTTCCTTATGTTTTATAAGATTCTGTGTTAGCAGATTGAAGAGTAAGACTCTCCTGGCTTTGAAGAAGCCGACAGCCTTGTTGTAAACTGCCCCTCGAGAGGACCACGTGGCTGGGAACTGCAGCAGGCGGCCAGTCTCCAGCTGACAGCCAGTAAGACGTCAATGTCCTCAGTCCTACAGCTGCAAGGATCTGAATTCTGCCAACAACAATGTGAGTTTGGAAGAGGACCCCCAAGCTCCAGACAGTAATGTAGTTTCGATGATACCATAGTTGCTGTTTTGTGAGACTCTGAGCACAGAACCCAACCAAGTAAGTCATGATAGGACTCCTGAACCACGGGATTATGAGATAATAAGCGTGTGTTGTTTTTACCTGCTACATGTGTAGTAACTTGTTACACAGCATAGGAAATACACAATTGAGATATCCAGGTGAATGTATAAACAAATTATAACACATGTCTACAATGGAATAGTACTTAGCAATGAAAAGAAACTACTGATACATGTAACAATGTGGACGAACGAAACATGGAGTGAAGAAGAGAGAGTATATGTGGTGTGATTGAAATGAGAATAGTGATTGCTTCTGGCAGAGGGGGAGTAACTGGAAAGGGGCCTAAGGAAACTTTCTGGAGGGTGACAGAAGTCTTGAGTGGGGTGGTGTTTACATGGGGTGTATACATTTATCAAATCCCATTGAACAGTGTGCTTAAAAGATACGCATTTAATTGTATATCAATTATACCTCAATTTTAGAAAATCATAAGTAACTCTACTTCTCAGATTCTGGCTCAGTAGGTCTTGGACAGTACAATGTAGAATTCTTCACTTCTAATAAGCATCCCCAGACAATCCTAACACATCAGTCCTTGGACCACACTTGGGAAAACATCCCAGAGCAATGGGTCATTTAAGAAGGAAGATGGGGGGCGCCTGGGTGGCTCAGTCGGTTAAGTGTCCGACTTCAGCTCAGGTCACGATCTCGCGGTGCGCAAGTTCGAGCCCCGCGTCGGGCTCTGGGCTGATGGCTCAGAGCCTGGAGCCTGCTTCCGATTCTGTGTCTCCCTCTCTCTCTGCCCCTCCCCCGTTCATGCTGTGTCTCTCTCTGTCTCAAAAATAAATAAACGTTAAAAAAAATTAAAAAAAAAAGAAGGAAGATGGAAGAATAAGAAACACATGGTTTCTTCTGAGTCAATCTAGCTTTCTCCCCAAATCCTGTATTCTAGTTAGAACAATGTCTTCATTTGTTACTCAGCCAGTCAACAGGCAATTTCATTCAGTTCAATTAACTGAGTATTTTCTAAGTACTTGCTATTTATCTTACCCAAAGAAATAATAAGATATAGCCATTCTTCCAAAAGAGGTAAACATTTAATTGAGGGAAAATGCTCATATATGCACGAAACTGGAAACTGTTCAATTGCAATAGAAAGCAAAGAGGACAATCACCCAGTCTTTCTACGTATCGAGTCTAGTTTTTCTTGGTCACTTTCAAAGTATTCCTTCACGCCAGTGTGTCTTCAAAGTGACCTTTTTGTTTTGTTTTGTTTTGTTTAATTTTAAAAAAAAATTTTTTTTCAACGTTTTTTATTTATTTTTGGGACAGAGAGAGACAGAGCATGAACGGGGGAGGGGCAGAGAGAGAGGGAGACACAGAATCGGAAACAGGCTCCAGGCTCTGAGCCATCAGCCCAGAGCCTGACGCGGGGCTCAAACTCATGGACCGCGAGATCGTGACCTGGCTGAAGTCGGACGCTGAACCGACTGCGCCACCCAGGCGCCCCGCAAAGCGACCTTTTAATGCAATAGTTAATCATTCAGATGTTGTTCCCCTTACTAGGTTACCTCTGTTTTTCAACTCTTAAGAACCAAGGAAGGAAACTTCTTTCCTTCAGAGGCCCAGATGGACAGATGAAATTCAACATTTTCATTCCCAGATGCTGCTGATTTTTACTGAGCTTACCTCACTTGGGGAAATCTCTGTTAACTACCTAAGTATCGAACTTTAATCCTAATGAAGTATCACAGTCTATAATGTTCATGCAGATTCCTACTTCTAAAATCTTCCCGACCATTTTCTACTTCATTTTCCTCAATTCCAGGTCATTCTAAATGATGCTCTCCTACTATGGACAATAGGATGGTCAATGATCCATAAAATAATGTTTATCTTTGGTGATAAAGATGGAAAATTTCTCCTTTATAATGGAAGAATAAGATACTCTGAATTTACAAAGGCCTTTCAAACATATTGTTGTTACAGTAAATTCCCATGTCTCTAGAGTACAAATCCAGGGGCCTAAATAAAACACAATTGAGAAAAGTAACCAGAGAGGAGAATACACAGGGAATCTTTGGTTCAAAGAAGGGGAGGCTCAGAAGGGCTGTCTTCAAATAGAGGATGGGCTGTCTACATGGCTCCAAGAAGTAAAATTAGATGTAATGGCGGAAGAAACAGTGACGGATCTTAGTGCAACAAATAAGGAAATATTTCCTTACGACGGGTGCCATTCAAAGATAGAGCAAGCTTCTCGCGAAGGTTTATTCATTTTCTGTGGCTGCCATAAGAAATCACCACAAGTTTAACAGCTTGAAACAACACCCATCTATTATCTCACAGGTCTATAAGTTTTGGAGTAATTCGTTACAGAGTAATAGAGAACTATTACACAGAGCTCTATCCTTGATGCTTTTTTATTCTTACATTCCAAATCTAATTCATCATAAAATCTTTTTGGCTCCACTTAGGATACATCAAGAATCTGACCATTTCTCACCATCTCCACTGCCACCTCCCTGGATCATCATCTTTCTGCTTCCATGCCTGTACTACCTCAGTCTCCTCCTCCTCCTCCTCCTCCTCTTCCTCCTCCTCCTCCTCCCCCTCCCCCTCCTCCTCCTTCTCCCTCCTCCTCCTACTCATTCCTCCTCCCTCCTCCTCCTCCCCCTCCCCCTCCTCCTCCTTCTCCCTCCTCCTCCTACTCATTCCTCCTCCTCCTCCTCCCTCCTCCTCCTCCCCCTCCTCCTCCTCCTCCTCCTCTTTTGTTTATTTACTTATTTGAGGGCTGGCAGAGAGACAGGGAAAGAGAGAATCCCAAGAAAGCTCCACTGTCAGCACAGAGCCCAATGCAGATCTCACAGAACCATGAGATCATGACCTGAGCCGAAATCAAGAGTCAGATGCTTAACTGACTGAGCCACCCAGGTGCTCCTCAGTCTCTTCTTAATGGCACATCCATGATCCTTATAAGACATTAATCAGATAAGATCACTCCTCTGCTCAAAGCCCTGCATTTTTTTTCTCATTTTACTCATATAAAAGCCAAAGTCTTACAGTGACTCTATATGGTGTTTCCTCCCCACCCCAGTCCTGTTGGATGTCATCAACTACGACTATTCTACAACCTTCCCATCCCTTCCTCCCAGTCCTGCCCAAAGCTCCACACTCACCTCTTTGCCTCTATCTAAATGTGTAACCCCGTGTATCCTCTACCCATCCCCATATCCTTCAGACTCATGACTATCTGACATACTGTTTAGGGCCCCGCCATTTCTGCTTAGCTCAGGACTCTTCTGATGGGCAGTCTGGCCCCAGAGTTCCCCACTGTGTTGGCAGAGGTGCTGTCAGATCTGCATCATAGTCTGAAGGCTTTGCCTACCCAATCTTTCCTCCTCTTCCTTTCTATGTTTTATGGGCATTACACCCGATAATCTTTTGCACTCCTAATTTCATCTCAGTGTCTGCTTCCCAGAGACCAAAATGAACGCAAGCACTGCCCCTATGTTAACTCACTTAAATGCTTGGCTTTCCTCCCTTCTAGCTTCTACTCATAGAACTTTCAAAATTTCTTAGGATATGAAATGGCAGCAGCATGGGAATTAACTAAGCCTCCTAAATCCTTACCCTTATCAGCAAAAGTCTCCTGGTTCTTAATGTTAAATCATGGCAAGATTTCCCTAATTTTCTGTTTTTAGAAAGAAAATAAACCTTTGTTGGAGCCCTTGGTCCTCCTCTAATTTTCTCTTTCTTTCCACTGCCATACTTGCTAAACGAGCGGTCTCCTCCTTCTCCCTGCACACCTGTGCTGTGTACCTGGCAGTCTGATGTCCCACAGCCCAGGAAGCTGCACTTCCAGAACTCCTGCTGTAGCTGGCACTCTCCATAACTCCCTGCTTGCGACTCTTGCCTCTGTTTGTTAGTGACCCACATCGCCTCTTTTCCCCTCCTCCACACTCATCTATTTCTTCTGGATTTTCTTTGCTTTCTCATCATCTCCTTCAATCTCTGCTTTGGATGTTCCCAAAAGCACAGTACTTGGGCCTCCTTCTGTCTATTTCTGCATACCCTCTTCCAGACAACTCATTTATGCACCTGGTTTCAGTTACCACAGACATTTCCTGATGTTGATCTCTATCCCTTCAATGCTTCGCTACCACTTCAGAAGAGATGCCATAACAGAAAGCTTGACATGGGAACCAGAAGCCATAGGGCAGACACTAATAAATTTGATGACCAAAAATTTAAAATACCTACATGGCTAAAAAGCTCAGAAATGTGAAAAGAGAACAACCAACCAACCTACCTACCGTAAGTAAATTTAACAGATAATCATAAATTGAGAAAGAATACTTATAATTCATATGGCAAGGGACTAATTTTCTTACTATATAGAAGTCCCTTGAAAATCTGCTAAAAAAATAAGAACAATACAATAAAAATAATAAGAAGAATAATTGGGAAATATATGAATAGAAAATTTGTAGGGTTAAAAAAGGGAAAGTGGATGCTGGGATAAATGGATATTGACATATGGAAAAATGAATTTGGATCCATACCTCATAACATACTTAAATGTTAACTCCAAGTGGATCAAAGTTCTCAAAGTGTAAGAGCTAAAACTGTAAAACTCTTAGGAGAAAACATAAGTATAAATCATTGTGAACTTGGACTGGGCAAAGCTGGGTTTCTTCGATATAATGCCCAAAGCACCACAACCAAAGAAAAAATAAATAGGGCTTTCAAAATTAAAAACCTCTGTGCATCCAAAAGACACTATCAAGAAAATGAAAAGTCACAGATGAGAAGAAAATATTTGTAAATCATATTTCTGGTAAGGGACTATTATATATATATATATATATAAAGAACACTTACAACCCAATAATTAAAAGTTAAACACTTTTTATTACTTACTTTTTTTAAAGTTTATTTATTTTTG
Organism: Lynx canadensis; assembly: GCF_007474595.2. Classification (NCBI taxonomy): domain Eukaryota; kingdom Metazoa; phylum Chordata; class Mammalia; order Carnivora; family Felidae; genus Lynx; species Lynx canadensis. The sequence continues at coordinate 139,019,417 of NC_044310.1, read as the reverse complement.
AGAGAGAGAGTGCACATGCACATGAGCTGGGGAGGGGCAGAGAGAGAGGGAGAGAGAGAATCCCAAGCAGGCTCCATGCTGTCAGCACAGAGCCTGATATGGGGTTCAATCCCAAGAAGGATGAGATCATGACCTAAGCCAAAATCAAGAGTCAGACACTTAACTGACTGAGCCACCCCAGGCCCCAAAATTTAAACACTTTTTTAATGGGCAGATAAATAAATTTAAAAATGGGCAAAGGATTTGAATAGGTATTTCTTCAAAGAAGGTATGCAAATGGTCAATAACCACATGAAAATCTATTCAACCTCAGTAGTCATTAGGGATATGCAAATCAAAACCATGATGAGGTATGACTTCATATGCCCTATAATAGTTTTCATTGATTTTAGAAAGGAAAATAAATACTGGTAAAGATATATAGAACTGGAACTCTCATATATTGCTGATGGAAATGCAAATGGTACAACCATCATGAGACATAGTTTGGCAGTTTCTAAAATAGTTAAAACATTGCGTTCCCATGTAACACAGCAATTCTTTTTCTAGGCATATACTTAAGAGAATTGGAAATACACATCATACAAAAACTTGTGCAGGAATGTTTATAACAATGATATTCACTGGGCACCTGGGTGGCTCAGTCGGTTGAGTGTGACTCTTGATTTCAGCTCAGGTCATGATCCCAGGGTTATGGGATTGAATCCCGCATCAGGCTCCACTCTGAGCATGGATCCTGCTTGAGATTCTCTCTCTCTCCCTTTGCCCCTTTCCCCCATTTGCATGCTCTCTCTATAAAATAAAAAAAAATAATATTTACAATATGCAAAAAATGGAAACAACCCAAATGTCCATCAGTTGGTGAATGGATAAACAAAATGTGGTCTCTCCACATAGTGGAGTATTATTCAGCCATAAAATGAAGTAATGACCCATGCTACAACATGGATGGATCTTGAAAGCATTATTATAAGTGAAAGAATTCAGTCACAAAAAGTCACATATTACTTGATTCCATTTATAGGAAATGTCCAGAGACAGGAAGTAAATTGGTGATTATTGGGCTGGGACTTAGGAAGTAAGAGGCTTCTTCTGGGACTGGGGCAAGGGAAATGGGCGTGACTGCTAATGGGTATGGGGTTTTTTGGGGGGTGATAAAAATGTCTTGGAACTAGGTAGAAGTGGTGGTTGTACAAACTTGTGAATGTACTAAAAACCACTCAACTGTATACTTTAAAATGCTGAATTGTACGGTATGTGAATTATATCTCAAAAAAAAAATGAAACAAAGCAAGTGGCTAATAAACTTGGGAATAGATGATCAAACTCACAACAATGTTGAATATGTGAATTAAAATAACAGTCAGGATTCATTTTCCCATCATTGGATTGGCAAAGACTTAAAAATCTATACCATACACAGTGTTTCATGCTTGTAGAGAAACTATTATATCCTCTTGAAGGAAGCGTAATTGGCATATTGTGTTCATACTCTGAATAAATAACTTCACTTCCAAGAATTTATCCTATGCTTATATTTGCATATATATATATATATATATATATATACACACATACACACACACACACATAGATACATATATGAACAAATGCTTAAAGATGATAGCTGTAGCCTTGTTAAAAGCAAAAAAACACATTTAATTGTATAGCCATACAATAAAATATTATGCTATTGCTAGAACAATAAGGTAGGTTTATCAATAGTCCAACACTTAACCAACTGAGCCACCCAGGAGCACCTAAGGTATTTTAAAGACATCATTTTAGAGGAGGAAATAAATTTTTTTAGAATCTGCCATCTAGGATATCCTAAAGTGCTTTTTTCTTTTTTTTGAGTGTTGCTTTCTATGTCCTTATCATCAGTTCATGTTTTTTTTTCCCCCTCCCATACATTTACTTACAGTTCTTTTTATCTTTTTCTACCTAAAGAGAAAAGAGCTGGAGCTTTGGAAATAAGGGGTTCCTGCTGGGGGATCATAATCCTGCTATACAGAGAATAGCTATGCCCTTGGGGAATGATTAATTGCTAACATTACCATGATTATCAATAACTTCATGGCTAACAAAGAACTTCTGCGCATCTCACCTCATTGAACTGGGGGCCTAGAGCTATTCTGTGTACCTTAAGAGCAGGTTCCTATTTCATTAACTGCTGTCCCCAGGCTCCAGCTTAGGCAAAGTGCACAATAGGTGTTTTCTAAACTGAACTGAACTGGAGCTGGAGAGTGAAAGAGTTGCAAGGATCCCAATTATCCACTTGCATTAGAGGAAATAGGAAGTGAGGAGGAGAATGTTGAAAATAGGAATAGGAATAACCTTTTTTTTTTTTTTTTTTGAGAGAGTGAGAGCGAGCGAGAGAGCAAGCGTGAGCATGGGAGGGGCAGAGAGAGAGGGAGAGAGAGAATCCCAAGCAGGTTCCGTATGTGGAGCCTGACATGGGGCTCGACCTTATGACCCTGGGATCATGACCTGAGCCAAAATCAAGAGTTGGATGCTCGATCGACTGAGCCACCCAGGTGCTCCAGGAATAACCCTTTTAATAGGATATCAAGTTTCTGCCTCCCACCTCTCTCATCCCACCTTTGAAGAAATCTAGATAGGAAGGCAAGACAGGAAGGCCAGAGGAGAGTGATAAGAGACAAATGGACAATGGGAAATGACAAAGTCGAGTTTCACCTAGTCCTTGTTTTCCGGACCCAGCCCTCTAAGCACAGTGAACCGTTTTGTGTTTTTGTGTTGTTGTTGTTGTTTTTTTTGTTCTTGTTTTTTGGAAGCCAAGGTGTGATCTATCTTCAATATGTGGCTGAGTTACACTAGGTCGCTATTTGACATTGTCACAGTCCTCATACCTCTCCATGTGTGACAAGCATAGCTCTAAATGCAGGTGGTCCAGAGTCTCCTTCGAACCTGACAAGTTGAGGTTTCGAGCTGTGGCTTGCAGTAGCTTTAAATTTTCTCTTTGCTCTGAATTCTGCTCAGTTCAAATGAAATTCATGCTTCCTACATCAAGAAAGACAGGAACCACGTGAAATTTCCTGAAACACCTGGTGCCAGGCAGGTTGAGGCAGGTGATCCTGTCCCGCTGCCCTTGACAGGTTTGTGATAGCATCTCTTTTTGGTCTTTATGTTATTTACTGGCAGATTCCAGGTAATGTCAGTGCTGATGAATGCAAAACAGCCACTGTGACTGTGCTATCAGTACCCCCTAGAGCACAGGCTTTGATTGATCTAGAGCAGAGTTTTTCAGACTGGAGGTGGTGTGACCCATTGGTAAATTGAAGAAACAATTCAGTTGGACACTTATGTAACACTGTGTTACACTGTGTTTGTGTGTGAGCACCTATAGATGTATATATAAGTGTGTGTGTGTGTGTGTGTGTGTGTAACAGTTCAGTGGATTGTGGCAGCATTTAAAAATAAAACCAAGTAGGATAAAATCAGTTTATTATTCACAGAAAACCCAAGAAACTGAAACTTAAGTTCCTGTATTTGTAGATTATAATATAATATTAAATACCTTTCTTACAGTCATGGTCAAAAGAGGTTGAAAGCCATTGATCTAGAGTAGAAGTTGGCAACATCCAACTCACTGCCTATTGTTTGTATGAACGGCTAGCTCAGTATGACTTTTGCATTTTTAAATGTTTGGGAAAGAAATCAGAAGAATATTTCATGACACGTGACAATTGAATTTCAGTGTCTATCAGGTATTATTGGCACAAAACCAAACCTGTTTATGTATCATCTGCGGCTGCTTTTGCCCAGAGTTGAGCAGACTTTATGGCCCATAAAGCCTAAAATATTTACTATCTTTATGGAAAAAGGTTACTGACCCTGATCTAGAGGAGCCATTTTTATGATCTTTTTTTTTGGTCTGTTCATCTGTTTAATTTGTAGAAGAAATAGGGAAACTATGGTAATTTAGGGGTTGTAGTGGACACCACTTCTGCTCCCCATATCTCCTGGGATCCCCTGTCCCATTTTCTGTGGCCCTCCTCTGGAATCTGTGTGTTCTGGTGGCCTGCTCCTGCAGATTTCTGCAGACACTTGCCCTTGTGCTTCTGGAGAGCAGGTGTGCCTACCTGTGCAGGAGCTGGAGGTACCCAGGTGCTTCAGCTCTTGCAAGCAGGCCCTTGGCCAAAATGCAAGGGCATGGAATGCTAATTATCTCGCCTCAAATCATGAGGACAAAACTGTGAAGGGTCACTGTCATTCCAGGGTGTCCTGTGGGATCAGGCAGAAGTTCTCCCCCTTCCGATTTAGCCAGAATCACTCTCTCTCATGTGGTTTCTCTCCCTTCTCTGTCCTGGAGTACTTTTTAACAGTTGGGGTCATATGAATCCCAGTCACAGAGTCATCTTCTGGCGATCCCAGCCTCAGAGAGAGGGAGTTGGGGGAGAAGTTTATAAAAGGCAACTATTTGACAAAATTCTGGTTCAGTCCCCAGCCTCTCTTGCTCACTGTGGACTCTGCATGCTGTTGGTGCTTTTCAGGAAGGTGAAAGGTGGTTTTCTCATTAAAGATAAATTTGTGATGTGCTGTAATTGCAAAGAGCTCTGGGATAAGTCAAGAGAATTGGATTCTAATTCCAACTGATCCACTGGGCAAACACTAATCTCTGTAAGACTCATTCTGCCCCACTTGAAAAATAGTTAGACTCGCTGATTTTTTAAGGTTTCCTCAAACTTTGAGTCTCCTTGTGAAGTGGGTGGTTAAAACCATCATCTTGAAGCTGAGTAATACTGATAGAGCCATCTAGCCCACAAACTAGGTTGGGCTCCAGAATTTCAGGCTGAAGTCTGCATATTACCCATGCAGTGGAGGTGCTTGCCCTGTGAGCACCCATAGTGAAGGAGAGCACCCTGGGGGTCCAGTGCTCTCCCCATCACAACCTAGACTTTGATAGCCAGTTAGCAGCACTCAAGACTTGGCTTTCATAATGTGCAACCACTGCACTAGGCTTTAGGCTTTAAAACTATCAACTCTCTCCTACCCCCCACCCCCCAGTTTCAGCCTGGACTCTGCTGGACTGGGCTTCCTACTTGGCACCAAATCTTTGGTCTGTCATTCTTTTCTGCCATGGTTATGCTCCATAGCTGGCCATTTTTGCATCAGTTCTCTCAGGGTACCAAAGCTCCCAACTGTGAGACAAGAGCAGCTCTCACAGGTAAACCCTGAAAAGGAAAACCTTGAAAAGGAAACAGCATAGGGTGGGGTGGAAAGAAGGTAGACAAGAAGGGGAAGAGGGGCAGAGAGAGAGGAGAGAGAATCCCAAGCAGTCTCTGCACTGATGAAGGGCTCGAACTCATGAACTGTGAGATTATGACATGAGCCAAAACCAAGGTTGGTTGGAAGCTTAACCACCTGAGCCACCCAGGTACCCTGTAATACTTTTAAAATTCTCAATTTTTTCTAACGTTTCATTTATTTTTGAGAGAGCGAGAGAGAGAGAGAACGTGAGCAGGGGAGGGGTAGAGAGAGAGGGGGACAGAGGATCCAAAGTGGGCTCTGTGCTGAGGGGAGACAGCCCAACATGGGGCTTGAACTCATGAACCATGAGATCGTGACCTGAGCTGAAGTCAGATGCTTAACCAACTGAGCCACCCAGGCTCCCCTATCATTTCTACTCTTAATTGGGTTTTAGCTTTTAGAGAAATCCTCTTAAAAACTACTGGTATAAGTGCTTCTGATTTAGGCTTTTGTTGGAATTGGTGACAAAATATTTAAAAAGACAACTATAAATTCTCTCTGAAAACACAATTGACTTCTCAAAAATGAAGCTTCCTGTTGCAAGTGCAGAATATTCCCACCTACCCTGGGTCAGCTGAAACTATTCCAAAGAGAAAGTTTACATTTCTATAGTGTTGTGGGGACTGGGTTAACCACCATTACCAACTCACCTAGCTACCTTCATTTAGAAACGAAAGTTATGACTACTAACAACAACTCTGTTACTGAGTGACCTGATCATATCAAACATCAGATTTCTGACCATCTTGAAAGCTCCACAGTTTAGGGGACAAAAAATACAAAGCAAATCTAACAATGGTCAATAAGAGAAGTCTCTCTGAAGTGTTATCTGACCACTCTTCTCACTTCCTTTAGCTTTTTTTTTAATTGAAATATAATTCACATACCATAAAGTTCACCCTTTAAAGTGTACTATTCAGTAGTTTTCAGTGTTTTTACCCATCACCACAACCAAATTCCAGAATATTTTCATCACCCCAAAACAAATCCTCATCCTCCAGCCCCTGGCAACCACGAATCTACCTTGATCTTCTTTTACTTACCCCTACTTGATAGTGACTGTAGCCTTGGGGAGGCAGTGGCCATTAGTATCACAGGCCGTGGGAGAGTTCTGTTTCCCAAGATGCTTTTGTCTTTCTGCCACCATCAGTAAATGCTATTGACCAAGCACAGACATCCCAGGGAATTCTCCATATGGCAATTATTCTTTGTCATATATATATATATATATATATATGTGTGTGTGTGTGTGTGTGTGTGTGTGTGTGTGTGTGTGATGACTAGAGAAGGATTAACTGAGGAAGGAGCACATGCACTACTACCTTGGCTGAAGTGGAGTATTGATTGTCATGGACGGCTGAAGATGACATTCTCCCAAAGACATAAAATAGCAGGGCAATTTCTTTTAGAGTTAAACAAAGACATGTGCCATCACAGAGTCCAAGATTGGACCTTAAGTTTGTTAACATAACACAAAACTCTTAACTTGCTGACAATTTGTATCTGGCATTTTGTCTGGAAAGGGAGAAAGGTGGCTCAGGAAAGAGCTACACAGGAAGATGTGAGAAGAAAAGCAGCCTCACAATCCAGGATTTGATGTGGCACTGACAGCTAGGTCTTGTTCTTTTGTTGAACATAAACAATTTCACAGAACCCTAAAAGCAGACAAGGCCATTCTCTGACCATGAAGGATGAAGAGAAAGCAGAACACTGTGTGATTATGTCTGAACGTGGCCTAAACATGAATGTTGCCCAGACCACAAAGACGGCCCAACATCCTCCTTCCCTGGCTGTGAGGAGTGAGTGCCACTTCCTTACCAACCCCAGTTTTATCTTATGCCCATTTCTCTCACCTTTTAGATAAGACTTATTAAAATGTCAAGTCACAGAATTACCTTTGCTTTTACACAGCATCCAATCCAGAGCAAGGCTCCACTTCCTTGACCCTCCTCAAAATCAAATAATGCAAGCCAAATCTTATTCATAAGTCCTTTCTAATATCTCTTGCTGAGATATCCCCACAGTTCTCCTTCACTGAAACAAGTAACAGACCCAACTTATTCATCTACAGATGTGTTCCTCTTGGTCTCTGGCTGAAGGACATTGACGGAGAATAGGTCATCTTCCACAAGGATGGTTTCAGGGCACCATACCAGGGCTCCTACCTGAAACTATTTCACCTACTTACCTGCCACAGGGAATACCTGAAATTCCACCATGAGAATGTTATTCCTTTAGGTCAAAACTTTAATGGCTATTAAATCTGAAATGCTCTTAGAAGAGAGTATAACCTGTGAAACACTCAGTGATAGATGTTTGACTTTGAGCAAGACCTTCCATATTTCAGTTATTCTTTAAATTTCCCTACATTTTAGGCCTTTGAAATTAGGGCATATCCTATGATTCCTGATGTCTTAAATTCTTTTTTTTTTTTTTTTTTTTACGTTTTTATTTATTTTTGAGACAGAGAGAGACAGAGCATGAACGGGGGAGGGGCAGAGAGAGGGGGAGACACAGAATTGGAACCAGGCTCCAAGCTCCGAGCCATCAGCCCAGAGCCCGATGCGGGGCTCGAACTCACGGACCGCGAGATCGTGACCTGGCTGAAGTCGGACGCTCAACCGACTGAGCCACCCAGGCGCCCCCTGATGTCTTAAATTCTCTGAGACATAGCGATACTATCTGATCTTCAGTTTCCTCAGTTATGAGTTCTAGTGGTAGGTTAAACACTGTTCCCCAAACCTCAGTTATCTGCGTAAAACTCTCACAATTTTTGCTATATATGTGTGCTACAGTAATGATGTTCATGTAATATTTGTCTTTACAGCAATTCACTTTGAAAATTTAAGTAAATGTATCTTTCTCCTCACAATAATATCTATGAAATCCTGGGAAAGATATGCTAGTTATAGCTTTCTCTAAAACATAGTAAGAAATGTATACAACTATAACAAAATTATAAAATGGCTGTTCCTGTTCCATCTAAACTCATCTCACTTGTCCCACAGTGGTAGCTGTACCATGGCTGGACAAGCCTGAACTAGCTGATTCCTAGGTGTCTTCCTGTTCCTGTGTTTGGTAGTTTCTATGGTTCTAAGAGGGACACAGTCTCTCCCCCAAGGTTTATAATCTAAGGGTCAAGACTGACATGAACAAAAAGAAGAAGAGATACAATCATATACATTTTTCAACACAAAAATAGGCCCTATTCACTATTTATATGGCTTTTAAGTAAGGAGAGTTGTGTTGGAGTCCCCGAAGCTTTATATTGGCAAAAACATCAGATCTCTTGATACCCAGAAACACACATGAAGGATTTCAGATGTGACCTTTGTTTCAAGTAATCTGAGGGAGGATTTTGCCCAGAAGATAAAATAGTTTTGTTTTGAATAGTCTGGGAAAGCCTCTTGGAAGGGAAAAGATTTTAGTAATTAAACAAACTCTTTCTTTTATTGCCAGAGGTCCTCTAAGCCCTTCCTGCTCACGGTGTGTTTGGTGGACATTGGCATGGCCGGGGACTTGTTAGAAATACAGGTTCTCAGGTCATAACTGCAGTCCTGCTGAACTGGAATCTGCATTTTTCCTGATCCAGGACGATTTGTATGCATAGTAAGTTGGAGAAGGGCTGCTCTAAAGCCACCCAAGCCCACCTTAGCCACTGCTTATCTGAAAATGGTCCTTCAATGACCTATCCCAAGCCAGGTAGCAAGGAAAAGCCTGGGTCCCTGACAGATGAAATATATCATATTCATGTGTTTCCCCTCTACCGTCTTTGAGGGACACCACATTACACAGTAGACTTAGGAAGCAAACATTTATTTTATTAAGGGGGAAATAAACATCAGTTAAACTAAAATCAAAACCCCAAGCCATAACTTGTGGTCTTTCAGCTGACTGAGGCTAAGAATAAGATTCAAATAGCCCTCATTTTCTTCCTTCTTCTGACCACCCCGCCATCTCACTCCCCTGCACTTACTGGTCCAGAACCCATCCATCCTCCACTGCTTGCAAGCCTCAGTGAGAACACCTAAAGTGATAAAGATCCATATAAAAGAAATCTACTCACATGAAAAAGAAAATGTTATTTTTCACTTGGGAAAGGCACAGGGATTTCTACGAGAAAACATTTTCTCTGGAAAGCTTTACCCCAGAGGACTCCTTCATTGATCATAGGATCCCTAATTCCTTCCTTCATTCCTTTAGACAAATACTCAATAAGTGTTTGTTGAGTGAATGAATGAAAATAATTTCCCCTCATGGGTAATGGCTTAGAAGGCCTCCTTCCCCTCTCAGCCTCTTTGGAAACTGGATTTTTGCCAAAGGCCATTTGATAGCACGTTTTGTGCCGTCCCATCAACAGAATTAAATCAAAAGCATTTAAACATTTTTAGTGACTAAGCAGAAATTGCTTATTAAGAAGGCCAAATGAAATGAGCCAATCAGAAAACAAATAGCCAGAGGCTACACTGATTCTTTTTAAGTGAGCTATACTCTAATATTTAGAAATAAATGAAAATTGTTTAGTTTTTAGTATATTCAAATTCTTTATTCCTAGGTTTCCATTCTGAACCTAAAATATACCAGGTTCTAATACTGTCAATGTTATACTTCTGTGCCATATTTCATCAACATATTCAAAAGTTTTCCCAATGAGCCTCTCAGCGGTGATAAAATATTATTGTTTGAATATTATCTCATGTAATTACATATGATAATGAAAACTGATATATTCATATGAATAAGAGTACAATCATTTATTTGAGCTTATATTTCCCTCACTATGGACATTTTGGCAAGCACATTTCAAACCCTAAATACTACTGTGCTTTACTTTTCTCCAGGAATTTTCTAGCAAGAAGGAAGAGTGAAAAGGAATAGCCAATCATTGTGTCCCTATTCTGTGTCAGTCTGCTGGGAGCCTGGTAAGAAAAAAAAGGTGAACAAAATATTAGAATAAGAGATATTATGGGTGGGCTAGTATGTGCCAGGTATTGTTCAGACTCGAAGTGCCTCAGGCAGAAATTCTAATGTAATGGTTCTCAGTGCTGGTTGTAGAGTAGAATCAGCTGGAGTCTTTAAAAGTATACAGTATAAAAGAATGATATGGACCCCATTCCCAGACATTCTGATACAATTCGTTGAAGTGGGGCTGAGTACTCCAGCATTTTTTTTTAAACTCTCTAGATGATCTGCCTGTGGGCCAAGGTCAAGAACCACTGCTTTGAAACATGTGTATTACAATATTGTAATATCATCCATATGTAAATCAGAGTGGTAAATTTATTGAGATTTCAGTGTAAATAATAGATACAACTTTTCTTTTTTAAAGCCTCTTGGGAAAATGGGCCAAGTCTTTTATCTCCAGTACCTATCACAGTGTACAAAAAGTAAATGTGTGTTAAAGATCTCAACATTGATGATTGGAAAGCTTCTTGAAGCCATACTCAAGCACTTAACATATGTCTTTTAATTTAATTTTTATTTTCACTTATTTTTAATATTTATTTTTGAGGGGAGGGCAGGGGAAGAGAGAGAAGGAGACAGAGGACCAAAGCAGACTCTTTGTTGACAGCAGAGAGCCCGAGGCGGGCTCAAACTCATGAACGGCATGATCATGACCTGAGCTGAAGTCAGATGCTTAACTGACTGAGCCACCCAGGAACCCCTTAACACATGTTTATTAAATGAAAAAAAAAAAAAAGCTTCAGTTAATGAAGAAATGATGATGAGGGGACATAGTACCACATTACTTCCTTGAAACAAGGAAGACAGAAACTGCTGGCTCCACTGTTTCCAGCTCTATGGAACTTCTACTGCCTATGTCCTCAGCAGCAAATGAATAGCATGAGTTCTTTGCCACAGTTGGACTCGAGAGCCCTCGTCCTTCTCTTGGACCCTCCCCTGCTTCATCTGAGGCTCCTCACTGCCAGACACAAGTTGTGATCAGGCAGGGAGATCAAGTAGGGAGTGCTTCAGTGCGGGGATTAGATGGGACATTAGCACCACCGGTGAAGAAAGAGTTCCATTGATTCTGGTAGCTAGTAAATGAATTCTGCTGTGGGAGTATCTCTTTTCCTTTCTTACTTGGAGTCAAACATTTGTCCTTTTACAAATTCTTCCCTCTTTGATATGACTAACTACAGTGGGACTGAGCTCTCAAGCATTGAATGAGATTCATAAGATCAAGGGATATTATGCATGTACATGGTCTGTAAGATATGTTTAAATGTCACCTTCTTTGAAAGAGTCCTTTGAACCATTTGTGATGCCAGAATCTATGTAATATATCTTGCTGTCTTAGTACATACTAGGTAAGATGTATCACATTGTGTTGTTCCCATAGGAGCATCCCACTACATTATAACATTTTATTGCAGAGATTTGGATACATTGAGAATTGAATTGTTTCATGAAACTCATAATGCTATAAAGGACACGTTGGAACATTGTCAGCTCCTTTGGTGGATATTAGTCTCTCCCCCAAATACCAGTATGATAAACAACTATCCACTATTTGACACCAATCTACGTATCTGCTGCTGTGTGAGGCTCTATGTAGGATATTCTAGGAGGAGGTCACATGCTGCAGCATTAGTCATTGCAAATATGATTAGAGTTTCCAAGTGTCTCACCTGGGAAGATACTATCTCAAATGGAAGAATACACTGTTTCTTGGACTGCAAAGAGCAACCACGGGGGATACGCACAAGGACAGAAGGAATTTGTCAGAACTCTGGGAGCCCTGACTATACACATATCTGTTCCATGATACCATCTGGAAAGGAAATGAGGACATTGGCACAAAGAGGGTTCACTTCTGTATGGTACAATCGTAGGAAGATTCTATGAACAAATTAAACAACCTCTTTGTAACTCTTGCCTCCTTGCTTAGTCCATCTCCCACAAATACTCTTACCCAAAACTTCACCCTGTGTTCTTGATGCATTTAAAAATACAGGGTGCCTGGGTGGCTCAGTCACTTAAGCATCTGACTCTTGATTTCGGCTCAGGTCATGATCTCTCAGCTTGTGAGTTCCAGCCCCACGTAAGGCTCTGCACTGGAGCCTGCTTGGGATCCTCTTTCTTCCTCTCTCTCTTCCCCTCCCCTGCTCACGTTCTCTCTCTCTCTCTCAAAATAAATAAATAAACTTAAAAAATACACCTGATTTCTAGAATGAGGTAGAAAATAAATATGTATCTATATTGAATACCATATAAAAATATGTAGATCCAAAGATCTCTTTCCTTGAAGATTGTTATTACAGTTCATCCCATTTCACCTGCAGATTTATTCACCTGCCTCTTTATCAACTTATCTTCTGCCACATTTCTTTACTCCTTCCTCTTGTCACTTACTCTTACTGTTCCAGCATCTCCAAAACTTTCAACTGTTTACCAAACCAATGTTCCCTTTTCCCCCTACTAATATTTAACACTAGGGAATAGTTACGATGAAGAAAATTACATAAGGTGCCAGTCATACTGTCTCCATTTTCCTAGCAAATCTTTCCTGGGATTTTGTTTATAAAATACTAACCACATTGTCTATAGTTTGATCTTTTTTTTTTTTATTTCACTTTCCTTCAATTTCTCTGTTTCTGTACTAAAAGGAGATGATTGTAATCACCAAGGGAAATATGCCTGACAATTCAAGTTGGACACCAGAGTGGATATAATAGTTTGCTAGACCTATTATAACAAAGTATGAGGTAGAAAATAAATATGTATCTATATTGAATACCATATAAAAATACATAGATCCAAAGATCTCTTTCCTTGAAGATTACTTGTTATTACAGTTCATCCCATTTCACCTGCGGATTTATTCACCTGCCTCTTTATCAACTTATCTTCTGCCACATTTCTTTACTCCTTCCTCTTGTCACTTACTCTTACTGTTCCAGCATCTCCAAAACTTTCAACTGTTTACCAAACCAACGTTCCCCTCTTCCTCCTACTAATATTTAACACTAGGGAATAGTTACAATGAAGAAAATTACATAAGGTGCCAGTCATACTGTCTCCATTTTCTTAGCAAATCCTTCCTGGGATTTTGTTTATAAAATACTAACCACATTGTCTATAGTTTGATCTTTTTTTTTTTTTTCATTTCACTTTCCTTCAATTTCTCTGTCTCTGTACTAAAAGGAGATGATTGTAATCACCAAGGGAAATATGCCTGACAATTTGAGTTGGACACCAAAGCGGATATAATAGTTTGCCAGACCTACTGTAACAAAGTACCACGAACTGGGTAGCTTAAACAACTGAACGTTATTGTGTCATAGTTCTGGGGGCTAGAGATTCTAGATCAAGATGCTGGCAGAACTGGTTGCTTTTAAGGGCTGTGTCAAATCTGTTTCATGCCTCTCTTCTAGTTTCTGGTGTTTTGCTGGCAATTTTTGGTGTTCCTTTGGCTCATAGAAGCATCACCCCAATCTCTGGCATCTTGTATGTGTGTCTATTTCCAAATTTCCTCTTTTTATAAGGGCACAATCATATAGAGCCCATCCTAATGGCCTCATTTTAACTTGATTACCTCTATAAAAATCCTATTACCAAATAAGGTTACATTCCAAGGGACTGGAGATTAGAACTTCACATTTGGGGGAGACTGCAATTGAACCCTTAATAGGGGGTTACTTTTCTGTATTGTGTATGGCTGGACTGGGTTATGCCTTGCTTCCTCAACAGCAGACTTGACTAGACAATGGACAGTTATTCCCACCTTAATTCTACCTTTTGACCACATGACATTGGTCTCACTTGGTATCATCCTTCAAAGGAAATAGTCAATACTGGAGAGTGTGAAAATAGTGACTTAATTTTAAATAACCTGCCCATCTTCCCTATGGGAGAACAAAACCTCATTCATACTCTGCACTTCCTTGTTCCTGTCCCTCCTCATCCCTCCCCACTGCCCACTCCTTCTTCCAAGCTGAAACGCATCTGACCCTTCTCAGAAGTCTCTCTGGCTTAAGCTACTACCTGCTGCTGTGCAGAAAGCCAAAGAAGCAGCTTAGCTGGCTCTCCTTCTCAAATAGCAGAACTGCTGAGCCTTCCTGCTGTGAACCTTTGTCCCTCTCAGCCATTACCACAGGGAAAGACCTTCATTGAACCAGAGATCAGCAACAGGCTTATCAGTGAGTAAAGAGGTCAGTGGGATGAGCTGAAAATGCCACACCTGGGGAGCAGGGGGTGGATGTGTTTAAATGAAAATAAATAGGAGAGTCCACGTGGCCATCCAGAAAATCCTGCAGGGTTTTGTTTGTTTTCCCAGCGCCCATGATGTTTCCTGTAGACCTCTTCCTTCTAGAGAGAGCGTACCCCCTTGGCCATCTCTCAGGCCTACGAGAACAAAGCTGCAAAGCCAAGTGGTGGTCCAGATAGTTCTGTTTCAGTTTTTCTAACAGAAAAGCTAGCACTTTGCTCACAACTAAACCATTTGCAATCTTTGTGTTCTTCTGATGCTTTGACATCAACAAAAATAAGAGGTACTTTTGCCTCAGGGAAACTTGTAAGCTAACTGAGTCACAGAGACTAGGAAAACTTATTGAAAATCATCTCCCAGTACATATGGGTATTAGACTTTCCAGAAAGGTGATTGGTTACGAGGGGAATCAGAAAGACTAAGAAGAAATGAAAGAGGGAAAGTACCTTTTGACTGAGAAATTTTGGCAAAGGGCTTAACATGGGTATGGAGGAAAGGGTGATCATTTTGAAGTAAATGCCTCTTAATACCTCTGTGACTTAACCTTTCTGTTTACTTTTAAACTTGCTAAGTCAGGAAAATAGTCCTGCCTCATGGATGACTATTGCGTTGAAATGACACAGAATTACAATGGTTTTGCCTGGGCGGGTCACTTGGAAGCAAATTCTCCCGGCTATTTCAACGGAAAGATTTCATTATAGTTTTGATTCAAAGGCAGGAAAGGAATGGACAAGAAAGTGAGAGACAATAGCAAGAAAAGTAAAGTAGCTCCTTAGAGCCCAAGCAGGCCTCTGTGCAGACCTTGTCTGAGGAGCTCCTCTCATTCTGAGGTGCCAGGCTGGCCAGAGCAGGGCTGAGACAACATTCCTGGTCTCACGCTCCCGATCCAGACTCAGTCCCTCCTAAAATTGCACAGAAACACATCCACCTGCACATGCATGTTCACAGATTGACAGGGAAACTTTATGATTGTTCTGGTGTGGGAGTTGAGGAACAAAAAAGACTTTCTCTGATGACTACAGCTCAATTCAAGCATCTCCTCCTCTCCTAATGTTGTTCTCGTTCTGTAGAGTGCTGTAACTGTTCCATATACTGTCCTCTCTCCCCACATGAAGGAGAGATGGGGAATATGTCATTTATTCCTCTTTTATGGACTGAAGCTCCACTGAGTAGATAGTAGATAATTAAATGCCTTATTAACTGGATTTCCACTCTGGCTAAACAGTCAACTTGTATGAGACCAACTCCACTAAACACAACTAGAATAGCTGGGTCTTTGTTCTTAGGTTTATTTATTTATTTTGAGGGGGAGCAGAGAGAGAGGGAAGGAGAGAGAATCCCAAGCAGGCTCTGCACTTCCAGGAAGGACCTGATGCAGGGCTTGAACTTAGGAACTGTGAGATCATGACATGAGCCGAAACCAAGAGGGGCTCGAACTCATGAACCATGAGATGATGACCTGAGCTGAAACCAAGAGTCAAGTGTTTCACTGACTAAGCCACCCAGATGTGTCTAGAACAGCTGGATTTTTAAAAAGACCCATCTGTTTGAAGTCACAGAGTTACCACAGCAGGCAGAAATTAGAGGCACAGTCCTGGAGAGAAAGGAAGTACACTGAGAGGAGAGCCAGCATGGGGCTCCTTCTCTGCTTCAGGTACTTGCTGACTCATAGGAGGGATGGGGCTGAGAGCTGAGGATACAGTCGATTGGAGAGGGATAGCTAATCAATTCTATATCAGTAAAGCTGGGGAAAATCCCTCCCCCTCAAAACAAATGTTCTTAGAACTCTAAGAAGAATTTTTTAAAAAAGGGTTGGCTAAGAAACAGAGAAGCTGAGCAGTCTCATAAGGTTGAGGAAATAAAAACTGGGGCTGTGGGCTCATCAAAGAGAAGGGGCCTAGGTCAATGCTTCAGGCTCGCAGTTGTGATCCCTGAAGGGCTGCCCCAGGGAGTAAGGGGGAATGGGAAATAGTGCTGTTGTCAGCAACACTGCAGCCCAATTCAGTTCAGATCAGTCCAAGTCTAGATTCAGGTGAATGGCCCTATCTGTTGTAACTGCCTTCCAGAAGCAAAAGTAGATCCACTCTGGAGGAAGATAACATCATTTGAGACTGCTATACTTTCTCATATAGTTTAATGATATTTATCCTTATGTATCTCCTCTACACTCACCTTTCAAATTCTCTTGGGAAGGTATGGAAAAGGTATGGAGGGGCAGAAAGCTTGGCCTCTAGATCTGTTTCCTTATTTACAGGGTGAGACAGGTTTATCCAGCTTTGAAATTCTCCGTGTCTATGTGTGGAACTGGACTCTGCCTCACCCTGCTTGTATTGCCTCCTATTTTTTTTTTAAGGCTTATTCATTTTTAAGAGACAGAGAGAGACAAAGCATGAGTGAGGGAGGAGCAGAGAGAGAGGGAGACACAGAATCCCAAGCAGGCTCCAGGTTCTGAACTGTCAGCACAGAGCCTGACACAGGACTCAAACTCATGATCCGTGAGATCATGACCCGAGCCAAAGTCAGACGCTTAACTGACTGAGCCACCCAGGCGCCCCTGTATTGCCTCCTATTTTAATCACTTCTTATTTGCCCCACTGTTTGGGGAGGATTCCTGCCTAGGGTTCTGGGGATGACTGAATGGGGGATACCCAACACAAATATACCCAGAGCCTCATATACTCACCACCCAGGGAAGACAGACAGGACACTGCATGCCTTGCAGGGCCACATGTGGGCTGTGCTTGAGAACAGAGCAGACCAGGAATCAGGGCTTTGGGAAGCAGGCTTTGTGGTGTCAAGATGGGGGAATGACCCCTGGCTCCCATGGAAAGAGGTGATTGGTCTGTTTGAAATGTTCCATGGGCTAGTAGGGAAATGGAACCCACTTCTCAGGGATAAGCAGGAACTGTGCCTGGTCCCCTTGATAATGAGGGTTGCTGGCAAGAGAATCTTACCTGTGGGAGCAGAGTTGGGGAGGGGAACTTGCAGATAAGCCATTTGATACTTTCATGATTTTACCAATTGATAGGGCAGCACATAATACTGAGCCTTCCTTTTAGGCCTTACACCACACCTCCCAAGGGAGAAGGCCGTATACTTACACCCAGCGCCCAGCTTCTCCTCCATTGTCTTGACTTTTCGCCTATCTTTACATCTCATACTCCTTTCTTACATGCTATGGCTCACACTGGACTTTGGGTCCTCATCATCTCCCATCTGTTGTGATAACATCATGTAACAGATTTCTCTGCCTCTGTTCTTTCCCGATTGAATCTATTCTTGTCACAACTGACATTATTAGTCTTCACAAGATACTACTTTAACCACTTTGGTTCCCGGTAGCTTCTCACAACCCATCGATAACTCCCTACGGGGAACTTGTATTTGGCTTCCCCAGGTTGTGTGAAAACACAGCAGTGGCTAGCACAATGGCAGGAGGACCGAGCTAACCGTGATCCACTGAGCTTGGGGAGCCAATTCTCTGACTTCAGCTTGAAACACTAAATTCCTGCCTCCATGTTGCTACTTTCTAAACATGATCACATAATCAACCTTAAAAAGTAAAGGACTACCTGGGTGGCTCAGTCGGTTAAGCATCCAACTTCAGCTTTCAGCTCATGTCATGATCTCACTGTGGGGATGGTGTGGAGCCTGGAGGCTGCATCGGATTCTGTGTCTCCCTCTCTCTCTGCCCCTCCCCTGCTTGTGCTCTCTCTCTCTCTCTCTCTCTCTCTCTCTCTCAAATAAATAAACTTAACAAAAATTTTTTTAAAAAGTACAGTTAGTGCCAATTTTCTTAGTGACATCTTTTTCAGTAAAATAGGTAATCTTGGTTATAAGAATATGCTTTTTTACTTATCAGAGTCAAAAAGAGCTCTTTTTTTTTGGAGGGGGGAGTACTTTTTATTTTTAATTTTTTAAGTTTATTAAAATTTTTTTAATGTTTATTTATTTTTGAGAGAGAGAGAGAGAGAGAGAGAGAGAGAGAGAGAATGAGTGGGGGAGGGGCAGAGAGAGAGGGAGACACAGAAACAGAAGCAGGCTCTAGGCTCTGAGCTGTCAGCACAGAGCCTGACATGGGACTTCAACCCATGGACTGTGAGATCATGACCTGAGCTGAAGTCTGGAGCTTAACTGACTGAGCCACCCAGGCACCCCTAAAGTTTATTTTGAGAGAGAGTGAGAGAGTGAGTGAGCAGGGGAGGGACAGAGAAAGAGGGAGAGAGAATCCTAAGCAAGCTCTGAGCTGTCAGCACAGAGCCCGATGTGGGGCTTGAATTCACCAACTGTGAGATCATGACCTGAGCCTAAACTAAGAGGCAGACACTTAACCAACTGAGCCACCCAGGCACTCTATTTTTCATTTCTAGAAAGTAAACTCTACTCCCAACATAGGCCTTGAACTCATGGCCCTGACTGAGTCAGCCAGGTGTCCCAAAAGGAACTATTTTCATTTTGAATGATTAAAAACAATGGCTATAACCTTTAAAATTTTTTTCTGAGTTGATTCGTTTCAAGAAAAGATTGGGGAAGATAGGCCCATTATAAAGACTTTCATTTTTTCTGCTTACTCCCTGGATGCACTGCCTATCACTGGGTCCACACAGGATCCCCATCACATAAATTCATCACTCATTCATCTGGCTTGCTTTTTAAAAAATAGAATGTATTTTTTTAGAGTAATTTTAGGTTCATAGAAAAACTGAGCAGAAAGTATAGAAAGTTCTTATATATGCCCTGCCCCCACACATGGGCAACCTCCCCTACTATGTTCATCCTGCACCATAGTGGCACATTTGTTTTAACAGATGAAACCACATTGACACATCATCATCACTTAAAGTCCAAGTTTTCAGCAGGGTCTGTGCTTGGTGTAGTTTCTATGGATTGGACAAAAATGCATAATGATGTATATCTACCATTGTAGTATCATACAGAATAGTTTCACTGCCCTCAAAAAAATTCTCTGTGCTCTGCCTCTCCATTCTTCCCTCCCCACTAACCCTTGGAAACCACTGATCTTTTTACAGTCTGCATAGTTTGGCCTTTTCCAGAATGTCATAAGTTGGAATTGTACTGCATGTGGCCTTTTCAGTTTGGCTTCTCTCACTGTCTTTACATGCCCTCCATGCCTTTCAATGGCTTGATACCTCATTTCTTTTTAGCACTGAATAATATTTCATTGTCTGGATGAACCACAGTTTATCCATTCATCTACTGAAGGACGTCTTAGTTACTTCAAAGTTTTAGCAATTAAAAATAAAACTGGGGGCGCCTGGGTGGCTCAGTTGGTTAAGCATCTGATTCTTGATCTCAGCTCAGGTCTTGAGCTCAGTGTTGTGAGTTCAAGCCCTGCATTGGGCTCTTCGCCGGGCATGGAGTCTACTTAAAAGACAAAACAGGGGCGCCTGGGTGGCGCAGTCGGTTAAGCGTCCGACTTCAGCCAGGTCACGATCTCGCGGTCTGGGAGTTCGAGCCCCGCGTCAGGCTCTGGGCTGATGGCTCAGAGCCTGGAGCCTGCTTCCGATTCTGTGTCTCCCTCTCTCTCTGCCCCTCCCCCATTCATGCTCTGTCTCTCTCTGTCCCCAAAATAAATAAACATTAAAAAAAAAAAAGACAAAACAAAACAAAACATCTGGCATCTGTGCCTCTGGCACACCTTTTGCCTTGTAAACAAACCTATGTGGGCTGTCTAGGCCAACCAGGACTGAGATGGGAATCTCCATTAACAGCAGCTTCATTAAGTGTGGCCGTATGGGGTGTGTTTGGGTAAGATACCAGCTAACTGCACCACACACAGGCTGTATTATAAATTCCAGGGACACCAGATTTCCCCAGTAGAAATCATTCAGGGGGCGCCTGGGTGGCTCAGTTGGCTAAGTGTCTGACTCTTGATTTCAGCTCAGGTCATGATCTCACAGTTCATGAGATTGAGCCCTGCATTGGGCTCCATGCTGGAACCTGCTTGGGATTCTCTTTTTCTTTCTCTTTCTGCCCCTCCCCCCCTTCTCCCTCCCTCTAGCTCTCAAAACAAATACACTTAAAAAAAAAAGAGAGAGAGAAATTATTCAGTTAGCCCCTACAAGCATTTATAGAGTAGTATGTATAATCAATGTTAGGAGGATAATGGAGTGACTTAGAGGACTGTCTGCCCTCAGGATGGCTTGTGCACAGTGTAGAGAGCCCATGACAACTATAACATCCATATAACAATAAACCTTTATTGAGCAGGTACTAGGTGCCAAACTCTGTACTTGGCATTTCATTTAATCCACACGACAACCCAGCAAGGACATTTGATAGAACAGGGAATTGAGGCTTAGGCAGATTAAAGGAAAGCCTTCCCCAGCTGAACTGCAGAGACTTGAAGTACATTTGGGACAATCTGGACCTGCCCCTGTCCATTTGTCGATGTCCATAGGAAGCTAATCTTTGGACCCTAAGGTCCAATACTATATTTTCAATTACTTTCCTTCTAGGCCAAGGGCAGTTTCAAGAATACATTGGAAAAACTCCTTCCTGGGATTCCTGTGATTCACACAAATCACAAAAAGCACAACAGGCCTCTTGTCCTAGCAGAGAAACTTGATGCCTTCCTGACAAACTGTCTGGTGCCCCTGAATTTGAGTAAGATAAAGACATGTAGCCAAAAATGACTACACACCTTAGGAGGTGAAGGAAAGAGGGGAAGTCATTATGAGCCTTTTGGGCAGCAGACTGTAGCTTTTGGCCAATACCTGTCCCCAAAGCTTTCTGTGACAAGCCATTCAAAAGACACACTGATTTTTTCAGCGTTTATTTATTTTTGGGACAGAGAGAGACAGAGCATGAACGGGGGAGGGGCAGAGAGAGAGGGAGATACAGAATCAGAAACAGGCTCCAGGCTCTGAGCCATCAGCCCAGAGCCTGACGCGGGGCTCGAACTCACGGACCGCGAGATCATGACCTGGCTGAAGTCGGACGCTTAACCGACTGCGCCACCCAGGCGCCCCGAGACACGCTGATTTTTAAAGAGGGTGGGTAGAGAAAGTCAGAAAAAGAACAACCGCCATAATAAAATAACAAAACACTAAAGCAAATCAACAAGAAGAAATTAATAAAAATACAAAGAGAAATTAATAAACTGAAAACAATAAAACTAATATAAATAAATGCAAAAGCTGATTATTTAACAACAATAATACATTACTAATTAGTAATTCGTAATCTATACTACTACACACCATGGCTGGTCTAGCTACTGCCACTGTTGAATGTCCAACTACCCCAACAGGAACAACACTGAGTTCCTAGTAAAGCACCATCCCTCATGGGGACCAGCCAACCAATCAGTGGTGAGCTGGTTACATTAGACTCCTTCCATCCTTCAAGGGTCAGTGATTTCCCTTGACTAGAATGGTCACAGATTACAGATTTTGATTTATCTTTACAACATCACTATCCATCCACTATCCTTTCAATATTTCATCCACTAAGAGAATCCTGCAGAGTATCACAAAGGATCAAGGGACTCACATTATAGCCAGGGAGGCATGCTGTGAGCCTATCAGGGGATGCATTGATCCTCTTACCCACCACTCCACCCAAAAGTTGTCAACCTGATCAAATAATGGGGATGACTTAATGCCAGGTTGCCTTGTAAACACCATCTTCTAGGATGCAGGATGCACCTTAAGACAATGACCATTGTGAAGGATTGTGTCTTCAGTAGGTAGAATCCATGGGTCCAGGAGTCAAGGGGCAGGGGAAGGGGTGGGAAAGAAGGCTGTGCTCACCATCACTCCCAGTGATTCACTTGGGAATTTTATGTTTATAGCTCCTACAACTCTCTGTGTGCCTGTTTAGAGGTCCTGGCTCCCAGAGGGAGAAACTCTTGCACTAGGAGTCACAAAAAAATCTTATTCAATGTTAAGCTATGACTGTTGCTTGTTCACTTTGGGCTCCTTGAGTAGATAGACCAGCAGCAAGCAGAGGCATTACTCTCTTGGCAGGGGTGATTAGCCTTGATCAGGGAGGACTACTTTCACACAAAGTGGCAGGGTAGATTATGTTTAACACCCAGTCATCCACTAGATATCTCTTGATAGTCCTCTGACCAATTACAATGGTAAATCAATAAGTGCAGCAAGTCTGGCTAAAGAAGGGCATGGCAACCACAGACTCAGAGAGCTTAGAGTTGAGAATCCTCATTCTCCCCAAGAGGATAGCCACCTAGACTAGGAGAGGTACTAGCTGAGGCTGAGGAAAATTGAGAACGGGTAGCAGACAATGAGGACCAGTTGTCTCAAGATCAGCTTTAGCTGTGGGGGCTGTAATTTGTGTCACTAACCTTATTTTAAGTTTCCCTAGAGAAATGAAGAATCCTGGTGAACATGTTTCAAATGAGATATGTTTCTTATACTAAAAAGCAGATCTTAATGCACAAGGGGTGGACTGTAGTGCACTGGCTAGAATTCCCCCTTCAGGGCTGAGGCTGAGGCACACACTGTACCAGCTGCTCTAGGAGTGTTGTTTGCCAGAGGCTTGGCTTTCAGTTGAGTCTCTCCCCAAGAATTGCCCTTAGCTGAAGGCAGGGATCTCACCCCCAGTTACAGTTATGCCCCTTGCTGGTCAGCCAGGATCTGACTGACATGAGGGTCTGGAAGGCCATCTTGACTCAATTTGAGACACATCTCTGGAGGGCCACCCCAGCTTCAGAGCTGAGGCCTCTGTTGTGACTGCATCACAATGCAACTTCTCTGTCACCCTGTTTCCCCCAATCCCCTACAGTGTTTTTCTGGAGAGTACATTCCAACAATCCACCTGCACACAAATCTCCACCTCAAGTCTGTTTCCTAGGAAACCCAACTCATAATATTGGTGATTGGACATTTTAGAAGCTGACTCCACCTCCGCTTTGTGAATACCCGCAAAAGGGAAGCTGAGGGTGAGGGGTGCAGAAAGATAACAGGGAAATCTTGGAGATACCCCCTTGCATCCTTGGCTCCTGGTTGGCTCTGCAGAGCAACAGCAGCAGCAGGAGTGAAGCCAGGAGTTCTACAGGCTCAGACATTTCCCTTTTTCTCTCAGTGGTTCTCCAGAGCCTGAAGCCAGAGGACCTGTCTCATTGCTCTTTTGTGCTGGTTATTCTGCCTTTCCTGACATCCTTGAGAGGCCTCCTGTTAAGCAATCAGCAAAAGAGCTGACTACTGCCAGAAATGAAAATAAAAGTGCTTCTTCTACTCTGTTCTTAAATGTCTCCTAGAAGAGAAACTAAGGGATATTTCCCAAACAGGATGTGGCTTAACATTTTTCTTTTAAAATACATTTTTAGCAGCCTACGGTAAAAGAAAGTTTTATCCAAAAAAGAAGCTTTATCAACCTCAAAACCATTTCATCACACTTCAGTTCTCTTCAACTTTTAAAAATGTGTCCTTAAAGTCTATTAGTCATCAAAAAAAAAAAAAATTAGAGCAGACCAGAAACAAAGTTGGAGAGACAATGAATGATTCAGAAGATCGCCCTTGTGGTTTGGGGGCCCAGCACAAAGTGAGAATTTGGCTGTATATATTTTTGTCAGATTTTCCGCAGTCCCAAATGTAGAAGTCTCCATGTCTTTTTTTAAAATTTATTTGTATTATATTATTAGAAGTCTCCATGTCTTAAGGTCAGTGTCAGAGCAGGCACAAATGGCAAGTAGAAGGATGAAAAATTGGTAAATAAAGAGTTGCCTCTGCTTCTTCCCTGTGGTCATACAATCCTACAAAGGAGACTGGAGAGAATAGACCCATTTAACAGTTAGGTTCAAAGACTGCTGGCTGCTAGCATACTCTACCTTCTTCCCTGTTCCAGTGCCTTCTCTGATGCCCACCTTCCAGGCCCAAGGAAACAAGGAAAGGAGACTGCCACTTAGTTTGTATTATGATTCTCTCAGGCAGAAGGGAAGGTGCTATGAATGCCAACTGGTAAGTGGAAAGGGATGGCTGGAGGTATTTACTTCAGTCTGTCTCTGCTGCCTGTCATAGGGAAGGACTGATTTGTAGGGCGGAAGCTATCCATACCACCTGAGAATGTTCAGGTCATGAAAGCGTCAGTTTACCACAAGATGCATTGATGCAGCATTTCATTGGCCACAGTCAATTTCCTAATAAGCTGACTCTCCTCTTCTCTCTCACAAAGACAGAGCTATCAGGTGAGCTTTTGCTCCAGCAGACTACTCTACATCTGGAATACATAGTTACAGGAACAAGCACAGGAAGAGTAGAGCCCTGGCCTGCCCCCTGCCTCTTACTCTCCCTCTGTGGGGTCCCCAGCCTTGACCTTCCTTCCTTTCCCTGCTATCATTCTCCAACTCTTGTCCCAAAAGCTGGGGTGAGGATGTTTCCAGAAGGCTCAGGAGCCTTCTTTTATCAGGCTAGCCCTAAGGAAGATCCACTTTGTACCTGTTAGCACAAAGAAAGCCAGGATGTGGTGATGCTGAGAAACCCCACATGCACAGCACTCTGGGTGGTGCAATAAGGCAGTGTGTTCACCAACGCCCATGCTGCTCTCACCAGCTCACGCCCAGGTCTGGGCAACACTGGCCCCACAGGGGACATTTTCTACACTCTAGAGAGCTTTTAATTTGTGTTAAGTTAACAAAATTTTTAACCCTGAGGATGTCCACAGTCTAATATTATGCTCACCCTTGGGCTCAGGAAGGTTTCTGGTTCAAAAGGAAAACAAAGGGAACTGTGGTCCCTCAGGGGCATGGATTTTTTCTCACACATTTCTCTGTGCTTTTACCTCATGTTCTGTGTCCTTCCATCAGAAGCCTTTCCACCATCTGCAGGTCCTGCCATGTCTTTCAGTCCTGTGGCTTCAGTCAGCTGGCCTACGAAAGAGATGAAACAAGACCATGGCTGTGGTGGAACGAGTTGCCAAAGGTCACTTTGTAATTAGGCTGCTTCTAGAAAAATCTCTTCACCTTAACCAACTCCTGTTGGCTATTCCACACTTGATCTTAGCCAAAAGGCTGAGAAGTGATCCTGTGTGCTAATCCAGAATAGGAAGACTGCTGAGAAGGCACAGTTCTGAAGTCCTGCCATTGAGGTATGGCACATGCAGTGATAAAAGGCTGTACAGAGAGACAGCATAGAGGAAGAAGTACATTATCCTTTTTCTTTTTTCTCTTTTTTTTTTTCCCTTTAAAAGTGAGGTGGTCAAGAAGCCCTGTAGAGTAGACAGCTGAGTGAGATGTTAAAGTACAGCTTTCAAAGCTGTTGCACTATTCTCAGGTAGGAATATGGCAGTATGGACCCTGGAGGTCAAATTCTGCCTCTGCTGCTTGCTAGCTGTGGGGCCTTGGGTAAGTGATTTAACCTCTCTTGTCAGAGTTTCCTCATCTATAAAACTGGAGGAAATAAAAGTTCCTGACTCACAGGTTTATCGTAAAGATTGGGTGAGTTAACATAAGTGAAGCTCTTAGCATAGTCTCTGGCATGTATTAAGTGCTCAATAAACGTTGGCTAGTAGACAATTAAAAACATTTTTTTATTAGTTTTCTTTATTTTTGAGAGGCAGAGAGAGAGAGAGTGTGTGTGGGGGAGGGGCAGAGAGAGAGGGAGACACAGAATCGGAAGCAGGCTCCAGGCTCTGAGCTGCCACCCAGGTGCCCTGACAGTTTTAGTGTATCTGCTTTTACCCTTCCTGTGACAAAAGTCTTTTCATCTGGCCAGACAGATATAGAAGTAGAGAAAAAACAAACCCCAAAAGATGGGGAGAGAAGAGGAGAAGAAAAGAGATGGGGCTGGAAGAGTGAAAGGAAGGGCAGAGCTGCAGGTACATCCGGGGGTTAGGATGGCAGAGACTCCCACAGGCTGCTGTGGCCCAGGTGAGAGCCTTCTCCCCTGGAGAAGGAGTGACTTGGATATTCCAAAGAAGATGCATTGCCCAAGCTCTCGCAAGAATCAAAAGGAGAGTATTTATATGATTTCTGAGAAAACTGAGAAGCTGTGAGACCACAAGTGTGGAAGATACACCCCCCCCCCAGCTTCTCTGTCTACTGGGGATAATGCAGCATCATCAGTGGGGGAGATATGGTGGGGCACCCAGGGAAGTCAGTCCATGCACTTTGCATTGTTTTTATATGAGGTGGTGTAGGATATACAGAATCTTCTGTTGATTACATTTCTTGGTGTACATAGGATACAATGATCCAGTACTTCATATGTTCAGGAATGCTGGGGAAAAGGGCAGGAAGCACTGTCATTTGACTACATTCCATGCCACTGATTACCTGGTGGTAAGTGTATGTTTAAAAAATGACTTGTGTGGCTACCACCAAGGGATGAAGAAGAGTACCCAGGTAGATAAGCAGGAAGGGGAGAGGCCTATCAAGCAGGAGGAAGAATGTGTCTAAAAGTCCAAATATGAAGAACAGCTTGGAATGTCTCAGCGATAAAGGGTAAAGTGCAAGCACAGGGAGGTGAGGCTGAGAGCTGGGGCTAGGAGGGACATGGTGGGTCTTGCCTGGGTACTTGGACTTGATTTTTCTGAACTGTGAGAAATCACCGAAGGATGTTGAGTAGGGGAATGTCAGCTTAGAACACAGTGGAGAATGGTTTCAAAGGGGCTGTGACAGACAGTGGGAACAATATTAGAGGCATCCTGCAATAGTGCAAGAAGGACTGATGAAGGTCCGAGCTGCTGCAGGACTCCAGGGGATGGGGCAATTTACCCTCTGGAACTTTGCCAGTGGAACTTGGAGAAATTACCAGTAAGAGAAGGGATGATACCCTGGTTTCTGGCTTGGGTGATTGAGGGGATGGCGGTGGCTCAGGAGACAGTTATGTGCAAGTGGAAAGAAAACATCCCGTATGATGCAGGGCAGTGAGGACGGGCTGGGCGGGGAGGGCAATGTGTATACATATGAGCAGAAAGAGTGGAATTAGTGGAAGATGCCTTTTCTAGGCTAAATGGGCAAGACGTTCAGTCTATTTGTGGTTTTTTATGATCCTTGCCACCTCTTCTCTTCTTTAGAGAGTGACTATTTAAAGACACTCCAAAAACAGAGCAACTAATATTTACTAAGTGCTTCCTTTGTGACTTCTTTGGGTGTTAGGCACTTTGCATATATTACTTCATTGATCCTCAAAACAGTCCTATAAAATGAATATTATCATGTCTAGTTAGTGACGAACACATTGAGATTCAAAGGGGTTAAGTAAGGCACTAAAAGCCTCACCGTTAATAAATGATAGAGCTGATACCACTCGAGAAGGATAGAGAAAATTTCAGGACAGAAAAAGTAAGAATTTTTCACCGTTCATATTTCTGGGTGGGGGAAGACAGGCTAAGAAATGTAGGTGAACAAATGAACTTTGGCAATTTTATTAACACCTTATGTTTATATGTTCATGCTTTCAAAACATGTTCACATCCACTATCTCAGATTTCTCTCCAAATGTCTACCTGAGGCATCCAGGGCAGATGCTGGCATCTCTATCAATCCATGAAGCAAGTTAGCTAGTCTTTACGCCAACTGAGCTGCTGAGCATCGCCCCTGAGCAAGTCACTGTTCACAGGGTGTTTGCTGAAACTTCACCCATGGTCCTGCTCACAAGAGGTTTACCAACTTGTAAAGAGTTGCTATAGGGGGCTGTGGGGCACACAGGCTAAGTGCTAATTGGAGGCTTTCAACCATTCGTTTTCAAAGGAGATTCCCCAGATTCTAGTGCCTCTAGAGCAATGGTTCTCAACGAGTGGAATGATTTTGCCCCAGACATTTGGTAATGTCTGGAGACTTGCTATATTCTCCCACCGTTGGGGGTGGTGCTGCTGATCTCTAGTGGGTCGACGGCAGGGAAGCTGCTCCACATCCCACAAGGCACAAGACAGCCCCCACAACAAAGAATTCTCAGCCCGGTGTGGCTGTAATGCCAAGGTTGAGAAGGCTGCTCCAAGTTAATACGATTACTTGATTTGAATTTCATTTTTTAAATTACACTTTATTTTAAAATAGCAATAAAACAATAGCTATGCTGAAAATTATATATGAAATTTTAATGCATTGTACTCACCAAAGGATTAAACTTGTGCTACCAAATTAAATGCTTTTGTGGAGATTTGGACTAAATCTTCCCGACACGGTGAGTGTGAAGGAGAACAATGTCTTAACATTACCTGCTATGAGGAACATCCTACAGTTTCCAGATAATTATTGTTTTTGAAAATGTACCCATTTGTGACTATGTATCTGTCAGGATTTTCTCAATAAAATACAGAAATAAATTTGGAAGCTGAGGCTGACACAAGACAAGCAGTCATCCACAACACTCAATTTCATATTTTTGTATTTATCAAACAGCCCAAGTGATTGGCTTTGAAAGTAAATGTTAATGGGGCACGTAGGTGGCTCAGTTGGTTGAGCGTCTGACCTCTGCTCAGGTCATGATCTTGCAGTTCATGAGTTTGAGCCCCACAGATCCTCTGTCCCACCCACCCCCTCTCAGAAATGAATAAACATTTAAAAAAATAAAATAAAAGTATGGGGCTCATGGGTGGCTCAGGTGGTTAAGTATCCAACTTTGGCTTTGGCTCAGGCCATGGTCTCACAGTTCGTGGGTTAGAGCCCCTCATTGGGACTGTCAGAGCCTGGAGCCTACTTCAGATTCTGTGTCTCCCTTTCTCTCTGCCCCACCCCTCCCTCTCTCTCTCAAAAAGAAACATTAAAAATAATTTTTTTTAAATAAAAAGAAAAATAAAATAAAAGTAAATATTAAGTTTGAACTTGTACAATTGAATTAATGAATGAATACTGATCTCATTTGGGGAAAAAAACAAAAGGCCTGTGTATTAGAAATTTGGAAAGCACTGATACGGGGCATAGGATTCGTGGCCTGGCCTTCAGAGAGCACTACTCAGACCAGCAGCGTCAGTGCCACTTAAGCGTTCAGTAAAATGCATGATCTCCGGCCCCGCACCAACCCCCCCTGAATCAGAATCGGCATTTTCAACAAGACTCGACACATATTAGCGTTTGAGAAGCACTGGTCTATAGGACTTCACAGAAAAGGAATCAAGTAGGGCTTTCGTTATAAACAGACTGCGCACAAGGTGGGATTTCAACGGGGCATGACTCCAATATTAACTAGGCAGGGAAATGTGGGGAGGGTCTTCCAGGTGGGGGGAGGGGCAAGATGAGAGGCCCAGTAGTAGACCACCCTGGCCGGACAGAGGATTCTGCGAACAGAACCCTTAGGACCAGTTTGACGAATCTGGGGGCAAAGGGGAACTTGGGGCTGAGGAATGCAGACGGCCAGCCAGCTCGCCGGCTCCAAGCTGCTTCCTCATGGGCTGCTTCCGGCCCCCTTACCTTGTTGACAGAGCAGCTTTGGTTGAATTCTGGGCCAGAATCACCAACCACTTCACCACCATGAATCAATTAAACCTTCAATAGCCCCAAGAAGTTGGGGCTCATTATCTCCATTTTCTGGATGGGGAGCCAACCACTTCCGAAGCTGTAATTACTGAAGGTCAGAGGGCACCTGAGGCAGGAAGTCTGGTCTGTAACAGCACATTCTTAGCCCTCCCAGGTTCTCCCTCTCCAGGGGCACTGAGGAGCTGCTCACAGCTGCTGGGACCCCTTCCAGAACTTAAGGGGCTTCAAGGAGCCCTGGCAAGGAGAAAAGGGACTATCAGTGTCTCCACTAAGGCCGGACTCTGGGAAAAGAACAAGACTCATCTTGAGTCAGGAAGGGGGAGGCTCCTGAAAGGGTTTGCTGGAAAGACGCTTGGATAGGGGAGCAAGAAGAGGGTGCTGGAGAGGGGTGGAAGAGAGGCAGCCACAGGGGAGAGCCCTGCCTCAGGGGGAGGCCTCTAGTGGGGCGATTCCTGAGAGGAGCTCGAACTATGATAGCCCTCCAGGCCAGCAGCAAAGAAACTTCAGTTAAGAATCACTTATTTTTCTTTAGAATACAAATAGGCTTAACTGAAGCCTTGTGTGTCAGCTGAATTCTTTATAGGCCCACAAATAAACC
Source organism: Lynx canadensis (assembly GCF_007474595.2). NCBI lineage: Eukaryota > Metazoa > Chordata > Mammalia > Carnivora > Felidae > Lynx > Lynx canadensis. The sequence goes on along the minus strand of NC_044310.1, from coordinate 138,988,937 downwards.
CTGGGAAATGAAATGTGCAGCTTGGCCGTTGGCCTGGAGCTTTGATTCTGACTGGGTCGTCCCTACCAGCCCTGGTTTTGCTCGGAGTCTGTCACAGGGTCAGCTTTCTCCTGACCTCTTGAGAGACCTGGTGAATTTCTAAGCCAAGGTAATGGACTCGATACCAGTAGAAAGACAGGTGCCCAAGGATAAGAAGAGGTGTCAGGGCAAGTTAGCCCGTCCCTGAGGGCCCCCTCAGCTACCCTGTCCTGAAGATGGAGAGTCTGGGGCCCTACGCTCACTGCTCAGGGCATTTGTTGACATTCAGCTGGGGCCCCTTAACTCTGCCCTGAGGCTGATTCATCAACTCCTGGAGGCTGAGTGTGTTGAGGCCCTGCCTCCCCTTGATGCTGCCCTTTGATTCCTGGTTAATGACTCCCAGCTGTGCTGTCCGGAGTTTGTTCAGACTTTCTGAGAAGGAATGGCTCTGAAACCTGAGCTCTTCACTTGGTGGCTGTGGACAGGTTTGGGGACACAGCAAGTGCTGCTAATCTACAGTGGAGGCAGCACCATGGCCTGGGGTGTCTCCACACAGGGTGGGAGAAAGAGGCTGGGATTGCCAGGGGCGAAAGCAGGGAGGTCATCCCCACCTCTGGGCCTCTCAGACCTGCCAGACAGGCCTCAGGCACAAGGTCTTTCTCTAAACTCAAGGAATGATCTTTGAGACAGGTCTCAGCCTAAAGAGCCTAGGACTTCACCAGAGCAGAGAGACATGGATCTTGCCTCTCCCCCAAATTCCCAAAACTATTCCCTGATGGTTGCAAAAACCTCGGGAGGGAGTAATCTTAAGCTGAGGGTACCTTAGTGAAAGAAGCCTGTTTGGGACCTTCTGCAAAGTACACCTAGGGAGGGGAGAGTGTAAAGAAAAACGGAGGCTCCAAGTTCATTATGCATTCAGGTAAGGGGTGACCTAGGAGGGGTCACCTTCCTCAATCAGGGAGGCAATGTGGGCACTTGAGAGTCTCCAGGGGAGCACTTCAGGGTAAGGCAGAGGCTGAAGAGAGAAAGGAAGACAATGAAACTCAAAACTGAGGGGTCAGTGCAGCCCCAGCCTAGGTCCCAGTTCCTGGTGCATTGGAGAGAAAGGCAGGTCTGGGGGCTGGGCTAGATTTGAGCTGCTGGGGCAGGTCATGAGGAGACCAGACACTGTCACAGCTGACAGATTTACCTCTCCAGAGGCCAGGGCAGCAGAGAGGTCAGGTGATTTCAAAACCTGAAGGCCTGGGGAAGTATAGGATAGCCGTATACCCATAATGTATAATTATATATACATACACACCAACTAGCCACTAAAAATCACACTATTCTTTGAGAATACTTATGTGTATGGGGAAATTCTCTTGATACGCTTGCAAGTGAAAAGAAGCTAGTACTACAAATAGTGGACACAGATTCCACTTGCTTTGCTGAATACACACACACACACGTACACACTGGAAATCCACTGACACATTCACACTGCTTATCTCTGTTATTGTAGTACTGTGAGGAGTGTTTATCTTCTTTATATTTTTCTACACTTTCCAAATTTTCTATAAGCAGCCTGCGTTGCTTTTGTGAACAGGGGGACAAAAACCATTTCCTTCGATGATAGCAGATCTATGTAGAGTGTTAAAGAGTCAGTGGAGCTGTGAGCCAGTGTGATGGGAGCTTGGTGAACACTGTTAGTTGCCTAAAAGCACCCATTTCCCCTTCTTCCTTCCTAACTTTGGCCAAATCAGAGGGTAACCTGGGGGCTTCTGGGCAGTTCCTTACTCCTGTGAGAGAATCACAGGAAGAGATGGTCCTTCTAACCCCCTCCTTCCTCTGGACTTTGGCCTGTCTGGGCACAATGCCCACAACTGCTGTGGCTATCAGCGAGGGAGCCAAAGAATCCTCCAGCCCTGAAGGTGGTCTTGCTCTGGCCTTCCTGTCATGTGGAATGCCATATTTCTATATGGCTTACTTTGATTTAGGGCTATGTTATTAGTGGCTGGAAGCCTACCAAAGGATAGAGAGTTTGACTGGTTGTATATTACCTTAAGCAAGGTTGTTCTAACGGTTTAAAGATCCCAGCACCTTTTTAAAAAACTTTCAAAACTTGGAAACTCTTGTAAAAAAAAATTCACGATGTATTCAGTGTGTTTACACGTGGTTGGCAAATGGTAGGGAAGCAAAATGTGTAGAGATTTATAGTCAACCTCCATGTTAAATAGGGAGAGGGCCTGAAATAATAACGGTAAGGTAAAACAAAAGTCTGTGTAACACAATTGGATATTCAATTCAGCAAACAACTATGAAACCTACATGCTAGGCACTTAGCACTGAGGTATCAAATCAGAATCAGACACTGGTCATTTTCCTTGAGGTGCTCTTAGATTGTTAAAAAAAAACAACATTTTTTCTAGGTTGCATTTCATCCAAATCATGGAAAAATAAATGCAAAACTATTCATCTAGCAATAATTGCACCGTTCACCTTCTGTACTGCTCTTGATTATATACTTTGTAAGAAATGTACTGTTATAATCAACATGAATGCAATTCAGAGGCAGAAAAATAGGAAGGAATTTGATTCAGAAAGATCACATAAAGTATGAGAACAAAACTGATCTTTACCCCCAAATGCTAAAACCTATGTACTGCTTATAAAGTATTACTTGGAACTGTTATAGATCTTTCCCAGGGTCCAGTTGGAAGAGAACTACTTGGGGCTTGGGGGAGTGCGTGCTGGGCCTGCCCACCAAACTTTACAGTAACACAGGTAGAGACGGAGCCATTTCTCCAGCAGCCGACACCCCTGCCCCTTAATTCCAGGACCCAGAAGTAGAAATCCCTCAGTGAGTGTAGAGGATTCCTCAATCAAAAATCACTCCCATCTCTGTGCTGACAGTGCAGTCTGCTTGAGATTCTCTCTCTCTCCCTCTCTCTCTGCCCCTCATCTGCTCACACTATCTCTGTCTCTCTCAAAATAAATAAATGCCCTTAAAAAAAATCACTACTACAAATCTAATTATACACCAGAGAACCTTTCCTTTGGGTCAAGTAGAATAGCTCCATGAATCCTTTTCAAAATTCTAGTTCTCTTAGGAGCGGTGTTCAAATTAATTCACAAGAGTGGCTGATTCAATTTTTCAACAAAGCTCTGGGAGAATGGGACACAGAGGATGAAGAGAGAGATTAAGGGACTGTTGTTTGGGAAGTCTGGCACAGGAAGGAGATTCAGATTGGAAATCCCTGGCAGGTGGAAGGCTGAGTGAGGGGCCGCGAGACAAACCACCTACTTTTTCCTCTCTCCTGGGTCCTATTTCTCATCTCAGCTTGGCCTTCCTTTTTTGAGGAATGCTTAAATAGAAGCCAACCTCAGCCAATAAACTTTCTCAAGTTTTGCTCCATGGAACAAGATACCCTTATCTTATTCTACAAGATACCCTTAGAAAACTCTGGGTACTGAAAGCTCTTGGAGAGTTACAAATAGGTGAGCACATTGATGCCTCTGCCTCTGATTCCTGCAGTTGGGAATCCTAATCTGTGATTGTGCAATCCAGCATTTTCCAAACTTTTTTTTTGATCAAAGAGCTCTTCAGTGCATGTGAATTATCATGTCTCAGCAACATATTCTGAGAAATGCTTATCTGATGCTCAATTACAGTGTTTTTTTTTTTAACCTGGGTTTTTAGATCACATAGTCCTATACTCCCTTCTTTTTCCATTTCCCTAGCTAAGTGTCACCCATAGCATGTGAATAGGAAAGAGAAGAGGCCAAAGGCACACTGGACCCTCAGCTCTTCTTGTCGGCTTTCTTAGCAAATGATTTCATTGGAAATAAATTTAAGCAATTCCTTGCTTTGTAGTTAGCATGTTAGCCACAGATTGTAATTATCTAAACTCAGTTCTTCATTAATCTGGAAGAATTGGAAGTTGGCTTTTACTGACTTGTTCTCAGCAACACTTGGCTCCTTTAAAAGCAGTAGCCTCCCTTAGGAAGCATCTTTTCATTATTCTGTAATCTTTGGAAAAAGCCCAAACACCTCTCCTCCCCAAGGGGAGCGGGTTCAGGAAAACCACTATTATTCCTGGCCAGAAAACGTTTCAAATAGAATCATCACAGATATAACTGGATATTCAGGATGTTGCCTGGAAGACACCAAACCACTGGATATTTGGGACCACAAGAGACAGACCCAAGAGCTCATTCTAAATCCTTCCTCAAAGTGATCTCTCTGAACTAACTACTGAGAATTTGTTAAAAATGCAGAATGTGCCCCTCCCCCAGGCCAGAGAAGCAGATTCTGTATTTGAGCTAATCCCCAAGTGATTTCTATCACTTGTACATCAGAGTCTAAAAAATATCAGGATTTATCCCATCATTTCTCATTCATTCAATGAGTAATTATTGAGCACCACACGATACAACCGGCTCTCTTCTAGGTATTGAGGAGATGGTGGTTAGAAAAAAAAAGCAGGAAAGTTCCCAGTCCTCATGCAGTTTACACTCTAAGGGAGAAATAGACATAGACAAGTTTAAAACGAAAGATTGCAGGAAGTGGTAAATGGCCAAAGAAATAAGCAATTATGGATTAGAAACTGACTGGGAAGTTGGGGTAAGATGCAGTGGTCAGGGAGGGTCTGTCTGAACAGAGACCTGCACTGTGACACAGAGAGTGGTCCTAGTGATGGTCTGGGGCAGAAACATTCCAGGCAGATGGCACAGCCAGAGCAAAGGCCACGAGGAGAGTAGGAGCTTGGGAACAGCAAGAAAAAAGGCCAGGGTGTCTAAAGCTTGGTAAATTAGGAAACTCAGAGGTCAGGAGGTAGGGAAGGGCCAGATTATGTGCACCAGTGGTTCTCAAACTTAGTGTGCATCTGAATCATGTCAAGGAGGGCTTGTTAGACACAGATTGCTGAGTCCCATCCCCAGAGTTTCTGACTCAGCAGCTCTGGGACACAGCCCAAGAATTCACATCTCTAACAAGTTTCGGGTGATCCTCATGCTGCTGGTCCAGGGACCACACTTTGAGAACCACTGATATAGAGCCTTGTGGGGTCTTGTAAGGAGCTCAGTTATATTCTAAGTATGATGGAATGCCATTGGAGGATCCTAAGTAGGGGAGTGACAAAATCTGATTTTCATTTTCCTCTGTCACTGCCGGAAGAGGAGCAGACCTTTCCTGTCATCCGTTATCATCTGAACCCGCATCGCTTTCCTGCCTTGCTCATCTCCTGATTTGGGTTTTGTTTTGACTTGATTTTTTTTTTTTAATTTTTTTTTTCAACGTTTATTTATTTTTGGGACAGAGAGAGACAGAGCATGAACGGGGGAGGGGCAGAGAGAGAGGGAGACACAGAACCAGAAACAGGCTCCAGGCTCTGAGCCATCAGCCCAGAGCCCGACGCGGGGCTCGAACTCACGGACCGCGAGATCGTGACCTGGCTGAAGTCGGACGCTTAACCGACTGTGCCACCCAGGCGCCCCTGTTTTGACTTGATTTTTAAGCTTTTATTTAAATTCCAGTTAGTTAATATATGGTGTAATATTAATTTCAGATCTACAGTATAGTCACCACCTGATCTGACCCAATTTCCTACCCTTCCCCTCCATGTCTTCCCAAACATTTCCACTGTGTCTTCTGGAATCTCCCCACCCCTCATTCTTGGATCTACAATTCTTACACATCCTCAGCCTATGACTGCCTTCCCTGCCACTTCTTTGCTTGGTTAGAGCCAGGCTCATCCCAAGGACACTGTACTTCTGCAGTTCTTTCTGGGAGAGCCTGTTTGATCTCTTGGAGCACACAACCTTAAAGGCCAGGAGATGGTAAATGCAGGTGTCTGCTTGTTCTCCGTTGTTGTTCCCAGACCATAACTCTTATTCCCTCTTACACAGCCCCTGCCTGGTAGAAGGTCCTCCTGCCTGATTCTATCACTGGATCATGTCCCCATTCACCGAGGGCTACAGGCCCTGCCTCTCAGTCTTCCTGTCTACACAGCCCTCTTTTGTCAACCTCAGTGAGGTTGACTACACCCATGTCCATTCCAGCACCCTGGGTTCTCTGTTTCCTTGATCTTTTCATCTCTAATGGCCTTTTCTTCCTTCATTCCACCTCAAGGTCATAATCTGAACCTTGTCACCACCAGAACTTCATGCCTCTGCAAGCCCCTATGCCCACCATCTTCCCCAGCTTCCTCTCCTTCAATGCACTTGTTCAAGCGCTCACTGAAATAATTCTTCAACTCTGTTGAGATCTCCTTTCCATTGACTCCAACACTTTTTTCTCTCCATCAGTCACCTCTTGTGTTCCATCTTCTTCTCCAACATAAAGTCCATCACTGTGAACCGTCCCATCAAAACCTCTCATCTGTCCGATCCCCTTGTCTTCTAGGATAGAACCCTACAAAACACCAAATGGATCCAATCATCTATTTCTCTATACTTACACTCAAGTAATTTAAAATTGCTATGGAAAACCATGTCTTCCCTGTAAGCAGACTGTTTTCACTTTATGTTCATGATCACAGACCTCAAAGGAGTGTACATAACTGCTAGGTAACATTACTGTGTTTTCTGGTAAACCAGCATTCATATTTTAATGCCTTTTTTTTTTTATCTTTAAAAGATTTTTTTAATGTTTATTTACTTTTGAGAGAGAGGGAGAAAGAGAAAGAGAGAGACAGGGTGTGAGCGTGGGAGGGGCAGAGAGAGAGGGAGACACAGAATCTGAAGCAGGCTCTAGACTCTGAGCAGTCAGCACAGAGCCCGATGTGGGGCTCGAACTCACAAACGGTGAGATCATGACCTGAGCTGAAGTCAGATGCTTAACCGACTGAGCCATCCAGGCACCCCTATACCTTTTTTATCTTTAAAACTCCCATGTCCCTTCCTGCTTCTTACTCAACTGATGAATACTTCTCATATTTCATTGAGAAAAGAGAAGCTGTCACATGAGAACTCCCTCATTTCCCCATTTTCCCTGAAATCTACCCAAGTGCACTTGTTGGCCTCTTCTTCCCTCTAGTCAGATATGTCTGTTCCCATTAAAGGGCCATCAGTCCCCTGGTGCTCAGGGTGGCCTCCCCTCATTCATGCAGTCACCCTCCATAGTGCCTCCGTCTCTACTGAATCATCCCCACTGGTGGATGCACATGCTTTAGTATCTCCCGTCTGTTTCTTCTGTGATTTATACCTGTACTTCTAAATAATGCAGCTATTTTTAGCTTCTTCAATTTTAGACACTTTCAATTGTCTTCCTGAACCCCCTTGTACATATTTCGCCTCCTTCCATCCTCCCAGTGTAGCTATATCACCAATTTTAGTTAAGTCAATGTTCAATATTTGCACTGTTGTCACTTAAGCACTCACAGCTGAACCATTATAATATGTTATTCTTTTATGGGTCGACTTTGTTTTTCTTGGGGTTACTAATTACCTCATTTTTTCATTGCTTAGTTTGTAAAGTATCTATTACTCCTTTCTTTCTTTAACCAAACTTTCTAATCGAATTATAAAATCCCTCTCATGAGTCACAGGCAGCTAATCAAGATGGCTTCTTCACTCTTGAGTCTGGCACCTGGGTTGTTAAGGCTAAAGTACACAAAGCTGGGAATGTCAACCTGTGTACTTGCATGTAGTCTCTCCAGCATGATGGTCATAGAATAGCTGGACTTCTCACACCATAGCTCAGGACTTTAAGAGTGAGTGTTCTGGCAAACTGGGTGGAAGCTGTATGGCTTTTTAGGACATTGGTTGGGAAATCACATAGTATTGCCACACTGTATCAATTGATATAGTCATAGGTTCACTCAGAGTCAAAGTGAAGGGACATAACTCACCTTTCAATGGGAGGAATGGCAAGGAATAAATGTGGCTATGGTTTAAAACTGCCACAGAGACACATTTATACTTGCATATGAGTCAAATGTCTTTGGAGGGAATAGCAAGAAATTGGTAAGAGGAGAAACTGGGTGACTAGGGAAAGAAGTAGGAAAGAAATTAACTTTGTCCTATAAACCATTTTGTATCTTTTGAATTTTGTGTCATGTGCCTGAACTATCTTTTTAAAAAATTAAATATTATTCACCATATTACAGCTTTGCCTAGAATTGCACCTGTTTCTAAAGGTCTGACAATTTCTAGGATACTCTAGACCAGTGCTCTTCAACAGAACTTGCTGTGATGATGGAAATATTCTATGTCTGTACTGTCCAATATAATAGCCACTAGCCACATGTGGTTATTAAAATTAAAATTAAACTAGACAAAAAGTTAATTCCTTACTCACACTAGCCACATTTGGAGTCCTCACCATATGAGTCTAGTGGCTACATATTGAATAGTATAGCTCAAGAAAGTGGGAGGGGCTTACACAAGTGGGATGAGGGTAGGGGAGCCTGAGAGGCCTTGGATCAGTGGTCTCCAAACCCTTTTACACGCGTGCTTCCTAAAGTAACTTTAAGGAAATACATTACCCCGCAAAAATTAAAGTTGCCATCTAAATACCTTTAATTTGAAAATTTTATTTTTGGGGCACCTGCGTGGCTCAGTTGGTTAAGCGTTGTGGGACTCTTGATTTTGGCTCAGGTCATGATCTCCCAGTCCGTGGGACTGAGCTCCACATCCAGCTGTGTGCTAACATTGCCAGAGCCTGCTTGGGACTCTTTCTCTCCTTCTCTCTCTGCCCCTCCCCTGCTCACATGCTCTCTCTCTCTCTCTCAAAATAAATAAATACACATTTTTTTAAAGTTTATTTTTGTTAGGAGTTACAAAAGATTCAACATTCCATAAGATGAGAACTATAATTAGAATAAATATTTCATGAGATGGTTTGATAAGATAGGTTTAATTACTGAATCATGCAGATTGAATCTGAGAGAAATTGTGTAAAAAATTTAGCACCACTAACCTATCCTGCTTTAGTTGTTCTAAATTTAGAGTATTTCAATGTGGGCCATGCTTCAGCCTTAACGGAAATACATGCAAGACAGGGAAAGACAGGAAGCCCTAAGAGGCAAAGATGCCTTGATGAATCATTAAAGAGCCTCTCCAGAAAGCAATATATCAATTCCTCCCCACTTTTTGGGGGGGCTTGATGTTTTCATACCCTAGAGTAAAGCTCCGTGGTGAGATTATCATGAGTGAGGGGGACATGGGAACTTTTGTGAGACAGTTTCAGAAATCTGTACTTGGAAGTAAAGATTCTGAAAGCAAAACTCTTTAGATCATTCATGGACATTTATCCCCTTTAGAGTAGACCCTCAGGTGTACTTGAACCCTGGTTTGAAGATGGCTGCCATAGGAAGATGGAAGCTGGGCTTGACACGCGGGTGCCTGCTGGAGTAAAGATGAGGACAGGTCCCAGGTGCCCCTGAAGCTGAGATGGGATGGCACTGTCAGCGTCACTGCTGCAGCCCTGGCCTGCTGTCCAAGGCTTGTTTGTTACAAAGGTGGAACGATTGCCTCAGGTTCTTCCATAGGAGCTTGCTTTCCTTGTGTGGAATTGTTAAGCCGTTTCCAAGAGGAAAGGGCCATGCACAGGGCTTCCCAGACTTGGGAACAATGGGCAAGGGCAGAGTGAGTTTCTTCTTACCAGTTGATTCTGTTCATACCTCCTTCCTCACCACTGCTTCCCCCTTCCCTCTCCATCTAATTACTTCAGATGGAATATAGATTACAGATGAAATTGGACAATCATAGTTCACTAGAATAGGGGCAAAAGAGCTGAGAGGGGCTGACCCGGTGCAACAAAGTGGACAGTAGTCTAACTGAGGTCTGATTAGAGTGGCCTCTCCACAGAGCTGTTTATCTGAAAGCAGGAGATTGCTCATAAGATAAAAACCTCACATAGTCAAAATTGCCCTAAAAAGTCTCTGAAGTCAACCTCTGAATACAGCTCACAGGGTGGTGTTTATGTGCCATACTGGAGACCAATATATCATCTCTCAAAATGTCCAGTATGGAAACCATTTTTTCCTTCTGGCCAAAGAAGGATAGATCAATGTTTCTTTGGTCAGATACTAGGTGTGTAGTTGCCTTGCACCTAAGAATTTTATTGTGTGAAACATATATTTCTTTGAACCCAGGAATCACACTAAGCATGTAGAGTGCTGACACCGTGAGAGGCTGGAGGGAGCTGAGACCCTGGGGGCAGAGCAGAGCTCTGTTCTCAGGCCTTCCTCACACCAGGGCAGATGAACATTGTGTGAACTCAAGGGCAGAAGCCCTGAGCACTTATACAGCCATTTGAAAACCTTCCCCTGCCCTTCATTCTTGGCCCAGCAATCTGTAGTTGAATTTTGTGAGTCTGCATTTGTATATGGCATGTCTCTCCTGTATTCCCTCACTTCTTTACTACTTTTGGTTGTCTCAGGAAGGTAGCAGGTACCTATCGATTGCTGCTCCATGCCAAGCCCTGGGCTAAGCAGCCTGTCCCCATCTTTCAGACAGAGGTTAGCATATAAGTCCTTCAAGGGCACCCCACTCTCCACTTAAAGTAGACCCTCCTCTATCTACTTACAGAGCCATAAACGATATGGATGACTAGGAAGATAGACATGTTTGGCTTACTTCCTCACACATGAGGGCCCCGAGACTGCGGCAGTGGCAGAAGTATCGGTGATTAAACACCTAATGATCAGATGAGAGGAATGGAGTCCTCCTTGGGGGGTGGCAGAGGGTCCCAGACACACAGCAGCTGAACAATTTGAGTTGAAAATGAAGACAGAAAAGTCTGGGAAAGTGAAGGTATTTCGTTTGCCAAGAGGGGTGCCATCTTGATGATCTTCAGTGGAAGAAGTTTAAGTCAGCAATGTATTGCCTCTAATTTTCTGCTTTGGGGTGACGTGTAAAACATCAATTACTAACTACTACTGCATGTTAACCAATTTACCTGTAAGTGTCATTATAAAGAAAAGCAATTGCCTACGGTGAACATATTTGGCTTAATAGCTTGTAAGACCTGTCTCCATTTATTCCATCATGTTAATGTTGGTTGTGGATGCTCATCTCTTCTTGGAAATGGATTCCATATTAACACTGTCACAAGAAAATGCACACGCTGTTTTCTCTTGCCATAGCACAGCCCCATCATTAAGCTTACGATGTCCATTTCCCAAAGACCACGTGGGAAGGTGTGCGGAGGCAGGCTCAGCAAGGCTCCCGCTTGGCCAACTACCTAAATAGCCCATCTCACCCTGCAGACTCCAGGGAAGACACAAGTACAAACCAACCAGAGAGCAAGTGACATGAGCTCCCCAGGGAATCGTACTTCTTGTCCAACACTACCAATAGACTGCTTCCTGCCATTTTTAATAACCTGACTGATGCTTTATTACCTCTGTCACTGTATTTTATTTGAAGTACTCATTACCAAACTATCAGGATGCTATTTATCCAAGTAGAAAAAAAGGCTGGTGTTTCCCTTTGTAACTTGGAACCCAGCCCTTCTGCATCTCTTTCAGCATCAGGGCTCATCTGTTCCTGAGTCAGAAGCCCAAGTACCATCCACACTAGAGTGTCTGCCCTGGAATTATTAGTTGGCTTGTACACTCTCTGATTGCACACGGTCAGGGCCTGTCTTTTAAACATGTCTTCATGCCTAAACTCGCGATTCTGCTCACACTTCACCCCTGTGAGTACACTTCCACTCTTCTTCTGCTAAGGTCTAGTTGCAAGCAAGGGCATTCTTAGTTCTGACACCCACCAGGCATTCTCTCCCTTTGCTAATGCTGACACCTTTTCTCTCTGAGCTCCGACAGCCCTTCCACGCTGCCCAATTCCACGGCACCTATTTCTGCCCTGGAGTTGCTAATGCATTTGTATGGACAAGTCTTAGCTTCCTAACCAGGTAGGCCTTCATTTTCTTCAGAGCACAGACTTTGGCTTATTTATCTTGGTTCCCCTCTCCCCCCTTACCGGCATGTCTGGCACCAGGCCCTGCACAAGTAGGGGCTCCATCCATGGATGGAGCTCTGTTGCCTGTGCAGCACCCAGGGCCAGAGCTTGAGAGAAACAGTTTGGCCTCTCAGCATGCAACCTGTGGGTCCACAGCTCCTCCTGCCCTCAGCCTCCCTGTTCTATTCTGGAGTCAAATAGATACTTTGGTGGGCAAGGTGGCCCTTGGGGACTCCATGCTGGAGTGCTGAGTGGCAACCACCTGCGTGGGCTCTATCTATCAGGTGGGATCACTCTGACAGTCAACGCTTGGGAAACCCTCAGGCAATAGAGAACTTGAGACCACAAGATAGAAAACCAAGGTAGACCCTGCCTTTGCTGTATCTCTTACTTGAATCCTCAGACAAATAAAAAATAACCTTTTTATTCCCTGCCATTTGACCACGGTAGTCACTGCTCCTAGCCCTGCCACCTTCCTGTCCCCTGCAAAGGAGCTTTAGCCCCTCCATGTGGGCAGGGGTGGAAAGGTCCTGGTTCAGGTCTTTATTCAACAAAGGTTTATGGAGAGCCTACTTTGTGTCAGTGAACAAAACAGATCCTGCCCTCAGGTACTCACAGAAAACACCTGTAAGAAGGTAGAGGAAACATTTGGACAGTGGGAGTCAAGAAACCACCTCAGATTTCATGTGTCACAGAATTCAAACATATAAAGAGCTCTTTCACTTATGGAAACATCACCCTTATCAGCAACAAGGAGATTTCCAAATAGGAACTGGGAACCTGGTAAAGCTCAGGGTTGGTGGTAGAAAAAACATTCAGAAGTTCCTGGGGTCTTCCTGATGGTCTTTGTGTTCATTTCCTAGGGCTCCCAAAACAAAGTGCTACAAACTGGTTAGCTTAGAACAACAGAAATGTATCATCTCACCGTTCTGGAAGCCAGAAGCCCCAAATAAAGATGTTGGCAAGATGATGCTCTCTCTGAACACGTAGGGGAATACTTCCTTGCCTCTTCTTCGCTTCTGGAGGGTGCTGGCAATCTGTGGTGTTACTTAGCCTGTAGTTTGCTACATAACCCCAGTCCCTGCCTTTGTTGTCACACGGTGTTCTCCCCGCATTTCTGTGTCTTTACATGGTTGTCTTCTTATAGGGGCACCAGTCATGTTGTATAGGCTCCTTATAAGTAGGGCCCATCCTACTTTGATAGAACCTTATCTTAACACATTATAATGGCAATATATTCCAAATAACATTTTGAGGTACTGGGAATCAGGACTTCAACATATCTTTTTTAGGGGGACACAATCCAACCATAACAGCATCGGATTGGAAGAAACAGGGCCAAAGATAGATGTCCCTTCACAGCTGGCAATCTAACAGGAGAGAGAGTCAGAGAGGACCACAAAACTCCCTTGAAAGTGGAAATATTTTCAGAAAGCAAACACTCACGAACACAAGGGCACGGGTTAGGAAGAAAATAAGTCTTGTGGAGCAGCATGAAGGGGAGAGGAAGTAGAGCAAGAATAAGGAGAGAGGAAATACTACTTGGCAATGAGAAAGAATGAAATCTGGCCTTTTGTAGCAACGTGGATAGAAGTGGAGAGTGTTATGCTAAGTGAAATAAGTCATACAGAGAAAGACAGATACCATATGTTTTCACTCATATGTGGATCCTGAAAACTTAACAGAAAACCATGGGGGAGGGGAAGAAAAAAAAGGTTAGAGAGGGAGAGAGCCAAACCATAAGAGACTCTTAAAAACTGAGAATAAACTGAGGGTTGATGGGGGGTGGGAGGGAGGGGAAAGTGGGTGATGGGCATTGAGGAGGGCACCTTTTGGGATGAGCACTGGGTGTTGTATGGAAACCAATTTGACAAGAAATTCCATATTAAAAAATAAAAAAATAAAATAATAAAATAAAAATAAAAGAATAAGGAGAGAGGAGGTCAAGGGAAGGAGGAGGCACCTGAGCCCAGAAAGACACACAGGCAGTGAGAGGCATAAGAAGGGAGGGCAGGAAGAACATTCTGAAGGACAGGAAACCACAGATGCAATGTAAGAAATCTCGTCCTTGCAAGTAATTATCTTGGAGTTCATTAAGCAACTTCCTGCATGAAGCTAGAAGGGCAGTGAGTATTCTGCCCAGTGAGTTGATAATCCTGCTTCATCTTGGTTTAAAAGGTGGAAGAGCACATGAGAGAAACCCAGGGTCATAGCATTTTGAGCCAGTTCCCCTGAGCTGTGGCCCCAACCTCGGGCTGATAGACACCTCAGCTAGGGGACTGGCAGAAATGCCTGGAGGAGCAGAGCCCAGGGCCTGGCTGGATGCCGCCAGCCCCAACCTGCAGCAGGAAGCGGCACCCCCAGGTTCTCCCAGCAATCTCCACACGGGAAGAACACCACCCCTAGCAGCCAGCTAGACTCCCCAATGTCACCCTGTCCATCTCTCCTCCAAGGGCACTTGGCTATAGTTCTGTCTGAGAATGAATGAATGGGGTGGGAGGAGCAGATTCCTCCATGTGGGGTTATAAGGAACCATTTATCACCTCCTTCCAGACAGAGGCTGTACAAAGCACAGATCTTTGTGGAGCACTGATCTTCTTCAGGGTCACCACTCAGGTTTAGGAAGGAGGTGGCAGTTCCCCCACAGCCTCCAGTCACCCAGCATCCTGGGCTAACAAACTAGACTTCCAGGTCCTCATGGTGGGTCTGAACCTCTTGTGTCCTCCCCCTACCCCCGGAAGTGTCCCTCAAAATAGCCCTATCCTGTGTTCCATTTGTTCCTAATAGTTGGCAAATATTTAATTTGATAAGGCAATCAGAACAATGTAAAAGCCCCAACATATTATTAATGGGTGATCGTTATCAACTGACTCTCTTAGAGATTTTGCTTGTCCAGAGCAAGAAGTGACTCTAGGCACTTAGGTAGGAGTCATTTACTGAAAGGTCAGGCAGAGCATAGCAGAAGGAAAAAATCAGCTGCTATGGGAAGCACAGCTGAGCAGAAGTGACTTTTGGGAATGTCTCCTTGGTTATCACCCTGGTGGTTCTGGCTGCTTGGCACTGTTCCCTTGGATTTGACCTGGCTGTACTACCTGTGGATCATCTCCAACTGGCCTGGGCCTTTGGTCCTGGGCTGTAGCATTTGGCTGGAGCACAAAGTCCTGTGTCTCTCCAGTTTTCTGGAGGTGGGGAAAGACCATCCATAAATTCAGTTTCTGTAGTAGGAAGTATAGCCCTTTCTCCTATTTTAGGATTCTTCCAAAATAGGAAGAATGTTCCATGAGGGCAACTCAAAAGAACTGTCCACAAAAATAATATGGTGAGTGTTTGGAAGGGCCTCCTAAGACAACTCCCTAATCCCAAAGAGTGCCCCTCTGGAGATTTCAGGCACTATGGCGGTGAATGAGGAGACTTGCCTGATGTCGTAGATAGAAGCCCTAGAAGTCAGTCCAAGCTCAAGTCTTCTGATTATAGATCCATGTGCTTGCACCAGCCTCACTGAGTGCCTTGTACATAGCTGATGCTGAAGCAGTATTTGTTAAATTAATGAATGAATTGTGGAGTCTCCCAGTATGTAACCACCTGCCTCAAATACATCATGAAATGAAGCAGGTTAGAATCATCAATACATAAAATAAAATAAAATCTGAGGGCCCTGGGGTAAGAAGTTATTTCAACTCTTCCACATCTCACTCTCCTTATCTGGTAAGTTAAGAAGTTGGGTAAGTAAGTAAGTTAAGGGCTGATCTCTAAGAATTTACTTTTGAACAAACTATGAACAGAACTTTTGTCACCTGTAAGACAATTTAAAATGTTTAGAAATTTAAACACTGACTAGATAATTTGATAATATTAAGGAATGACTGTTAATTAATTATTTTTAAATTAATGTCATGGTTTGATTTTGAAGAGTGCCCTTTAATATGGATGGACCAAGAGGACATCATGCTAAGTGAAATAAGCCAGACAGAGAAAGACAACTATGACATGATATCACGTATATGTGGATTTTAAAAAACAAAACAAATTAACAAATAGCAACAACAATAAAAAGCAGAGAGGCAGACTCAAATATGGAAAACAAAGTGGTGGTTGCCTAAGGGAAGGCATTGGGGGAATGGATGAAATGGGTGAAGGGAATTAAGAGGTACAAACCTCCTGTTATAAAATAAAGAAGTCATGGTGTAAAAAGTACAGCATAGGGAATACGGTCAATAATATTGTAATATACTTATTGTGATGAGCATTTTGTAATATATGCAATTGTTGAATCACTAGATTATACACCTGAAACTAATTTAATATTATATGTCAACTATACTGTAATTAAAATTGAAAAAAAACAAAAGTGTTCTTGTCTTTTAAAGATACATGCTAGAATAATTTTGGATGAAATGATACAATGTCTGGGATTTGCTTTATCACGAAGTGAAGCAGGAAAGCAGGTAGGAAAATAGATTAAAAAGGCCGGGAGTCGCTCATCGTCAAGGCTTGGCAATGTGTATGTGGGGGTTGGTTGCACCGTTTTGTCTACTTTTTATATGTAATGAAATTTCCATAATGAAATGTTTTTTCAAAAGTTACAATTCTCTTTTCCTACAGCCCCTGTAGTGCCCATCCCAGTCAGAGCTTGTGGTAGACCCTGGTAGCTGCTGACCCAACATCTCTTGTTCCCTGGCTCTTTCTTAAAAAAACAAAACAAAACCCAATTCCATCCAGGCACTCACTCTTCCACACAGCCCCTGTGACCCAAGGCAAGGTGACCCCAACCCAACCTCCAGCCCTAATTAGTCTCAGCAGATAAGAGTGAGGCCAACCTTCTCACTAGTGAGTGCTTCTGAGAGGATGAGGACTGAAGGAGAGCTTTGCTAGGACTTCTGAGAGGTTTCTCCCTACTCCTAGAGGGTCACTGAAAACACTTTTCTCCTGTTGGAAGGAAGCAGGTGGCCCCAAATGTCCAGCAGCCATGCTGTATCCTACAGGAAACCAGCCCCAGGAAGACCGAACATGCCGAACAGCAGAGCAGAGAGATGAAAAAATCCAGAGTCCCTGATAAGCACGCTGAACTGCTGGATCCGATAAGCTTGAAGTCCACCCTCTCTCTGGACTCCTCATTATACAATATAATAAATGTTCTTTTTATTTTATTTTATTTTATTTTATTTTATTTTATTTTATTTTATTTTATTTTATTTTTTTACAACCAAGAGTATTTATAAGCAAGAGAACCTTAACAGACCCAATCTCAGTGAATACTTGCCTTGACAGTGGTGGAATGGGGACCAAACTAAAGGGAGGGATTCCCCCCACAGTACAGCTACCACCATTGGGGATGCAGGAAGCAGTCAATGAAAGAGAAAAAGAAGGGTGGTGGTAGGAGGGATCTTTCAGAAGGTGGAGACATTGTTATACTCTGTACCATTTTCAGCCCAGATAGTTCTTCCTGATGTCTGGCCATCTTGCTTTGAATGACAATAACCTAAAGCTGCATAAACAAGATCAAGGGTCACCATTAGGAGAGTTGTGCCCAGTCCTTGCTGCTGTGGATTGCCTTTGAAATATGATGGCACCCATTTCTTGGCAGACATTCCTCACAGATATTATGCAAATCTACTTTTCTTGTTATGGGATGCCGAGAAGAGCCATTAGCAGAAGAGGGCGACGGGAGAGGGTATGCAGCCAGTGGAGGGCTCTGGTTTTCCCCATACATTAGAGATAGAATTGTGATCTTCTCCTTGTCTAAGTGTTCTCGCCTCCTTCTCAAGTGGATTGAAATCCAGTGGACAGCACCCTTGAATGAAGCCCGAGGTTATTTATAAAACAGAAAGCGTCTCCTCAATTTCCAGTGGGAGATGGTGTTGAATGTTTTCATCCTGTTACTCCTCACTCAGTCTCTTATTGGTTCCACTTTCTCTGCCACAGCCCCAGTGCAAATCACCACCATCTCTCACCCAACAACTGACCAAAGGGGCACAACTACCTCCCTGAATGGATTCCTGCCTCTTTCCAACTCTGTTCTTCTCACCACAGCCAGGGTGATCCTTTAAAAATGCAAGTCTGATGGGGGACCTGGGTGGCTCAGTTGGTTGAGCTTCCGACTTCAGCTCAGGTCATGATCTCACAGCTTGTGAGTTTGAGCCCCGCGTCAGGCTCAGTGCCGACAGCTCGGAGCCTGGAGCCTGCTTCGGATTCTGTGCCTCCCTCTCTCTCTGCCCCAACCCACTCGCATTCTGTCTCTGTCTCTCTCAAAAATAAATAAACATTTAAAAAAATGCAAATCTGATGGTGTGTTTTCCTTTCCTGGAACCTGTCAGTTGCATTCCACTGGCAACCAGGGTCTCCCTCCCTGTTCTCTTCACTCCAGACACGAGGACATTCTCTCACCTCAGAACTTTCCACATATGATCCCCTAGGTTGGAGCTGTCTGTACTCCATCCTTCCTCATCATTTGCACACAGGCAACTCCTCTAGGTCTTACCTTAAATGTCACTTTCTTGGGGAAAAGACTTCTTACCCCCAGCCAAGCTACATACTCTTTACTTGCACCCACAGTATCTTGCCTTTCTCTTTCATAACATTCAATGTCATTGGAAATTTTGCTTAACATCTATCTTCCCCATTAGATTTTAAGCTCAAAGAGTAGAGATTTTGTCCATATTGCTTTATACTCCATCCTGAGGACCTACCACAGTATCTGGCACATAACCGACACTGTGGACACAGTGTAAGTAAATATTGGTTGGTTACTTAGCAGGTGTAATCACAGTTGAAGCCTCCCAAAAGTGTGGCCCCAATGATTCCTCCAAACCCTGTTCAGCCTCTTGCATTCATGGAGCTTCACACCTACCAAGTTCCTGCTCTAGAGGACAGAGTATGGAAAGAAACAGATGTAGACAGATCAGAGTCCAATTTGGAACCGAAAAACAATGTTGTTGCCTTACAGAGCAAATGGCTCATTAGAATTCAAGACATTCCCCTTCCAAGCACACTTGTTTCTTATTGTTTGCTCTAAAGTGTTTTGTGTGACTCAGAGATACAGACTACAGACTTGAAACAGAAAGCAAAGGCTGAGAGGAAGAAAAGCCGGAGCCATTTCCTGTTCAGTGACAGCACACACCAGGGAGGAGAGTGTCCTTGTCCTCCCCCTGCTGCTTCAGCAATAAGCAGAAGGCTTTCAAGTCCCCAGGTCAATGCTCTCTCCTGGACTACAGGCAGAGGTCTAGCAAGAGAAGCCACAGGTGTGGTGTCCAGGGGGTGGGGATGTCGGGAGGTGCCATGGGTGGGAACTGCTGGCTCCTTTCCCTTGGACACTCAAGTAGTTCAACTTCCTGAAAGGAGATGTGATGGGGTGGGGAGAGGGCACTCTTCTTCCTCCACACTAGGCTGTTGAGCTTCCCTTTTCAGGATTACATAAGCCTCATCTTCACTCTGTGCAGGTGGACACCCTCTTTTCTTTATAGCCAGCCACAACCTCTAGAAATTCATCGCCAAGAATTCCTCTGGGAAAATCATGGAGTCACTTTATCCTGGAGTTAGATGTGGAATGGCTGAGACTGTTCTGTTCAGGGAATGGGTTTAGTTGAAAGTCAAGGGAACCCAGTGGCAGGTTCCCGGACCCAGTCAGCTGGCTAAGGCATCATGGCTTCCTATAAGTGGGCCTGGCCTCAGGGACTCTGAAAGCCTGCCATATTGGATGGAGATGGAGAAGGCCAGAAGATGGGAAGCATGGGGACAATTTTCAAAAGGTGCAGGGGTGATGATATTCAGTAGGCCTAGGCTTGAATTCAGGCCATGCAACTGAGAGCTAGCTCTTCACTTCTTGAGGCTCAGTGTCCTATGAAAACATGGGTCTTGAAATGTATGTGGATGCCCTAACACACAGTATGCTCTAGATTCAAGAGGCAACCTGTATAATTATTACCCAGGGGTTGAGCTCAAGAACCTAACCTCCATTCCCTTCTGACTCACCATGCTTCCTTCAGAGTGTTTTTTCCAACACATGAGCTGACTCCATCAGTCCTCAGTGAGGGAGATTTGGGGCCTCCCTGGGGTCCACTTCTCAAACTTTTCTGCTCTAGTGTCCCTAACAAGAGTGAATGTGTGCCTTGGAGCACCAGAGATGAAAATTCCTTTAAGTCCCTTGTTCTATTTTAAAAATTCATGTGAATTAGGGGTACCTGGCTGGCTCAGCTGGTAGAGCATGAGACTCTTGATCTCGGGGTTGTGAGTTCAAGCCCCACATTGGGTGTAGAGATCACTTAAAAATAAAATCTTTTTAAAAAAAGGTCATGTGAATTTATGTATCTTAATCCGTAATATAGTCCTGCTGGTTTAATATAAAAATAATGTATTCTTCAGCTATGCAAATAAAATGTACAGTTCTGGGAGGTCGCTGGGAGAAGGAGAATGCACTGACCACCCACATCTGAAACCTTGTTTCATTCTCCCCATAACTGTTTAAAATAGAGACTTTTTAAAAAGAATGAAAACATTACAGCCATTACAAAGCAGAATGTGAGCATTCCCCACACTGTAACTCCCTAAAAGAAACCCTTGTGAACAGTATCTGTGACACCTTTCTTTTCCTTGGCCTTGTGAGTTGTTGGACGTCCCTGCCGCCTGGAGTCTGTGAGCTGTCTCAATTGCACAGTCAATCGCAGACACCGTCCCCACCCTTTCAATGGAGAGTGGCAGCCTCCTGCCCAGAACCCATTCTGTTAACTCATTGTAAGCTTTGACCTCAAGTCAGCTCTGTCAGAAATCAAGAGAAGTGTTAGGAGGGAATCTCACTTCTTCAGACTTTTGCCTGATCTTTATTTTAGAAGTAGCTGAACCTAATGGGAATGTGTTATCTGGCAGAGCCACAAGCTGGTAGCCAGCTCCTCAGGGGTCAGTGTGCAGAAAGAGAGGAGGTTATGTGGACTTCAGTTCAGACCCTGGTGGGGAGGGAGTGGAGCTGGATGGTGTGCTGTCTAGGACTCCTGCTTTGTAGTAGAGGGGCTGGGATTGGAAAGAAGCTACAGGCAGGTCAGTGACCTGCTTGCAGTGGGAGCTTCCAAGACTCGGGTCCTGAGGACAAAATACAAGGCAGGATTGGGATAGAGGTCTATCTCCCCATATCTGCAGGGTGTCCAGGAGCTCAAGGAGGAAGGCACTGCTTCCAGATATCCTGGCCAAAATGGCCATGAGTGGCTTTGGGGGCAGTGGTCCGCAGTGAGGGGCCAGGCAGAAGGGCCTGAGAGCAGAGATTGTTCTTTCACATAGACAAGTCTCCAGCAATACCCAGCAGGAGCCTTACAGGGGATGCCAAGGCACAGGCAATGGGCCAGTATAATTGAATGTTAATGCTTATGTGGCCTAATAAGTATTCGCATCCAGGGACATCTTGAAGAAATTCCGTTTAGGGAAGAATTCTGTCAACCAAGCATTTAATCATGGGATTTCTTTTGCTTGTATATGTTCCTAAAAACAAAAACCAGAAAAAAAAAACCCACAAAAAAACCCCCACAAACTGGAACTTATATGTGAAATGAATTTGCCCCTTCAAAGTGGTACTTTTGGAGCTAACACACACATTCTAGGATGCTTATGATATTTGCAGTAATCATCTTTGGGAACTGACTTCAGAGCCATCCTAAGAGTCAAACCTCAGAGTCAGCTGGTTTGATCACTCAGCTTATGCTTCAGATGTGTCTTTGAATAAGTTTTGTTTGATTCCAAAGATGAAATCCTCTATCAAGTGATTATGTTTTTTCACCAAGTCTGTTCCTCTGTAGACAGTAAATTTCTTGAACCAATGGAGCATGTCGGGCTCATCTTTGGCTGCAGGAGACCTGGCCGGGCACTTGAGAAATGCTTGATCAATATTTAGTTCTGTGCTTGTTAACTACACTCCATAGGCCTATTTCTGCCGCTGTTGTGTTTTGCACACATTGCAGACACACATTGCAGACATCAAAACATTTGGGTTTTCTTCTCAGGTGGCTTTTTGTATTAAATAGTTAATATTTAATCCAGAAAAGGAAGGGTTATTCTAAATCTGCACCCACCAAAACCCACAGTAGAAATGTCTTCTGGAATGAGCATCAACAATTTAGCTTTTTCTGTTGGTTGATGTCACAGAGAACAGTCTGTCAACATTTTTCCCTATGTTGCTTTTCTTTCTGGGGGCACAGAATAAAGATGAAAAATCACAGCTCTGGGAGCAAACAGAATAGAGAGCTGGCACTCGAGGGATTGATTATGTATTCACTTATTTATTATAATTTTTTAAAAAATGGCCCAGCTGCTTCAGCTTACACAAGCTGGGCTGAAATATTTCAGTTGATAGTATTCTCATCTGGTGGTTATAATACTGTTTTTTTAACCCTAAAAGGAGAAAATAAAAATTAAGTAAAAAAAAATAATGCTTGAAACTAAGATTCAAACATTCCAGTGTTCTCAAGAAACGGCCACTGTTTTGTTCTCCCTTCCTTGTGAGTTGATCCACAGTAGCCATGTTCACCAGGGGTACACGTGGGAACCAGCTCACCTGGGAGAATTTTCCAATTGTTCACGTGTCCCTCATGTGACCTAGAAGGCCCAGGCCCAGACCTGTTCACTTGTACGATGCAGACCACTGATTGAGAATATGTGATCTATAGCAATCTGACCACTGCTGCTCTGTTATTTCTCTCCTGTGGTCATCATTATGCCAAATAAGTTACGTTTTGGTCAAATGATAGACTAGCTCAACTCCAGCTGTCTCAGAGAGAAGGAGGAATGTATTGGCTCATATAACTGGAAAGTCCAGGGAAAGGTTTGGCACAACATATTACTTGATTCAATTACCTAAATGGTGTCAAGGTCAGGCTTCTCTTATCTCTTGGCTTGGCCCCCTAATTGGTACTTTTCTCACACAAGCTCTTTTGTGAAGGCAAGATGGCTGCCAGCTGCTCTGGCCTCATAACCTCCAACTCCATTGGAAAGTTAGCCTCTATTTATCAACTTTTGGAATGAAATTCTGTGACACGTCTCTCCTTGGTCCAAATGGGGTCCCAAGTATCTATCTCTTCTGTACCAGACAGAATTCACTCAGAATACAGAAGCCACTCTAGATATTTAAAGCAGAGAGGGATTTCATTCCAGTACTGAGTTCTTACAAAATTGGTGGATGGTCTGAAGGAGTGAGGTAGATAGATGATAGATAGATAGATAGATAGATAGATGATAGATAGATAGATGATAGATAGATTTATTTAGTGGTAGCGCTAGGGTTTATTAAGTTGTGCCTTAGTACAGGCTCTGGGACTTGCCCGTGGTGCTCTTGAGGTATAAAGCCTGGATGTTCTGTCAATTCTTCTTGAGCAATGGTACCAGGAAATTGACAGCTAAGTGGATGTTGTGCCCAAGCTCATCCTCTGTCATCTTCACATGGCCGATAGCCACTGCCAGACGCCACACCATCTTCAACTGGGAATTTAATTATGGACTTCACTTCATCTACTTTGGCCATCACGTTTTCACTGTGGATCAGCAAGGAAAGGAACTTGCCAGCTTTATTCAAGCCTGGGCCCAGGATTTGTGACATTGCCTCCAAACTGCTTCTGAAACCCAAGACACAATTGACCAGATGTGGAACCACTGCTTCATGGAAAGTGTCCATAAGCATGCATGCCTACAGAAAATGTGAACATCATGGGGCGCCTGGGTGGCTCAGTTGGTTAAGTGGCCGACTTTGGCTCAGGTCATGATCTCGCACTCCGTGAGTTCGAGTCCCGCGTTGGGCTCTGTGCTGACAGGTCAGAGCCTGGAGCTTGCTTCGGATTCTGTTTCTCCCTCTCTCTCTGGCCCTCCCCCCATTCATGCTCTGTCTCTCTCTGTCTCAAAAATAAATAAACGTTTAAAAAATTGTTTTTAAGTAAAAAAGAAAAGAAAATGTGAACATCACAGGGAAATTCTCTCTTCCAAATACAGTTTGAATGGAAAATTTTGGGTAATAATTTGCATTCCTATCATTGCCTGTAGAAAAGTATAGAAAGGTGGTTTTTAGCTGTATAACTGCTACAATATGGATAACACACTGGAGGATGGTTTGAAAGGAGGAGAGTGGGAGGGTGCAAGGCTTTCCTATGCAAGGAGCCACACCCCTAGCTTCTGGGACTATCCAGGGTCAGGTACACCTGTAGTTCAGGGATTAATAGTGGGATCAGATTGGTTGTCCAGAGGAAATTTATGTTATGGGTTATAGTCTGGGTTAAATTTAGTTTATATTATGCTGCTACTAGAAGGAGAGGAAAAGATGTTGGGTGACAAAACCCAAAATTGTCTCCTGCAAGGTGTATGATGCTTTATCATTACAAGTACCTTCACCTACACTGTTCCATTTGATTCTCACAAAAGCCGCATAACTCGAGGAGGATTGGGGGGGGGGCGGGGTAGGAGGTGCAGTAAGGTCAAATACTGTTGTTCCCATCCTATAAAGGAGAAGTCCAGGAGATGCTTCGGAGGTTAAGAACCTGCTCAAACTAATCTCTTGCAGCTGGTAAGAGGCAGCACTTGCATTCAGACCCAGTCTCCTGACTCCTGACTCCAATCCCAT
Source organism: Lynx canadensis (assembly GCF_007474595.2). Classification (NCBI taxonomy): domain Eukaryota; kingdom Metazoa; phylum Chordata; class Mammalia; order Carnivora; family Felidae; genus Lynx; species Lynx canadensis. The sequence continues at coordinate 138,964,453 of NC_044310.1, read as the reverse complement.
TTCCTTGGGCTACAGCAGAATGTTCTTTCTGAAACAATGGTTCCAACCCCCCAGCCCTCATGTGTAGAGCCTTATGCCAGGGGCCTTTAGGGAAAGCATTCCTCTGCTTTTCAACAGCTATGGCCAGATTGGAACACAAGGTCATGGAAGATGCCAATACTAGAGAAGAAGAGGGAAACTTTCACAAGTGCTTGGATGCTTTGTACTTCTCTTCATTTGGTCTTTATCTGAAGAATGAAACAGGGAGTTTCACATTTGTTTGTTTAATGCTGGGTGTTCCAAGATGCTATAGTATCATTTCAAATATCTGAATTTAGGACATAGATTGGCTGTTTCTCCCAAACAGCAATATTTTTAGTATTAGCCATTCCCACGTAAATGCAAAATCTTCTTTGATAATAGATCAAAGCAAATCCCTCCTCCTAGCCTTCCTTGTGGGCTGCAAAATGACTGGGTTTGCATACACCAGATTAGAGCCATGCAGAGCTTCCACCAGCATTACAAATGGCTCCTGGCATCAGCACCCAGGAAACCCCCGCTGCCTTATCAGCAAGAGCTTCCTCTCCATGACTCTCAGAGATTCAGGCCACCGCAGTGACAGAGATCTCAAAACTGGACTACACAGCGTCCCAGAGGCACCACATCCCAAAGAAGGGGACTTGCCTCGAGGCCAGTGGGTCAACAAGAATCTAGGGACGTGTTCCTGGGGAAGAAGAGCAAGCATCACGGCCTGCCCCCTGGAAGTTCTGCCTCGAGGTCAGACCTTGTGGGGCCCACACAGCGGCTGCATGCAAGGCATCTCCACCCCAATGGGCAATAGGGCCAAAACTGTGATCAAGGACGTTCTTCCTTTTCACATGTGTGGTTGAGGCATCACACTCCTAGAATCCTCGCCATCTGTCTTAGCTCAGGCTGCTGTAACAAATTACCATAGATGGGGTGGTTTAAATAACAAAACTTACTTCGCACAGTTCTGGAAGCTGAAAGTCCAAGATCAAGGTCCTGGCAGCTTCTGTTCTGATGAGAGCCCTCTTCCTGGTTTGCAGATGGCTTTCTTCTCATATCCTCACATGCTGGAGAACAGAGAGAAAGAGCAAGCTCCTGAATCTCTTCTTATCAAAACAGTTATCACGTTCTCAAGGGCTCTACCCTCATAACTAATCACCTCCCAGATGCCATACTTCCTAATGCCATCACATTGAGGGTTAGGATTTCAACATGCAAATTTGAGGGGAACACAGATATTCAGTTTATAGCATCATCTGGCTGTAGAGAAGACTTTTGGCAGAAGCTGGTCACTCCTGAGGTCCTGGCCCAAACTGGCTAAGTTGGGCCAGTCTTTTTGTCATTCATACCAGGTCTCAGTGAAGCCTTTATGACATTTCACACAGTGAGCTGGTTAGTTCTTTTTTTCTCTCAATGCTTCATTTTAACAAAGTTAAGAAAACACTTCTGTTATAGGCTGAATTATGTCTTCTTCCAAAATATGTATGTTAATCTCCTAACCCCAGTACCATAAATATGACTATATTTGGAGATAGGGTCTTGAAAGAGGTAATCTAGTTAAAACGAGGACATTAGGGTGGGTCCTAATCCAGTATCACTGATGTCCTTATAAGAAAAGATTAGGACACAAACATGTACAAAGGGAAGATCGTGTGAGGACATAGGGAGGAGATTGCCATCTGCAAGGCAAGGAGAGAGGCCTCAGAAGGAAGGAGCCTTGCTGACCATTGATCTAGGACTTCTAGCCTCCATAATAATGATAAAATAAATTTCTGTTGTTTAAGCTACCCAGTCTGTGTTTCGAGCCCCGCGTCAGGCTCTGGGCTGATGGCTCAGAGCCTGGAGCCTGTTTCCGATTCTGTGTCTCCCTCTCTCTCTGCCCCTCCCCCGTTCATGCTCTGTCTCTCTCTGTCCCAAAAATAAATAAACGTTCAAAAAAAGAAAATTTTAATAAACAATAAGCTACCCAGTCTGTGGTACTTGGTTACAGTAGCCTTAGTGAACTAATACAACTTCCCTCCAGACCAGCTGGTATGATTTCCTGCCTCCATTCTCCAGCCCTTTTCCTTGATAGCACTACTGACCATTTGTCCTTTGGATGCAGAGATGACAATGAGGCCATCACTAGTAGGTGTGTGCTTGGAGCCCTTTCCCAAGTACGACCATGGAATCATCCACTTATTCTCTCTTTCCCTGGACTCTCTCTAGGGCCAAGAAAACAATAAAGGCTTACCACATGCTTCTGGCTGGGGAACATTTCATGAAGGGGGACTTCCAGGGGGAGAGGGCCCACATGTGTTTGATGCACCTCCTTGGTCCCCACATTTACCATTCTAGCCAACTGACTCACCAAATATTTACACCTCCGTTTTCTCTCAGCATCATTGGTTTAATCCATTTGGACCCCACCTTCCTAAGTTTATTTTCAACTATGTTGTCACAACACGCAGACACATGGATTGCCTGGATTGGCTTGTGTTTCCTAGACAGGTTTAGTACCTTGCCTCATGCAGACACGATAGGCTCACCCATCTGAACTGATCAGACATTATTGATGATGACAGTTGACACATTGTCTTACTTTCAGCCCTTTACGGTATAGCTTGTGTTCTTGTTACAGTGTATTTAATAAGCATTGTGAACTCTTAGGAGAATAAGGATTAACCATATTACTAGTGGTTGTACGGGGAAGGTTGCATCTCTTTCTCAGAAGTCTTATAGAACCTAGTGTTTTAGCCATCCTTGTTGCTCCATCTGCACTCGAGGCAATGGTATTTATATCGCCTGTCTCCTTAGCAATTGCCTCTTTGTGGACAAGCTTTTGCTGGGACTCTCTGTGACCTCCCCACTGTACCCAGCACAAGTCCTGACATGCACAGGGGCTCAATCAAGATATCTTATAGGAATAAATTATGCTTATTACTTAGATTAATTTGCACTTATTAGTCATTTTAATTTCAAAGTATTTCTCCCTTTTCATCCTCACAGTAACCACCAGAACAGTTAAGGAATCAGAGACATGTACCTGATGTGATTAAAACGCTTAGGCCAGGGTGCATAAGAAATATTAGAATGCCTACTCGTCTGTATTTTTAATTTTGTAATTCAATGTATGTTTCACTGATATTATTAATGTGTTACATGGTACAGTGTATAATATAGTACATGTATGCACATGCCAACAAACAAACAAACAAACAAACAAACACATTGCAGCTGCCTGCTGAAGAAATTTCCCTAAGGAGTTGGCATTTTTAGCAATGTTTCGAGACTGAACCAAGACTAAGAACCAGCCATTCCTGTCCCTCTGAGCCTCATTTCCTTACCTGTGACACAGGACCATCCACAGGTGTGGTCCTGTGACCAGGGCTCCTTCCCAGCTCTGCCAGTCCACTCTGCCTGGACTTATCTAAGGGGCAGATTCCCCTGGAGCAAGAGAAGTTCCTGCCTCCTTGGACATTTTGGACTCTGGCGTGATGATGCGTGTGATGTGTTAGCCCTGCTCCTGGCCCATAGAAACCCACGTGTGATCTCTGCCATTAGTATTACTACTGAGAGAGCCTCAAATGGTCAGCACTAAATAAATGTTTGTTAAATGAACATGTGAGATGCTCTGAAGACCAAGTCCCTGCCCTGGTGCTCAAAGGATATGTGTCTTCCTTACCCTGCTCCTTGGTAAGAGGACCAGTGGAAAGCAGGACTGTAAAGTCTGTAATTTGTCCTTGTCTCCTGCTCCCTTTAGGGTCTAGGAAGGGGATGGGAGATTGAGAGTCTTTGACTTCATGAAAACCTGCAGAGATAATTCTTCATTCCTCTTTTGCCTGATGAGGTGCTGAGTTAGGGTATCCCCATGGGATTTGGGGGTAGCCCTGCCCTGCCTTAAGCCCGGATGGCAGTACAACCCTGGCCATCCCAGCCCCCAGTTCTGGGAGGCAGAACCAGAGAGTGAGAGTACTCCTGGGCCCTGGGGTCTGGGGGAAGCAGGGCCTGCTGCCTGGTGCTCCGGGGCCCCTCAGAGCCGTGCTTATTATACCCCTTCATTCAAGCTGGAGGTTTCTGGAAGGATAGCCCTTTTCTGAGAGCATGGGCAGCTACAGAAACCTGGCTTGTAGTGACATCCAGAGGTCATGGAGAGAGGCAGCTGATTGGCAAGGGAATGCATGAGGGTGGAAATATTAAAAAAAAAAATTAATCTTTATTTATTTTTGAGAGAGAGAGACAGTGTGTGAGCAGGGGAGGAGCAGAGAGAGAGAGGGAGACACAGAATAGGAAGCAGGCTCCAGGCTCCAAGCTGTCAGCACAGAGCCTGACTCGGGGCTCAAACTCACGAACCGTGAGATCATGACCTGAGCTGAAGTCGGACGATTAACCGACTGAGGGTGGAAGTATTTTCATCTTAATTTGGGTGAATCTACAGTTGCATTTTTAGCTGGATATCAACGAGAGCCTGGAGGCACAACATTCCCTATGGGCACATTCCCAGAGTGCAGACAAATCCCACTCAGGCTGCCAAAGAGAGGGTCCCAAGGGGAAAGAGATCTGCTACAGAATAGCAGAGACATCTACAAACACACACAGCACAACCAGAGAGTCTAGAGAGCTTCCTCAGACGTCAAGTGCATCACTGAGCTGGGCAGCTTGTTACAGACCCAGGTTTTGAAGCCCCGCCTCAAGGATTATGACCCTGGGGCTCTGGGGTGGTTCAAGGAAATTTGCAAATGAGCTCCTCAGGTGTTGCTGATAGGGTGATCTGTGAGCCATACTTTGGGAAACACTTTCTTAATGCCCAGAATTACAGTGATGAGAGTTTGGATTGCAAAGCCTGAGAGCTAAATAATTTTGAAGCCTGACTCACTTTTGGGGGAGGCGGGTCTATCCCCACCCAACTACTCCAGAACACTGGTTGCAGGGTGGGGAAGGCGGGGTATGGTTAAGGAGATGGAGTGCCAGGAATGAATGAAGGAGGAGATGCCAGTTTAGCAAAGGAGGTAGAGGATGCAAAGATACTTTCTGATCTTTAAATGCGTACTGCTCTTTCCTCTCTCCCTTATGTGGACCACTGTGGGAGGCAGCAGGGTAAGGACCAATCAGCCAGTGAACTTACTCCTTATAGAGGCCAGGCTGGGCCAGCCTCAGTGGGGCCCTGCTATAGTGCTTCCTCCCTGCCTCCCCTGAACCTGCCAGGCCCCTCCAGCACCCCCACACCTTCTCACCTTTCCCCCACCCCATTCTACACGGGCCCACCCCACCTACCATCTTCTCCCCAGGAGAGGCCTCAGCAAACATGTTGGGCCTTGTTCTCCTCTTAAGGACAAAGGCAGGTTGGGAGAAGGCAGGAGGCCATCATCGGCTGCATCTCTACTAACTGGCTTAGGCGATGATAGCAAATGGGTTTCAGACCCTGCTTAGTAAAGCCCCACCTTGGTGGGCAGGTTTCTAGAACTCACTTCTCCCCTTTTGATTAGAGCAGCCCAGCTCACAGGTACCTCCTTTGTTTCTGCTTCCCGGCAAGACTTCTTTTGAAGACAGGCTTCTTGTGGTTTAAAGAAAAAAAATGTTTTCAACCGCAAATCTAGTGTGACTGCCTCGTTTTTCAGATAAGGAGGCCCAGAAAGTTAACTCGCCTTCCTAGTTTTCAGTTTTGATTTGGGTATTTGGAATATTTTCGTAAACGGGATCATATTTTTTATCCAAGTTCCAAAGTGGAACCAAAAGAATTATAGTGAAACAATTTTTTTTTGGAAAGCCAAATTCAGGTCAGTGACATTGGCTATGGCTAACCAGCCAGCCAGCAAAGCAAGCTGCCAGAAAGGAAGGAGGCTGCTTCCCCTCCCCCTCCCTCCTCAAGTGTATGCAGCTGGGAACACTGGGCTGGAAGTCGGTTTGCAGAGCAACCCGGAAGGCCCTGATTTCTCATGTTCAACCTTTGTGTATCCAGAGTCTACATGTAGCCTCTAAACACCACTCTTCCAGGTGTCCCCTGGCCACTGACCAGTCCCTCCAGCGTTGGACTGTGTGAGGCAGGAAAGAGAAGAGGGAGAAACAGGAGGACACACAGATGGGCTTTGCTTCCGGCACCAACCTTCTCAGCCCGCTGCTCGCCTAGCTGGCTACCTCCTGGTCTCAGTCTGCCTGAGCTGCAGGCTGGGGGGCTTAAATAACAGAAATTAATTTTCTCACAGTTCTGGAGGCTGAAAGTCCACGACCAACGTGCTGGCAGGTTTGGTGTCACCTGAAGCCTCTCTTCTGGGCTTGCAGATGGCCATGTGCTCGCTGTGTCCTTGCATGGCCTTCTGTCTGGGTACGCACTCCTGTGGTGTCTTCTTATATGGACACCAGTACTGTTGGATTAGGGCCCCACCCCTGTGACCTCATTAAAGGTCGTATGTGCCCATCACCCTGGGCATTAAGCCTTCAGCATATGAATTCTGGGGGACCTGATCAGTTGTAATAGTCCCCTGAATCCGGCAGCAAGAATGCGTGGGGCAGAGGCTTACCCTCTCACACATCGTGTCAATCGTCACCTGACTCAGGCCCAGTACAACTCTCACTGACTTTTTCAACAGCCAACTATGGGCTGGGAACCCATGGCCCACAGAGAGCTGCTTCCTCCTGTTTTGCTCATGGAGATCTGAAATCCTCAAAACTCAGCTGGGTGCTAGGAAACGTGCCCTTGTCTGATGTGACCCACGTGGGACCTGGCTGCCCTTTGAAATTTAGGTTAAACCTGGCTCAGACTCTAATTGCATGGCCTCCTTGCAATTTCCTTGCCTTATTTTCTCCAGCTTCTGACTCCTCACTGTGACTTCTTGGCCTCAGACTGGAGCAGGAGTTTGCCCCTTTACGGTTCCCACACACATCCAGACTCACGTAGCATTTTCCCTGGTCACTTACTTTCCTGATTCCAGGCAGGGGCAGAGTGAGATTATACCAGTAGGGAATAACCTTCTGCAAACACCTCCTGTCTCCTCTCAGCCTCCCCACCTTTCCCAAAGTCCATGCTCTCCTGCCCTATTTGGCCCCTGAGAAGTGGGGTTCAGTTCTGGTGCATAGACGATGCGGTGATGTGCTACCCAGATCCTTCCTTTCAGGGCCAGGGCACACATTCCCCCATCCACATGGGGTGTTGCTTCTGAAAGTCTCAGAACTGAGCCTCTTCCCAGGAACTGCCCTTGACTCAAGGGAGCTGCCTTACCTAACAGAGCATCCCAAGCTCAAAGACTTCTCGGTGAGGTGGGTACAAAGGCACAGCCCATCACTGTGGGGACAGTTCTGAAGAGCTCAAGTTCCCCCTGGAACTGGCTGCTGTCATTGCTGTGACTTCTCCCTCTGCTCAGCCAGATGCCCTCAGTCCTCACAGGTGTTGATACCGAGCACACTCCCTGATAAACTTCCAGCACTCACACCTCCATCTCAGAGACTGTCTCTGGAAAACCTGACCCAAAATGCCAGGTCTGGCAGCCACAGGGGGCAGCCCCATTGTGCTGATCTGCACCTTCCTAGTCTCCCCAAAGTCTTGATAAGTCAAATTCTCTCCATTTTTTAAAATCATCATTCCCATCTTTTTGACAGAGAAACCAAGACTCAGAAAGGAGGAGGCATGTGAGCCCAACCTCACCCCTTGTGTTGTGTTGCACTCTCTCAAAAATAAATAAACGTTAAAAAAAAAAAAAGAAGCTCCCTCCTTTCCTGAAACCTAGCTACGGAGGCACCTGTTACCCCACAAAGGGGTTATCCCAGGATCTTTCCCTCAAATCCAACCTCCTCCCCCCAAAAACCTTCCGATAACTGCTACCAGAAAGGTACAGCCTGAATTATGTGTCAGTCTTGTTTGGTTAGTTAACTGGCTACCATATGGCACTGTGGGTTCCTGATGGTAAAACTAAGCCATATGGTTCTGGCTATGGGAGAGAAAAAGTCTCTCCCTTGCCCTTAATCCCATCCCCCTGTGCTTCCTTATAGGTCTGCTACATGGACACCCCTCTTTCTTTCATTTGGAAAGCCCGAATCTCCCCATCTGGTTTGGTTTGGATTATTTTGGTTGCCGGGAGCTGAAACCCATTCTGGATGGCTCATATGATCTCAGGATATCCAATAAAACAAAACTGCCTGAGCTTAGGAAGTGTTGACTCCCAAGGGCTGCAGGAAGTGCCTCTCATGTCCCTTTCAAAGGGCAGTAATGCATGGTAGCTAAAAGTAGGAAGTCAGGAGTCAGCCTACTTAGTTTACATCATGGCTTTACTGTGGGTCATCTTGGGCACCACTTCTTTGTGTCTTGGGTTCCTTGTCTGTACAATGAGGATAATCACAGCACCCATATCCAGGGATTTTTGGAGAAATAAATGAGGTACTATCAATGTAAAGGACAGTACAGTGCTTGGCATGTATGAAGCACCGTGGCTCCGTTATTGTCTCTTACTCATGGCTTCTCCAATTTTCTCCTTGTATCTGTTGTTCTCTTGTGCTTTCTTTCCCAACCACTCTCTGTGGGCCCTCATGACTTGGATATGTACATGACCTGAAAATATCCACTTTATTTTCCTTTGGTTTTCAGGTCAAGGGTCCATTCCCATGGAGCATGCTTCATCTGTACCTCTTAGTTTGGGGCTCCTATGAGAAGGAATGTGACTGTCCCCAGTCATCCTTTTGAGCCTAATCATTCAAGTGAAAGGTCATTGGCAACTTAGATCAGCCCTCCTCACATCAGGTGCCCACCTCAGTGGAATCATCTGAGGCTGGGAGCATGGAGCTAACCAATGCCCTCTCCTTCAGAAGGCCCACTGGGCAGGGGCAGGCTCTAAGAGAAGGGTGTGTAGGAAGGGCAGCAATCCCCAACTCTGCTTGCTGCATCACTCTGTGAAGCTGATGCAGTCTTTGACTTCCCCCATGACTATGGTTTCTCTCACCACACATGTTGAAAGAGTAATCTTTTATGATGGCTTTGCATCCTCTCTACCTCCTTAGCCCTTTGCATCGGACCGCCTGCTCTACCCACTCATCCAGAAGTAATTCCTTGAAGACCTTGCTCCGCCCTTTTTCTCCTTGAAGTGCCTGCATCATTGAACCTCCCAATCACCTCCTCTGTGAAATTTTCCCCTCTCACTTTTCAGGCTGCTAACCAGCCTTATGGTCCTCCAGCCTCACTCATCAGCTTAGCCACTTCTGCTACTTTAATGGATGCTTGGGCATCTAATCTTTTTTTAGATTGTAAGCTTCTAGAAGGCAGACACTATCTTGTACAACTTCATATTCCACAAAGGCTTCCTCACAGTAAGCATGTAACTTACATTATGAGTGTTTTAGTCAGCTTATGCTAGATTAAGCTGTAGTAACACCCCAAAATCCTAGTGCCTGAAACCAACAAAGGTTTATTTCTTGCTCATGCTCTTTATTTCATGGCTCTTGCGGATCAGCTACAGCTCTGCTGAGCTCCATCCAGCTTCATTCTACATGTCTCATCTTCTGGGGAATTGAGAGTGAAAGAATACTCCTCATCTAAAATATAAATTTGTGGATACAGAAAACAGCAAGAAACATGACAGAAACACACAGTGACTCTTGAGGCTTCTTTTTGGAATAGGCTCTGTCACTTCTACTCACAATTCACTGGCCAAAACTAGTCCACAGTCAAGTCTGATTGTCAGCAAGGTGGAGAGGTAGAAGGACATCACAAGTATTTAAAAATGAAGTCCTTTTATAGAAAGAGGTTGTAGACAATTAGGGAAAATGATACAGTATTCTACAAAATGATTAAACAGTACTGTTTAAGGGAACCTTGACAGAGAGAGGCTTAAAGGTATTGCATAGGAGGGGTCATGGTATCCACATTTCTACACAACGAGGGATCCATTTTAAGTTATGACTCTAATCAGAATATAAGTAATACCTCCCATGAGAAGGGTCATAAAGCCCTTGCTCCTTTTGGTGCTGTAAATGTGTAGTCATCTCCACAGGGAAAGCACAACAACCATGAGAGTGTGCAGGTGGTAGTGATAGGAAGCTATGGAACCTACCATCCCAGGGCCATTTTTCAGAGCTTGATGGAGGAAACAGAAGCATTTTGAAGAAAACAATTGACACCTAAGTGTTCAATGGCTATGTTTGGTGTAAATGTTGAGGCTTATCACCAAGAATCTGTGGCAAGAGGCACCAGACGACAGTGGACAAGAACAACACAGGAAACCCAAAGTTGGCCTAGATCAGACCTGAGCTGTGCCTTCAGCTAGACATATTAAGAGTTATTGCCACTTCCCTAATGAAAGGGAGCCAAAGACAATCCTGGAGGCTCTTTGGTGTAAGCATAAAGAAAAAATTTATTTGATTCTCACCACAGAGTGTTGGGTTAGTCTCAGTGGGTACTTGGAGTTGGTTTCATACTCATTGCAGAATTATTACATATCTGGATCAAATGAGACCTACCTTCCACGTAGATTCCTGGTAACCAAAGTAGGCAAAACAAGGTGAACAGCCCCTCAATCCAGAATTTAGTCTTACTGAGGTTTGTTCATATCTGGGTATGACAAGTGCCATAGACACTCAGTAAGCATATGCTCAGTGAGGAAATTCATTCTTCCTGGAACAGATTGGGCTTGATGCCAATTACTGGGAAGGATGAACCGGCTCCTAGTGGGACTGAAACTAGTTAATGAATTCCATCACTCTGTCAAGGACACGAACTACTTGTTATAGGGCATGATTTAAGAACCCAGAGGCTAGTGCCCCCCCCTTTATTAGCATAGGCTAATTTTGAGCAACTCATGATACAAAACTCACCCTCTAAACTAGCTATAAAAATAAATTGAACTATACACACTCACCATGAATTTTTGTAATTTCACATAAAAAAAAGGCCTGGGGGGAGTTCATGTTATACAGCACATAGCATCTTACAAATCCCTTTGCAGGAAAGAAATCTCTTTTAGGTGTCTCTGCTCCTAAAATCTCCTTCTGATTCTCTTATGGAAAAAGGGGTGGGTTGGAAGGTCTGGAAATTGCCTATTTCTTCACCATTCTTCCACAACCCTCAATACCTCTCCCTTCAAGAAGCTCCCTCCTGGGGCATCTGGGTGGCTCAGTTGGTTGAGCGTCAACTTTGGCTCAGGTCATGATCTCACGGTTTGTGGGTTTGAGCCCCGCATCGGTCTCACTGCTGTCAGTTCAGAGTCGCTTCTGGATCTTCTGTCTCCATCCTTCTCTCTGTCTGTCCCCCACTTGCACTCTCTCAAAAATAAATAAACATTAAAAAAAAAAGAAGGTCCCTCCTGCCCTGAAACTTAGCTAGGGAGGCACCTGTTACCCCACAAAGGGGTTATCCTAGCATCTTCCTTCAAATCCAACCTCCTCCCTCCAAAAACCTTCCAATAACAGCTACCAGGAAGATATTTTCTCCTTATTGTTAGGAACTGTACAAGCATATTTTGTGTGGAAGGTCAGATACAGTTATACATCCACTTATTAACTTTGAAAAATCTATTTCATGCACTTGAAACTCATACATGCAAAAGAGAGCCTGAGGAAATGTTGACAGTTTGGCTATTAATGGACAAGCCTGCCTGGGCTCCTGTCCTGGGACTGCCACTTTCTACCTGGGTAACATGGACAAATTATCTAAGGTCTTCAAGTTTTAGATTCCAGATTGATGAAATGGGGAAATAACAGTACCAGTCCTGTAGAATATGGGATAGTTTGTCATTTAACTGTCACACCATGTAGCGTGCTTAGCATTGTTCCTGGCACATGGCAAGTGCTCTGAAAACATTAGCAATTATTTTATCTTAGCAATACTTACAGAGCAAGAAGAATATGTTCCAACCACATGTTTTGTTCAAAACTTATGTGGTGGTTTTAAATGTGTCTACAAATTTTTTTTCACTCCATCAAGAAAGGCAATCAAGGGGCACCTGGATCCTCAGTCAGTTAAGTGTCCAACTTTGGCTCAGGTCATGATCTCATGGTTTGTGAGTTCAATCCCTGCATCAGGCTCTCTGCTGTCAGCACAGAGCACACTTCAGATCCTCTGTTCTCCCCTCTCTCTCTGCCCCTCCCCCCGCTTGCACTGTCTCTCTCATAAATAAATGTACATTTTTAAAAAATGAGAATATTTCTTTTTTTAAAAAATGGCAGTCAAATTTCCCTTTTCTAGAATACAGGCTGGCTTAAGGGCCTTGCTTCTAACCAATTAGATTGGGTAGAAGCAATGACATGTGACTTCAGAGGTTAGATTAGAAAAGGCAATACAGCTTCCACATGGCTCTTTCTCTGTGTCTTGGAGTATTTGCTCTTAGAAGCCAGACACAATGCTGTGAGGAAGCCCAGACCACACAGAGAAGTCAAGTGTAAGTGTTCTGGCCAACAGTCCTTGTCAAGGTCCTGGCTGACAGCCTGCATCAATCAGCCACTGGACATGTGGAGGGGAAGCCTTCATCATGAGCCCTCAGGCATCACTGACTACTACCAAGATGTCGAATGATAGCCACCCAGCTGAGGTCGGGGTAGGCACACACAGGTGACGTGTACATAGTGGTGGTGAATCTTGACAGGAGGTACCATTTATGTTCTTTGTTCTTTTCTTCTACCTTGGAAAAAAGGAGTTTCGTAGATGCAGAACAACATATGAATTACATGTCATCACGTCAGTGGCATCATTTTTAGGCATGTTGACAAGCACACTACCATTTTGTCACCTGGAATGACAGAATGTGATACTGGGACACCCCACCCCCATCTTCCCTGCCATTCTGGATACAATTGTCAGGCTGTCAGGTCATTTGTCTGATCTCACAGGGATTTGTTAATCTTGGTCAAGGAAATTTCAGACATTGAGACGGGCTGGTATAGGTTTTGGTACCCATCAAAGCTCATCCCATGTAGCTTCCTGTTCTGGTCCTGGAGAAAGTATTAGCTTCTTGCCTAATGAGGAGCTGTGCCTCATATAATCTTTTGTAGTAAAAAAAGAGAAAGGCAAAATCCAGTCGGAGGGAGCTAATAGCCTGCTGTGAGGTCTAAGGACAACATGCACACATCAGTGGGATTGTTCCTTGTTGCCCCATCTGTTTGATTTGATTCAGTCCAACAAAAAGGACAGTGTGAAGTGAAGGACTGTGTTGGAGGGGGGTGAGTTACATGGAGAAAGTGCTTCAAAATAAAAACTTAAATTAAAATATAAAAATAAAATTAAATTTAAATTTAAAAAAAGTACTTCAAGAAATTGTCTCTTCATTGTCAGTCCATGAGTAGGTATATCTGACAAAGATTAACCCAGAAGGCCCTAGCAGGGTTGCCACTGAATCTTAGAACATTAATTTGGGGGGCGCCTGTCTGGTTCAGTCGGGAGCACATGCAACTCTTGATCTGGGGGTTGTGAGTTCAAGCCCCACGTTGGGTGTAGAAATTACTTAAATATGAAATCTTTTTTTTTTTATAAAGAACATTAATCTGAGAATAAATCTATTATTTCCTTGAAATTAGTAAGCCCAGTGAATGGTGTGATTTGCTCAAAGTCACATGGGTAAACAGGAGCAGAGCTGAGACCACAGTATAAGACTTTTGATTCCAACCTTATGGCTCTGGGTTCTAAATACAATCGTATTAAGTTGTTGACCTTAACCTAGCTATTCCCTATGCCTTAATTTTGGAGGTCAATAATCTCTCTCTCTCTCTCTCTTTTTAAGAGAGAAGGAGAGAAGGGCAGAGGGAGAGAGAGAATATCTTAAACAGGCTTCACGCTCAGTGCAGAGCTCAATGCTGAGCTGGATCCCATGACCCTGGGATCATGAGATCATGATCTGAGCTGAAATCAGGAGCTGGACACTCAACTGCTCTACTGATTCAGGCACCCAGGCACCCTGAGGTCAATGATATCTTGACTGAGTATCTCAGAGAGCAGCTGGGTTTTTACCCGGAGGTCAATGGAGTGAACTTGAACTGTTGGCACTTTTCCAGGAGGATAGGAAGAATGATCCAACCTGTTCTCTGATCAGAGTGACCTTTCTAAAACAACATTAAATGGTGGCATGGTCATCATAACACTCATTACAGTTTAATAATCTTTTGGTGTCTGTCTTTGACCCTAGGCTATACATTCTATGAGGGTTGGAACATGGGAGTCACATTTACCATTGTATCTTACAGTAGTGCTGGCATATGTGAAGTGCACAATAAATAGAAATATTTGTTGATACATGTATAGATAAATGATTGTTGCTCATCTGACTTAAAATGTTTCAAATGGCTTTCCATGTTCTGCTGGCCTAGAAGACCCGCCAGCACCCCACTTCCACCATGAGCTAGCTGGCCTCTCCTTACTTTCCAGGCTTATCATCTCCCACTCTCCTTCCTGGAAATCAACTCAAGACTTACTGAGTCCCTCACAGTTCTCAGAAAATCATGTTGTTCTCTACCCCTTCCTATCCTCCACCCAGCCCCTAGCCTTTCACTTTATTGCTTCTCTTGTAATATTCTTTACCCCTGCTGGCAATGCCTGAATTCCTACTCTTCCCTAAGTCACTTAACCTGATTCCCCAATATTTTAGTCTCCCAATATTCCAAAGCTGTTTGTAATTCACACCTTGCAGTGGCTCTTGCCAGTGTACTACAATGATTGTTTATACAACTTCCTCACTCACTGGAATGGGAGCCCTTGAAGGAGGGGCCTTTTTAACTTTCTCTCAGGGATAAGATGCTCTGTAAATATTTGCTGAATGAATGAATGAACAAAAAAATTACACCTCTTGGAAATCTTGGCATTATCTGGAAGCATGGAAATGTACCTAAATATTTAGAAGTCATCATTGTCCACTTGGTTTATTCTTTAGGGTTACTTATAAAGCTTCTAGGGCTCTGAGTTCAGATGAGAAATCTACCATGAGCCAATTTCCCTCTGAGCTGGGTTCCTCAAGAGAATATTCCGCAGGATAGTTAATTCCAAGATTTCTAGGACAAGTTTGTCTTTATGCCTTGAAAAGACCTTAATACATGAATCTGAATACCTTTGTATTTGCACATTTTGCTTTTCGCAAAGCACCTTCATAAGTATGTTCATTTGAACTTCATGGTAACCCTGTGGGGCAGAAAGTATAATTCCAGTTCCCCTAGGGACAGATGAGAAAGCTCACATTGGAAGAAGTTAAGGCACTTGTCCAAGGTCACACAGCTGAGCTGGGCCTAGAACCCAGTTCAGCTCTTTTTCCACAATTTCATGTCTTAATGAATGAGATGCCTGGAACTACGCAATTTGGCTACTTGTCAAGAAAGTTCCAGAACTTTCCTGAGACTGGGGATGCATGGAGTACATGTGCATGTGCACAGTGAGGGTGCCTGACTAGGTTTGTGAGCATGGGTGTGGCCTCTCCTACCAAGAGTGGCATGGGCAGTGCTGGGCCTGCAGTCAGGGTTGGCAACTCTCCTGAGTAGGTGACAGAATCTGACAGTGACTCTGTCTCACATCCAAAGAGACATAATTAATAGACACTTTGAACTTATAGAGAGATTGAGGTTATTCATATAACCTAACATAAAACATGGATTCCATGTTATTTATCAGATTTCCAGGAATGCTTTCTTTCCCTTACCATTTAAGTAGAACTGAGCACAGAAAGTTGAATAAGAAAAACTTGGTCCCCCTCCCGCAACTCCCTTTGATCGCTCAGTGCTATCACTGCCTTTGCTCACTGAAGCAACATATTCTGGCCTCCCTGTATTTCGTCACTTAAAGCAATTTCCAAATGTGGATACACACACCTCAGGCACAGTACAAGATAATCCACTGGGATGAGAGAGGGAAAAAAGAAAAACTCTTATTTCTGTTCAGTTAATCTCAGTCTTTCTTAATTTGTATTTTGTGTGTTTCATAACACACATCTGTAATTATTGCAGTAGTGCACACAATACACACACACACACACACATTTGTATATAGTTAGTCCTCAAAGTTTGGCAACCACTGCTTCACAACAAGGAAATCCATTCTTTGAGGGAGAAACCACACCTCTTGTTGATTTTGTTCTTCACTCAGAGAGCTATGCCTCCTCACGATGGCAGTCACCATGGTCTGATCTCTTTTGGCTGACCTGATTGCCTTGTGAAGCACAGAATCACAACGCACACACTTTCTCTCCTCCCAGGATGCCCCACCTGCTCCACGATTGCCTTGGACATTTGGGAAGAGCTGGAAAACAATCAGAAAGGGGAGGGAAGGGTCTCTCTTGCCTTTGGTGACTCTTGCTCAGACAGGCAGCTTATCCATAGCAAGCCAGTGCACTTCACGCCAATTCTTAAACGCTTTCTTTTCCAGCTCCTGTGAGTGTCTGCTTCCCATTCTTTGCCAACTAAACCAGAAGAGTGAGACTCAGCCTGAAATCATAGGCCCCTGACCTCCATGCTTGTTTTGAAATTTGAAGGAACTTATTGATCCTAGATGATCTCTATTTGATTGGGAAAGGGGGATAGAGCCCGTAAAAGGTCACAGAAGATTTCCTAAGGATATCTTCTCTGACCACAAAAGCTGCTTAAGATTAACTTGGCAGGAAAAACTATGTTCTGGGGAGGATTCAGTCACAGTCCAGGGACCAAAGCCCCTGGCAACTAGTCCCCCAGATGCTTTCCCATGTGTGTTGTTCTACAGCAGCCCAGGATACTGAACATACGGGAAACCCCAAAGAGGCTCTGCCCCTGGGACCTAAGTGCTCAGCTAAAATCGACTCCCTCCATCAGTGTTTAACAAATTTCTCCCCCTCTTTCAGCAAGATGTGACTAAGAATTCAGTCTAAAAAGTCTAGGTTCAGTATTTAGACATAAACTTCCAATTTAAAAATAAATAATAATTCTTAATGACACTTGAAGATACTATCACTTCAGATTATTTGTTCTTTCCTCTCCCTTTTTGAAAGCATGTCTCAGTGTATTATCTCTTCTCATTTTCATATTAGTCCTCTGAGTATAGCTAAGCCTAGGAGAGTTGTGAACACCTTCCTCCCACCCTCTGTAAGTCTCAATTTTTTTTAGGAAATTCCTGATTCTTGCTTGGTTCACAGTCTTACTCCTCTCAAGAGCATCCCTGTTTAAATCAGGGAAAAGAAATAAATGGTTAAATGTAAACAGTAGGATCCTCTAAAGTGATCATCCCACAGAAGACTGGATCTTTCTTTAAGACAAATAAAAGCTATGTCATTTCCGTCTGTGGATGAAGGAACTGAGGCTCAGCCCCTACTATTAGAAGTAATAATAATGACAACATCTAGACTTGCATAGCATTTACTCTATGCCTGACACTCTTCTAAGTGCCTCACATAGATTGATTTATTTAATCCTCTAGCACATTGATGATTCTATTATCCCTTAGTTTTCAGATGATGAAACTAAGGCACCAAGAAGGTAATTTGCCTGAAGTCACACAGCCACTGAATAACTGGTTTCGCATCCTAGGAGTCTAGACCCAGGATCTTTTTAGTGATTTGTCCTAAATCATGGAGTCAGTCAGCGGTAAGAACTGGGACCCCAAATTTCAGTCTCTTAAGTCAAATATACTCTTCTCTGTACTAAGCTCTGTAGTCCTGATCTGACTGATTTGAAATTGTTTAAACTTTTCATACCTTGAGCTACTTACTCAAAGAACTCGTTCTAACTTCACTCTGAGGCTGAAAGCTAGAAGTTCTGTTTCTACCATGGTTGCCACAGTCAGTGAATGCAGTTATCTTCTTAGAGAAGTCATTTTCCCGCCTAGTTTATTGGAAGACCATTTTATTGGTTCATTTCTGCATGTGGCATTATGGGAAGTAGAATTAATCTAAGAAACACCATAGGTAGAAGATCCAGAAGCTCAGGGCTGGATAGGAGAACCAGAAAAGGCTTCCATGATGCAGTTTGCTTGGGCCAGAACTGCCTTGGACAGGTAAATGGCACTTTCCTACCTTTAAAGCCTTTCTGGAGAGACACAACTCCTCCTTACCTGTGACACTTCACTGGCAGGAAGCTCCCTTTCCTGATCTAAATCTTTCATACTGCAGCTTAACGATACACGTTCTCTGAGGGCCTGTTATGTGACAGGCGCTAAGAACTTTATCTGCATTATCTCATTCAATCCTTAACCCCATGAGGGAAGTGTTCCCCTTTTACAGGCGAATATAAGCATAGATAGGTTAAATAACTTGCCCAAAGTTAAACAACTGTTACTGGCACAGTCTAGATTTGACTGGAGATGATCTGTCTCCGGGACCCAGTTTATCAACGTTATAATGGGCTGCCTCCTTGTCAAGGGTCCGTTTCCTGTATACAGGACTCTGTTATAGAGGGAAGGCCTATTTGCTGGCCTCTGGATCATAGGATTGAATGCCTGTTATTGCACTGCCTCTGTTGTTGTTGTTATAGCTTTTTTTTTAACTGATAATTAGCTTTTAAAGCCCTTATGTTCAATGTTCATTGAATGTAGGAGGTGATAATAGTGGTTGGGGATACTCTGAAGGGCATGTACCTAATAATGACCTGGGATGGATGATGAAAGACCTCTGCGGTCTCCCCTGCTGTGGGATAGATGCCCCTGTAGCCAGATGGCCTTGTCCCGGGTCCCCGACTCCCTGTAGTCCTGCTTTCCTGGGCTTTGACAACCCTTGGTGCTTACCTGGCACCTCTGGCATCTCGTGGGCTCTTCTGCAGCTTCCTGTTTCCTGGTGGAGCTGTGTGGGAGGAAGCAGGCATGCCGAAGGTCTGTACCTGACCTACACTTACCTGTGCATTCTGGTTAGCAGGCCTCACTTTCTAACATTTCTTAACACGGTAATGCTTTGGGGTTCTAAACTTCTGTGGCCTCTGATCATCAAAATAGAAACATTATTGGTCTGCAGCACAGCACTAATTTGCGTGAAGGGAATAAGGGATTGATGCTACCTCAAGACTGGGACGGGGCTTTGCTCAACAAATGTGGCATGAAGGGTTATGGTGGGCCCAGGATGTTTTTCGCTTTTTGAGGATTAAGTGCTTTTCGAAAATGCTGTACTCCAGACGAGATCTATGCTCCCCAGTGTCGTCTCACTCCAAATGCCTGTTCTTCCCACAGCTGTCGGAATAGTCTTTCTAAAACACAGACCTTGATCATATCACGCCCCACCTTAAAACCCTGCAGTACTCCCCACCACCGCCATGCTAAAGTGCAGTCTGGGGAATACTTGTCCAGATCCCCCTTAGGGCTTCACCCCTCTTCTCTTCTCAACTGCCTCATGCACGCTACTCCTCAGCTGTTCTCTCACACTTCCGCCAGCCTCCAGCCTTAAGCGTGCCATTCTCTGTGCCCCAACACACTCCTTTACCCTCCTCCAGGCCACACACGTCTTCTTTGCCCCATTCCTATTCATCTTTCCCTCATCCTCACTAACCTAGGTCAGAGGCCTGCCATGTGCTTCCCAGACCAGCCCTTATCACCCTTTATTGTACTTACGTGTTCCACTGGCCATCTCCTTGGGTTGCTCTGTGGGGGCAAAGAATCGGGTCTGTCTTATTCACTATTGTATGCCTACTGCTGCCTACTGGGTATGGCATAGAGAGGAACCCAAGAATATTTATCAAATGAATAAATGTATCGGTGATATCTGCAAGATCTACGAAACTGCTTCTATCAGAACTAAGAGGAGGATCGCACAAAAACTACTGATACTTGAACCAGACTGCTATAGAGAGCTGTTAAAATGCATACATGGCATGGTCTCCTTAGCCAAATTCCTCATCTTGACCCAAGGCAGGCAGCTACACTATCAGCCTTCTATTACCTGAAGCTTCATACACACATCCAAAGCGGGCTATTAGCCTTCTTGTAAACTGAATCATGGTATTTAGATAACTCTCCTAAGCCCAACATGGGAGTTCTCAAAACATGATTGTCTTGGGTGTTATGATCACAAGCGCCAAATGTGCTCAACATGAGGCTGAAGCTAATATATTCACTTCCTCATTGATGGATTGAGAAGCACTACTTTGGCATGGATTTTGTTTTGGATTTTGATCTAGGAATCAGTTTCCTGTTGATTACAGCAGGCAGAACATGCCAATATTTCACACAGACATATGTCCCCTAACTGATTCTGTTAAGGCAGTGGTTTTCAAGTCTCACTTTGTCCCCTACGCCCACTCTCCATTCCCCACCCCCACCCCAGGAGACATTTGGCAATGTCTAGCATCATTTTTGGTTGTCACAATTTGGAAGGGATGCTACTGGCATCTAGTCGGTAGAGGCACGGGCAGCTGCCAAACATCCTACAATGCACAGGACAGGCCCCACGACAAAGAATGATCTCACCCAAAATGTCAATAGTGCCAGGGTTGGGAAGCCCTGCATTGAGGCGTCCCTCTGTAGACACATTGGTGCATGAGAACTAGGCCCTGTTTATCTGTGTAGTGCTTTCCAAGATGTGTGGAAACAAAGCAGAAAAGAACAAGTTAAAAAATGGTAAGAAGGCTGTGGGTTCTTCCCTTGCCTATGATTTAGAAATTAAGATGCACAGCCTGTTCCTAAAGCAGAATAATTCAGTTTGGGGAGGTTTCCTAGGTAGGTCCCAGTCCCGGATCAAGGACTCTCCTATGGAAATATAATAAAAGGCATTTAGTATGGAATTGAACAGACGCTTGAGTGTGAAAAGGAGTTTTGGTGATTTCAAAACCATATTTGTTTTCCACATTGAAAATGTTCAGGTCATTTTCTTGTCCTAAGAAGATAACCACTTGGACAAAAATATCCACTTGAAATGCAGGTGAAATGTAAATTGCTACTCTTCTACACAGACAATCCAGTGTATTTATACTTAATCCATAAAGGCATGATGTTACAAAACACATTTGTATATTGTGAAGCCATCTGGCATCAAATTTTCCAATTTATAGACAACTTTGTATTTACATAACAAATTATTAAATCAACCATCTTTCCGGTTTATAAAAGGTCGCTGAGGTACACACACAGTGTGTATAAAAGCAGATAAGGCTGATATTACATATTTACAGTAGATACAAATTAATCTTTCATATTTGAAGATAATGCTTTTTATATATTTTTTCTGTATCAGACCCCCCACTGTTAGCAGGATTTCCCATGCTTGAGTTGTTTATTGCTTTTTGGCTCACGGATTTAAAATTCACTTCTGGGTTGTTTACACGTATGAATTACTAATGTTCTTATCTCTTTGGCTAATGCAAATGTGATAGAGTGAATGAAAGAAAAGATAAATTAATTCAATATTACAGTTCTGGCTGTTGATATTATTTTTTTCATAGCCCCCAAATGAATCAAGTAACGCACAGCTCATTTTATACGCTACATTGAAAAGTCTTGAGACTTGTGTTAAACACCATTTGGGCATCAATGGGCAAAGTAAACAAGGTATCATATTTTTGGTAAGGTCTAGAATCTTGGCTTCCTTTTCAGAAAGAGTAATGTCACCAACATCTGAAGCATCTTAGATTTTAAAATCTCAATGCAAAACCACTTGTGACTTACAAGGGAACGTTGCAAACTGCAGAGAAGATTACCGGAGTTAACCACAATGTGTTACCCTGGTCTGAAAGGAAAAAATAATTACCTCATGGAATAAGTCAGTTGGGAATCTTCATAAAACTTACAGAAAGCAAAACAGCAGCTCTCTGCTGTTCCCACAATTCTGCAGTGTTACGTTCAAAAAGGAAGGTGGGGTTTACTTGAAAAAGAGACATTGCCAATAACTCAAAGTCAGGGTCCAACTACAAGAGTAAAAGTGGCCCATGATATCACAAGGGATGAATGCTCTTAAAGCATTTACATTCACAAGGAGACTGAAAACTACAAACCAAAAATATTCCTTTAAATAAATAAAAACCCTGATTACTTTTAATGCTACAAATGAGACAAATCAAACAAGAGCTGCTCAGTTAATTTTCATTCGCTTGAAATAATCTTTAAAAACTACTTAAAGATGTAGTTTATTCTCGTTGTGCTTCCTAAGACTGTTAAGGGACACAAAATAAAATGAGATTTTCTTTTCCAAGAGGGGTATTATGTTCTTTAAAGGAGCAAAAAAATTTTTCATTGTTTCAATTGTCAGATTTGTTAGGGGGAGAAAAAAGTTTACTTTAGGAAATAAAAAAATTACTAATGTATAAAGGCTAGCCTTCATTTTTAAAAAATGAATTGGCTTCAATACAAAGAGAAAGAAATGGCTCTATGGGCAAAATTCAAGTATGAGTGACCAAGTTTTTAATTGTAAAGTAGGTGCAACATTTAAAAAAATGTTACAGCACTGCATGACCTGTAATGCTAACAATATTTACATTAACTGCTTACACGAAACCATATAACTGTAAAAGAGAGGGGGGAAAACCCCATGTGGACTGGAACAACAACACCTAGCAGCCACATCAAAGCCATAAGCAACCAGTGAAATCATGGGCACAAACATACTTTACATGGTCTACAGATGTAAAGTATACATTGGTGGGGAACCACACATCTAATTAGCTTAAAATATCTAAAAGAAGGCCAGGTGGACACAAACTCGTTCTAAAGACAGGAAAGGCTAAAAAAAACTTCTACGTATCAACACACACATCCACACCCACATATACGCAGACACACGCCATGCACAAACACGCATATGCATCTATCTGGGAATAAAAACAACCATGTAGACAGAACAGTAGAAAAGCAGATTGGTGGGGGGACAACAAAGGACATTTATGGTTTAAACATAGCAAACACGCAAAGATGCGTCAACTGAACTACACAAAAGATTACTTAGGGCGACTGCGCAAAGGACCGGCAGGCAATCCCACTGTTACATGAAAGACAAAATGGACCTACCCCTACAAGGAAGGTTTCCTGCCTCCAGGCCATGAAGCCTGGGTGCCAGTTGTATTCCATCAGGCGTGGGGGTAGGGGTGAGGGTGGGAGTGAAAGTACAGTGAGACACAGGAGACCCAGGAGACCCTGGGGGGAAGAACTAAGAGCTGTTGCTATCAAAAGTGAGCCCTGGTGGAGTGCTCTGTGCTGTGGCCCCAAGAAACCAACTGGAAGAATGACCTTGGTCTCCTTTTTCCTGAGTTACTGGAACTCTGCTACATCGTGGGAGTGAGGAGTATGCGGGGTGGATGAGAGAGGAGGGATAGTGGAGGTGGTGGGCATCTGGGGGTCCAGAGCCTGCTATTGAAGGGCTCCCGGCAACTGGAGCATGAAGCTGTTGAGTGAGCCCCAGGCTAGGGGACAAGGCAGCGAGCGCTCTCTAGGGGTTTATGGGTTTAGGGGTGGGGGCTGGTGATTCTAAGAATAAAGGGATAATGGATCCCTTCTTTTGACAATCCATCAGCTGAAGTCAGGCTGGAGGCCTGAAACTTCTCTCAAGTGCGTGGGAGACAGGGTTATACCACCACCACAAAAATCGTGAAAAAAGACGGAAAATCATGTTGTGCTACATTTCTTATTAATAACCTTGTACTTTACAATGGCTCACAGTTTTAGGTTTGTATACTTGTAATGTAGTATTTTCTCTCTACATTTGTTTCACATTTTTTTTCTTACTTAATATAATATAAATAATTTGGTTAATAGATTTAACCTGCACATTTCAGCCACATTAATATATATAAGAATCTGTTAATGGTATAAATAATTCTTTAAATAAAATAAATCTGATATGTTACATAATACTGATAAAAAATTACCATTGCTAATAATTTTGTAAGCCACCTTCACTTCTGGTTTGAGTAATACTGATGAATGGCTATGACACTTGCTGTGATGATTGGTATTTTTTTTTTTTTTTTTTTTTTTTTGCCACTACAAGAAAACTGACTTATAATCAACCTTACCTCTGATAATGGTTTTGAAGGGGGGCTTTTGCCTCCAGGTGTGGAAACAGAGTTTTATCTTGTCCGGTATTGTTTGCCAAAAAAATTCAACTCTGAGCATCCGTGGTGGTGCGGCCTAAGCTATCTGAGTCAAGAGGTGGCTATCAAACATTAACTACAGAAATGACTGAGTAAAATATTCCATCTAAGATTTTTTTTTTTTTATAAAACCTATTCTACTTTAAAACTTAGGTAAAAAAAATATGCAACAAATGGTTGCAGTTTCTGAATTCTTAATTTAGACCTGTGAGCCCTCATCCCTTTAGGAATCTGCAAGGTTTTGATTTCCTAGGCACCCGAAATCGGGTCCAGTGCTTCCGGATAAGGTTCATTCCAAACAGACAATAGAAATGGACACTCGGTGGTGTGCAATGTATGTCATAATTCAGGTAATACATCGTCATGCCTTTTCTCTGCTGTTAAATACAAAAACAGCATCTTTTACATTATCATAGAAAAGCATTTAGGTTGTATTTTTATTTATCACTTTACACTGGTAGTCTCTGGTAGGTGTACTCCATAGAAACCAAAGGATTTTGTACACTATTTCTTTGTACAATAAAAGATAAAGTGTGCATTAGGTACGCTTGTACATGACAATATTGTACAATATTTACATTTCTGATATCGCCATGAAATTCTGCATTTTCTATATACAACATTGAAAATTCTTCAGAAACATGTGGACATTTCTTATAATCACAATTTTAGTATTATAGAAAAAGTTTCTCAGTAATCTCTTGACCATTTATTACTCTCATCATTCAGGGATTTTGATTGGTTTTCCAGCATTCATTATCCTTCCTCATCAAAAAAAAATATCGTATCACTGTTTCTTTTAGCACCCTGTGGTGGTGGTAGCTATCTGCCATAGTATAAATACTGATATAACAGTGGCTATATCAATACCTATATAGAGATAATATCTGTGCACGTTCCTTTAATAAACACTGCGCATTGGTGGAGTAGTCCCTGTTATCTGGAGATCTTCCTCCTCTTGGGTTTGGGGGGTCTCATTTGTCTGTCTCCCTGTGGGATTTGGTGAACCTGGAAATAAAGAGGTGGGGAAAAAATAACAACAAAGGTTGAAAGTACAAGCACCATTCGATTTCTGACAAAGAAACAGGGGAGGAAAGAGATTCCACCTTTCATTTCCAATCACTGATCTCCTGAGCCATTTAAAATTTTTACCAAGATTGTCCATAGTCACTACAGGGAATGAGGAGTCCTAGGAACAGATGAGCAGAGCAAACCTGTAACACTGGAACACAAGGGAGGAACCAGAGAACATCATGTGTGGGAAATGACGTGTGCAGTTGCTACCTCTGCTGTGCATTTAAGACAAAAATAAAGCCCTTTTTGTTAGGGATCCCTAGATCGCCAACTTCAGCAGAGTCTAGAAAAGCAGAAAAATACATACCAAACATGTTTTCTTCTTTACTTCATCACCCGACTTATTTTACAACTACTAAGAAGGGTCAGAGATGGTAAGAATATGCACTCAGCTCAGCCCATGGAAGTTTATTTAAGAGAACAATCAGAGTGAAAAATAGAAGATCACTACCATCTGTTGGCAGATCTGAGCTTGTATAGTCTGGAAAGTGTAACTGATGAACTCATCTCTGTATACTAAATGCAGAAACTGTAGCAGTTAAGGCTGTGTATCAGATTGAGCAGGCATGGAGCATGGCAGAGCATGGTTACCAGGTATCGGACAGCAGGTATGGTTTGGAGGCGCAGAGGACAGGTGCTAGGGAGGTGATCAGGTGCCCCACAATGTTTGTGGTTACTGACAGGAGAGGGCAAGCCTAGACCCAGGAAAGGCAGGATGGTCCCAAGGCCGTGGTGTAGCTAATGTTTAACAACCAGTACCCTGTGGAGGGACACAAGCTGAGTGTAGGATATGCCAATTTCCATGGTGTATGTACTTGTACCACAGCCAATTTCAAAGTTGCCAACATAATGTCACAGAATTCATAATTAGGAGATGTTCCCAATCAGCTCTCAAGATCCACTACAAGTTGGCTTAATTGTTTTAAAATAATGTTAAGATAACAACGAAGGCAATGCTATTCGAAGGCAAACGCAAAAAGCTGTTTTAAAAACTTAAATTTTTAAAAGTAACATTTATAAGTTTGTCACACTGCCTCTTCCTCCTAACCTGTCCATATACATTTTTTAAAAGCCACTAGTTTCTGACGAAGAGCGATAACTGAAAACTTGTTATAATTGAGGAAAGAAGCCTTTATCCAAGGCTGCAAAGAAGTCTTGGTAATCTGTGAACCAAATATGGCCTGAAAAGGTATTTTGTTTAACAGCTATATGATGTTTCAATGTTTACAAAGACAGTTGTCAACATGAAAAAAGTTGGAATTTGACTTCTAGACTTAGCACCTTATAAAAATTGGAGGAGCTGGCAATTCTGGCATAATTTCCCATAGGTTTGGACCTGCTGGAGTATGGAAGAAGGAGTTCCTTCTGGAGAGAGCATGGCCGCCAGGTTGCCCCAATCCCATCACTCCTCACTGCCTGCTGGCCACAAAGGCCAAATGTCCTGCAGCAAAGACCAGCAAGAGGCTCACTGAACCCATTTTCTCTTCTTCCTGAACGGGCACATTGTAGAATGCATTTCCTAGTCCATTTGCCTTAAGAAAGCCAGATGAGGGGGTCAGTCCAGTGGAAAACAGCAGAAGTGAGGAGCCTATCCTGGCACCCCTGTGCATACTCACTTCTCTCACCTGCTGGGCTGCATGCAAATGATATGAAGGAGCACTTGGAAGCCCTGAGGAATGGGGGACACTAGAAACAGAAAGAAGAACCTGGGCCTCTGAATGACAGTGTGTGGAAAGCCCTTCCCCAACCGGCACCAGACTGAAGTAAGTAACAGTATCTATTGTGCTGAGCCTCTAAGGTAGCCTCCTTGACCTCTAGTTGGCATTTTTCAATCCACTTGAATTGCTGTTTTTTCTCACACCTGACCCACTTTACTTAGTGTATTTGCCTGGCCTTGGAAGGTGTTGGACTTCATGATCCCTGCCTCCAACCTTTCCTACATTCTGTCAGGAAGTTTAACATCTCAGGGCCTTAATTCATCCATCTGCAAAACGATGGGTTAGATCACAACATCTCTAAAGCCCATACCAACCCCAACATTCTATGAGTCTATAACTTATACCTGTCAATAAGTAGCCACTGAATGGGTTGTTGGGGTCCAGGTGACTTTAACACAAAGTGTTGAGTGAAAGTAAATTAGCTTTCATTGCTGAATAGCCTTGGATAATTCACATTTTTTAAAAGAAATTACCAAAATTATATTTTGAGTGTTTACACTCACCAATGTTTGAATTAGAGAACAATGATGAAACTTCTCACATTCGATACTATTATGTGAACAGTTAAGTAAAAATGTAAAGAAAGAACAGACACAACTTCTTGAAAACCAGAGGTTACTATGTTCAGTAATTTAACAATAGGACTTTGTGCCAAATATTTTACTTTTTAGGTAACAATAGAAAGGAAATGAGAGGTCGATACACTCTTGATCTTGACCCTATTGTTCAATATCCCTCTCCCCCTTTTTTTTGGTTCTATGGACAAAGAGAAATTTGCATTATTGAATATTTAGGCAACAGTAATGGCCACTGCTGTGCAGAGAGTTAAATGCATAAAGCTGTGGTTTGAACTTTATTTTTTGCTGCTTACGTTTAGAAGGAATGTTATGTGGGAAAAACAAAAGTTATCTCAGAGAAAAAGACACAGTTAATACTACTAGGTTATTTTTTCTTAAATTACTTTGAATCTTTTCTGATATCAGTCTTTTTTGGAGCCTAGCAATTTAGTATTGCTACGTGAGTTGCTTGTCAATATTGAAGACACTTTACCAAAAAGTGTAATACAATTTATTTTCAAAGAAACATAGTATAATGGAAAAATAAATTAACTTACAGTCCCAGACATTTTGTCCAGTTCACTCATGGCCTCATGAATAGCAGCTTCTAAATGGTTATTTAGCTTTCCACTTCTGGAATTAATGAAAACAACACACCAGATTAACAAATTAAGGAAACAAAGTCTCAATTTAATCCCCTAATCAGAAAACAGAAGCACCAATTCCACCCTAGAAAGTCAATTTGTATTTACATTTGAAAAAGTCAGATGACAAACATCCCTGGATTCTCACCACTTAATACTAATAATAAAGTCACAGAACTATGAAAAAACGGAGCACATGATAGGGGACAATGGATTCTTTCCCTTTCCACATGCTTCTTCCACAGTCGGATGATTTTGCAAGAAAACTGGGCCGCGGGTCTCTTTTCCCACAGACGCAGCCTGTCGTCCAGGATGCCAGCCTGCCCTGCACTGCTTGTTCTGGCCTGCCTTTCTCAGGCAGCCAGGCTGCGTGGCCAGGGGGAGGGCGGAGGGGCTGAACTGCAGACTCTGGCCACTAGGGAGCTCCCTCTGCCCTCGCTGCCGTATCCCAGCTTCTGAGTTGAGCAAGTGAAGGCTGAAATCCTGGTGCCTGCACAAGTTCTGGGTGGGAAACAGTTTCACAATCTATCACACCTAAGGCTCCCTCCTGGGCCCACCACCTTTTCTGCAAAACCAAAGTGACTTAACCATTTGAATAGATAAAGAATGGCTGTCTCAGAGTGTCTATCGCTCATCTGACTTTTTCTCTCTACTCAGCCTAGCATTACACACATGTGCAGCCTGAATAACACAAAACGGTATATTCAAACTATAGGGAGCTGTGCAACGAACTACTTAAAACCAGGCAAATCCACACCATCTACCTCTGTAATTATGTACCCTTTGTCTGTTCTAACTAACTTACTTTATTCTTTTTTATGCATATAGTTACGCAATTATTCTGAGTACTAAGCTGATTCATTTCATTTATCTTGTCACAACAATTACTAGAAAAGCTGCAGAGATAAAGCTGCAGGCTGTCAGCATGGTTTTCCAAGAGTTAAGTCTCACCTCGGCACGTACACGGAGATTGGAAATTTGCAGTTGGGGAAGAATTTGGCTCATAGTCCCATTTAGTTTGGCTCACGTCGTGTTTAAAAACATATTTGAACTTTAGTGGAATGCCTTTACATGAGGCCTTTTGGTTTACCACAGCCCCCACCAGGTTTTACCCTCATTCGCAGGGACTAGACAATTCGTACATTTAGTTTCTGCGTATACCCTGAGGAGTATACCGCTGGGCATATCACAGATGCTCCACATACTTCCTAAACAAAAAATCTGTTCAAAGCTAACACGACGTCTGTATATTCTGGGATATACATATATGAACTTGAATCAGTTTAACTGGAAAAAAAAGATTAATGTATTGGTTTTAACTAAATTATGTGGGCAATACAACAGCAACCCCTTACCTTTTGACGGCCTGTAGGCTAGCCTCTAGCTTTCACATTCTTCCTATTTATTTTTAGAAATATAAACAATGCAGAAAAGTGCACAGAATAAGTTAACCTCTAACAAATCCACTTCTGAAAATAAACTGATAATAAATTATTATTTCCTTTCTTTTTTATTAAAAAAAAAGCTGAAATTCCCATTTGTTATCAATTCCTAGTCTCATTCTCTCCTCCTCTTCTCCCCAAAGGCAACTATGTTGTGTTTCCTTATAGTATGTTTTTATACTTTATACGATATATCCATGAATGGTACGTAGTGCTGTCTTATGTGTGTGTGTGTGTGTGTGTGTGTGTGTTTAATATACACACAAAGGTGTCCATCAAGGGTAGTATGGTATACATGCCCTTCTGTAACTTGTCTCTTTCTCCCTTATCACTGTTTTCAGGCACTGTTTAAGTTGATATAATCTATTCATACACTGCCTTTTATTTACCTACCTTTTCCAATTTTAAGGGACCATGGGCATCTCATGGAGTTGGTCTGAGTTGCTTTCCCTGTGAGGAGTTTGCCAAGCCTGATTCTGGGTGACTGGGGAGGGGGGGAATCAAATGCCAGGATTCCATGGGGTCATGTAAGCTTGGCTGGGGTTGGATTGGGATCCCATTTGTGGGCTGTTTGGCAAAGGTCTTGACAGTATCATACATTGCCTAGTTGCCTAACACTATTACACCTTGTGTAACATGTTACATAGATTTATCCTATTTCTTTTGTACTTAAAAGTATGAATATACATTTCAAAGGATATTTGTTATGGATTTTTATTATAGTATCTTATGGGTTTATATTTGACTACCTAAAGTTCTAAATGTCTAAAATGAAGGTAAAACATTTCAACAGAAAACCATTAGAGAATTTTGGTTCTCTCACTTTTACCTTAATAACAAGAATTGTTACTATTTATTGAAAATTGTCTATTTGCCAAGAGTTGTGTTAAATCTTTATATACATTATCTCATTTAATCTTTACAGCAAGCCTATGAAATCAGTATATGACAACTGTTTCTATGCCATACTTTATGACTTTATAGGGAGAACTGGTGAAACCGATTCTAATTTGTCAATGAAGAACATGGATATTTAACTACAAACAGTTTTTAAAAGTAATAAATTCAAAGAGTCATGAAAAAGGTTTCCCTATGAAAAATTGCAATAACATCACCATTAAGGTACAAAAATAATTCAATATTACTTGCTGAACAAAAAGATAGAATTTAGGGGTCGCCTGGGTGGCTCAGTCAGTTAAGCATCTGACTCCTGATTTTGGCTCAGGTCATGATCTCACAGTTCATGGAATCAAGCCTTGCATTGGGCACTGCACTGAGCATCGAGCCTGCTTGCGATTCTCTCTTTCTCCCTCTCTTTCTGCCCTTCCTCCACTTGTGCGTGCACACACACACACCCTGTCTCTCTCTCTCTCTCTTAAAATAAATGAATAAACTTTTAAAAAAAGAGAGAATTTAGGACTTTGTGATCTCTTTCTTCAACAAGATATTTAAAATGGTTATAAAGAGTTTATATTAACTTAAGCTAAATTTATTTTTCCTTTAACAAACTTAAGTAGTTAACAGAGGGAGAATTGACTACTTGTGGAAGAGAGAATAAATACAGAGAGGTGGGGCATGAAATTACTTGAATGCATCATGAGATTCAAGAGGTAAAGGGAGACTCTCCCAGGTGTTAAAGCTGCAGACTAATTTTTACACTAACTGGTCAGGTCAGGGAAGAATGCACTTAAAAGAGGAAGAAAAATTTCCATGAGTTCATGAAATGAATAATTAGTCAAAATTCAGTCTTCCAGTACAGAGGGCCTCCCTGTGGAGTTTCATCCACTATTTTCTATTTCCTGCTGACATTTAATAATAAACATTTTTACTAATGGACACTCTAAAACCTACTTGATTAAGCAATAGATGTTCATATAATGACATTTCTAGTTATTAATGGAGATAATTGCCACTTCCATTTTTCGCTGCCTATATTGTCACACATTATCCTTATCTTCACTAATCAAGGAAAAAGGCAGGTACACATCTGTGAATGGTATAAGAAATGAGGGAAATGAGGAACCACATGTCGCTCTACACTGTCAGTTTAGAATTTAAGCAACTTGCTTCATGTAGAATGGAACAAATTTGGGTGAGACCTAGACATCAAGAATCGTAGATTCTGAAACTTAATCCGCAGAGAAAGTATGAAGAATTTAAGGAATTTAGCATAACTATAATTTCTTGATCTTAAAGTGGAAATAGGATGTATTTTATCACTTTATCACTTTTGAACTCCACAAAAATCAGGTTACCAGATTTTAAATTTATGTGTAAGTATAGGTAGGAGATTTGATCCTCATTTCAATGAAAATCATAGCAAATCTAAAAGCTATGAAATTTTTTCTTTAATGAAGCTATTTCCTCTTTCAAGTATAAAATGACCCTGAGTAATGTTTTCAATAAATATGTTAATATTTCTTCTGTGATTAGGCTGTAATAAGCATATACGTTTAAAGATATTTATTATACAGTTTGGTTGTAGAATATTAAAAATTAAAATGATTACATAGAATTCTAAACATCTAATATGGTGGTAGAATGTTTCCACTGGCAAAAATATCTCATAATTTCATTTGCTTCACCTGTATCTTTATAATAAAAATAGCTGTTTACTAAATACTTACCATGTGCCAAGTACTGTGTTTATATGATCTATATTATAACAATGCTAAGAGGTAGATATTAATATGCCCATTTTATTAAAAAATTTTTTAATGTTTATTTTTGAGAGACAGAGAGAGGCACTGTGTGAGCAGGGGAGGGGCAGAGAGAGAGGGAGACAGAATCTGAAGCAGGCTCTAGGCTCTGCTCTGAGCTGTCAGCACAGAGCCCGATGAGGGGCTTGAACCCATGAACTGTGTGATCATGATCTGAGCCGAAGTTGGATGTTCAATTGACTGAGCCACCCAGGTGCCCCTCTATGCCCATTTTAGAAATGAAGAATTTAGGCTCAGAGAGGTTAAGCAACATATGCAAGGGCATACAGCTATGAAGTGATGGAAATAGGATATGAACTCAGGCCCAAAACCAGTCTCTAAATCATCTTATTCAAATGCCACCTTCCTTTTTCACTCACTTTCTCTCTCCTTTTCCTTTGTCTACAAAAAACAGTCACACCATTGCCACTTAAAAAATTCTTCCAGTTATTTTTCAGGAAAATTTTATATTACGGGTAGAAAGAAGACCAAACTAATTTATATCAGCTCTCTCTACTCCCTTCTTATTCCCTCTTCAACCCATGGCCACTTTGTTTTTACACCTGCCACTTTATTGGAAATGGTTTTCACTAAGGTTGCCAATAGCCTCCAAATTGCCCAGTTTCATGGAGATTTTTCAGTTCTTGTCTTACTGGACTTCTGTTTATCATTCTGGAAGCTTTTAGCCTTTGGTTTCTAACACCCCGCTCCCCTGACCCCCTATTCTCTTCCTCCTTTTTGATTATTCCCATCTGCTTCATTATCTCTAGTAAACATTCAAATGCCCAAGAGGTTCAACCGTTAACCCACTGTTCAAATTGGCCAAAGGATCTCTGTGTGATCACAGCCATTTTTACGTAGTCAAATATCACTTCTTCCCAGTGTCAGACATGGGTTCAACATAGTCCACAGGCACCCCCCCATGCACTCAATAGCCCCCCGTACTAAATTCCATTTCAGTGTCTCCACCACCCACCAGGTCACCCCAGCTGAAACCCTGAAAGTTGTCCTTGATTGCTTGCTCTCCACATTCCAACCAATCACCATGATGTTTTGTGAATTTTCCCTCCTAAATATTTCTTGACCACATTCCTTCTCCTCCATTCTCATCACTCCTGTTCTGGTTTGAGCCCTCATTCTCCCTTGACTGCTGCCATGCCATCCTAAACAATGTCCCTGTTTCCAATATGGCTCCCCTAAAATTTATCCTCCGTACAGACATATCTAAAGTGAAAATCCATCTAGCTGTCCCATCAGGCACTTCCAATAAGATAAAGGATCCCACTGGCACTTACTAACCTCTTCGTGATCTGATTGCTGCTTATACCTTTGGCCGCGTCTTTTACAATTTCCTGTCTGAGGCTTTATAGTCCCCCAAATCCAACTGCTGATCTCATGTAAACATCATCCCACCCCACCCCATCTTGGTCTTTGTTTTCTTTGTCTGGCTAATACATATGTATTGTGCAAGACCTGGCTCAGATATTTCCTCTAGAAAGTCTTCCTTTACCTGAGTTTAATGCCACTTTCTATGATCCCCAAATACACTATATATATTGCTGTCATTGCAATTTTAATATTTTAATGGCTTCTGGATCTCCCTCCTTTGCTAAACAGTGAGCTCCAGGGGCTGTAGCACTGGGCCCAACACAGGTTTTTGCTCAGTCTCCTTAACTAGGGCAATAACTAAATGATTAAGTAAATGAATAAACACATGATTGGGTTCAATACACCATTCATCACTTATGTGACCTTCAACTAATTATTAAGGTTATTTGGGTTAAAGTGTCTTCATTCATAAATAGGCATAGTTATTCTGGCTCATCTTGTGATTGGGAGAATAAAATAATCGAGTTTAAATACTATATGCAAAATGTAAAGTATTCTAATGGGCATTTATAAGGCAAGTTGGTCTGAATAGACAATAGCATAATAAGTAAAGCTGTTTTTACTAAAGTTTGCCTTAGATTTTCTTCTTTTACCTCTCCAATCCATATTCTAGGTTTATGGTTTCATGAGTTTATGTAGATAATGCCACTTAGGACCCATGCAAATTCACCACAACTTGTAAACTAGCTTTGAAGAAAAACAATTTAAAATTGCTATTTATTCCTTATTACATTTCAAAATTGATTAATACCAAATTTATGGGGAAAATGAAATTCATTTCAAGGCAGTATATTTATAAATATATATTTAAAAAAATTTTAATGCTTATTTATTTTTTGAGAGAATCAGAGTGTGAGTGGGGGAGGGGCAGAGAAAGAGGGAGACAGAATCCGAAGCAGGCTCCAGGCTCCGAGCTCCGAGCTCCGAGCTGTCAGCACAGAGCCCAATGTGGGGCGCGAACTGACAAACCACGAGATCATGATCTGAACGGAAGTCGGGACGCTTAACCCACTGAGCCACCCAGGCGCCCCTCAGGGCAGTATATTTAAATATTTTAAGGAGTTATTTCATTTCTGTGTTATCAGTCAATTGGATATTTTGCACATAATTCAGCTAATGGCATATCTCACTAGAGGAAAGATTTGAGAGATCTTTTACGTCAAATAAACAAGTACTATTGAATACTCCATAGCAAACAGCCCATTGCAAGTTTGTGATTTAGGTAATTTGCAATTTCCCTCCTTTTCTCCAGACCTTGTGTTAATTTTATGGGCCTTATCCTACTACAAAGCTCTGCATAGCAAGTAGTACTTCAGTCAGAGCAGAGGGGACTTGCCTCACTGTATTCCTTATCAGATCTACAGCAAACCTGGCTATTCACTTGATCATCACCACAACCCTCACTACCTTCCAAAGAACTCCTGAACACAGGGGGAGTTTGCTCATTGTGGATGGCATCTTTTTGTGAGACATTCTATTGAGATGAAGAGTCTCCCTAAGAGTTGTTGAGTTTTAAAATTTTACCTCTGGCAAGAATTATTAAAGATACCACTAAAAGAAAAAGTGCTCTTTAGTAGATACTATTGATATCATTATGTACATAAGACACACTATTAATCATTCTGATCTCATAATTCTTAGATGTTCAATAATGTGAAAATTGTAGTAATTGAGCAGGTATGTCAATTATATGTATATATTTTTAAATGTTTATTTCTGAAAGAGAGAGAGAGAGAATGAGCAGTGGAGGGGCAGAGAGAGAGGGGGACAGAGGATCCAAAGCAGGCTCTGCACACTGACAGCAGTGAGCCCCATGCAGGGCTCGAACTCACAAACCATGAGATCATGACTTGAGGCAAAGTAGGAGGCTCAACGGACTGAGCCACCCAGGCGCCCCCATTATATGTATT
Organism: Lynx canadensis; assembly: GCF_007474595.2. Classification (NCBI taxonomy): domain Eukaryota; kingdom Metazoa; phylum Chordata; class Mammalia; order Carnivora; family Felidae; genus Lynx; species Lynx canadensis. The sequence goes on along the minus strand of NC_044310.1, from coordinate 138,929,122 downwards.
TTTAAAATAACTTTTCATGTGCATGTACAGAAGCACATTTGTACTTCTCTACCTTAAGATGAAATAATTATGATACATAAAACTACATTGTATGACAGGGAAACTGTGTTTCAAACATTATCTACTTGTCCTTACAACATTTACCCAGAACATACTAGAAATACTTGAATAATAACATCCCAAAGTACAACTTCTTGTTATAATTCCAAAGAAAACCTATTACTCCTGCCCCAAGAAAAAAGAATTATTTACCATCACTTTGACTAACAGTTAATTGGATGAAATTACTTACTTGTGTACAATTGGGGATATCTCCTCAGCCCTCCTCCTGAAGGGACAGATTTTTTTTTTTAATTTTTTTTTAACGTTTATTTATTTTTGAGACAGGGAGAGACAGAGCATGAACTGGGGAGGGTCAGAGAGAGGGAGACACAGAATCTGAAGCAGGCTCCAGGCTCCGAGCTGTCAGCACAGAGCCCGAGGAGGGGCTAGAACTCACTGACCGCGAGATCATGACCTGAGCCGAAGTCAGCCACTTAACTGACTGAGCCACCCAGGAGCCCCTGAAGGGACAGACTTTTACTATACTTTTATTTTTTAATTTTTTAAATTTTTAAAAATTAAAAATATATTTACGTATGTTTGTATGTATTTATTTATTTTTTAGTAATCTCTACACCCGGTGTGGGGTTTGAACTCATGACCCTGAGATCAAGAGTTGCATGCTCTCTGACTGAGCCAGCCAGGCACCCCTTGCTATACTTTTAGAAACTACTTAATTGGCAAACATTGAGAGTGTTTCTTTCCCAGTAAACAAGAGGGATGGATATGGAGGGAGTGAGGAAAGAGATGATGAAGAGGGACATCCCACACACAGTACAAATTGTTAAGAAAAGAAAATATTTTCTGTAATAGCTAACTAATTTGGCTTGTCTATAATGATCCTCTTGGGCGATAACCATTAAACTACACTTAGGGAGGCCCTAAGATGGACAAAATTAGTGAGATTTTCTTGTCCCTACGAATAAAACCCAGTAAATTATATACTTGAGAAAGAAATGGCAAAAAAATAAATAAAATAAAATAAAATAAAATTGGTGCTTACTTTCTGTTCCTTTTCCGGGCTCGGCTGTAGGCTTCTAAACCTTCTGTTAGTGTCTTCAACTTCTCGGGCTCCACCTGAGTGAAGGCATGAAGACCAAACCATATTACCCAGACCTGCAATTGTTAACACCGTTTTTTACTTTCCTGCTGTGGGGAGGGAGGCTTAACTTTCACTGCCCTGTCAGGTGTCCTGTCCTTGCTCAAGCCGGGGCTGATTGTGCGGCTCCAGGCTGTAACATCAATGGAAATGAAAGATTGGTTGGCTTTCCAATTGTCAACAGTTTGTAAAGAATGTTTTAAGAACAAAATCTGGAATTTAAATAACCTTCAATTCACAGAATCATATAAATCAGAGATGGTTTGCTTCCCCTACTGCCTGATACCCAGCTACTGCAAATCTGTACTCCAGGAGAAGGGGGACAGGAGCGGTGGTGAGTGAAGGGGGCGGCCTTTGGAGCTGGCAGACGGAAGTTTGAATCTGACCTCCTCGGTTTCTAGCGTGAATAAAACACTCAAATGTTCTGAGCTCAGTTTCCTCCTCTTTAAAATGAGGACAACGATACCTACCTTTCTGCTACTATGGCTGTGATGATTAAAATGCAGCAAGTCATGTTGAACGCAGTCAAGCACAGAGTGGCTATTATTACTTAGGACACGTTGGGTTCTGCAGAGGCCACAATTTGAGTGGGAGGTGGGCCACCTTAGTCCTTACTGGTGTGGAAAGAGGTGTGGCTACACCTTGTGGGCGTGTCCTCTCCCTTCTTGCTTCATCCCTGCCAGCCTGTGTGAAGCTTGCTACTTCTTCACAGTGCTGCCACCAATGGTGGCTGGGGTGTTGGTGGGGGTGGGGAGGTGCAGGCTTTGCCATTCGCCCCCAGTAATCTCTGTCACGGTTCTTGAAGCCACCCCCCACCAAGAAAAAGTTACTAAATAAGAAAACTTGTATGTAACTTGTGAATAAAAAGACCTTTAGAAAAACATTGTTATTTTTTGTCAATCTTAAAAAAAACAAATTTAAGTAAAAACAGTGTTGCTTGCTGTGTAAACACAGCTTCAAGGCAAGTCTTCTCAGCCATCGCTTAGCCCCCCCCCCGCCCCTATGCTACTTTTATATAAAAATTCAAGAAGTTGTCAAAATGCCTCATTGGTAAGACAATAAATACTAAGAAGCAAGGAAATGATTAACTTTTCTCTTGAAATCTTCCTGAGTCATGAATATCATTATTAAGTAATTTTTCTTTGACCCCTTCAAATTGAGCACACAGTAATGGGTAACAAAAGGTTTCATCTCTCAAGTTTGAAAACAGGTATTTCTAACTATTCAGTGAGGAAAACATATAATGAAGACACTTTCCTCTTCACAATTTTGTGTTTTGTCCTAAAGGATGCAAATACACACGACTTCATGGGGGACACCCAATCTCTTGGATGCTAGAAAAGGAGACAATTTTGTTCTAACAGCACTTCACAGGAGCCATGAAGGAAAGTGTCTTGTTGAAATAAAAAAGGAAAGGGAAGGGAAGGGAAGGGAAGGGAAGGGAAGGGAAGGGAAGGGAAGGGAAGGGAAGGGAAGGGAAGGGAAGGTGCCTGGATACATTTTCACATTTCATGTTAGAAAAGAGGCTTCATTTTGTATTTACTCACATGAAGAGCATAGGAAAGATATTTCACACATTAATTTATGTAATCTATAGCTAATTCCACAGATATTTAAATAACCTCCTTTGGTAGTAGGAAGGAAGCTCTCTTGTAACATAAACTCATATTAGACACGAGTCGGTGTAGTGAAAGATCTCAGAAGGGAATGATGCAAAGCAACAGAAAGCGGATTCACAGTGAAATAAAGCAAGACACCAACATGAAGACCTACCCCCTTGGTCTTAGTTCCTCAAAGTTAAGTTAAAACTATTTTTTAAACCTCAGTTTTTATTTTTAGTTAAAGAATAAGGGGTAATAAAAACATTTCTTGTGCGTTTATTACGGGAAAGGTACTCTTCTATCATTTAATATGGTAATACTGCAAACTAGTATTATTTTTGTTGTTTTACACATGGGACTCAGTGAATTTAAGTAGCATAGCCAGCATTGAAACTCAGGTCTGACTGCAAAGCACTCAACCTCTCTCCACCATACCAACTCCAATATACATTGAAGTATACAGTCATTTAAACACCCACTCCCCCACCACAGATATACCAAAAAAATAGATCAAATTAATTTAAATCAAATTACATTTTTACAAAAATTTAGATAACACATGCCTAAATTTATCTTTTAAAATTTTTTATGCTTGGATAATTTTCTGGTAATTTTGCTGAACTAATACTCTTCTGTGATTTTTTTTACCCCATTTAAATCGCCTGTAAGGCTGTAAGGTACTCCATAATGAACTATATTATTTATAAAGGATTCAATGACCTTGACACAGAAAGCAATGATGGTGCTTTCCAAAACTAAATATAAATAAGATACACATCACTGTTTATTTCTGATTTGACAAGATCATACATATCCAGAGGTAAATGTTTAGTTTATTTTGTTTCAGAATTTTAGTAGTCTACTGGATTGTGAAATATATGAGGAGTGTACATTGTTTGTAGGGAATTATTCATACACTTATGCAATATTCAAGAAACTGTTTAAAGATACTGCTGTCCCCTCAGATGGTATCAGAGAACAAAATAAATTCAATTTCTAGTCAAATCGAAATCATATTTAATGATTTAATGAATACTCCCTCATAAATTACTTAGCTGACTTGTAAATGAGGAAAATACTGAGAAATCAAATACATAAATGCAACATTAAAAAGGAAAAACACAAATATTTTTATAAAACTTACACTGAAGGAGCCAGTAATTCAAGACACTTAATACTTTGATCTGTAATTATAACCTTATGTTCCTGTATAGTCATAAGTCAGAAGTTCCATAAATTATTTAACTCTTATCTTGGTGAGAAATCAAGGGAGGACTTTATAATGTATCTTTCCTCATAATGTGCCCCATATTCTTACTCAAATAAGGATGATGTGAATAGTAATGACCAACATTGAATAACTCTCTTCACAGATGTCAGTTGAGACTTAGAAAAAATTACCAGAATTTATATGTATTTATAGTTCACATATTACCTCATGTATAAATATACACATATACTGAGTATTTTTTTGACTCCTAAAATCCTCCTTTCACTCATTCATATTCTTTAGACATCACAATTCTTCAACACAAATAGTTCTATAGCCTGTTTGTTCAGTATGGTTGTAAATATACCCAGAAACATACCCACATACTCTTATAGGGAGGAAGTTTCAGACTTCTCTGAACAAACCTGAATCTCGGTTGCTGTTTTTGTTCATGAGGCACACATTAAAATTTGGTAATTTAATTAAGTTTGATTTGGGGTCAACATGGTAGCATGTAGTGTATCGTAGAGGTAACTTAAATCTACAACAGAGGGAGACACAAACCTTTAAGGGAGCCAAACTGACCCTCTGAAAGTGAGGTGGGGTATATGTTAGAACCTGGATCAAAGATCTTAGATCACTTTTTTTTTTTGACGTTTATTCATTTTTGAAAGACAGAGAGCAAGAATGGGGGAGGAGCAGAGAGAGAGGGAGACAGAGAATCCAAAGCAGGCAGCACAGAGCCCAACGCGGGGCTCAAACTCACAAACTGTGAGATTATAACCTGAGCTGAAGTCGGACGCTTAAACAACTGAGCCACCCAGGAGCCCCTTAGATAATGTCAAAATTTCCTGCAAGCTTGAAACCTGGTAATGGGATTGCATTTCTTGGTGATTTACTTGGCTCCTACTTAGTGCTGAGGCAAAGCTGTTCCACAAAGGTCAAAGGACAGAGTACAAGCCACATTCCAGATTTCCTAAGACAGACAGGACAGCTGAACTCAAACCCGCTCTTCATTCCTTACATTTCATCCAATTTTTACAATGTCCTCAGCTCCTGTTATTGGGGAATGGTATTGTGCACAGAGTACCAAGCTTAGTTTAGGAGACCAGACTGGGTGCCTGGCTTAACTGCCTGTCATTTGTGTTCTTAGGAACGCCACTTTGCTGAGTGTCAGCTCCCTGGCCTGTAAAATGGGGATGGTTGTGCATCTTTATGGGTCATTGAGAGAATCTAAAAAGATAATGAAGACGACGGTGCTTTAAAAACACCAAAGTGTCATTGGTGGCACGTGAAACAGGACCAACCTTTAAACACTTTTAATAGTTATATATTCATATGTTTATATTAGAAAAATACAAAGAACATTATACCTGTGATTTCACACATATTATATCTTAGACTAAGACTGAAGGAGTTATTTAAAAAGTGGCTTGAATGGTGCCTAGTTCATAATAGGAGTCCAAAAAGCATTTGTTGAATAAATAAATAAAGGAGTAAGTGAATTTGAATAAAGTTTCTAGCTAAGTGTTCTTACAGGTAGCATGCAACTTTGGCTGAAGCCTGGGAAATACAGCTCTGAAGCAACAAGCAAATATGAGGCATTTATCAGGTTCGTTATTGTCAAACATTTATTAAACAGTAAATATTAAAAAATATCTTCAACCTGAAAAAGTCCTGCTAACCTAAGGGCGATATTTCAGTATTTTTTTTTTAAAGAATGGGAATTAATGATAAAGAAATACTTTGGAGTAAAGAGTTGACTCACCTGTGACAGAAGGATGAATCTAATTTTCCATCAATCGTACTCGTGGAAAAATCCCTAAAGCGAATCCCATTGTTCTTCCAAATGAACTAACCAAATACACATGAACAATTTTTGCCAGTAGCATTATCTGAGGTTGTGTGTGTGTGTGTGTGTGTGTGTGTGTGTGTGTGCATGTGTGTTTCCTTTCTTCTTCACTTTGGAAGCAGTGTTTTTAAGTAGTGGAAAAGTATACTACAGGACTAGAATAAATCTATTCTAAATGTACAACAAATTTCACGTTGATCTGCCACACATAAATGGAATTAAATGGTTTGTGTGAGCTCATATTTCTAAAGCAGGACTGTTTAAAAGTTCACATCACAGAAACACGCATTGGCCTCAGACTAACTCTATGAACACTGTGCTGACAAGCTCGAGGACACTGTGTGGGTCTCAGCTATCTGCAAATGGAACTAGGCCTCTTTAGCCTTGTTTAGGGAAAAAAGGTTACAAAATTCCACAATTCACTTCAGTGATGTTTACAGTCTCACCCGAGGTTTTACTTTGCTTAGTCTTTTTGCTAATATTCACATTTTTGGTCTTCTCTACTTCTTCATTTTTATTATCCTCCAAATTTTGACCAGGCACTAACTTTGTTAGCCTGGATTTTATCTTGCACAGAACTTTCCCAAAACTACTTTCCTCCCTTTTCAAGGAGATTCTGTTGCTACAGAGTGTTGATGGTCCTGCCACCTCACCAGCCACAACGCAGCCCAAATACTGTGGTTGGTGACGGGGTGTGGAGACAAGGACTCATTTCCAACTGTAGTTAAGAAAATATATAAGGCAAAGGTAATACACAAAGAACACTTTCGACAGAGAATAATAGTACTAAAGAATACAAATAGCTAATTCTGATAATCAAGCACAGGAAGCTGGTTCTTCAAAGTAAAATGTTTAAACTTCGCAAGAAAACTCAAACTTAAGCTATACATTCCCAAAATGCGACGGTAAGCTGTCTTTATGTTTCACACTGTCAAAATATGTGTGTGTGTGTGTGTGTGTGTGTGTGATAGTCACCTGACATACAGAAAGTGTATTGTCCTCAAATAAGTTTAGTTATGAGTTTTAATAATAAATGATGAGTTTTGCCTCATTTGAATGACTATTCAGAGAATTATTTTTATCTCTACCTGCCAAATATAATCATGTGAAAAAAGGCAAAGTGTAATTCTAAAGACAGAACCCTACCCACTGCTATTAAAAACATGCCTTTATTTGGTCATGTAGTGTGGCACTGAAATGTAGAACTTTTCTGGGTAATCAGGAGGTGTCTCTACCTGTCCACCAACAACCAATGTTTCATTGAAAAGAAACATTATGGTGCCAATCTAGAAATAAATCCTTTCCTAAATTTGGCTCAAGGCAGAATACACATTGAATGTAAGAGCAATGACATGAAGACCAATGGGAAATGTTCAAGAAGAGTAAAATTTATGTACTAAAAAAAGAATTTTATTATTTGATTATTACTTTGACAGACAATACTTATAGGCTAGTTAATGTAAGATCAGAGATGGCAGATGATAATTTCAAAATATAGTTTAGAAAACAGGAGCACTTTTCCCATTTTTAAATAATGACTGAAACAAGTATATAAAGACACCCATTTCCCCCACCCCAGTTTCATAGACTCAAAATGTAAGTTTTGAGTGTGTACATCATGGTGGAGGTGGAGAGGTGTAATGCCAGCCGAAGCCACTTCCCTTTCCAAGAATTCCCTAATACTGTGCCAAGATCTGGCAGTGCGCCTCTCCGGCTATGATGATGTACTGGAGCCCAGCACTGAGGGCTTATTCTTGGCCACTGAACCTTAAACTATAAAGGATTTATGGTTCAGAGAGAAACTTGCATCATTTATTTAGAAAAAGTATAAATATCTTTCAGGCCATACTTCATGACAAACTGGTAACTGAAGGAAAGAATGTAGCAGAGGGTTAAGGAGATGAATGCTACTTTCTGAGTGGTGTAATACCAGGCACAGGATATTCTCTAGTGTTGTCACATAGCTTCAGTATTGGGGCAGTATTCTGTAGGGGCGATTCGGTCCAACTTTCCATGGACTGTTAAAAATCTCTACTAATTAAAATTGTTGTATATGTGGGGGTGGGGTAGGAAGGTAAAGGAAGAAAGTCTGAGTTGGTAGTTTTTAGCAACACTGTTGGGAGGGACTTTGAAGCTTTAAAATGCTTCCAAGTAGAACTCGTGCTTGAAACGAACAGCTAATAACAACTTGTAATCTGATACGCCAATTTGTATGCGATGTGCTGAACTTGATTAACAAATGGTTATAAACTATTTCATCCATTAAACATATATATTATAATCCTCTCACCCTCAACCTGGTTAGTAAATCTTTTATTCATGGATAATGCATAGGTAAACAATAACTAAAGTCAAATTACCACAATTCCACGGTGGTGAAATCCAAATTAATAAGGTTGTCTAACATAAAACAACAACAACAAAACAAAAACAAAAATAAAAAACCACAAACAATGATATGAAAAAAAAAATGGGCAAGGAGGCTAATTTTTACTGAGCCTCATTTGAGTGTTGGATAATCTACTTATGGTATCTCATTTAATTCTTAAGACATTATTTTGAGTAGGAACTGATATTCCCACTTGGGGGGTGAGGAGATTGCAGCTTGGGTGATTAATACAGCTACCCAGCATCATTTAGGAAACTGATGACCCTGGGATTAGGCTCACGTGAGAATGCCCAAAGCCTATACCTCTTTCTGCCACACTCTGCTTTCTCTCTAGTTCTCTGTAGACTATGTTCATAGAGTACTTGATGTTTTGAAATAAAACCTCTTAGGAAGCAATCTCAAAAAGTGCTGAACAGTTCTAATGCATTATTAGTAATTCTGTTACATTTAATATCCCACCAAAGATTAAAAATGCCTTTCTAAGACCATAAACTGACCAGGTCATTTACTATGACAGTTGGCTAAGGTATCAACCTAAGGACAACGTGGACATCTCAGCCCTAGGCAGACATCAGTGCTCCAGTCACAGCATTGATCTGTTGGTCCAGAGAGGACCCACACAACCTGAAAACAAGATTGATGCCCAGCTTAATTAATTACCATAATTTTTTTTTTCTTTTTACTTTGCTTGCTTCTGAAAAGAATTTGAAGTGGTTTGCTGAGAACAAAGACTGCAACAGAAAATAAATGATAGGTTTGTGGGATGTGGGGGTGGGGAGAGATAAGATAATAAATCTATTCTAACACTTGAGTTAACATACACTTTATCTGGAGGGATCTGACAGAATCTTGGATTAATTTACTTTGGTGGACATGGAAATAGTATGAAAAACTGAGAAGCTAAGAAGGTTTAAAATGATAACGTGTAAGAAAATTGGTTACCTAACCTTTTCTTCTGAGATACTACAAAGATAAACACTAGGGGATGTGGTCCTAACATTCCACATTAGCAAGGTGGAATCAATTAGATTTTCCTATAATAAACAAATTGTTTATGGAGTCAGTCTCTATCTTTCTCTCTTGACTTTATTAAAATGTCAGCCTTTGCTACAGTATATAGAAGGAAACCTAATGCATTGCTTATCTTTTTAAAAGCAGAAATCTGATTATTAATGCACAAGACTTTATTTGTCCAGCATTGCTGAGGACTAAGGGGTTCTATGTAAATAAAATTTACATCATGACTGGTTTGTTCACCGGACTAAGAGTACACATTTTAAAAATGTTTTACTGGAAATCTTTTCAAATAGAATCATGCTTTGTCTTACACAGATATTGAACATAGTTTAATTTTTTTCTTGATGAACCAGAATCATCAAGACATCAAGGAAAGGCCATTTGGCTTGAAGTCAGACAGACTTGTGTTTGAAATTTCGCCTTTCCTGGTCTTATACATTGAGAACATTGGCTTTCGGGGGCATCATTAAATAAGCTATGAGGAAGCCCTTCCTTTGTTTTGTGAACTATAGAAGAAAAAACAGTGTTTGTGAAACAGCACTTTGTTTTGTTTTTTTTTAATGTGCAAAAGTGAGGTAGGTCCTGAAAAGACCAGAGATTTTTAAAAATGTTATGTGCCCTAGAGCTTCTAAGGCTGTTATACCTTACTTTTTAATGATAGATAAATATTTCATGTGTTATCATTAATATTTCATTATATGTTTTCAATTTTGCACCTCTAAATATATGCTTTACATTATTTTTTGTGAATTACTAAAAATATTTTTAGCGTATCATGATATCAAGGTTTTCATACTAAGGTTGTCAGAATGCCAACTTACAATGTCAGGCAGTGGGGAAGGACATTTGAATTGACAGAAATGTTATGCTCCCTGTTAGCAATTCATCTATTGCCTATAATAAGGAAGAAGAATCTGGATATTTTAAACACTTACAATAAACATAGTGAGTGAAAACCAGGTGCTTATTCAAATGCAGCAAAATAAATGTTTCTTGGACTCTTAGATAATGATTTTTTTAAAAGTGTATCTCCCCAAACATTAGTGAGCAACTCAGTCCCAGGAGTTTGCAAACACACACTAACCAGAAGATTAGGACCATTGTTTAATGTGAAATGTGTTAAAAGTACATGCCTTTATTCTCCTGAGGACATGAAGAGATATTTAGACAAGGCATTTAGGACAGGAAGAATGTTTCCAGGAAAGGGAGGCCATAATCTTTTTTTTTAGCTAAGCTTTTTGTAAAATGGCACCTAAAAAGACGTGGTTTCATTTGCACAGAGATTGTAAAACAGTTCAGCATCTACATTTTAAATTTGTAGCAGTCCATTTATATTATAAAAGCCCAATTTTGCTGTTTCTAATTACTTTTTGAATAAACTGTCAAAAGTATTTAGGTTTATCAACCTAAAGAATGTTTTGTCTGGTCTCAGAGAGATTAGAGAATAAAATGTTTTGTGAACAGGAGTATGGAATTCATTTTCTTATCAAACGTAGAAACATTATGCCCAGAGCATATCCTGACAAGTATATATTAGGCATTATAAGCAACGGGTTTAAGGACCTCCTGGTCATTTGGAGAAAGACAATCTTTTTATTGTGCTGGCAAAAATGTTTTTGGTTTCCTGCCATTAAACCTAAGTGCCAGTGGAAGTTTGAGCAGAGTTGAAAATAGCTTTATATAATATACTCTTTAAGAGAATAATATATATTTGTAAGAGTAATTTTTATTTCCTAAGGAGATGAAAAATTACGTTTCTTCATTACATGTGGGGAATGTGCATAATTATCTCCTCCTGGTCAGATATAAATTTTTCTATCTGCTTTGAACATTCTGCATATTTCTTGCCTCGTGAGCCAATTCTACCATTGTGAGAGGGGGTAAAACCCAGAAGACCCCTACTAATTTCTTCTAAATTGAATGGTAGTTTCATGGAGAAGTTTTCATTTAATTTATATGATCAGATTGTGTTAAGTAGAACCAGACTGTGGGGTTAAACATTTCCATATGTTATAAAGGCCCAGAACTTTTCCTGAAAGGAGACACCATTCTGAACACAGACGTTACCTGTGGCTTCCAGAAATGGCTGCAATTGCACCCTGGTTTGGCCCTCTCCTCAGCAGTATGTGTCACATGCGAGCACATGGAGGAGACGCTGTCCCCCGTCTTCCTGTTGCCCTACCTCTGCCACACCCGTGGACTCCAAAGGTCACCAGATTTTTTTCCCAGTTATTGCTACTTGCCTTCATCCTCTGGGTATGGAATGAAGAGTTAGATAAATGCAGGGAAGGAAGGCAGAATTAACAAAACTCTGGAAATCTGGTTCCTAGGTTACAGGCCCTTGTGGAATCTACGAATGCTTCACAACTCACCCCTTGATAGGACATTTTGGTGACTATAACCATCCCCTCTTCATTTTATGCTCCAGAAGTTTGTGAGACCTCAATGAGTCATGAAGAATCCTAATTTCAAATCCAAAGAATCCAAAGTGATGATAACATAAAATAACAATTGACATCTGAACAAAGGTTAGTATTTGACAATGGATAAAGATTGGTATACCTTCCCTTCCTCGGGGCTTTGTTGACATGAATTGTGAACGTCGTCTTCTCTTACTAATTTTCCAGGCCAAGAAGTGAGTCCTTTGATTTGGCCCCAGACCAAGTCGCCAACGTTGAACGTCCTTGGCCTATAATGTATCAACTCATTTGAAGAAGGGGAATCTGGATTCCTTAGGTCATCTTCACTACTAATGCTCTTAGCGTCTGAAGGGCTAGGCACACACCCATTAATGCTTTTGGCATTAAAGTCTCCATTGTAATGGATGTAGTCTTTGACTAGAGAATTTTCCAAACTATTTGAGGAGCTTGGAGATTGCTCCTCTAGGACCAGGTCTTGCCTTGTAGTGCCCAGCAGCTCTCCAAAGCCCCGACTCTGTCGAGGTCTGTTCCCATTAATGTGTGCGCATCTTTCCACAGTGTTCTCTAGTCTCTCCTTAAAACTCATCATAGTTCTTTTGTAGTTATTATACCTGAAATTTTCCTCCAGAATTTTATCCCCTTGACAGTTTCTTGGTGGTAACAATACTGGGTGCTGTTCCCCAGGCAGAAATGGCAGTGTGGAGACATTGTTGGACCTTTCGTGACAAGGACTACTGTGGACATGGCCTGGATGATCTAAGAACTCCTCACACTTCCACCTGTTTCGCTCCCCTCCAGGGCTTTGCTCCCCATCCCACTGTTTTTTGGATGTGTGGCAACTTGCTGACTTGAAATATTCAAACCCATCTCCTTCATTTGAGTTCTTCCCATGGTCCAGATTCCTGGGCAGCCGAGCCCCTCTTGCATTCCTTAGCCTACCATCATGATCGACACTGCCCATGTTTCGTCCATGAATGACTGCACTGACAGCACTGGGGAGACTTAATGGGTCACCAATCGAGGCAGTGAAGGCACTCATGGCACTCAGAGCTGGAATGGGGCTGATCTGAGTTGTACTGTTGACTGCAGTGGTGATGACAGCCTGCACTCCTTTGCTGGCTGCATCAACCACTGCTTTGTAAATGGCATCCACAGAAGCATCGCCTGGGCCGCCCACAATGAGGCCGTCCTTCACCTGCTGACCAAGAGATGAGTCAATCCTCGGCTGCAACTCACAAGATGGATCTTGGAAAGGTGGAAGTGGGGTGTTTGGATTCTCAGGAAGAGCTGTGAGCCCCGGCTGAGTGCTTATTCTTTTGTTTAGGAGAGCTGCATCTTCCTGCATTCTCACCTTGAAGAAACAGACAGGAAGCAATGAGAGAGAGAAAAGTCTTTAAAGACCTCAAAGAGAAAGACCATATTTTTAAGATTTGCCAAAATGCAAACAAACATAACAAGGAAGGAAATATAAAGGAAGAGCAAGGCTCAAACATGAAATAAAAAGTCACTGTTTACAAAAGCTTGTGTCCTGATTATATTTGGGTCCCATTTCTTTGGTTGAAATCATTTCACAGATTTTTTTTTTTTTTAAAGAAATCATCATTACCAAACATTCTTTAGCAAAGTTACAGGTGAGGTGGTTGGACACAAACTGTTTTCAGGTGATGACTCCACCTATTTACCTGTCATTACAGGTTTTGCAACTTGGAATTCAAAGAGAGAAACAAGTCCATCACCAGCACTGCTCGAATTACAAAGGGAACCAAATTTTGAAAAGGATTTCTCACTCACTTATATTTCTACTGAAATACAACTGAGCTCCCTCCCTCTCTCTCTGTCTCTCTCTCTCTCCATATATATATATATATATATGATATATATATATATATATATATGAGATATATATGATATATATATATATCATACTCTTTTCATAACAACAAAATGTTTCTGATATGACACTATTTTTGAAGGTTTTGGATAGAACAGTGACACCTATTCTTCAATCTTACCTGGCTACTGGCTGGGGGACACCCCTCTGCTGTCAACAGTGTCAATGTCTCTCTAGAGATGTGACTGTTAATTGGAAGAAATGAAGGGAGGGAGTGCCCACTAGGTAAGAATATGCATGTTCAGGACAGGAAGGATGATGCAGTTTGAAAAAGTCCCCAAGGTTATTCTAATTTCACCAACCCCACCTAAGAATTGCTGCTTCAGACCCTTGACACTTCAATTTTTCCCCTCAATGATCTCTCCCTTCTTGTCTTCACATCCTTTTTCACTAACCAGAACCTGGGATCCATCAGCGTATCAACCACTCTCTTGTTTTTCTTCCCCTGTCTACACCTACCAGATAAAATCTCAATCTGGGATCATTTTCACTGCCTGCTTATCTGTATCCACAGTGAGGTTGCTGAGTATCTGTCTAGGAATTCAGGGTGTTCAACTGCAGCTGGGGGCTTATTGTTCTCATCAATCCAGTGACCCTCTAGTTAGGTACCATTCTCTTTCACAGCCATTCAAATCTTCATCCACTTCTTGAAGCTGGCTGCTTACCATCTCTAGCACTATTCTTAGCTGATAGCCTTACTTAACAGAGAAAATGGAGTTCATAAGGTTAAGAATTCTCATAGTTCTTATATTCTGCTACTCTCTGACCCCTGGCAGGACACACTTCTCTGCAACTATCTATGCCCCCAATCCTACCCTGCTTCCCAGCGTAAGAGAGCCCTCTTCTGCTCTCTGAAGGTAAGTCCTTCATTTATGCCCTGGATCCCAAGGCACTCCTCAGGGATCTTACCTCATCCATTATCCCTTGTCTTCCTTATGTTCAATCTTTTCTACTTTTCATTTTCATTTTTATTTTTCCTTTAGCATACAACCATGTGCATAGCTTCCATATTCTAAAAGTTTGCATTCAACCTACGTCTGTTTCTCTTATGTTCTTCCTAGTCACGTTTTTGAAAGAGTAATCCATACTCTTTAATCCTAACCTTTTCATCCCTCCACCCACTGCAATCTGTCTTGTGCTCCCATCACCCCACCAAAACTGAATTCCACCATCACTGGTGATGCCCTAAATCTAGTGGATTTTCTTCAGGCTTTATCTGCTTGTTTGAGATTCTCAGTGACATGGCTGAGCACTTTCTCTTCCCTTCTAAATTTATTTTATTCCACAAGATGTACATGAACATTTTCTCATTGTCAAAATAGATAAAATTTTCTTTATCACTACTCCCCACCCAAATCTGACTTTCCCATCCCACTCTGATCCCATTTTTTTTCTCAGAAGTAATCAGTGCTGGAGAGCATCCTTGCAGACACTTATTTTTAATACATTAAGGTGTTTAGGTGTATAGCTAATTTTCTTTCTTTCCTTCCTTCTTTCACATAAATGGTTTTGTACTTTAGTATTGTTCTATAATACTACAGTATTGAAGCCTTGCAATCTTGTGGATCTTTTCAAATCAGTTATATAAATATACCTAAACCTACTAGTACTAGAAAGATGGATATACCAAAATATATTTAATTATTTCCCTACTGATAGACACTTAAGTGGCTTCTAATTTTTGCCACCACAAATCACGTTGTAATGAACATTCTGGCATGTGCCCTTTTGTTCACATTTGAAGATTTCTCTAAAATAGATACAAAGAAGTTGAACTTCTGGGTCAAAGGGTATGTATATTTATTTTTTACATTATTTTTGAAAAATGCTTATTTTTGAGAGAGAGAGACCATGCACGGGTGCGGGGGTGGGAGTGGGAGAGAGAAAGAGGGAGACAGAGGATCTGAAGTGGGCTCGTGCTGATAGCAGGGAGCTCATTGCAGGACTCACACTCACAAACCACAAGATCATGACCTGAGCCGAAGTTGAACGCTTAACTGACTGAACCACCCAGGCATCCCAAGGATATGGGATGGTAACCACTCAGGCATACCCAAGGATAGGTATATTTAAAAACCTGATAGGGGCACCTGGGTGGCTCAGTTGGTTAACTGACTGACTCTTGCTTTCAGCTCAGGTCATGATCTCACAGTTTGTGGGTTCAAGCCCCAGGTTGGGCTCTGTGCTGACAGCACTGAGCCTGCTTGGTTGGGATTCTCTCTCCCTTTCTCTCTGCCCTTCCCCTGTTGGCTCTCTCTCAAAATAAATAAAAGAAACTTAAAACAAAAACCCTGATAAACTGTCAAGTTACCTGGATTTGTATCAGCATACAATCTGTATCAGCATACAATCAGACCAACAATATCTCTAAAAGTCAGCAAGGACTATCAATCAATCTGATTGACACATGAATGTTGTAATTTATCTAACTCTGATTACTCTTTTCATATGTTCATTAATAATTTATTTTTCATTTTCTGTTCATATCTATTGCTCATTTTTCTATTATCTATTTCTATTTCTATTATCAATTATCTTTTTTCTTCCTGATTTGTAGGAGCTCTTTTTGTGTAATGAATGTCGATTACTTGCCATTATTATGCAAGTATTTTCTGCCAGGTGCCACTTGTCTTTAACTTTGTTTAAAATGCCCTTGATCATATGGAGATTTTAAAGTTTTATGTATTCAGCATTATTACTTCTTTTCTTTTTGACCTCCTGATTTTGTATCTTACTAAAAGAACCTTCTCTGCCTCAAGATTATTAAAAAAAATCTGTATTTTCTTTTTATATTTATTAAGTGTCATTCTTTCCATCTAGATCCTTAATCTATCAGAAATGTATTCAGCTTGTAAAGGTAAAGGAAGGCGATGTGGCTGAAGCCAGGGAGAGTGGTGAGGGCAGGACTGGAGAGTCAGGCCAAGCTGGCATGTTAAAGATGTAGATTTCAGTCAGGAGAGCAGTGGAAACCACCAAAGGGTTTAAGAGGATCATATGATCAGTTTTTACTGTCCACTCCAAAAGGACCACTGAGAGGGCTCAGTCAAAATAAAATAACCTTCACACAAAAGACTGGAATGTTTAACAATAGTCATTCTTGGGAAATAATAGTAAGTGGACGTGAGAGGGCACATGACCTCCTTTTTCTGTCTCTTCCCCCCAGTTAAGTATTTTAACAGACCTAGACATTGTTTACTATTTGAATAACCCAGGGAAGGAGAGTACCTGAAAGTTCTGAAACAGACAAGCCATAGGGTTACTGTTAGCCGGGCAAGGAATTGTGGGCTGTCCTTGAAATGCTTGCAGGTTCTGGTACCCCTGGAGAAGTTGCTGCTGCGGCTGCTGATTTGGAGGAAACATCTGATTGTTGTTTAACAGCGACTGCAGATGAGTCAGTTGATGGTTATTCAATGTATTGTTTATTGAGGACATGTCACCTATAGTTTGAAAAACATAAAATGTAAGTCAGTGTGACTCTTCAGAGATCCTATGCCTATCTATGCACCTGAGGATTCCTGAAACAAAAACTGAAAACTGCACTTGGCATGGTCATTCTTTTCTCTTTTTCTCATCAATGTCTTACTAAGTGGTAAACAGAGAGTATTATTATTAATTAATTTTATCTTTCATAGTTAGTTTTTTGACTTTATGTCCTGGAGACACTACTTAGTTTTTGCTCTATCCATTAGCCAATCATTATAGATTGAGCTTCAGTGTTATAAACTCCTTGATATTATTTTTGTTACAGCACCTAAAACTAAAGGTGGAAATTAATCGTAAAATGTTTTAGTAATCATAAGTATCTGAGCGAATTATTAAAATGAGTGGATCTGATCAGGCCTTATTAACAAAATTTAGTTCTCATGCCACAGTCATCAATAAATACCACCAAATAAAATCAGATTTGGCCAAGGAATATGTATATTGTTTTTAAGTAAAAGGTTGGTCACCTAAAATTAAAACTGTAAAGAAAGCTAATAATACAAAAGAATTCATTGCCATAATCATTAAAAATGAATATTATTAAATCAGATGGGATTAGTCAACAACTAAGTTCATATTCATAATTCAAAATTAACTTGTTTTAAAATTACATTGAAATTATCTTGAAGACAATGCCATTGAAATTGTCTTGTAACTCGAAATATGTAAACCTGTGATGTATTTTAGGTTATTTAACTATTGATTTTGACACCAAATAGAACTAATAAACTATAGCAACTAGTAAGCTATAAAATTAGTAAACTATATTCTAAAGGTGTCCATAAAATCTGGAAACATTATTATTAATTTTTAGGTACTGCAGATGCCCTTTTGACAGTGTTATGTGTATGTGCCTCTTTCCAGACTTTCTGGATAGATCTCTGCACTTAATATTATAGCTATCTGCATTAGTCAGTTGGATATACTTGCATTATTTTCTAACTTTTTTGCGATAGAATAATATACGTGAAGGATTTTGTTTTTAAGCCACAAAGTTCTAAGGAATTATACTGGCTGAGGAAATCTAACAGCAGCTATTGAGACTGTCTGTTTCCTTGAACTTGAGCAGAATTTATCTTTGGATGTTTTTATGCCTTGTTTCTTATTTTGCTGGATAAGCATTTACTTTCGTTTATGTAGGGGTCACCTGGAAGAAACACTTCCTCAAACAGTTTCCATCCACAGTGCAGCCGCTCATACTAACCCTGTGATGCCACACCAACTAAAATTCAAATAAGAGTTATTTTTATGATGGGCCTGTGCTTTATTGTTTGGAAAATAAGACTCTACTTGGCTTAAGAGAATGATAGGTAGGTTAAGTTTAAGTGGCATCAGAATTAGAAGATCAGAGAAAGCAGATTAAAATGTTATTCAGTACTGCTAGAATAGGGGAAGAGGAAAAAGTCATTTTCATGTTTGTATAACTATGGGTGTGTGTGGGTGTTATTATATTTAGTTCCTTAAGCAAGCTGTGACATAACAAAAACATTTTTAAAAATAGTGTGACAAAATGGAGTTTTTAAAAAGGAGAAAATAGAATTAGAAAAACGTTTCTTTTGTAAAAATTTGTGAAAAAATTTAACTTACCAAGCAGACCTGTCCCCAGTAGAGGGTTAAGTAGCTGTGGCACCACAGAGTTACTGTTGAGTTTAGCTGGACCAGGTGTATTCCCAGCATTATTAGATATATTCAGCAATGTTTCTGCCATTGACACCACTGCTGTCCCACCAAGTGTTGAGACAGTCAGTGCTGCCACTGCTGATGATGTAGTGGTTGTGGTAGTGGTTGCCTGGGAGGAAGTTGCTATGGAAACCTCTGGATGATTAGCGGTGTTGGCCGATGCTGAGTTCAGGACACCTCCCAACAGCTGGGGATTCAAGGCCATTAATCCTGAGGCCCCAGTGACAGCTGGGAGGAACAGGGGGTTAAAAGTAGTGTCACTGACTGCAAAACTCGGTAAAGGGTTCCCCAGGGGGCTGGTTAAAAGGGTCTCAGCTCGGCTGTTCTCTGACTGATTGCTTGGCAAATGGTCTGGTGGGTCTGTCATCTGTGTTAATGAGGGTAAAGGGGTATTTTGCTGTTGCAAAAGATCTGAGATGGTCAGATTGAAAGATGGCAGGGGAAGCATGGCAGCTGCTTGGGCTTGGTTCTGAAGCAGGGCTGCTAAGAGCTGAAAGTGAACAGGCTGCAATACCTGCCCATCCATGTCACCGGAGAGAAAAGCTAAAGCAGCGTTTACATTCGGGTTGAGAAAACCTAAAGGGTGGAGGTTGATCTCAGACTTGCCTTCTCCTGCTGAAGGCTGGAGGATATTTAATAGATTCTGGTTTAGGAGATGCTGTTGATTCACTGGCAAAGAGATAGGTAGAGAACTGAGGAGGCTGGGGTTCAAGGGGTGTGGAAGATGGTTGTTTGAAGTGCTGTTGGATGGAAAATGAAGTGCGTGCTCTTGGCCAACATAAGGAAAATCACTCCCAATAGGCAGCTGACTCTGCAGTGGGTTTCCAGCTGCGGTGGTAACTATGACGCCATCTTGAAGAACAGATGTTGTCTTTGTGATGGCAGGGTGGCTGGTACCAGCTATGGCTATGGAGGATGATGGTCCTGAACCGCCTAAAATGAAGAAGAAGAAGAAGAAGAAGAAGAAGAAGAAGAAGAAGAAGAAGAAACACTTATTAATTATGGACGTTAAAGAAGACAACCCCATAAAAATACATTAAGGTATATTTCAATTAATTTGTTACACACCACCTTTGGGAATTTAAATCAGATTAATTGTAATCACTGTTTAATAACACTTAAATTTGGCACTGTTTAATAACACTTAAACTTAACTCTATACTTCCTCATCTACTTTGAAAATAGGTATATTGAAGAAGTTTAGAAATATTAAAAAATATTAAGAAATAGCTAACTATTCTGTCAAATAGCTTGCTTTTCACAAAGTGGACAAGGTGATGAAGACAGGGCAATCTGTGCTGTAGCTGGTAGACAAAGGTAACAAGGCTTTATTTTTCAAAATATATTTTCATTTAAGAAAATGTTTTTGGTCTTTATTTATAACACTACCTTCCTTTTAGTGAAAAAAAAAAACCCTAGAATATACATGAGAGTATAAAACAAAATAAAAAATACCTATGGAGATAACTATTAATATTTTAATGTGTAGTTCTGCAGGCTTTTCCCACCTGTATGTATATACATATGCAGACATACATACACATATTACATATTTTAACAAAAATGGAATCATGCTGTTTTGTAACCTTTTTCTTTTATCGATAGGTTTTGACTATCTTTCCATGTTAAGTCGTGTTAACTTTAGAGCCATTTTACTACTATCATGTATGAATATACCAAAATTCAATCAATCTACAGTCATGGATATCTGATTGTTTCCAATCTTTTACTGTTGTAAGCAACACTATGGTAAACATTCTTATTAACTCATCTTTGCCAATATGCTCAGTTATTTTCTAAGGATAAATTCTTAAAAGTGGAATTCCAGGGACAAAAGGGTTTACATATTTTTTAATATGAGTACATATTGTCACACTGCCCTACAGTGAAGTTGATCAATGCACATTCAACTTACATTTTCATAAACAGGGTATGGCAGTGTTCATTTCTCACCAACACTATGTTTTATCATTTAAAAATTTTTTGTCACTGATAGCATAAAGATACTCTGTACTTAGGATTCCTTAAATCAGACCAAATGCCATCACCCAAATAGCATTCTTAATCTTGAAAGTCTTACGCTTCAGACGAAAATTCAAGGAACTTCATATTTAAAAATATAAAATTTCAGTTGCTTATTATAATCGTTTTAGTTGTTCTCAATCCAAGCTGCACAATAGAATTACCTGGAGAACTTCAAACAAACAAATGAACAAAAACAATGCCTGGGCCTTATCCCAGGTTAGTTGAAAGCTTGTCTCTTAGGGTACAGCTTGAGCAGTAGTATCCTTTGAAATCACCCCTGGTGATCCAGATGCACAAGGGATGGGGTGAGAATCACATTCTGTTGAAAAGGAACCTACAATCATTGTTTTCATAAAAGGTCTTTCCCTAAAGAGAAGCATTATGTGATATATGCATTCATCAAATATTGTTACAGGCTTATGTAACATGTATATGATATAATGAACAACACTAGTGTTACTGAAAATCTAAAATAATCCAAACACTTGACTGCTGTGCTATGCCATCAAAAACTTTATATTTGACCATGTTACCATTGAGACCTTGTCTAAATACATATATGCAGAAATGTTTCCATAGTTGTAATAGTACTACAAATTTTATATGCTTCTTGTTTTCTTCTAACGGAATAACACAAGAATTTTTCCTTTTTGGTATATGGACGTTTGCATGAATATTTTTAATCTTGTAGTCTATGGATCAATCATATTTGTTGACCTATTCTGATAAAGTTTGGTATTTATATTTTCATCATCGTATATAACACAGGGATGAACATCTTCCTGCATATGATACTTTGCTACCTTTGAGTTTTCTTTAGGAAAAACTGGCATGATTGTTGTGAGAATCAAAAACAGGTCAGTGACAGGCTTTTAATGTCTAAAAGTCTACACAAATAAATGGAGTTATCATTGTCAGCATTATTATTTACATTAGTAGCTGCGGTTAGTAGTGGTGATGTAGTAATAGTAGTAAGTATAAATCAGTATATCCAACACACCTTATAGAATATCTCTATATTGCATGACTTTGCAATTTTTCCCAGCTGTCATGTCTGTTTTTTTTTAAGTTTTCAGTGTTTCATTTAAAGAATGAGATTTATAAAAAATCTGTTTAAAAATATATAAATATTTATAAACCTTTATCACAAGACAATGACTATGTGCACAATGAGTAGAGTAAGAACATATCAAATACTGAAGGAAGCATATGGTATACAATTCTTTAAATGTTAATTCAGCTTTGTGATAAAACAGTCAACACCTTAAGCATTTCATTGCTTCGTAAAGCTTCCTATTTCTGTAAGTGGCAAAAAATGTGCTTTATTTGCATTTTGAAACCATCTTTTTAAACAAGCCAATAACAACTCTTATTTACTGGTAATCGCTATCTGTGGCCATTTTTTTTCCCATCTGCTAACCAATAGTGACATATTTAAATGTACAGATCACTGTCCTTTTAACCACAACCAGAGCACATTTTCAAAATACTCTAGCAAGACATTATAGATGTAGAGTTTCCTTAGAGTTTACTATTATTAATATTTTTGTCTTGTTTTTTAAGAGAGAAACATCTACATTTAGGAGCCATTTGGGGACATTATTCTAAAAGTTCTTCATATTAATATTCTTGAGGAATGACAATAAAGAAAGTATGGTTGCTCTTGAGGAATGACAATAAAGAAAATATTACAAACAAGAAGGTTGTGGACATCCCAAGCTTCTTAAGGGTAATATGTGGATCAAGGCCTATTTTTTATTTTCTCTAACTTTCAACAATGAGCAGGAAGGCTCTGTTAAATAAAAGGATAGAAATGGTGATATAAAACAACCACAAAAACAGCTCCCTGCCCTTTCCTGCAGGAACTCATTGTATAGGAAAAGTGATAAACACACAAATCTCCCTGTCTTTCTTTTTCCTCTTTCGATACACATTTATTGGGAGCTTATATGAATCAGAAATGTTAAAGCTCTGTTCACAGAGCTAGTGTAACTATAATGCAATATGCTAAGAGATTTGACGGATATACAACAAAGGGACAATTGGAAAACTGAAGGTGTGAGGGTAAACTAAGCAATGGTAACATTTGATCTGGGATTTGAAACTGGAAAAGGAGATAGAAACAAGGTCATTAGAAAAAAAGAGAAGGAAATAATGAAGTGCATGGAGGATAATAAAATACATGGAGGTACATATCCTGAAAACAAAGAAACTGACCAAAAATATTGTATGCTGCTTTTCCACACACACCTCCCCTCCCACCATGGTTAAACCTATTGCCTTAGACAAGCAGCACAGAGATTTGAAATTATCTTTCTAAACCATTAAAGGCAAGGATCACTTCTTATTTCTGAGACCTAACATGGTCTCTAACACACAGTTGACATTCCAAAAATGTTGGTTCAGTGAATCTATTAAGAACATAAAACCGGCATTCAACGTCTAGAAATCAGAGCTTTTGATGCTGTGTGTGTGGCATGTGTGTATGGGAAGTAAGGGAGAGGATACCATCCATTTGTGGATAAAGTAAAAACTGATTTCAGTATTGGTCCAAAGCCAGGAGGTCAGGGACAGGAAAGGAGATGGTTGGAAGGTGACAAGTTACTTTAGACTCTCACATGGTCCAGGGAGTTAAAATCACCTTACAGAGGAAGAGGCACATTCCAAAGTATTCTGAGTTAGTTCTTAAAGTCACTCAGAAATGCTTGGGGTCATCCAAAGAAGATCCTGAATTTTTATATCTGGAGTGAAATTGGAGATTGCTTATTTCTGAGCTGCTTAATCTGCTTAATAGGCACTCTCTGGCAAACCTACTTCACAGTTCTGCATAAAAACCATATGGTCTCTTGAAGCACATGGAAAAAAAATGTTTTCTTAAAGATGAATTTTTTTTCCAGCCAAGATGTTTTGTGCTTAAACTAATGAAAGGGACAGTTACTAAGTTCTTTTAAAAAGCAAACTATTCACTAAACAATAAGCAGTTAAATAGCCAAATGGCATCTGGAGCCTGGAACAAGTTAGTAAGTTGGAGAAGTCCTTTAACTGAAAAAAAATGATGATTTCACACCAGCCAGCAGCACCATGAACTGGCACAAATTCTTTTTCTCATTGCCTCTGTTGCTTTTAATGAAGTAGGAGATGAGACTGAAAAGTCACCCAAATAAACTTTCCTGGGGTGAGGTCACGTGCCTAGACACCCAATCAGAGGTTGAGATAAACTGGGACAATCAGGAATTGACACTGTTAACCTTCCCAGTGGGGTAGATTTCCAGATGTAAACAGTACTCTTCGCATACACATATAATTTATGATGTGTGTGAGTGTATATGTGTGTGTACACACAGAAGTAGCAGCAGTAAAATTTTTAAAGGTTTTTAAAGGATATTTTCCTATTATTACTAGTTTCATTGTTGAGATTTTTTTTCTGCGTCATTTAAAAATTTTTTTTGCTTTTTAGAACAAAGGTAATATCTACCGCTTTAGATTTATTTCTCTTGTCACCAATATTCTTTAAGGAAAGTCGTTGTTTACATTATGCTAAACTCTTCTATGGTCGGCTCTTAAGTATTAATATTATTGTACATGTCTTTGTATGCACACAAGAGATGGCATAAAACTTATACCAAATGGATCAATAAAGTGCTTTTAAAATGTCATTATACCCATTTGATCTATATCCCCAATTTTGAATAAACACTACTTTATGCTAGAAAATTTTTTCAAAGTTAATATGCCCAAATACTGATTTTTATCTATAAAAATTTAAAAGCCTAAGAGATGATTCATATAAAAGATATGCCTTCACCATTTGACCTTTATAATTTGCTTTGGCAAGTGTACTTTAAATGCAAACAAGGTCAATGGTAATCCTTAATAAAAATGAATGCTTGTAGAAACAAGAGGAAACATCATGCCCTAGTGAGTCTAATAAAATATAATTCACTTTTCAATCCTATGGAAATAGTAAAATTTTCTCCTCTATATTTAAAGGATTAATTTAAAAAATAAATAGATAACTTGTATGAACAGTCTAGATCTTGCAACAAGACATTATTTTCCCAAGCCTTAGTAATGGTATTGTATATGTATTTATAAAAATATATCAATTTCTATCTTTGTGCTTTGGATCCTGATGTAAATTCCTAGCATTCTTTTAGCAGAAGTAGGCAGGAAGACCTAGGGACCAGTGGTTATTTGCTCTGTAAAAGGAAGGGAGGGAGGGGGACCCCAAACCAAAGCATTTAGAGAAGAATTGGGGGTAAGGGATCAATGGCAGTATCTAATGAAATGCTTTCTGCCCTTAACAGGGCCAACCTGCTGGGGAGGAAGAAAACAAGTGGAAGGGATGCTTGAATACTGGAATATGAAGTTTGAGTCATGACTGTATCAAGATCAGTCTTGTGGTGGTAATGGTGTCAGGCAAAAAAAAAAAAAAAGTGAATTTGTGTGTGTGTGTGTGTGTGTGTGTGTGTGTTATTGATCATTTGTTTCCTTAACACAGAATTACTCTTAAACTGTTGGAGTAAATGCAAAAATGCTTGAGATGTTTCAAGTAACAAAGTTTTGGTTTATTTTTAGAAATGCTTTTTATCACATGATAAAAATTTTTATTGTAAGGAAACCAATTTTGAGAAAAGAGGTTAAATCCCTTGCTTGGTGGGATTTCTGCTCTCTGAATATGAGCGTAGAGTAACACTTAAAATGTTTCAATATTCCATTCAGAAGTTTTATCTCCTTATTTTGTTTAATGAGCAGAGTAAACTGAGTTTCTAAGTTATAAATACAGTTAACTTTGTGTCCTTGCATTGTATACTACTTTATCTGCAGTGCTAAAACAGTGCTTAGCACATACTAGGTGCTCAATAAATATTTGTTGAGTTAATTACCTCATGAATATTCTAAGACAGTTTAGACCTATTTGGGGCTGCAAAACCAACTTAGTGTGCCCCAACCAGTATATTTTGATAAATGAAATAGAAAAGCAAAAGAATACATTGTATATTTAGGGCACTATTTTGTGCAAACTGTTTCTGCTTATTTATATATATGAGTGCTAGGTCATGTTAGTAGGTGATAAAATCATTTCAGTGGGCCATGACTGTCTTAGAGAAAAAAAAAGAAAGAAATAGAATACGACAGGATAAGATAGCATGGGATCAAAAAGATCAGAGTGCATCACATATAATTGTTTTATTTTTGGAAACTTTTGTTATAAATTAAAAACATATATCTAGTGGATTATAATGCAAGTTAATTTCTTACTGTAGGAAGGAAGAAGTACCAAAAGGCTGAAAACATTGCTTTAGAGTCAGGCCTCTGAGTTGCTCAACTTTGTGGGGAGTGGTTTATGGAGCTGTGCACCAGGAAGCATGTTTGTCAGAAGAGGTGTCCCTGCGGAGTTGTAGAGCACAGGAGCTCTGCCCTAGGTTATCTATGATAAATACTCTCCCTTGTACCTGTACCCATGGGTCTTGGACAGATATTTTGAAATTTCCTGGACTAGCTCTCACTGAGGAGTAGCTCAGCAACTCCTTCACACTTCTGTTGTTCCATTTTTAATCTGTAGAAAGGTGGGCTGTTACTTTGAATTTGCAAGTATAATTCTTACAAAATAACTTTTAGTCTACTCTTTGCTTGACTGGCATTAATGCTGTTTGATGTAAGTTCCTATAAAGGAAGAACACTAAGATTTATCTAGTACTACATGCATGTGGAAATGAAATCTATTTTGATGATACCACAGGAATATTTTTAAGCATTATTTTTAATGAGTCAAATTTGTGTAGAGTGAACATCACTGCCTAGAATTGGGTACTTTTAGAAGCTGCATCAGTGTTTTCAGACCACTTGATTTTAGTAATAGCTTAGGCATATCCTAGAGAACTGAAGGATTTCTAGTGACTTCATAAGTGAGTTTAGTGTATTGCAATGGAATAAAATTCTCCCAATTTGCACACTGGGACAATTTATTTCTTGAAAGGTACAAAATAGATCATTGAATCAGCAAACATATCACACCACTCTGAGTTCTGTCTTCACCTTTGATTATACAGACTCAATGTCTAAAGTCAAACATATTTTAAGTCCTTCTTTTGTACACAAGGAAACATTAAGCCTGGAATATGTAAACAAACAAGTGGTGTAACCCTGATAATAGGAAACCTTCTTAAACAGCAAGACATTGTTGTAAAAATATCTTACAGCAAAGAAGAAATGGCTCATTTTGCAAAAACTTAACTGAAAGAACAGACATAGATTTTTATCACACAATCAAGAATTTAATAGAGTTTTGGTATTGGCTAAAAAACAAAGCAGAAGGCAACTTTTAACCTAGAAGCCTTGTGCATCAGAGGAGGGATAAATTCTAGGCATTTAATGTTTGGTTGCAAATACTGTCAATAGCAACTATTAGTAATTCATTCACAACCTTAAAGGAGCCTTTGCCCTTCTTCACTCTACATTAGTCTCTGTAAGACTAGAAGATTATTTCCACACAAACGTCACATATCCTGAGAGGGCTAATAACTTACATAGTACAATCCATCCGTGAACATTTTTATCCCATATTCTCTTTGCACCTGTAACTTCAAATGTAGGGAATGACAGTTTCCCTTTATTTTCTTACTGGCATGTTCTGAGAATAAATAAATACATAGAACATAACACCAAGCTCATTGCTTTGCAGTCTTTTACCTAAAGTGTTCTTTTGTGGTCTCTATTTCATTTTCTTATACCTACCATATCAATGGCTGTACTGAGTTTCAATCACATGCTTTTTGTGCTGAAAGAAAAAACACTTTCTTTTCCAGAGTTTTTAAAAATATATATATAAATATCCATGAACATATATTTATTCATAGGTTTATTTATATTCTTGTTAGTGTATCTCTTTAAGAGTTAAGGCAAATAAATGAATTATTTTCTCTTCTGGTACAAACTCATACTCTTCCTCTTCAGAGGATTCTATTTTCCTGTGTTTAGAAGAGTTGATTAAATGTTATTTACTAGAAAAAAAAAGAGAATATAAAAGGGGTTTTGAAGTGAAAAAGTTGTATTTAATGACTATCACATTGGAGAAGGTAAGGTTGTTATTAAGTTGGTTAGCAGAGTAGTCCCAATCTTTTTGCTTCTTTGAAATTGTGAAAAACCACAGGGCTACGGAAGGGATAAGTTGTCCCAGGGACACTGACAGGACTTGGTCCTCTGCAGAGGCCAGGGTTACTGGCGTGTGTGATCTTGTTCTATGGCCAGCAGGTGAGCAGCGGTCAGAAAACTGAGGAGGCACAGGCCTGATAACATTTGCCAGTCAAGGGCACCTGATTTGGGATTCCTCCCTGAACCAAAACCCCACAGGACATGTGCTGGAACCATTTAAATGCTGAAACTTGGCTCTCTTCATAAATGGAAAGTTGCTTTAAATGGACACTACTGATGGATTTCAGAACATACCTGCATTCAACAGTTTGAGTATTTGAACTGAGAATCAGGAACTTTGGGGTTTGGTTTGCCAGACCCAGCCAGGCTTGGCTTTACAACTTGAGGAATGTCAGCAAGGATCCTACTGGTCATTTTCTAAATCTGTTACATGGAGATACTAAGCTTTACTTGTAATTTGAAATCCAAAAAGTGAATAGAAACCTGTAAACTTTACGATGCAAAGTGTTCAGAGAGCTTTAATGGAAAGGCAATTTCAAAACAGCAAATAGAATTAATAAAACCTTGCATAGTCTTAAATTTTAGAAATATTTTCTAAGCATTTTATATCTTTTACCTGATTTTTTTTTTATCTCAGCCTCCAATTCCCATATTTGAGATGTGATACAATTTTAAATGTTTCCCATGGAATCCACATGTAGGCCTAAAAAAATCAGTATCTGGGTTGTTTATAATAGAAAAACTCTCTTTAAAATAAGTTTCTGACAATAAATAACCAATCAAATTAAGTGTTCTCAGAGCGAGTGAGTTCTCCTCTTAAAGTCTTACTGTAACATTTTTGAGTTGCTTAGGAGAGTGGAAAAGGCACTGGATTAAGCAGGTTACTTGAGTTGTGTCCGGGCTCCGTTACCAGAGAGAAGAGTAGCACTATGTTACCTGTGGGTTTCTTTCACCTTCACTGTGTTGTCATGCTCGGAAGGGCAGAACTAGCATCTGCATAGGTGCCTCCTTCAAAGGTCTACTGACACATCGCCCAGTAGGAAACCCATTCTTATCTGATTGAATGAGGTGATACAAATTCATTAAAATGAAGGTCAACAAATGTGACTCACAAATGAGGGGCAGTTCTCTTGACAGTTTGGACATTTCATCTGTGTTGACACAACATCCTAGCATCAGAGTACAGAGAGAAGGCAAAAATCACTGACCTTTGTCTAAAAGTGCATCAAAAGTTTACAAATGTGGCTTGTAACATGCACTGATGTGTTTTAATGTATTATCTGTTGGGTATTTTTAAAAATTTTGAAAGTGAAACATTCAAAGTTTTTTTGACTACTGAAGTTTTTAGATGAAGAACTTACACAGCTGGGAAGAAAATGGATTTTACAATCAGATGAACCTGAGTTCAAATTTTAATTCAGTTATGCACGAGTTTGGTCAATTATTTAAATTCTCTGAAGCTCAGTTACTCATGTGTAAAATGGGGGCAATAATACCTTATACCTTAGAGAACTACACAGATTAGAAATAACATAGGTAAATCACTTGGCACGTCATAAGTACTCGATAGCTATGATAGCTATAAGCAACATTTTAAGAGTAAAATGTATTTTTCTTCCAATGTCTTATTGGTATGCTAGGGCTATGTAGCAGAGATTATAGGGATAGCTGTGACTGCCACCTGCTAGCTCACTCTGCATGCCTAGCCTTGCTACTTATTTCATGGATGAATAAATGTCAGTGCAAATAAATATTTAGGCTAAGCAATTATAACGACAGTGCATTCAGTTGACACAGTTTACTGTGTATCAAAAAGAAACATGGAATTAGAGACGTTTTCAATATTCAGCTCATCAAAAGAGTTACAGTAATTAGTAAATCTACCCATTTTCACAACCAGCTGCACATCAGATCTATGTACTTTAATTAGTATTTAATTTTATTAGGTTTAATATTTTAAAGCTTCTTACTGACCTAGATTTTTTATCAAAGTATATGCTTTCTGTTAGCTTACACATGATTGGTCAAATCCATATCATTACTAGACATTTATTCTTGTACAATTTAGCTACTTATATGCTAACACTTTTCTTAGATTAATAAATTTTCAACCTGTGTTTGACACTCCCAGCACTGGCAATCCAGATCTGATGCTTTACAGAGGTTCATGGAACAAGAAAATACATGTCCGAGACTATAGAAGTCTAAACTGAACATTCAGAAGAAACAAAAATATAAATAAATGTTGGTCTTTTCCATTACGGATGAATTGAAATACATCATTAATAAAATATATACACTTTGCAATATTAACTCAGACCTGAAACAAAGTAAGTTGAGGTAAGGGGTATCAAAACGTAAAGATATATAATACAACGAGACTAATAATGTCTCATCTAAATGATTGAAGGCATGCTTAATAAATATGGTATATTTTAAAATAGTTACTGATTTCATGTCACTTTCATCTGCTAAAAGCATAAGGTTAAATTTTCACTTTTGTGGAATTATTTAAAAAGGTATATGAGTCATTGAAAAGTTGGAAGCCCCTTTGGAACAAGTATCCTGTTAAACACATAAAAAATAGTTTCATGAGATTCTTTAGACTAAGAATATCTAGAAGGCACTAATCGTTTCAATTATCTTCTCCACCTTATATTCTTTTTAACACAAGAGGTCAATGAACAGTTCATTAAATACTGACATCAAAACATAAAACAGCACAAGTTGTGGAGGATGGCAGGTGTAAAGAAGTGATGCCAGGAAGGAAAACACTCAATGTTACTACCAGCAACAGAGACATGTAGGTTCTAAAGTTTTTCCAGCATGACGGTAGAATACAGTCTATACATATCCAAACAATATCTTGTTATTAAAAGCCTCAGCAGTTTTCGCATTTCCAGTAGCAATCTGGTTTTCAAAGCCCGTTGTATTCATATCTGAATAATATTGTCTCTACAATTATCTTTTGTTTCCTCCCTGTCATTGCCTACAAATCTCTCAAACCATTAGTGTTGGGTTTTGGGTATTCTTTCTGAAATACTTCCATGGTGAAATTTTCTGATGCCTCCATGAATTTACCTCTTTAGTGCTTCTTTACTGATTTTTATAACAATTTCTGATGACCCTATTGCACAAAACACAGTTCTTTCTAATGTGTCTACTTTTAAATAAATTGGTCTCCTTCATTATAGTGGATGAAGAGATATAATAAATTTGGGTTCAAAACCTTAATGTCAATGGTAAAAATAATGGCTAAATTCTACAAGAAAACTGTAAAATAATTTCAAGATCAAAAATTCTGGAAATCAGGTTTTCAAGCCTTTTTTATTAGAAAACTTAAATTATTATCTTTTTTTTAAAGGGAGTAGCCAATATCCATTTTTGAATTTTCTCAACAAATAATAATAAAGGATAGCAAACTAGGATAAGAAAACACATTAGAAGGCAGCTTTCTACTTCATACAACTTCTAGTTACCTTTCCTATCCATTTACCTATTTCTGGTCAGCAGCAAGAACAAAAATTCTGTTTATTTTTGCCTTTTTGGGTTTTCCAAGATGAGCATCATTTACCTGAATACAAACAAAAGCTAGGGGAAAAGGCTTTTCTATTGGCATAGACCGAGTACATGTCTCGTGAACCAGGAAACCCTGCCTTCTATGGCTTCTTTTGTAGTTTAGAGTCCAATGGTTATACAACCAACCGAAAGTCAAACAAAATTCAAAATGACAGATTGACAACAAGTAACGGAAACACATGGAATCCCCTTGGTTGTTATTTTTTCTATTAGACAAATCCCTAGCATTCTGTAAATAAAATTATAAATACTAAAGAAATGATGACAATTTCACAATGGGGAAAGGATCATTTCTTATCATAATAAATATTTTGGTACAAATTTTAAAAAACGTAGAAAAGTTTAGTACCTTGGGGTACTTTTTTCTAATAAAACCATACCTGCTTCAGAACTTGTTTGATTATAGCTGCTAACAATGCTGTTTGGTATCACTGGAGTGGAGGACGTTGAAATTCTTGACTGAGGTGGATTGGGATGTAATGAATTTCCTAAAGCCATGCCCGACTGACTGAGCATCCCACAGTTCCCGCTAGCCTGAATCTGATTTATTAAACCTGCAAGATGGTGGTTTGGGACTGGGCTGTTACTGTGAACAAAGTTAGTGTTTGCATTGTGGCAGTGCACGGCTTCCCCTCTCAAAGGTATGTTCTGTGTCAGTGAATTCTGAAGAGCACTGGAGTTCATATTGGGATCTGTAAAATGCAGCTGGTTAGCAGAGCAAGGCAAAGCAGTATTTGAGCCCCCACAACCCGGGGTACTATTGCTACTCAAGTGAGAGCTTTGACAACTCATAGACTGTAGTAACTGAGACATTGAACTGATGGGAAATGAACCCTGACCCTGCTTTCTTAGCAAGTCGGGTCCAGGTTTAGGAACTGCAGAACTATCCATTTGAGACTGTCTGAGCAAACTCAACACTGTGGTAGGTGGCTGTTTTCTTTTCCGCAATGAGTCTTTTTGCTGAGACATCAGCTTATCTCTTAGTGCTGCTCGACCACTTTGCCCTTCCCCTGTTGGGAGAAGCATGTTGGCAGTAGGAGTGAACATGGTGTTTAAAGTGCTATGTCCTTCAGTGTTGCCACTGCCAGCAACAGCTCCAGAATTGCTACTGCTGCTACAGTTGTTACCAGCAAGTTTGTTTTGATTTGCTAGCTGTGCTTTGGCTGCTGCTGAGAGTAAACTACTTGCTGGAAAGGAGGCAGCATTGTGCTGGTTCAAGATCTGATTTAAAGGCATTCCCAGCAAACCAGGCTGACTCTTTATGGAACCACTTCCGGCAGATGCAGTCGGAAAAGCTGCACTGCTTGGGGAATTTAGTACATTACTCATTCCAGCAATTAATGGGTTAGGGATATCCTTGTACTGATGGTGTCCATCGGACTTGGTAGAAGGGCTTGATGGCATTGATGGCCTTGGGGACCCTATTGTTGACCTTGGTGACCTGGGTGGAACCTTAATACCACTACAAGTGGCCTGGGGTCCTAGAGGTGGCATCATGAAATTTCCGTGATCTGATGATGTGGAAGATGAGCGTGATCTTTGGGGCGATGCCTCAATCCTTCCAATTCCAGTCCCCATCATGTGCACTGGGGATGTCACTGGAGAAGGGGACAGGGAGGTTGAAGCTGAATGCTGAACTCTTTGTATATGACTCCCATGATTCATATGACCAGGTTTTACGGTTGGCAAAGGGAGATTACTTGGCAAAGGAACAACAGCAGGAGGCATGCTTACATTCATCACAGGTACCTGAGAGTGGACATTTGAATGGAAACTAGTTGGATTAATGATAACAGGGTTCTGATTCACCGGTTTACTGGGAATAGGGTCAAGAATGCCAAGTGGATCTTTCTCGGATGTTAATGGCTTTTTCTGAAGAGCACAAGAAGGTGGAGGAGGGGGAGGTGGGCCTTGGGGTGGTTTGTGGTGGAACATTGCTCGTGGTATTTCCATATTAGTTGAAAAATTACACATTGGTTTTTTCATTACTGGACTCTTTGTAGTCAAGGTTGGGGAAAGAGGTATATTAGTCCTTCCAGCCATTGCACAGGATGACTGTACGGGAGAACCGTGTAGCATTACTGAAGGTGGAGAAAGAGGAGTCCTATTTAGATGAATAGGACTAGAATTGGGAGCTCCATGAAAACCAGGATTATTTCTTGGGAAAACATCAGGGCTTCCAAGTGGGTCAGTCCTTGGAGAGATTGAGCCATCTCCATATATCTGGGAACCTGACGATGCTGGGCTGGGGAGGCCTCCATGGCTGCCACGGAATGGAGATTTCTGTCCGTGTTCACTGCTGCCCAGTCTCTGCCGGGGGTAGATGGGGTGGAGTTCTTGTTGCTGGCTTCCAGGCAGTTCTTGTACATATAGCCTTCCCATGGCATTGGATGATCCAATCATTAACTTGAAAGGATTCTTACATTCAGGCATTACAGAATTTGTAATTCCTTCATGCGACTTATTTCTTACAGATCTTGGAGTTGCTGCCCGAGAAGGTACTACTGGAGTTGCATCTGGTGTGAAAGAGAGAGAGAGAAAAAAAGAATTCTGTTAGTAGTCTCAATTCTTTTGTGTTGGCATGGGGGGAGGGAAGGAAAGGAGGAAATGAGGAAGGGAGGGCATCTGGAAATAGAAATTTTCAAAAAGAAGCTGTGACTCTATGCGATTAAAAAAAAGTTCTGTACTCTAAAATAAACTTTGATGGAAAAAAAAAATGCACATTATTCTCCCTTAGTTGACCAAAAGTTCTCAATAACTGCTCATTGTGCTTGTTTACTTCTTACCTGTTGAGAAAGGATGGGGATCTGAATCAGTACATACTGACATTAGCCATCCTAATAATATTTATAATGTGAAGACTCAAGATTGACAGCCCATACAGAAATGGCAATGTTACTATCTTGTTGGATTTGAATTTTTTAAGAACAGGGTTACATCAGAAAATTAAAATCTGCATAGCATAGTTTCTTATAATTTAAATGCACGGCCATTTTCACCAGAAAGTGTGTTACCCTATAAATCTTTCTGTTTCCTTACTGAAACTTCCTCAGGACAGCTACAAAAACTCTTCCTTATCTTACCATTTTTACTGTGAGAGCAAAAGAGTCTTAATTTTTGTGAATTAAGTGGATGGGGTTTTGAATCTTTTAAAATGGGAGTGATAACAATAGTGAGGGCAGTGATACTGCAATCACGCTTAACTTCATCAAGTCTGTAACACTATCCAACACTGCAATTTCTTTGCCCTCGATCAGCCGTTATTATAAAAACAGCCTTAGTCAACCAACTTAGGCAAGAGATTGCAATTCTTTTACTAGGCTGGAATTCCTATGCAAAATTTACTCAGAATGCTAAAATCTTCAGTACTGGGTTCCAATCGAGTATTCTCTTTTTGCAGAAAGCATCGCTCCCTCTCTGGCTTTTTGGAATCCCTTCAGTTCCTTTGGAGATCAGACAGAATATAGGCCACAAAAGCAAGCTGGCTCATCACACAGAATTTTCATTTTATCATGTCCGAAGTCTAAGTTTAAGTTTTTTAGCCCCTAAGGATGTTTAACTATTTATAAAGTTGTGCCTTTTAAAACAGAGATGGCAAATAAAATCAGTTTCGTATGCCAATTCCCATCAACTGGTGGTGGCTGCTTAGAGAGCTATGTAGAAAGATGTCGAACTCCAGCTGGGCTCTGTGAGAAAATGCCAATGAGTCTTACAGGCACAGGAGATGAAAGTGGTCCCATGTATACCATAAACTGGCCACCCCAATTCCGAAACTTGCAATATATTAGCAAGTATACTTGGATCCACTTGCAATTAGAGGTATCTTTACTTAAATGGATAACTGTAGACTTAAGATAAATACCCTTTTCCTGTCTGCTAGATCATATATAGGTCAAATTACATCATAACAATTTCTAAGACTGTGGTTATCAATCTGGGGTAAAGCGAAGACTAGGCAGGGTATATTAAAGAAATAAGAGAATGCAGTGAACATATAGTTTTCTTGGAAAAGTGGGCTTTCTATTTCTAGTATGGTAGAGATTATTTGATACAGTGGTTTCTGCATATAATATATGAGAAGTTGAGAACTAATGATATAAGAGAATTGCAGCCGATAAAGTCAACTTATTTTCTTGTTAAAGACAGAATTTTAAGGTTTATAATTAAAGGAATAAAATATGAAAAATACTTGGAGCATTGCACATAGCATCTAGTGAGAACACAGGTGTCTGTATTAACATCACTAGCATTATTATGTGATTAACTGTGTCTTCTTTAGTAACAAAACCACTGAGTTGTGTCTGTTCTGGGTGTTTATACAGTGTACAGTTTATACAATATACAGACGTTGGCATCCTTATATTCAACAGAATTTAGAAAACAGCTGTGGTTTAGAAAGGATGTCTTCCATACCTGGGGAAAAATAGTTACCATCTTTAAAATGACAGGAATACTGAATAAACAAACAAAAGTCATGCTGATGTTATGTTACGTTTAGGAATTAAGTAGTATAAGAATTGGCAAATAGAAATGCTAGGCACTCATCAAGTGTTTTCAGGTACACTCAAGTAGACCTTTCAAAAGAATAAACAGAAACAAAATATATCCTTATGCATGCAAAATAAAGAGAGATGTAAACTACTATATGAGTCTTCTTAACTTTTAATTACTTAAATCCCAACCCCATAATATAGTTCAATATTAGGAATTTGAAATAAACACTATGTCTGAAGCTAGTGAAAGAATAGCAACTAATTCAATAAAGCATATCAATTTTCAAAAGCAGAGGTTTTAGGTTTTTTAAAAAATGTTTATTTATTTTGAGAGAGAGAGAGAAAGAGAGAGAGCAAGCAGGGGTGAGGCAGAGAGGAGGGAAAGAGAGAATTCCAAGCAGGCTCCATGCTGCCAGAACAGAGCCCGATGTGGGGCTCAGTGTCATGAACCATGTGATTATGACCTGAGCCGAAATCAAGAGTGGGACCCTTAACTGACTGAGCCATCCAGACACCCCATAAAGCATATCGTTTTAAAAGCGGATGGAGATACACCTCTTATACCTGTACTAGTTAAAGATTTACGTTTAATTTCAATAATGAAATTTGTATGTATAGGGTATGACAAAGGACGTAGATCAAGATACTACTAGGGTCAGGGGCGCCTGGGTGGCTCAGTCGGTTAAGCGGCCACCTTGGGTTCAGGTCATGATCTCGCGGTCTGTGAGTTCGAGCCCCGCGTCGGGCTCTGTGCTGACCGCTCAGAGCCTGGAGCCTGTTTCGGATTCTGTGTCTCCCTCTCTCTCTGACCCTCCCCCGTTCATGCTCTGTCTCTCTCTGTCTCAAAAATAAATAAACGTTAAAAAAAAATTAAAAAAAAAAAGATACTACTAGGGTCATTAAAAAAGCAACAAGGCAGACTTTGTAGAAAGAGGTAAAATTGATATAATGTGATATGAGAGCGGCAGCAGATATATGCAGGGTGATATGCAAAAATGAGAACAGTTATATCAAGGTGGCAAGATAATGGTATACTTCAAATAATTTATTACTATTAAATAGGTCTTTTAATTGTTGCAATATCTTTTAGTTTAAGAAAATGTAGCTCATTAAGAGAAAAAAAAATGTCCTAATTTTTTTTTTCTTACATACCTTTGTGGAGCAATTTTTTCCTGATCATTCCTGTTAAAGTTCAAAGGTTAGAGGGTTCTTGAAGAAGAGCTCTCTGCTAATAACTGCCAAATTTGTCTCTTCCTACTCTCTTCACATGAGTTCTAAGTGTGAATCTTTAATTACCTGTATGATGTCACAACTGTTCCTCTTTGTATCTAAAGCTGTCAGTAATTTGGTCCCAACTTACTTATGCAGGTTTAATCTTCCACTCAAGTCAGACTAGTTCCCACATTGTCTCTTAATTACGCACCACTCATCCTGAATAAGAATTTTCTTATTTCCCTCATATGTCCAAATCTTACCATTTTCCAGGGCTAAAGATTTCTCTGATCACTGCAGGTTATATGTATCATCCCTAATTTTCAGAACTCTGCAGAACAATGTATAATTTGCCTTCATAAACAAATGCTTTGGTGCTCAGCCATATTTTATCTTGAAATATCATTCAAAATATTGTAATATTTTGGAAGGAGTTCATATCCTAGCCCATACAAAAAAAAGTTCCTCAGTCTCAAAGTGTAATTCCACAAACTACATATTAGTTATAAAGGGAAGAGTTACCTTAACAACAGAGAAATTGGATATACCTAACTTTATCCAAGCACTCGAACTTAATGTCATCAATATGGGATAAACTGACATATGTGCCTTCTAATGAGGACATAACATTACCTATGCAGTATTTCTACCAAACTGTGTTTAACCTGAGTATGAATAAATATCTGGAAACAATCAGGCATATCTGAAATGAGAAACACCTGTAAAACTGACCCAGACTCTTCAAAAATAGATTTCAAAAGACTGGGAAATTGGTGTAGATTAAAGAAGTGTAAAAAGTTAATGCAGTTGTACAATCTTTGATTGCATCCTGGGTTTAAAAAACTGTAAGAAATTATTAGGACAACTGGAGCAGTTAGAATATACACTGCATTTTAGATAATAATATTATCATCAGTGTTAAATTTTTTGAATGTGATAATTAGATTGTGGTTTATATAGGAGAACATCTATGTGTTTTGAAATCTTTAGAGATGAACTGTCAGAATAATTGCAACTTTTGCCACAAAATGTTAATTGTTGAATCTGAGCGAAGGGTATATGAGTGCTTGGTGAACTGTTTATGTAATTTTTCTGCACGTTTTAAATTAAAAAAAAAATAAAAGCGTGTGTGTGTGTGTGTGTGTGTGTGTGTGTGTGTTTGGTGGAGGTATAAAAAGTTCCTGACAAAGTGACTTCTCTTAGTAGGTGTTCAATAAATAGCTATTCAGTGACTGAAAGAACAACACTCTGGATGATATTGCTACTTGTGGGGGAGGACTTGAAACCACATCCATTCCAGCTCTAGCAAAGAGGTGACTTTTGTTTCCTAAAAACCGATGGCACCTTCTATTTTGTGAGCTCAGCTCTACATACTTGCACAGCATTTGGATGTGCTAATTGGTGTTTATTCTGCTCAGTTAACTCAAGGATTTAAATAGGAAATGTGGGGAAACAACTTTGTAGGAATTTTTCAGAACTAATTTGCTATCTGTAAAAAAAATGATAAAACACAGACAACTTTAGAAGCACTGTGTATGTTTTAAAAGGGGACTCAGAAAATGCTTCGCCAAGTGATTTCCAGTGACTCTTCTGGGAGAGAAGTTGCAGAGGCAAATTTCTAAACCCTTCACCGTATTACATACTTGTTCCTCCCCCAGGACTGGTGAGCACCAGAGAAGGATGTGGGGCTTCCATGCTCTTATGAAGTGTGGCCACTGCAATGATTTTTCTTTTATGTATGCATAGCTTTGTGACATCTTCATCTGCTTTAACATCTTCTGCGGTTCTCTGTTTCACAGCAGCTCCAGGATCGAAATTAAACACCTGGAAAAAGCACAGCCTCTGTTAGAATATGTCTGTAAAAACATCAGATTAAAAAAATCTTATCATCAAAAAAAAAGTTTTGCATAGATTAGGGCATATATCTGAATAAAAGTGTCTTGAGTTTTTAAATTTAAGAAAAACAGTTTTATATATAATATAATAAATACTTCTTCTGGACTCATGGTTTTTAGTGATAAAGTAAATAATGAAAATTATCCTAATTCTAAGATAGCCAAGGTAAGTATATGGAAAGGTATAATACCTGATATTGTTTTTAATTTTAGATACTTCCTGATGTTATAACAGTACAAAAACAGATGAGGTATAGTTTAAAAAAAAAAAAAAAAACAACAACAGCAACCCTAAAAGCTGACATTTCTACATGCTAACTTTTTCTTTGGCTTTATTTAATTACTATATTAATATTACTTTTTCATGGATTTAAAAAGTCCATTACTCTATTTTAAAAAAATCTTACTTGCTGTGTATATATTGATAGGCTGTTTCCAATGCTTTGTGGCAGTATGTGTGTGTGACACAAATAAAAGGAAAAAGTGGTCTATTAATCTTTAGTTCTAAAATTAGCACATAATAGATATTCAGAGAACAATGTCCTGTTTCTATTCTACTCTAAAATAATACTTTGTCATTAAAAATAACTGTATTTTTTTACCTTGCAAAGGACTAAAACAGTTTTACTTTTGGCTCAGAGGGGTCAGCTTTGCGATTTTAAAAGTATTTGTGGCAGGTTTATCAACACTCATGCAAAAAATAATATTGCAGATTGAGTAGTTATAGTAAGGAAGAAAATATTGTGCTATTAAATAATGGGCATGGGTATAGCTCAAATGAAAAGGTGCTAAAAAGATTTTGGTGAAATATTTAATATGAATATAGGTTTGTCACCTTTGAAAATGACTGGGACTTGAACCATTTTCTACAATTTTAAGCATTCCAGACTGCATGCAAAATATATCTAATTAGATAAAGACTTTAAAATGCATATATGATTGGAGAAGTAATATACAAATGAAATGCCAGATGAGAAAAATATATGAAACACCTAAAAAAACAAAAACCAAAATGGCCAATAGATGTGTTGTGAAATGGTTACCTTGGGAAGAATAAGAGGACATTCCAAGCCACACTTGCATGTTCCGTCAGTAAGCAGGTATGTTTTAACCTGCTCCAAGCAAGATAATAAAGACCCACTGGGACTGTAAAAAAGTTAAAAAAAAATCAGGAAATAATTCTGACTGTACATATTATATGAAAAAAGGCATAACTTAAGTCTTACTGTCCTTCAAAAGATAACATTTTCCTATTAAGGAAAAGCATTTTCTTTGTCAATATTATGTTATCTACTAAATTACAGCTTTTAACACTATCGGTCTTTCTTCTAACCAAACTATTTCTCAGAAAAATAGAGATTTTCATAGAAAATTAAATGAAAGTATTTTGAAAACCAAGAGTGGACTAAGAATGGCAAAGAATGCTGTCCTTAAGAAAGTACAGAAACAGGCAAGAGAGGAACAAGAAAACTACATGAAAGTAATCATTATTTTAAAGTAGATCTACTTTTAAAGCTGTTTGGGGAAAGACTGAAATTTAGAAACATGTTGGAAGTCAAACCAGAAAGTCATTAAGTCTACAAAAGTTGTGGCCAGCAAGTTCTTCCTTTTAATCTTGGAATCTAGAACCAAACTGTCCCAATGTTAAAAACAGATTTCTCTTTTTTTCCCCAATCCCCAAACATTTCCCTGCAATGTTTCTTTGTAGATAGATAAGTGTGGTCCAACTCAAATTGTACTGGGGAACCAAACCATTTTGGCAAGGAAAGAGGAGCAATGCAGAACTGACAAAGATCACGAACTCTGTAAGAAAACAGGGTTTTAGATGTCAGAAGGTGCTGTGTACATCTTCTGGCTGGTAATTGGGGGTAATGCTCTCAATGTTACTGCTATGTGGGTCACAAAAGTCAGTATTTTCTGTGAATACTGATCAAGTTCAAGTCTACAGGTTAGGTACAAATTCAGATGGTAGGACAAGTCTTTTGTACTTACAATGAGGGTTAGTTTAAAATGGGCAATCTGTATTATATGTTGATTTTAATAGTATTAAATAGATATTATGCTTTGAAAACTATTATATACTTTTCATTCAAGAATAGCTTTTATTTATGACTATTTACTAAAACTTTCACTTTAGTCTTCTGATCAAATTTATCCAGAAAAAATACTCTCCATGTTGTATACAAAGCATTACTCTACTGGGGGCAGACTGCTTGCATAAAAACACAGGTAATAGTTTCATATCTATACATAAATAAGGGGCACCTGGGTGGCTCAGTCGGTTGGGTGTCTGACTTCGGCTCAGGTCATGATCTCACGGTTTGTGAGTTCGAGCCCCGCCTCAGGCTCTGTGTTGACCGCTCGAAGCCTGAAGCCTGCTTCGGACTCTGTGTCTCCCTCTCTCTCTGCTCCTCCCCCACGTATGCTCTATCTCTCTCTGTCTCTCAAAGATCAATAAATTAAAAAAATTGTTTTTATACATAAACCAGTTTTAAAATGCAATTCATATTTTATTTATGGACAGTCAAAGAAGTGACTTATGCACATAGAAAATCTCATTTAAAATCCTCAATTTTGTTGACTGAAACATTCATTTGTTTAGACGAATAATTTTTTTCAGATGATATGTAAAAAGTAATAATTCCCATATTACAGACTTGAGTTCCACCCCAGCAGTAGGGGCAATCTCATGCTTTTGAAAGTCTGGTAGTGTTGATAAAACAAGATTACCATTCAGTTGTCATGTGAAGAATTCATGAATTTTGTGAAAAGAAACTGCCTAGCATTTTACAGTTAAAGAAAGTGTATGAACTGAATCCTAGAGGAATCTAATGGTAAAATTAAACATGAAGACAAGAATTCCTGAATTCTATTAGAGTACTCTACTCTAGACACTTAAAAACATTTCCTCTCAATCAGTCAGTTGAGTTCTTTCCTTCAGTTGTAGCTCTTTAATTAACTTTTGTGAGTAATAATTAACATAAAAAATAGCTACAAGTCTTATGGCACAGATAAAGCTCAAAAGATTGGAAGCAGGTGGGAAATTTAAGGTGCAGCCTCAATGCCACCCTGAAGCAGGAGCAGCTGGAGACTACCTAAAAATCACAAGCAAACTGCACATTGAGAA
Source organism: Lynx canadensis (assembly GCF_007474595.2). Classification (NCBI taxonomy): domain Eukaryota; kingdom Metazoa; phylum Chordata; class Mammalia; order Carnivora; family Felidae; genus Lynx; species Lynx canadensis. Next base: position 138,886,892 of record NC_044310.1, on the reverse strand, counting down.
GGGAGCTACAGAAGGAGGGTTAGCTTCCTATCCATGTTTAAGTACTAATTTAACCAGTTATATATACAAACAAATAAAAAACCATGCTGACTTAATTTATTTCATGGTGTTTTACCTTATCTGACAAAGTTTGCTTCCACAATAATTCTCAGTACATAGATTTGAATTTGGAGAACTCACACTAAAAGATAATGAAGTCTAATTACACTTGGCAAATCATGAATGAACAAGATAAATGACAGATACCCAGACTTAACTTGGTTCCACTCAGCTCTCAGCAGTCTGAAAAGCTGATGTATCTTTCTTATGTAGTTTTATAAGATGAAGTAAAAAAATTAAATTATCAAGATTTTAGAGTCATTTGCTCTAAGATGAATATATATTTGCTCCCTACAGACTAGAATAACCACAAATATAAACAACAACATTGAAATCTTGCTATATTTATAAGAAAGTATTTTTAGTAGTTTTTAATAGCATTGGCAATAGGAAACTTGGAAAAAGTTATCCCATATGTCCTTGTCCATCTTATCTACTGTGGGGTGAGCTCCACATTCTCTGCTTTCTTATACCTTCACTCCAATTAACATAGAGCACATCTATACCATTGCAGAAATACTTATGTGCAAAAGAATTTCAACAGGTAATTAAGTTTACCTCAACAAACACCTCAAACAAAGCAAACACACCTGAGATAGAATCTGAACTGACTTTTGAGTTGTTAAGGCATGAAATTGTTTGTATTCATATCATACAAAATACTTCATTCATATAAATACATTTTTGCACAAATGGAGAATTCCACTGAAGCTGCGATACAAATCATCACACTGAAAAAAAGAGCATTAATGTAATGATACAATGTGATATCTTTTAAAAAGTCCTAAGCCTGTTTCTAATAGTTTTTTAATTATATCACAAAGAAAGATTTGTTATCATAAGCTTTCATACACTTACTGATAAACTACAAAATAAGTAACTTAGGTGTCACTTGTTTAGTAATAAGACTAAAACTTGATCAAGGTTCAAGATGGCAGTGTAGGAAGATCCTGAGCTCAGCTCCACCCATGGACACAATGAATCTACAACTACAACACGAAGACCTAGAAACTAGATGAACAGAATCTCCACAACAGAGGGCAGCACTGAAATGGATGGAAGAGGCAGAGAAACAGTCTCAATAAGGAAAAGAACTCTAGGGAGGAAGTTCCATGGTTGAGAAGGATCTCAAAGGTATGATATTTGTCCCTTAAAAGCAAGAGATTTTGCTGATGTGGGTTGCCTCCATATCAGGCAGTCCAACCCTTAGATCCTACATGGGAGGGACAAGCCCCCCAAGTAGCTGGCTTTGAAAACTAACAGAGAGTATGTCTGGAAAAAACTACACAATTATAGGGAAACTACACAATTATAGATGGCTCTGGTGGCCAGGTAGGATTTCACTTCTGGGCCCCATAGGACATCTCATATATAAAACCACTCCTTCAAGACCGGGAGATAGCTGAAATGCCTCATACATAGAAATAAACACAGAGAGGTAGGCAAAATGAGGAGACAGAGAAATATGTTCAAAAGAACAAGACAAAACCTCAGAAAAAGAACTAAACAAATAGAGATAAACAATCTATTTGATAAGGAGGTCAAAGTTAATGGTTATAAACATGCTTACTGAACTTGTGAGAACAATGGATGAACACAGAACTTGAACAAGGAGAGAGAAAATATAAGAAAGTACCAATCAGAGCTGAAGAATATCATAACAGAACTGAAAAATACATTAGGGGGAATAAAGACCAGAATAGATGTCACAGAAGAATGGATCAGCAATCTAGAAGACAGAGTAATGGAAATTGCCTAAACTGAATGACAAAAAGAAAAAATAATTTAAATAAATAAGTAAAGTTTAAGAAATCCCTGAAACAACATCAAGCATACTAACATTCACATTACATATAGGGGTTTCATTAGTAGAAGGAAGAAATGAAAGTGTCAGAAAACTTATTTGAAAAAATTATAGTTGAAGATGTTCATGACCTGGGGAAGGAAACAGACATCCAGGTTTGGGAAGCACGAGAGTCCCAAACAAGATGAATCTAGAGATCTACACCAAGACACATTATAATTAAAACGTCAAAAATTAAAGATAAAGAGAGAATCCTTAAAAAAGCCAGAGAAAAGCCATTTAGTTACATATAAGTGAACCCCCATAAGACTATCAGCTGAATTTTCAGCAGAAAATTTTCAGGCCAGAAGGTAGTGACATGATATATTCAAAGTAGCGAAAGGAAAAAGCTTACAACCAAGGATCCTTTATCTGGCTAAGTTATCAATCAGGACTGAAGGGGAAGATAAAAATTTTCCCAGACAAGCAAAAGCTAAAGGAGTTAATCACAACTAAACTTGCTTCATAAGCACTGTTAAACTGGGCGCCTGGGTGATTCCCTAGGTTAAGCGTCTGACTCTTGATTTCAGCTCAGGTCTGATCTCACGTTGGTGAGTTAGAGCCCTGTGTTGGGCTCTGTACTGACAGCATGGAGACTGCTTGGGATTCTCTCTCTCTTTCTCTCTTGGCCCTGTCCCCTTCTCTCTCTCTCTCTCTTTCTCTCTCTCTCAAAATAAGTAATTAAACTTAAAAAAAAAAAAAGACCTATTAAAGGGAAAGTGGAAAAGGCCATGACTAGAAATAAGAAAATATATGAAAGAAAAAAATCCCACTGGTATAGGCAAACATAGAAAAGGTAGTGGATCAACCTCTTGTAAAGCTAGTATGAAGGTTAAAAGACAAAAGTAGTAAAATCAATTATATCTACAATAATGAAAAGATGCACAAAATAAAAAGATGCAAAACATGACATCAAAAACATAAAATGTGGGGAGAAGAGCAAACATGTAATGCTTTTAGAATGCTTTCAAACTTAAGCGACCACCAACTTAATATAGATTTCTGTATGTATAGGATGTTATATATGAACCTCATGGTGACCAAAAACCTAAAATAGATACACAAGAAAATAAAAAGAAAGGAATCCAAACATAAAACTAAAGAACATCATCAAATCACAGAGGAAGAGAGGAAGAGAAGAAAGGAACAGAAGAACTACAAAAACAACCAGAAAACAATGAACATAATAGCAATAAGTACACACTTATCAATAAATGCTTTAAGTGTAAATGGACTAAGTGTTCCAATCAAAATACATAGGGTGGCTGAATGGATTAAAAGAAACAAAACAAGACCCATCTATATGCTGCCTATGAGAGACTTACTTCAGATCTAAACACACACACAGACTGAAATTGAAGGGATAAAAAAAGATATTCTATGCAAATGGAAACAAAAACAAACTGGGGTAGCAATACTTATATCACACAAAATAGACTTTATAAGAAAGGCTGCAACAAGAGACAAAAAAGGAAATTTACAAAATGATAAAGGGATCAATTCAACAAGAAGACATAACATTTGTAAATATTTATTTACCTAACATAGTAGCACCTAAATATATAAAGCAAATATTAACAGACACAAAGGGAGAAAATGACAGTAATACTATAAAAGGGGGGACTTTAACACCCCACTTACATCAAAGGATAGATCATCCAGACAGAAAATCAGTAAGGAAACACTGGCCTTAAATGACCCACTAGGCCTGATGGACTTATTAGATACGTACAGAACATTCCATCTCAAGTGCACATGGAGCATCCTTCAGGATACATCGTATTTGACTGCAGAATAAGTCTCAACAAGTTTAAATCATATCAAGCACCTTTCAAACCACAACAGTATAAAACTAGAAATCAATCATAAGAAGACAAATTGAAAAACCACAAATACGTGGAGACTAAACAACATTCTACTGAACAACCAATGGCCAATGAAGAAATCAAAGAAGAAACCGAAAAATATTTTGAGATATATAAGCACAACATTCTAAAACCTACGGATGCAAAAGAAGTGTTAAAAGGGATGTTTATAATGATACAGGCCTGCTTCAAAACACAAGAAAAATTCTAAATCTTTTGAGATATATAAGCACAACATTCTAAAACCTATGGGATGCAGCAAAAGAAGTGTTAAGAGGAATGTTTATAATGATACAGGCCTGCTTCAAGATGCAAGAAAAATTCCAAAAAAGAATTTAATCCTAAACCTAGATGAACTAGAAAAAGAAGAAACAAAACCCAAAATTAGTAGAAGGAAGGAAATAATAAACATCAGAGTGGAAATAAATGAAATAGAGACTAAAAAAAAAAAAAATAGAAAAGACCAATGAAACTAAACGCTGGTCCTTTGAAAAGATAAACAAAATCTTAGCTAGACTCATCAAGAAAAAAAAAAGGGGGATCCAAATGAATAAAGTGACAAATGAAAAAGGAGAAAAAACCCTGAATAGCCAAATCAATCTTGAGAAAGAAGAACAAAGCTGAAGGTAATCACAATCCTGATTTCAAACTAAACTACAAAGCTATAGTAATCAAAAACAATATGGTACCAGAACTAGCACAAAAACAGACACAGAGATCAACGGAAAAAATTAGAAAGACCAGAAATAAACCCATGGTTATATGGTCAATTAATAAACAACAAAGAAGGCAAGAGTGTACAATGGGGAAAAGACAATCTCTTCAATAAGCGTTACTGGGAAAACTAAACAGCTACATGCAAAACAAGGAAACTGTACCACTTTCTTATACCACACACAAAAATAAGCTCAAAATTGAAGACTAGAATATAAGCCCTGAAACTATAAAACTCTTAGAAGAAAACATAAGCAGTAACCTCTTTGACATCTTAGCAATATTTTTTTGGATCAGTCATCTCAGGCAAGGACAGCAAAAGCAGAAATAAACAAATGGGACTATATCATACTAAAAAGCTTTTTACACAGTGAAGTAAACCATCCACAAACAAAATGGCAACTTACTGAATGAGAGAAGATATTCACAAAGGGTATATACAATAAGGGGTTAACATCCAAAACATATAAACAACTCCTACAACTTAATATGAAAAAATCAAACATTCAGATTTTAAAATGTACGGATGACCTGACTGGACATTTTTCAAAGACATACAGATGGCCAACAGGCGTATGAAAAAATGCTCAATATCACTAACCAGCAGGAAAATGCACATCAAAACCACAATGAAATATCCTCTCACACATGTCAGAATGATTGTGATTAAAAAGATAAGAAATAACAAGTATTGGTGAGGATGGGAGAAAGGGAACCGTTGCACACCATTGGTAAGAATGTAAATTGGAGCAGCAAGTTTGGAAAAAAGCATGGAGCTTCCTCCATTAAAAATAGAAATACCATACAACCTAGCAATTCCACTGCATTGGCCATGCATACCACTTCTAGATATTTAACCAAAGAAAATGAAAACACTAATTCAAAAAGACAAATGCACTCCTATGTTCATTGCAGCTTTATTTGCAATAGCCAAGATATGGAAGCACCCTCAGTGTTCATAGATAGATGAATGGACAAAGGAGATTTGTACATGCACACACACACACACACACACACACGGGAATATTACTCAGTGATAAAAAAAAGGATGAGATCTTGCCATTTGTGACAACATGGTTGATCCTAGAGGGTAGTATCTAAGTGAAATATGTCAGAGAAAGATAAATACCATATGACTTCATTTTTATGTAGAATCTGAAGAACAAAACAAATGACCAAACCAAACAAAGCAGAAACAGACTCATTGATATAGAAAACAAACTGGTGGTTGCCAGAGGGAGATGAATGGGAGGATGGACAAAATAGATCTTTCAGTTATAAAACATGTTAGACATAGGGAGGTAATGTACAGCATAGGGAATAGTCAGTGTAACAATTTGTATGATAATAGATGGTAACTAGACTTATTGAAGTGACTATTTCATAAAGTATACAAATGTCGAATCACTATGTTGTACTAATGAAACTAATATAATATTGTATATCAGTTAAGAAAACCCTGAAACTTCTTGGCAACAGTTCAGTTATTCCATTCAACTTGCTGTACACAAGATATATGCCACCAAAATTTTAAAAAGCAGGCATTTGCATTTTATTTGTATGATTTTAACTTGTGATATGAACAGCCATCTCCATCATGACTTTTTCTCTTTTATTGTTATATGCAATGGAATAGATTTAAAACTGTGCAGAAAAAATTAGGGAAATTATTTTTGGTTAATATCAGGAATTAAGAAGACTAATGATTGAAACTGTCTATAGATAAAAACACTCAACCTTATATCAGAAAAGCCAGCGGAAGCACGCTGAAGGACAGAATAATACAGTCAAGAAATATTGGGTTTATTTCCAGTATTTTACATTTTCCTATGAATGTGGTAACGATGCTTATATGTTTCTTTTAGAAATCTTCATATTTTTCCTTATCCTTGTTACAGAGATAAACAGAATGACACCTTATATAAACACAAGTAATGCATAAAAATTTTCTCTTGTAACCTAAGGCAATTTACATTGCAAAACAGTACAGAATAAAACGCTCAAATATTTCTAGCAGGAAGGTCATTTATTCAAATTTATGTGAGGTGGTGTCAGTGACGGTATTTTGTTCCTCAAAAGAACAGACTCTATGGGGATTGCAAACTTGGAGGTGACACGGATAATAACAAGGCTCACCTGACATAAAGCACTCCATTTTGATCCACACGACGCTGCCAACCCACAGGAACTTGTATAGCTGGAAGACCTCCATCTTTGTCCCCTCCGTCACAGTCCTTGCCTCCATTCATTTTCTGTGTCTGCTTGGGACTTTCCAAAGATATCAGCAATAAGATGATATCCTTATATTACAGGGCATGATGGCCTTCAAAAATGGCCAGTGCAGCACAGTTTTTCCCAGACTGTACAAAATGCATTGGGAAGCTTCGGCTCAGTTTGGAACCAAGTCCTTGAAATCTGCCATTGTGGAAAAAATCAGTTTCCCATTATAATCTACATTAAATAACCAATATTTAATTCCTAAGGATGGTCTACATGGGTAAAAATGAGTGCTTCTGACTAAGGAAAATCATATTCACCAATGCTGGTACCTCTCTGAAGTGGGGGAGGGGAGGAGTGTAAAGTTTTTAGTTCAACATTTTGTCTTGAACCTTGATGTCAGACTAAAATAACCTCTATTGTCTAGAAACCGGTCTCATTTTTACAGTGTGAGTCGGTTAATATTTCCAGGTACTACCCGCCTTTAGAGGCCACATTCTTTAAACTTTCTCTTCATCTTCCAATCTGAATCCAAGATGTTGCAGGTTGGTTCATCTGATGTTTTCATGTCTTCAAAATTCCAATAATGTAGCCTGAAACATATGTAAATGTGTAAACTGTATATTTAATATTGAAAAACAGAGAAGCTGCACACTTTTAAAAATGGAATAAACTGCTACGTGTACCAAAACACTTTGATGTTCTCTGCCGTGAACATCACATGTCAAATTCGTCTTTTCTTCTTCTGACTTGCTCCACTCACTCTAGTTAAATCAACTTGCTTGCTCTTCACCACATGTAACTTTCTAATTATTAAAGATAGACCCATAATCATGGCATATCACACACACACATAACCTCCTTCTTACAAGAAAAATATATCACCTCTTAGGTTCTGACAATTAGAAAGTTGTGTGTTAATCCAGTTACATTTTCTCACTCTTTAATTGTAAATATTCTTATGATTTACTTTTCTTTTCTAATCATTTTATTAGCCTGAAGAAGAAAAATTTTTAAAGAAAAAAATTAAAAGGAAATCTACAGTACCTTTCCGAATATAAGAGATTCCCCCCCAGCCCCCCCCCACCCCGTTCTTGCATATAAGAGTGGGAGTTGCTTTATAGTTAAGATTTACAAATTCCCATCCATTACGGGGTACTCTGTTAATTCCTTTATTAAGTCACAAGGTGCTGCTTGGGGAAGACATACTGGCTTGAAACAATAGCAATAAGGGCTAGGGTGGAAAGCTTGTAAGAGGTCATCTTAAGGGATCTGTTAAATAAGAAAAGATGGCAAATAAATTTTTAGAAGATTTAGTACTTACTCCTAATGGAGAATGTGTTATTTCTTGTGGTATACAAGCCTTTCTATAATCAATTTAATATATAATGTGTGATTATACTGTGGGACTCATGAAACTTACTAAAAGATGAATGAAAATAATTATTCTAGTGTTATATAAGTGGGACTTGTGGCTTGTGATAAAAATTTCCAGTGACAGCATCACCCACAGATTAAAAAAAATGCTGTGTCTCAAACAACTTAACTGAAAGTGAAGGTGTTATGCTCTGGAAAGGTCTGTATTAAAAGACTTAAGATTCATATGAAAATATTTAAATTACTTCAAAAAATTTAAATAAAAGATGTTTAAAATATGTACGCATAACTTAATGAATGAAACAGTGTAAATAGACACATAACTACTTTACCTACATTCCTAAAAAACTTACATAATTAAGTTAGCTCTGGACATTTTTTGAGCTTTCTTCACAGGAGAATGCCTTATGCTAAAAGGCATCATGTACTCAGGCATAAGCTCTATTTGCAGCTTGGGCTGAGACAGATAGAAAGTGTTGCAATGAAGCATATACTCATTTAGCTGAAAGTCACAAACCATGGGCGTGGGTGTGGTAAACATCATCAGGCAATGGGAAAAGTAGCAAAAATTTAGTGGGAAAAATGTGGGATATAAGGAAAAGTGCCAAGTAGTAGCATTCCCAATGGTGTCTCAAGCTAACTTGCATTGCTGGGGCCACTCCATTGTGTCTATGTTTCTCACAGAAATGACCTACTTGTCTCCCATCCACTGTACCTTTAACTATGACCCCTGTTGATCATTTATGAGTTTATTGACGTTTCATTCAACAGTTAGTCAACAGCTATTATGTACGAGGTGTTATGCTATGTGCTGCAGTACAACGATGGTGGGACCCTTCTTTATCCATAGTCCAGTATAATGTTTGGCAATAAAGAGCTGTTCAGTGAGGAAGAATATAAAGGAAAGAGGGAGGAAGGATGAGAAAGAATGGAGAGAGCAAGGAAGGGTCAGTCCGGTCCAGTAGAGTTCCCAGTGCTAGTGGAAGATGGGAAAGAGGCATGAATTTTGTGCTATTCTGGACTCCCAGTTTTGGCAAATAGTGACAGATCCTGATTATTGAACCTGTTTTTGTTTTTTTTTTAACAGTCGTTTTTCATGCTCATTTTATTAATTTGCTTTTCCTAATGAAATTTCTTTAGTGGTCTGTGATCATTAGATTGAACTGGCTTTCATTCTCCCTACTTCTGTTTTTGAGCTTTCTGATCATTTGATGCCTATTTTCTTTCCTTCCTTCCTTCTTTCTTCTTCTTCTTCTCCTCCTTCTCCTTCTTCTCCTTCTCCTTCTCCTTCTCCTTCTCCTTCTCCTTCTCCTTCTCCTTCTCCTTTGTTTGCCTGCTCTTGCATGCAACTCCAACTTCCCCAAGACTGGCTGGTTTGCTCCATTAAGTAATTTGTGTATCCGCCAGATAATAACATTGGCTTGATTCCTGCCAAATCTCTCTCTCATATTTCAGTAATGAAAAATAGAAATATCTGATGGCTGGGTTTTGCTTAGACCAGCAATTCTCAGAGCATGGTGCTGGGACAATCATTACTGTCAATAATGCCCAAGAACTTGTCAGAAATATAAATTCACAGGCCTGGCCCCAGACTTAATGAATTAAAAACCTTGGGGGCCCTTCTGTTCTTTAAGAAGCCTTCCAGGTGATTCTGCTGCCTGCTCAAGTTTGAGACCCACTGACTTAGACTAATGCCCCTGTCTCCCTTCCCAGGACATGGCCGTTTTTTAAATTAATTAATTAATTAATTAATTTTTGAGGAGGGGATTGTTTTTATTTTTTATTATTTTTTTAATATGAAATTTATTGTCAAATTGATTTCCATACAACACCCAGTGCTCATCCCAACAGGTGCCCTCCTCAATACCAATCACCCACCCCCCCCCTCCCTCCCACTCCCCATCAACCCTCAGTTTGTTCTCAGTTTTTAAGAGTCTCTTATGTTTTGGCTCCCTCCCTCTCTAACCTCTTTTTTTTTTTCTTCCCCTCCCCCATGGTCTTCTGTTAAGTTTCTCAGGATCCACTTAAGAGTGAAAACGTATGGTATCTGTCTTTCTCTGTATGACTTATTTCACTTGGCATAACACTCTCCAGTTCCATCCACGTTGCTACAAAAGGGGACATGGCCCTTTTATATCTCTACACTATGCAGGCAGCCAGCCCTCAACTTCCTTTTGTCCCTGGGGAAGAGGGGTGGGGGGATGGGGTGGCCATCCTTTTTTTGCTGATACTTCAGCCTTCTAGAAGCAGCTCAATTGCAAGGGCCTTAGGGATTCCTCACAGAGTGGAGGTCGAGTATCTACATAGTTATCATTTATTTATCTGTAAGTGGCACCTATTTCCTCAACATTCATTTGTGAATTTGGAAAATTCGGAGATGTTTGAAGGTGAAAAGTAAATTGGACTGTAATCTCAGTGTTGAATAACTACTGCAAACCTGAATGTACTTTCTTTTATCGTTGTTTTTAGAAAATTTTAAAAGCACATGTTAAAAAAGAAATTATTATAACAATAAACCACTACTCTAAATTCACAATGTAAGCATTTTGTCAGTTTTGCTTATTTTTAAAAATAAAACTCCATTACAGATAGAGCTAAATACTATCTCCCTCCCCCACCCGTCTCTCTTTTTAGTCCTATTTCTTTCCCTTCCATCTTAAAGGCAACCACCATCATAAATCTGGTCGTCATTCTTATAGGCTTTGCTTTTATATGTTTATTCCCTGTATATGTATATGTAAACAATATTTGGTATTGGTATATGTGTTTCAAAATTTTTATATAAATACTATTACACATATATATCATTCTGCAACTTGCTTTTTAAAATTCAACAGTGTTTGAGAGTTATCTCAGTTGAGATACATAGATCTGTCCCTATTTCAGACATGTAGATCCAATTTGTTAATTTTTAACATCTGAATGGTATTCTATCATATTATTATAGAACTATTTATTTATTGGTGTATCAATCATATTAATGTTAGGCTGTAGAGTCTGCACAGTCTCAATTTTTCAGACACTGCCAAGTTGCTCTCCAAAGTTGTACTGAATCCAAGTTTTTTTCATGTTCTAAACATGTCTTTTTCCTTTAAATATTGGATCATGACCACTTTGTACTTTATTTTCATCCTGAGCATTTTACTATGGCATTAAATATTTTTCCAAAATATTATTTTTAATTGCTGGATAGTATTTTTGGGGATACACACACACAGACACACACACACACATATAATTTATTCACTTCCCTCTTGTGAACATAGATTTTTTCCTAGACTTTAGCAACTACAAATAAATCTGAGATAAATATTTCAGCCATTTTGGCATATTTACTGAGAATTCTTTGTTAAAATGGAATTGCATAATTTTAAGACCCTTGATAAATTTCTTAAAGTGACAAAAGGGTAGTTTTGGGAAAGCATTTCAGGCCATGGTTCTCAAACTTTTGAAACCCTCTTGTATGTCCTCTTTTGCTAAATATTAAAATCTTCTCTTTGCCCCTAAGATTCTGATAACTTTATTTCCTAAAGAGATTCATCATAAAATATTTAGTCATGCTTTATTTTTATAGTTTGTATCTAAAAACAATAGTTTCTCCTCTTTTCCAAATTTAACATTAAAAAAAAAAAAAACTGCAGGGGCGCCTGGGTGGCGCAGTCGGTTAAGCGTCCGACTTCAGCCAGGTCACGATCTCGCGGTCCGTGAGTTCGAGCCCCGCGTCAGGCTCTGGGCTGATGGCTAGGAGCCTGGAGCCTGTTTCCGATTCTGTGTCTCCCTCTCTCTCTGCCCCTCCCCCGTTCATGCTCTGTCTCTCTCTGTCCCAAAAATAAATAAAAAACATTGAAAAAAAAATTTAAAAAAAAAACAACTGCATATCCACAACATTTTCCCTTCATCTCCCCCGAAGATTCCATTATGACCCACCTTGTTTATATGGCTTGGTTTAAGCCCAATAGACATAGGTTAAAGCAGAAAAGATATTGTGATATGAAAGGTACCTACATCTCACCAACACTCAGGATCAGGGATAGATCTTACACTTAGGACATAATTCAAATTTATTCCACAAACAATTCTAGCAACAACAATATAAAATTCAAAAAGTGGTGTGTGGGGGTGGGTGGGTTGTGGGTGTGTGTATATTCTGAGATCTACCACAATTCTACAGACATTTTAATTTTTCTACTTCCTTTCAATATGCAAATTAGTTTGGGAATTGGCTTTTAGTGAAATGAATTTTAGTGGCTTGATTTACTTCTTTGCATTGGCTTCTTTGGATCATTCAGAATTCAAATTAGATGTTACCTCCTCGAAGAGACTATACTGTAAGCCATAGGTAATCTCTCAAACTTTCTCAATTCACTGGTACCTCTCATCATCCATTTGTTTATCATTTGTTTGTTTATTGGCTTTCTCTCCCCATAGACTGTAAACTTCCTCACAGCAGGGACCATGTCTCTCTAGGTCCTTCCTATATTCCTAGTTTCTGGTATAGTGCCTGGTCTGCAGTAGGAGCTTAAATACTTCCTGAAGACTGCATATTCAAATCAGTCAACATAATTTTATATTCTGATTTTTACCATGTAGGCTTATAAAGATCTGGCAACACATGCATCTAAAATGAAAGGTTTTTTTTAAAGTTTATTTATTTATTTGAGAGAGACAGAGGCACTGTGAGTAGGGGAGGGGCAGAGAGAGAGAGAGAGAGAGAGAGAGAGAGAGAGAAAGAGAGAATCCCAAACAAGCTCTCAGCACAGAGCCCACTGTGGGGCTTGAACTCACAAAACTGTGAGATCATGACCTGAGCCAAAACCAAGAGTCAGACGCTTAACCGACTGAGCCACCCAGGTGCTCCTGAAAGAGAGGTTTTTAAAAGAAGCCAGTGGAAGCTAATGAGTGTGAATGTTGACAAAATATATAAAAGATGTTTTGCTCTAGATTTGTCCCTGATCTCATAATCTCTGATAATTTCTGTGTAGAAAGTATGATAGGGCTTCTAAGAAAATTAATAAAGTGACTTTATATTTTATTTGTAAAGTGCATCAGTTTTATTTATGAAGTGGTTTGTGTATACATTTTAATTGGATTAATAAAGAAACCATTAAAATAAATGAATCCAACAATTTAAAATTAAACTTATATTTCAGTAGGATGCTAATTAATACAATAGACCTTTTTTTCTTAATCTGCTTTACTGACATTCTTTTCAACCTAAGAATAAACTCACTAGTTTATGCAGTGTTAAATGTATATTTTAAAAGTTACACTCAAAGCACCATGAAGACTATCAGATTATGACATCATAAAAATCAGTAAGTAGGTATTCCTCATAAATCTTTCTGACTAACATCAAATGTTATAAATTCTTCTCAATAATGTCACACAAACTTTACTAATGGTAAAATAATAAATTGATTTTTTGAGTCATGTGATATCATGAGTAAATTCTATTAAAATGTTTATAATGACATCACACATTGATCTTGTGCCTTGTGAGGTTACTTGTATATATAGTAGGATAGAATGAATACCAGATGAACTACTGATTTTTCAAGGTAAGACTATGTAAATTAGGTAAAATACCAATATTTTATAATTATATAAGTCTAAATCATTTATTTTTATATGCTATGATTATAAACTTAGCCCTTGAAATGTTTAGAGTGAAATAAGAAATCTATTCCATTCCAACATTTGCAAGTGAATGTCTCATGTTCTCCAATGAGACCAAGTCTCCCGTAGAAGCTACCTTTACACTTAAATTCCAAAAGAATATGTACATACCACAACAGATATGATTGTATTAACAATAACATCAGCATTAGAATTTTGGAGAGTAATGTCTGAGTGGCTACAACATTATTATCATTTGATTGGGTAATAAATGGATATACTCATAATCTTTCCATTATTATTAGTTAAATTATGCTTGTTAGAGCAACCCTAAATAACATTTCCCCTTTTCAATTATCTTTCACCCTCATATCAATTATTCAAACAGCTCCTTTACAGCACTTAGCCAGTCCTCCCATCCAACCTTCCCATCTGTTTCACCTTTCACCTATTTATTCAAGCTATGCATTTTTATTTATGAGCACACTTATCTTGCAGTTACATCTTTTTTCATTTTTAAAAAACTGCTTCATAGATTATTCCTATTTCCACTCTGGTTATTACTGCCATTTGGTTCTTAATTTCATTTTGCAGCCACTTCTTCTAAAACATACTTCTCAAATGCATCCTATGTAAGGCTCTAACGGGTTCTGCTACCGATTGGGCTCTACTTACTTACCCCAAACTACCCTCAGTGCATTTACATTTGTTTTATACAGCTGTGTAGAGTACCATAAGCACATCTTTCCTGCCCTGATTACCAAAGCTCTCTAGTTTGAATGTCTTTGCCCTTTTAATGCAGAAGAGTATAAAAATTCACAATCTGTACGTGAGGGATCATATTCACATAGGAAAGTTACATTTTTTCACAAACTTGGAAGGTACAGGGATAGGCTTCTCAGAGTGAGGCCAGTTCTCAGTCAAGGTAACAATGGCCTATGCCCATTTATGGTTAGGAGAATTATTTATACCAGGCCATTTCTTGCTGCCAACGATAGGCAACTTACACATACATCCTTGCCATAGAGAAGCCTTCAGAGAACTAAATGCTGAGTACAGATAGTAGATTGCAATTGGCCTCAAATACTCTGTAGCTCCTTTTACCAGAAGGTAGGATTTATTGTTCCACACTTTGAATCTGGGCTGGCCTTGTGACTTGCTTTGACCAATGGAATGTGATGGATATGCTACTATTCAAGTGCTGAGTCTAAAACTTGATAGGCCTTGCATCTTCCACTCTCGCTTCCTGGAATGCCATTGTCTCAGGACCAATCTGAGCCTGCCTGCTTGAGGATGAGAGTCCACGTGGAGACAAAGAAGTCCAGCTGGTCCAGCCAGTCCAGCTGAGGGCCCAGTCATGTAAGTAAGTCTAGTCAAAACGATATGGAACAGGGATGAGCTGGCCCCACAGAGCCCAACCTAGACTGCAACCCCACAAAATCATGATTATTTTTCAAATACCCCCAAATTATACTGGAAACAACCTGAAAGTCTAAAATAGGGTTTTATGTAAATTAATTACTGCTTTTAGAAGTTATGTAGCTCTATACTTTATTAGCTTGTGATCTTGGACAAGTTTTAACATTTCTTTCCTTATAAAAGAGAGATTATAGCCCTACAGAATTGTTCTGTGGATTAAAGTTAAAAGTTTTAAACCAGTGCCTAGCATGTGGCAAATATGTGAGTTGTTGCTATTTATGCATAGCTATTAAAATCATGTTATGGAAAATTTAATAGCACTGGAAAAGATACATGATATTTTCAGGTGAAAAAAACATACTACAAAGTTGCATGTAGAATTATAAATCTTGGGGAGCCTGGGTGGCTCAGTCAGTTAAGTGTCTGACTTCAGCTCAGATCATGATCTCATGATTCATGGGTTCAAGCCCTATATCGGGCTCTGGGCTGAAAGCCCAGAGCCTGGAGCCTGCTTCAGATTCTATGTCTCCCTCTCTCTGTATCCCTCACCCACTTGTGCTCTGTCTGTTTCTCTCTCAAAAATAAACATGAAAAAAAATTAAAAAAAAAAGAATCATAAATCTTCATTTACAAAAATGCTACTACATATGTAGATGCAGGAATACAGAAACACTGACCTCTCAGTGGTTGTCTCTGGGTAGCAGGAATATGAATGATTTTTATTTTCTTCATTGTTTTTCTGTATTTTCAAAGTTTTCCAGAATAAAAATCTATTGACTTTGCAATCAAGAAAAATATTATTTCCAAAAAACTAAATATTATATCCATAGAACAGCCAATTAATGTTTTCCTAATCCTTAAAAGCACTAGGAATACTTTTTTATTGGAAACAGTCACAAGCTTTGTAGCTAGTATTATGATATTATTTCTTTTTCTGTTTTAGCCAAGTGAAAAAGATACAAAATACTGCATTAACCTGGATGCTCTAAATACTAGAAATGAAAATTAAGACTATCCCTTTGACTGGTTCTAAAATGCTTCAGAGTGTCACTCTTACTTTTCTGCTTGGAATACGTCTCCCATCCCTACATTCTTGTTCTTCATCAAACCAACTTCTGTTTATCTCAGTTTAAATGTCACTTTCTCAGAGAGGTCTTCCCTGGTTTCTCCAGTCATTAGGTTTTCCAACTCTAACTTGGGTTCCCCTTTAATTCTTCCTTATAATATCTAGTAATTCACATGTATTACTACACATAACTGAGCTTTCATTTCACCCTTGTCATTCTACCTGACTGCAAAGAAAGAGCAAATTGAGACAGTTAACTTCAAGTTAAAGCCTCCTTTTGTGCCTTTAAAAATATTTAAGGAAGTAGAAACTGAGGGTCTATATACATATGTAGAAAATGCTTACTATGCATTTTAAAAGCTCTCTTAAAAGCCAAAAAGTGCACAATCACCAGCTCATATTCTGTAAAAAAGAATTAGAGAACTGTTTTAAGTATAGTAATAGGTTACACCAGAACATCTATAAACTAATTGATAAAGTCACTATACTGCTGAGGGAAAAATTATCTATGATTTATTTCTGTATATTAGCCACCAGCAGAGTTTGCTATTTTTGCTTTTCTATAGAATAGTGAAGTTTCTCATAGAGGATATTTTTAAAAAATACTTGTCTACATTTACATAGTCTATTTTAGAGCAAATTTGAGGAGTAACTTTCACATCATATCTGTACGTTACTGGTATTTTGGCTACTCAAGGAACAGCTCAATATACATATAGGTCAAATCGTTTTTGAGAAATGATGTACATCAATATTGGTTTTTCCCCAAACTGTACTAGGAATGAAACAATTACGAACTATACTCATTTGGGGTTGTATAACATTTAAATAACTAATATTTATATACTCTTTTAGTCTTTTATATACTCTTTTACTTACTTACTTATTCTTTACTATACTCTTCAATTCACCTGGCAACAGACGCCAAGTTCATACTTGGAGTAATCAGTTCTGTAGAGAGGTAACGGTGACCCCTAGTAACCTTGAAAATAAGTTCACTCAAGGTGGAAACAGGAAGACTTGTCAGCCATTGTAGAAACCTATCTAAAGACACTGTCTCTAAATATGTGTAAATATCTAGGAACACTCTGATTCAATCAACATGTCCAATAAATGTAATTAAATGCAAAAGAGAAGTATAGTCTAATTAATTGTTCCATAAGGTCTCTAAAAAAGCAAGAAGAGGAATATCGTCTGTACATGGATTCAAAAAATAAGAGTCCATGATACACAATCTCTAAGTCCCATGAAATAAGCGACCTTTTACTGTGTTAATGTAGCTCACAAAACAGGAATAAAATGAGTAAGTAAGTAGTAATACCTGCAGATGTTCAATGGTGTCATATGAAAAGTATCTCAAGGAGACTCCATTTAGCATTTTACTGCTCACTGGAATGCTGAGGGAGGCAGAGAAAATGTAGCAGCCGAAGAAAACTTATGCACACAGTACTCAGGTTGGAGTGGAAAGGAGTTTTAGTATCATAACACCAAGCATAGAGTATCTTAGAGAACATGCTGAAGAAAAGCAAAACCTATAGAAAATAACATCTCCTATTTAACAAAGAGTTAAGCAAAACATAAGACCAAGTTATAAACAGGAGGACTCTGGGCCAACTCCTATCTGCGGAAGTGTTTGGCATGTACACAGTTTGAGAATAATAATGAATTAGTTGACAATATTTAAATGAAAGGATATTGCATGAACATTTGCATTTCCTGCTTTACCTGAGAGACTGGATGATGTGGTAATACTAGGTCAACATTCCTGCCTTGCAACAATTATCTGGAACGGAGCAGTGACTGCTCCTTCAGAAAGGACTTGGCTCTCCAGTTCAGTGCAGTGGCTTCCTGCTTCATTCCCACCAGCCTGGCCTCTGTAGGCACTTGGGTTTCCAATCTCTGGAATAGAAAGGACCTTGAGATAAGGCTTGAAAGACTCACTATAGTCCTTGACAAGGAGTACAATTTATTTGTTTCTTAATGACCACTTAACCTATAATTCATAGTGTCTTCAGAAGGGTGGAGGATGAACTCTCAGTGGATCATCATACATTATTAGTTTGTGAAGGAGTTCTAGTAAGCTAGCTAAAACCAAGAGCAGATAGCGAATTTTCTTAATAAAATTGAGTTGACCCTGAAACTGGTGATTTTTGAGTTAGAGGAGGTAGAGGGTACACAGAATTCTCACCCAACTTCAATCTTCTATCTTCCATTCTTTCTTAGCCCCATCGTCAGTAATACCACAAATTAGCATTATCTCAAGAACTCATCTTGGGATCAAAGAATCATGGAACCAAATTGTACATTACCATTACTGAGTTATAAAATGCTGCTCTCCTCCCCCTCGCTTTTAATATTGTTTCCTTTCAGCCAATAAGGGAAAAGATTATTTATAAGGACTTTCGAAAGTGTACTTGAGACCTTGTTAACCCTTATCCTATTTTCTCTGAGACATCAAGGAGACACTGACAAGGTTCTTTCTCAGTCAGAGCAAAGTAATCCTTGGGATAGTGTAAACTCATTTGTCCCCTTTCCATAGCTAATGAACAACCTTCTGATTATTTGTTGGATTTCATAGGTGATTTGATATCATTAAGTTCATAACTTGGATATCAGGTACAAGTATTTCAGTCAATGAAAGCAAATAAACAAACAAATGGGTTATGTTTGGCTTATAAATTAATTTCTTGTAAATACAGATGATCTGCATCAAACCCTAGAGGCCCATCACCCTTGAGAGCAATGGAAAATAATTTTTTTCTTCTTTTCTTTTCTTTTCTTTTCTTTTCTTTTCTTTTCTTTCTTTTTTAAAGTAATTTCTTTGCCCAATACAGGGCTTGAACTTGTGACTCTGAGATCAAGAGTTGCACGTCTACTGACTGAACCAGCCAGATGCCCCTCAACATTTTCTTTTAATTGGAAGAGTAAGGACCACATCCTGGACCAGCCAACTTGCTCTTTTTTTCTTTTTGGTTTAGGGCCAAAGCAGGACAGGGGGATGTGTAGGACAGGGTGTACAGCATGCTTGAGTATTGCTATTTCTCAGAAAGCAGCCAGGAGAGACAAAGGAGCAATTAAGGAATGCGGAACAAAGATTAAATAACAATGTCTCTATAATCTTGATATATTAAAGGTACTCCAAGTATTAGACTTAGTGTTTTAAGCATTTACTAGCCATCCCCTACATGTGAAGCACAATAATGGATACTAAGAAAGTGGACATAAAGAGAATACAAGCCCCATCTCTTTTTTTTTTTTTAATTTTTTTTTTTCAACGTTTATTTATTTTCGGGACAGAGAGAGACAGAGCATGAACGGGGGAGGGGCAGAGAGAGAGGGAGACACAGAATCGTTAACAGGCTCCAGGCTCCAAGCCATCAGCCCAGAGCCCGACGCGGGGCTCGAACTCACGGACCAGGAGATCGTGACCTGGCTGAAGTCGGACGCTTAACCGACTGCGCCACCCAGGCGCCCCTACAAGCCCCATCTCAAGAAGCTATGCCTTGGAGGTGGAGGGTAGGGAGCTGTGCAATCCGGTAAACAGGTAATTATAAAACTGACTGACACTGGCTACAATAGGGCTAAATATGTAGTGCTAAAGGAGTACAAAGAAAGAGCTAGTCTAGCTCTCAGGGATCAGAGAAAGGGGGATGCTGGATACATTTAAGGATGCATTGAAATTAGACAGACAAAGAAAGGTTAGTAGGAGACGTGAAATTTCACCTAATCCATGCAAATGATCTTAGTTTCAAAAGATTAATATTAAAGATTTTACTCTTCTGTCTGGTAATATCAATTCCAATATTGTACTTATTTGTAGCTGGTAAGCAAGCATAAAGGTCTCATTTTGTCAGACCTTTTAACCTTGAGATGGTATAAGGGATGAAGCATTAATGAATATTTTCCACAGGAAGATCTGGATGTCTGCCTCATGCCTGAAATAGAAAATGGTGACCTGACATCCAGATAAGCAAAGAAGAAATACTATCAAAAGACGATGATTCACTTCACTAAGAAAGTATTATTAGATGTGAATGCATTGGAAGCAGAAGCTAAAAGGAGCAAGATATGGATGCGGGAGTCTTAGCCTATAGATAGAGTAGTTCAAAACTGTTTGGAAGTATATCCATTAAAAAAAGAAGTTCCTAACTGATGAAAATAAGATGGTTATTGTTCTAAAGCTATTTTAGACAAATGTATAAATAATATTAGCTGACTTCCTACCATCTTCTGGGAACAGCACTGAGCATTTTATACATACATCTATTAACTAACTTAATACTTGTCACTGTCCTATAAATAAATAGTATTGTTTCTTCTTTTCTAGAGTTAAGGAAATGGAGACAAGATAAATTAAATAACTTTACCTTCTCTTTTCCTCTCTGGTAATTTATATCCGCCTTTCCTATTTTATTGTTTTTCTCCTTAGTGTTTATCACTAGCATACTGTATATACTATTTACCCTATATTTCCTCTGATAAAGAACATAAGCTCTGTGGGCACATGGACATATTAGTCATCATAACAGATAAAATTCCCTAGAATTTTTTGCTTTAGGTTCAATAGTTCCTTGAAGGCTGGCTGGATCACAACTTTCATTTCTCATAGCACAAAGTACAGAACCTTACACATGAGCATAATCAGTAGGCATATACGGAGCCCCTGTCACGCTTAGCACTGCATGTGTCACTGTAAGATAGGGAAGGACAAAATACCATCAGTGTTCTCAGAGAACTTAACACCTAGACACAGAAATAGGTAGAAGCATGAGGCATACCTAGGGTGTTCCTCACCTACATTGTACCTAGGGAAGCCTCACATTCAGATCCAATGTGAGTAATTTCATTATTTCTCTTCTTCAATTACCTAACAATGTCTAAAAGTGCTTATCCACCACTCCTCCCAAGACACCCTAGTTAGTCTGTGGCATTAACCTTTTGTGGAAATGCCAGAACTATTCACAACTCTATGCCTATGCATGTGTTGTTCCCTGGACATAGAAAGATTTCCTTCCACGTTCTTAAAGCAAGCAACCTTGTGCTCTTTAAACTCTCTGGTCAATTCTTCCATGAATCCCTCTTTGGACTCCTTCTCAGAGTTACTCGTTTATTGCTCTCTCATTCTACAGTGCTGCTTACACATATGTAACAGCACTTAATACATTCTGTTTTATGTACACACATTCCTTGCTATATATACCGTTTTTGAGTTGCCAAACACATTACCAGGTACATGATATGCAAACAATGTACTCTAAGTTGAATTATTTGTTTTTCTCACCTTTCAAAATGCTAGAGAATGTTTTAAATCCTCTAAAATATAATCATAAAATAGAAAAGTTCTTGTTAGGAATATGTTAAAACCACCCAGTGATATATGAAGGTGGCTAACTGCAGATGAGTATTCAACCAAAATCAAATGGAGGCTGAATAGAATCTACTTTTCTTATTCTATTATCAGTACAATTTCTAAATGCAGGGGCTGTCTACAGTGCCTAGAGGAGTGCCCGGTACACAGAGAATTACTTGTGAGTAAGTGAATGAGTGCTTGTACGCAAACAGAATGCCATAGCATAAACTAAATGTGCTGTAGAAATTCAGAGATGAGGTAACAAATAATAGAAAGAACAGTGAGGTAAGAGGAGGTTTAGAATCTGAAATTTTCTGGCTGTATAACTTTAGTAAGACAATTAACCTGAGCTTTAATTTTTTAATTTGTAAAAATTAATGGGCTGAACTAGATCAGTATTTTTCAAATTATTTTTGGTGTAGATTTCTTTTGTCTAAGGAAATCTAAATGGAATCTCCATTACATATTACATATGTATAATCTCCATTGCTTACTGGTAATAATTCGTTATATATATAATATGTATAATCTCCATTGCTTGCTGGTAATAATTCATTTTATAAGATCAAATTATAACATTACTTATTAAAATTCATCAATAAAAATAAGGGACTACTTTGATTAATAAAAAGTATGAAATCAAGAGAGATGGGTGACAGTTGCAATTTTAAATCATCTTCAAAGGAGTCATTTCTGTACTTTGTTCTGACTTTATAATATTAACACAGTTCTGATTACCACAGAAAAGCTATTGCTAAAGGCAACTTTTTTTTTTAATAGTGAATTTGGCTTCAGCAACATTAAGGTCTCTGCAATTAAAATGGTCAAGAAGCTTGAAGGGAGAGTAAAGAAATCTTTTTTCCACGGACTTCAACCTGTATTACAAAGCTGCAGTCATCAAGACAGTACGGTACTGGCACAAAAACAGACACTCAGATCAATGGAACAGAACAGAGAACCCAGAAATGGACCCGCAAACATATGGCCAACTAGTCTTTGACAAAGCAGGAAAGAATATCCAATGGAATAAAGACAGTCTCTTCAGCAAGTGGTGCTGGGAAAACTGGACAGTGACATGCAGAAGAATGAACCTGGATCACTTTCTTATAGCATACACAAAAATAAACTCAAAATGGATGAAAGACCTCAATGTAAGACAGGAAGCCATCAAAATCCTCGAGGAGAAAGCAGGCAAAAAACTCTTTGATCTTGGGCACAGCAAATTCTTACTCAACACATCTCCGGAGGCAAGGGAAACAAAAGCAAAAATGAACTATGGGGACCTCATCAAAATAAAAAGCATCTGCACAGCGAAGGAAACAATCAGGAAAACTAAAAGGCAACTGACGGAATGGGAGAAGATATTTGCAAATGACATACCAGATAACGGGTTAGTATCCAAAATCCATAAGAACTTAGCAAACTCAACACCCAAAAGACAAATAATCCAGTGAGGAAATGGCAAAAGACATGAATAGACACTTCTCCAAGGAAGACATCCAGAAGGCAAACAGACACATGAAAAAATGCTCAACATCACTCATCATCAGGGAAATACAAATCAAAACCATAATGAAATACTACCTAACACCTGTCAGAATGGCTAACATTAACAACTCAAGCAACTACAGATGTTGGTGAGGATGCGGAGAAAGGGGATCTCTCTTGCACTGCTGGTGGGAATGCAAACTGGTGCAGTCACTCTGGAAAACAGTATGGAGGTTCCTCAAAAAATTAAAAATAGAACTACCCTATGACCCAGCAATTGCACTACTAGGTATTTATCCAAGGGATACATATATGCTGTTTTGAAAGGACACAGTCACCCCAATGTCTATAGCAGCACTATCAACAGTAGCCAAAGTATGGAAAGAGCCCAAATGTACATCAACAGATGTATACACACACACACACACACACACACACACACACACACACCACATCTTCTTTATACACACACACACACACACACACACACACACAATGGAGTATTACCTGGCAATCAAAAAAAATGAAATCTTTTTACCATTTGCAACTACATGGACAGAACTAGAGGGTATTATGCTAAGTGAAATTAGTCAGTCAGAGAAAGACAAATATCATATGACTTCACTAATATGAAGACTTTAAGACACAGAACAGATGAACACAAGGGAAGGGAAGCAAAAGTAATATAATATAAAAACAGGGAGGGGGACAAAACATAAGAGACTCTTAAATATGGAGAACAAACAGAGGGTTATTGGAAGGGTTGTGGGAGGGGGGATGGACTAAATGGGTAAGGGGCATTAAGAAATATACTCCTGAAATCATTGTTGCACTAAATGCTAACTAACTTGGATGTAAATTAAAAAAATAAATTAAATAAAATGGTAAAAAAAAGTCTTGTTTCCAAAATTGAAACACTATATCTAATCATTATTCATGTTTCTGGCCATGAATGTAAAATATAGGCAAGAAATATCCAAAACTAAAATTAAGCAAGAAAACTTGCTTGCTTTAATACAATATTATCATATTAATTTGCCATCGCAAAACTGTTAAGGAATACAGTGGGTATTCCTTATAGGATACATGGTGGGAAGATACCCCTATGTTGTGTTTGCATTTTTTCAATGAAGCATACATATGCTGCAGCAGTGCTCTTGTTTGTATAACTTGATTTGGATAAAAAATAGTGAACTCAAGTTTTTAAAAAGCCCAGCTAAAAGCTTAAAAATAAAAATGCATACCCATAAGAAGTTCAAAATGCACATGAATATTGGTAGCAAAGCTTTAGTCAGCAGTGCATAAAAATATAAACTAGTTGGGGCACCTGGGTGGCTCAGTTGGTTGAGCCTCGGACTTTGGTTCAGGTCATGATCTCACAGTTTGTGAGTTCGAGCCCCGCTTTGAGCTCTGTGCTGACAGCTTGGAGCCTGAAACCTGCTTCGGATTCTGTCTCCCTCTTTCTCCCTCCCTCTCTCTCTCTCTGGCCCTCCCCTGCTTGCACTCTCTCTCAAAATAAATAAACATTTAAAAAATATATACAGGGGCGCCTGGGTGGCACAGTCGGTTAAGCGTCCGACTTCAGCCAGGTCACGATCTCGCGGTCCGGGAGTTCGAGCCCCGCGTCAGGCTCTGGGCTGATGGCTCAGAGCCTGGAGCCTGTTTCCGATTCTGTGTCTCCCTCTCTCTCTGCCCCTCCCCCATTCATGCTCTGTCTCTCTCTGTCCCAAAAATAAATAAACGTTGAATAAAAAATATATACAAACTAGTGTCATGGTTTACTTTTATTTCATGATATGTTTATGTGTTTGTTTCATGATGTGTTTCCAATGTGGTATAATGCATTGAATGTGCATCTTAAGTTTTTTTTACAGTGTTAATATATTTTTAACATTTAAATTTGTGTCCCCCATAAGGAAACCTTTGAAGAATCTCTTCTGAGTTGGATGCTCTTCTGGTCCAGCCAATTCTATCATTTCTACCTAATCTAGAAAAGCAAGAGAGACTTCATAAAGATGACTTCAATTTTTTCAACTCAATCTTACATATGTTTACTGAGATTAAGACACCCACTGGGGTGCCTGGGTGGCTCAGTCAGTTGAGCGATGGACTCTTGATTTTCACTCAGGTCATGATCTCACAGTTAATGGATTCCTGACCCTGAGACAGGCTCCACACTGATGGTGTGGAGCCTGCTTGGGATTCTGTCTCCCTCTTTCTCTACTCCTCTCCTGCTTGTGCACACGTGCGCACTCTCTCTCTCAAAAATAAATAAATAAACATTAAAGGAAAAAAAAAAGACACCAATGGAACAGGGAAAAGCCTCATCAGATTGAAAGTGTAAAGTTGTGTTAGGAAGTTTCATGAATATAACTTTAAAAAACATGTCCATCTTCCTAGCATAGGGTGAATCTCTATGTACATAAGCTCAAAAAAGTTTTCATATCATAAATCTGTGACATTTCTAACATAAGCATTGCTGGTCTATAGGTATCTTAACTCATAAATGCAATCTCATTCCTATGTAGTTATTTGCTGATAATGACATCTGTCAGATGGAGAATGACTTAGTGATTTTGCAATTATTTACTTGAAGAACATATTCTAATTTGAACTACAGAGGAAACTCCCTTAACTGACCTCCACTTAAACAAATCTTCAACTAATCAAAACACCATTTCTATTTGAAAACAGACAAATGTTTACCTCTGCTTTTACCAGTTGAGTTGTATGCTTTCCAATATTAGTTGTGTTGTTTCCAAAACTGTCTGAGTCAGTAACAGTTGCTGGTATAATATTTAATAAAATATTTTGTAAACTAATGAAATGTAAGTATAAAAAAAGAATGACTATTTCTGTGAAAATTAAGCTAAAAGCATAACTTTTAAGACAAGCCTCCTAAAAAATGAGGTCAAATAAGATGAAAAAGTGGAGAATCTTGGGGTGGGGTGGGGGAACGCTAAAAATCTTGACTAATTCTGTATTCAAATCATCTTGCAAGTGTCTTTGAATTCTTGTTCCTCTTCAAAGTTAAAAAAAATTAGCATATAAAGAGACTGCTGTAAACTCATTGGGAACAAGTAAACTCATAGGGAAATGTTTTGATCTAAAAAGACTGTTGACTACTCTTAACTATAGAGAACCAACTGATGGTTACCACAGTGGTGGTGTGTGGTGGGGATGGGTGAAATAAGAGATGGGGATTAAGGAGGGCACTTGTCATGATGAGTGCGGGGTGATATATGGAAAGGCTGAATCACTAAATTCTACTCCTGAAACCAATACCACTGTATGTTAACTGACTGGAATTTAAATAAAAACTTAAAAAAAAAAAAGATTGTTGACTGAATGTACACTTACAGATTATAAATTGAAATGTCTAATTATAAATATTTTTAATGATCCTTTGCTTTAACACATCTTTTTGATTAATGAACCAATTAAGGGTTGAGATTGTGATGGATAAGAGGTCTCTATTACTGTTACAAAAGTAATGTTTGTTTGTGACTGAAAGTATGAATTCATGTTGAAATGATGAAGTTGTTTGCAATGTAAGGTCTATTTTCATTTGATTCTCATTATTTTAAAAATATATTGATAAGGAAGTTATATAATTATTAAATGAAGAATCTTTAGCGAGGAACAAACTTTGAAAAAAGATATACCTAACAATATCCTAAAAATAATTGACACCAAAAAATGACAGAATTATAATCAGAAACTAATCAATCCACAATCAACATACAGTGATTGTGATAAATTTATCAGTGGAAACTGATAAATAGGCAAGAAATTTATAAAGATATACATGATACATGATTAGAAGTACATAAAATGTTCAATCTGATGGAAATATACAGAGGATTATACAACTTGGTAAGAATTATAAATACACATTTTTTTAAAAGAACATGAGATTGGAAAAATTAGCACAGTATGGTGGTTGTGAGCATGGATTCTGGACCCAGACTGCTGGAATTAAAATTTCAGCTCGATTACGTTTTAGATTTAGGGTAAGTTACATCTCTGTCCCTCCGTTTCCTCATCTGCAAAATGAAGATAATAATCATATCTACCACATAGTGTTGAGCAAATTGAATAAATGAAGATTTCTTAAGCACTTAGTGCCTGGCCCATAGTCAGCGCTATATAAATATTTGGTAAATAGATGAAAATAACTGGCCATAAAGACAATCTCAAAGATTTCAAACAAATGAAATCACACGGAATGTATCATCTGATTAATTTCCATAAACACAGAATGTCTTAAGAAACTAATATCCCCAAATACCCCTGTGTTTGCAAATTTTAGAAAGAGTGACTCATATATGGCAGCCTTGAAAGTCAATATGAGGTCAGTGTTCATAAATTTATGGCATAATCCAAAATGTGATCTTATTTACCAGAATATGACTTGGCAGACAAGACAGCAGAATGAATAGAGTTGGATTTCTGGATTACTGAGTATAGGCATGGAAAAAGCAAAAACAGAATAGATCACATGTTTGCAATTTAATATAAAAATGTTCTAAAAAACATACACAAATACACACACAGGATGTGTGTGAGAGAGAATGATAAAGCAAATATGGCAAAACGTTAATTGTTGAATTTGTGTGTAGAGATAATAAACAGATACATAGATAAACAGATATCCAATAAATAGATAATTTATATGTACTGTTGTAACTTTTTGGTAAGTTTGAAATCATTTCAAAACAAAAAGTTTTAAAAATGTAGGGGAAACATGAACAAAAATAAAACAGGACCAGGCTTGTAGAGATGGGTGAGCAAAAGACAGAGAGGCAAGGAAGTTTGAGATATGGCAACTGTGTCACTGAAGATATGGAAAATAGAATCTAAGCTGGAATAAAGGTCTATATGAAGAACATGCAATACAGGTATAAGAAAAGGAGGAAAGGAAATATAAATGGATAAAAGGCAGGAGAAATGGTCTGATCTGAAGGGGTTAAAATGTTGGGGAGACAAAACATGGACTCATGAAAATTATAAGGCAAAGTGGTTAAATGCTCATATAAATAAAAGGGAAAAAAATTCTGTTTAAGGTCAGAGAAGGTGACTATAAATGGCTACTGTACTTTTGAATCTCTTCCTTATTTTGCCTAACTCCCTTAGCCTCATATGTGGGTTGGAATAACTCACATTTAAGGTAAAGAAATGTTTATATGAAAAACAAACAAAAACCAACAAAAGAAAAGACAAGAAAGAAAAAAAAAAGATGTGGAGGCTAAGGAAATTGAGAAAAATAATTCTGATTCATCTTGCATGAATAGGGAAGGACTAAATTTGGGAAGGGGAACAGGTAGAGAAGGTAAACCTTCTGGAGAAGTTGATAGAAATGGGCCCCTTCATAGGTATTCATGTGAAATTGGACTGGTATTAAATATTGACTAATGAATTGGTTTTGAATCTTTAGCAAGACCAACAACTGTTATATGAGATATACTTAATAGAAAAAAAGAAAAAAAAACCGTTAGTACTTGAGGTCAATGTGATCATTTACTTAGAAAGCTCAAAATGAAAACTTATGGGGCGCCTGGGTGGCGCAGTCGGTTGAGCGTCCGACTTCAGCCAGGTCACGATCTCGCGGTCCGTGAGTTCGAGCCCCGCGTCGGGCTCTGGGCTGATGGCTCGGAGCCTGGAGCCTGTTTCCGATTCTGTGTCTCCCTCTCTCTCTGCCCCTCCCCCGTTCATGCTCTGTCTCTCTCTGTCCCAAAAATAAATAAACGTTGAAAAAAAAAAAAAAAAAAAAAAAAAAAATGAAAACTTATTAGAACCAATGAAAAAGATATTTAGAGGGTGGCTGGGTATAAAACCACCATACAAAAACAAGAAAGGGAGAATTGCCCTAGCTAACAGTAAAATATATTAAAAAGTTGTAGTATTGATGTAAGCATAGGCAAGTAATATAATAGAAGAGTATGGCCACAGGTAAAGCCATAGATAAGCAAATTCATCCTAAAGGTATCATTCAATTCTATAGGAAAAGGATGGCCAATTCAATACATAGAATTGGGACAACTGGATACCCATTTGGAAAAAAAGAATGAATTACTTCCATAACTCATGTAATTCACAAAAAATACATTCCAAATGACTCAAGACTTAAGTAAAAAATAAAAACTAAATCAAACTAAAATATAAGTGTATTAAGATAATATAAAAAATATGTTTAGGGGCGCCTGGGTGGCTCAGTCGGTTAAGTGTCCGACTTCGGCTCAGGTCATGATCTCATGGTTCGTGGGTTAGAACACCGAACTTTGTGCTGACAGCTCAGAGCCTGGAGCCTGCTTGGGATTCTGTGTCTCCCTCTCTCTCTGCCCCTCCCCTGCTCATGCTCTGTCTGTCTCTCCCTCTCAAAAATAAACATTAAAAAAATTTTAAAGACTACGTTTATGCCAGATTTATGAAGCCCTTTTAAAAGAGATGAAAAGCAAACGTTGTAATGAAAAAGATTGTTCAATTTCACATCATAATTTAAAACTTCTGTTCAGCAAAAGAATAACAAAAAACTTAAAAGATAATTGATAAGCTAGAGAAAGTATTCAAAACATATTTAACAGTCAAAGCATTAGTATCTGAAATGTATAAAGAGCTTCGAAAAAAGTGATAAAAAGATAAAAGGTCCAAAAGAAAAATGGACAATAAATATGGATAGGCTGCAAAGGTAAAACAAAAGGCTAATAAATGTAAGAAAGGATGCTTAGTAGTAGTCAGAAATGCAAAATAAAGCAATAAAGAAGTATCACTTTTCACTTATAACAAGGTAAACATGTTTAAAAGATTGGTAATATCAAGTTTGATTGAGTATGGGAAAAGTAGTGTCATGAGCTACTTAGAAGGACAAACTGTTACCTCCTTTTAGGAGGGTAATGTATCAGTATCAATATGAATTTAAGATGTGCATATCCTTTAAAACAGCAATCCCTCTTCATCACGCATGGAAAAATAATCAAATATGTGCACAAAGAATTATGTACAATGGGAGGCGCCTGGGTGGCTCAGTTGGTTAAGTGTCTGACTCTTGGCTCCAGCTCAGATCATGATCTCACAGTTCGTGGGTTTGAGCCTCATGTTGGGCTCAGCACTGACATTGCAGCCTGCTTGGGATTCTCTCTCCCCTGTCTCCTGCCCCTCCCCCACTTGTGTTCTCTTTCTCTGTCAAAATAAATAAGGTTAAAAAAAAGAATTATGTAAAATGATATTCATAGTAGCATTGATCACTAGAATGAAAAACACAGAATAACCTAAATGCCTATTAATTAGGGAATGGATAAATAAATAACAGTTATAGAAGATAATACAACACTTAAAAGAGGTAGTTCTATAGTGATATGGAAAGATTTCTAAGACATAGTGAAGTATAAAGTAACGAAAAGAGAGTTGAAGCACATATTCTAAGTGTAAAAACATTTAAATGACATTTAAATATCATACATAAGGTTGTAGTACTTTTAGTATCTATAGATGGTGAAATTGGGTTTCCTTTTGCATAAAATACCATGCATTTCCAACCTTTTCTTCCCTGGGTGGTCTTAGTAAAAACAATCTTTGTATTTTCATCTTCGGAGACTGAAATTACATGTTAGTTCAAACAAGCATGTACTGAGGCTCTACTATGTAAGTACTCAAAACCAAACAAAACATGGTATACTTTCTCCAAACCTTTTTGGAAATTACTTGAGAGGCTCACTTAAGTGGCATGAAGCAATCAGGTACTTAGAAGAGAATTATGTTTATTTTTGGCAATGGGCACGAAATGAAATTGTAGTTTCAAGAGCTGAGTCTGGCATAAAATTTAATGCATAACAGAGGTGTATGAGGTCCAATTACTCATATTAAATACTGGCTTTCTATGTTCATTAACATGGACTTTAATATTTTATAGCAAAAAAGCCTAGAATGCTAAACATAAGCTTTTATAAAAGGATTCGACTTTGTTTATTTTCATTATGTAAATATCCTTAGAATTCTTCAGCTTGTAATTCCAGGTTTTTCCTTGATGACTTAAAATGCTTAAAAGAATTTTTGGGGGACCAAGAATGAAAATATGACAGCAACCTTGATACTAACATTGAACACATTAATGTGCTATATTTGAGTTTTAAGAATACTCAGCATGGGAGAAACTCTTGGGAATCTGTACCAGCTTGGACACTAAAGCTCTAAAGTTGGCTTAGGAGGCTTTATGAATATGAGGAGAGGAGATGATGCAAGCAATTTCATCTCTGGGCAAATCAATTTAATGTTAATGAAAAAAATTTCCATGGCAACATAATACAGAAGCAAAAGAGCAGAATAAAAAGATAAAGCTTTTTTTTTTTTTTTTTTTTTAGTTCTAACTATAGGTACTATTTGAAGACTTTATTCTTCATTGCAGCTTTTTGTTTTTAAACTCCTAATTAGGATATGTTTTAATATTTTTATTTTTATAGTTTTCAAGATGGATACTAATGACTCAGATTAACCAATCAGCTAATAAATTAGTCTCTCCTGACTTACAAAGTATGTAAAAAGATTACATAGCTTTAAGGGACATATATTAATTTAGCTTATAGCTGAGCAGTATTATAAGCTATTGATTCATTACATTGGTCAGAAAGATACCTAAATTAGAATCAGAAAACAGATGGTGACAAATAAATAATCTATTAAACATAGCAGGCAATCACAAAACATAGCTAGATTTTCTTACACTAAAAACAAGAGGGACAAATGAAGGAGTTTGCCAAATTTATAAGAAAATAATCCTGAAACCCTCAAGTAATCTTCAAACTTAGACTACTAGGTCATTTCCTACTAGTAATAAGCAATTAATAAATAAATCTGAAGACACGACTGCAATGATAATTCTAATGCTTCAAGCGCGAACACTTCAATAGACAACTGCAGTAATATTTTTTATATTTTAATCATGAACACTTCAACAAACAATATCATTTAAAAAATGCCAGGATATTATAGTACAAGTGCTATGATTTACCTGTATTAAATGACTAATGTTGAATAATAAAGAGATAAAATTCCATACCATTTCATATTTTCAACCATGGTTTTATATCAAACATTACCAAACAGTTCACTACTACATAAGTTCTGTTTTTTAAAGAAAATTCCTCAATATACTTGATATATATAAGTATTCACTAATATTCATATAAATATAATTTAACATGTTATGTATAAAATATGAGTCACTGAAAAGTTTCGTATCATCACGAATCTTACAAAATACAAAAAGATCATAAACAGTTAAAAATGAAATTATATTCAGCAAAAACTCATGTTGCGAGAAATGTTGATGTTAATCTTTTTCATTGCTCATGAATAGACGCACAAGGGTAATTGGATTACACTGAACTAGTAATTTGGATCATGAGATTTTTATAATGCCTATGTGTCTTTTTTTCTTCACTGACCTTTTTGATACCAAAGCATTTAAAAAACCTTTGTCAAAAAGTGAATTTTATTCTAAATTTTATGATTTGCTTTCTAACATGTTTATTCATTCATTCATTCATTCATTCAAAAACTGAACCAGGTATAAACTCGGGTGAAATTATTTAAATTGTTCATTAGGGTCTACTATATTATCAGGTATGGTTCTAGGCACTGGTGACATTGTATATGGGACGTTGTAGTGGTGGCAACAGAACAAAACCAATAAGCAAATATGATAAATACAACTGTAGGTCATGCTAAGTGTTATGAAAGAAAGAAACAGGGTCTAAGAGAAAACAAGGATGGGGGAGGAGGGATCTCCTTTAGAGACATGGAAAGTTCTCTGAGGAGGTGAAATTTGAGAGGCCCAAAGGAAAAGAAACTGGTCCTGAGAAAAGAATCGGGGGAAGAGCTTTCTAGGCAAAGGAAACAGCATGTGCAAAACTCTAGAGTTGGACAAGAGCTGGGTGTGTTCTAAAAATGAAGTTAAGATTGATGTCACTGGAGTGTAATGAGGGAAAGGGGGAGTAGCACGAGATTAAGAAACAGGCAAGGAAGGAACCATGTCAGCCGCCTTATTCATCATCACATCTTGAATTTTATTTTTATTTTTTTTTAAGTTTTTTTTTTCAACGTTTATTTATTTTTGGGACAGAGAGAGACAGAGCATGAACGGGGGAGGGGCAGAGAGAGAGGGAGACACAGAATCGGAAACAGGCTCCAGGCTCTGAGCTGTCAGCACAGAGCCTGACGCGGGGCTCGAACTCACAGACCGCGAGATCGTGACCTGGCTGAAGTCGGACGCTTAACCGACTGCGCCACCCAGGCGCCCCTTGAATTTTATTTTTAATTGCAATGGGAAAACAACAGTAAAGTTTAAACAGAGGAGTGACAAGACCCTAACTGCACTTTAGGAAGTTATTTCTTTTTAGCTATATTAAGAGTGGACCGGTAGAAGCAATCTGCTAGAAGTCTTTGGTGATAAAAGCTGACAAAATTTTGGATGCCTATTCACAATGGTCTCTTAATACTACTTCTTTGTATTTAACTCTGAATAATAATAGGCACAACTAGAATAATTGGAGAAATGGGTCATGTTATCTTGGGGATTGTAATAGCCTAGGAAGTGCACATTGGGAGTGGTTACACAGGTATTTTAGACTTTGGAAAGCATATTTCAAAGTATTCAAAGAAGTAAAAGTGCATTGTAAGCATCCATTATAAGGAAGGCAAAAAAGGTTTTAAAGTTATTTAAAAATTTTAAAAAAGAGCATTCTGATCATAACCATACAACTAGCCTAAGCCCAAATATAAAGAAACCAGAGAGAAATCTGTAGAAGTTCAAGGGGTTGTACAGAGAGCTTTCTATGTGGCTTAGTTATAAAGAGGCTGTGTTTAAAAGGCAAAAGGAAAGAAAGGGACATAAATCTAAGATTCAGCCTTTAAGACCTTGTGTGATTGGACCTCTGAATACTTCCTGACCACATTTTATAAGTGTCTCTCCAGTCATGTCCTTTCTTCTGTTCCCTGAATATGTCAAACTAATTCTTGACTTTGGGCTTTTGCAGTTGCTTTCTCTCTTCTAAAATTCTTCTAATATTTGAACTCGAATATCACCTCAAAATACCATCTTGTTTATTTTCTTTATAGCACGTATTGCTAACTTAAATAAAATACTATTTATGTGTTTATTGTCCTTCTCCCATCACTAGAATTTCAGCAAGAGAGCAAGGACTTTGTCTGTTCTTTTCATGGCATTATCCTCACTGCCTAGCATAGCATCTGACACATTATAGACCTTTGATAAATGGATGGAAAAAAGGAAGAAAGGTAGAAATAGGGGAGGGAAAATGAAAAGGCATCTGAGAAAAATGTCCAAAAGTTTATTAAATCCAGAATAAAGTGGGGTTTTAGAAAAATTCTAAAGATATAAAAGGTACTTTCAAAGATATGATTAGAACAGGAAGATTAAAGTATAGTTGGGTAAGCAGCGGCAATAATAAAATAAAATTAGAAGAAAATTCAACTTCAATTTTGTTTCTATTTTCTTGATTAAGGAGAATAAATCTTATGTCAAAATGAAAAAATATATCTGATTAAGAATAAATCATGGAGGACTTTTGGATTCTAGTCAAGATGGAATAACAGGGGTAAGATGTACTCTTGCTTGAAACAACCCCCACCCAGAAAAAAACAGGCAAAATATATGAAACAATGCTTTTTGAAGACACGAGACACCAAGCAACCAAAAGAGACAACCAGGAAACAAAGGATAGGAGCCCTAGAATTGTCTTATTTCCTTGAGTGAGTTTCCAGACTATGTGCAGAGAGGGTGGACCCAGTTGGAGCTCAGCAGACTCTCTAAGCTAAGAAGACATAGCTAGTGTTAGGGGAGACCAAGGCAGTGTAAGTTTTCAGGACAGAGTGTGGGATAAGAAAGAGCTGCAGAGAGAGATATACACAGAGATCTGCAGAGGGTTCCCCCCCTTTTTAAATATGGGACTTCACATATACTTTATTATAATTTAAGTAAGCTCTATGCCCCATGTGGGCCTTGACCTCATGACCCTGAGATCAAGAGTTGCATGTTCCAGGGTGCCTGGGTGGCAGTGTCAATTAAACGTCCCACTTCAGCTCAGGTCACCATCTCTTGGTTCAAAAGTTCAAGCCCTGCATCAGGCTCTGTGCTGATAGCTCAAAGCCTGGAGCCTGCTTCGGATTCTCACTCCTCTCTCTGCCCCTTCCCCATCCGTACTCTGTTTCTGTCTTTTTCAAAAATAAATAAAACATTAAAAAAAAATTAAAAAAAGAGAGTTGCATGTTCTACTGACTGAGCTAGCCAGGCACCCCAGAGTGTTCCCTTTGAGCATCTAACAGAGAACTAAACAGTGCATGCATGTGAGGAGACTAACTGAGGCCAAGGAAAGAATTCCCAAAAAGGATAAAGCAAGTGGGACTTGACACTCACACTGGGCTAGTAGCTACTATACTGTATAACTAATAGGATATAGAGTAAAATACTCAGAAGTATCTTGCTCAGTAGTGGGGAATATGTAGACTTAAACACTTCTAGTCTTGCCTAATGAGTTTTAAAAGCAAGACCTAAAAGGATCAAATTGTTATTTCCAAGTAACTTAACTGCAATCCAGAGCAAACCTGAAAAATATTTAAATGCATACAAAAATGCCCAGGACCCAACAGACAAAATTCACAAGGTCCAGCATCAAATAAAAATTATCATACATGGAAAAAAGCAGAAAAAAAGCAGAGTGAGGTGAGAAATCAATCAGTCTTTGATGAACTTCCAGCGAATTATGTTGAGTGACAAAAGTCAATCCCCAAAGGTTATATATTATAGGAGACCATTTATCTAGCATTTTTGGAATGACAAAATTTTAGAAATGGAAAATAGACCAGTTGTTGCAAGGGTTAGTTATGGGGTTAAGGTGGGGGCAAGATAGAAGTGGGTACGGCTATAACAGGACATGAAGAGGGATTCTTGTGGTGATGGAACTGTACCTTGACTATGGTGGCAGATACAAGAACCTAAACTAAACATGGGATAGAATTGAACAGAGCTGAAAACATATGGGCACACAAGTAAGTACCAGTAAAATTAGAGAAATCTGAGCAAGATTAGTGCTTTCTATCAGCAAATTCTGGTATGATATTTTACTAGTTTTACAAAATGTTACCATCAGGGGAAAGGGGATAAAAGGCACAGGGGATTTCTCTGTAGATGAAGTTGAACTTCCAAAGATGAAAAATTATAATTTATCAGATGAAAAATACACTCGGTGGGATGAACAGCAGATTAGAGATTGCAGAAGATTAGTAAACTTGAAGACATAATAGAAACTATCAGAAATCAAACAAAGAAAAGAGATTGAAAAAAAAATAGAGTATCAGTGATCTGTGAGGCAATTCAAATGGATTACTATATGTGAAAGTGAAATCTCTAAAGGAGGAAAGAGAGTGGGGGACAAAAAAAATTTGAAGAAATAAAGGATAAAAATTTCCCCAATTTGATAAAAACTATAAACTCATAGATTTAAGAAGCAGAACAAATTCCAAACACAAAAAGCATAAAGAAAACTACACTAAGGTACATCATAATCAAGTTGTTCAAAATCAGAGATAAAGAAAAAGTTTTAAAAACAGCCAGTGAGGGGAAAATGTTATGTACAGAAGAACAAAGATAAGGATGATTTTTCAGTGAAAACAATGCTTATGAGATGACAGTGGACTCTCATATTTAAAGTACTAAAAAATCCCCCCAAATCTGTCAACCTAGAATTCTATATATAGCAAAAATATATCTTCCAAAATGAAGATAATATAAAGACTTTCAGATACACAAAAACTGAAAGAATTCATCATTATCAGACTTCCAGTACAAGTATGGTAAAGAAGGTTCTTCAGGAGGAAGCAAAGTAATACAAGATCGAAAGAAGGATCTAAGACAAAGTAATGAGGAACACCAGAAATAGTAATAATATGACTAAACACACATTTCTTATACCTTATAAACATATTCTTATATTTAATTTTTAAAAAGATAATTGACAATTTAAATTTTAGAAAATGTAGTGCAGGATTTATTTGAAAAAGTAAAATATATGATGACTATACTACAAAAGCCATAAGAGGAGAAATGGAAGTACACTAATTGTAACGCTCTAAAGCTACAAGTGAAGTGATACAATATCATTTGAAGGTAGATGATGAGAAGCTAACGATATATGCTATAATCCCTACAACAACCAATAAATAATGAAACAAAGAGTTATATCTAAAAAGCCATTAAAGGAGATAAGAATCAAATCATAAAAAGTACTTAATCCAAAAAAAAAAAAGATAGAGAAGGGAAAAAGAACAAAAACACATTGGACAAATATAAAAAGGGAAACATGGGGCAAATAGCAAAATGATAGATGTAAACCTGATTATATCAATACCTATATTAAATGCAAATGGTCTGAAAACCAAACTAAAAGGCAGAGGTTGTCACATTGTATGTCTGTAATCATATAGGAAAAAGAAATAAAAGGCATCCAAATTGGTAAGAAAGAAAACTGTCACTATTTCCAGATGACATAATACTATACATAGAAAACCCTAAGACTCCACCAAAAAACTATTAGATGTAATAAATGAACTCAGTCAAGTTGCAGAATACAAAATTAATGTACAGAAATTGCTTGCATTTGTACATACTAATAACAAAGAAGCAGAAAGAGAAATTAAGGAAAAGACTCCATTTATAATTGCAACAAAAAGAATAAAATACTAGGAATAAATTTAACTAAGAAAGTGAAAAACCTTTATTCTGTAAACTATAAAACATTCATTAATGAAACTGAAGACAACACAAGCAAAATGGAAAGATATCCCATGCTCATGGATTGGAAGAATTAATACTGTTAAAATGTCCATTTTACCCAAAGTAATCTACATATTCAGTACAATCCCTATCAAAATACCAATAGCATTTTTTCACAGAACTAGAATGAATAATACTAAAATTTGTATGGACAAGCAAAAAACCTGGAATAGCCAAAGCAATCTTGAAAAAGAACAAAGCTGGAGGTATCACAATCTCAGATTTTAAGATATACTATAAAGCTATAATATCTAAAACAGTATGGTACTGGCACAAATACAGACACATAGATTATGGGACAAGGTAGAGCCCAGAAATAAACTCATGTTTATATCGTCAATTAATCTACAACAAAGGAGGCAAGAATATACAATGGAGAAAAGACAGTCTCTTTAATAAATATTGTTGGGAAAACTGGACAGTTACATA
Organism: Lynx canadensis; assembly: GCF_007474595.2. Lineage (NCBI taxonomy): Eukaryota > Metazoa > Chordata > Mammalia > Carnivora > Felidae > Lynx > Lynx canadensis. The sequence goes on along the minus strand of NC_044310.1, from coordinate 138,848,564 downwards.
CAAAAGAATTAAACTGGACCACTTTCTTACACTAAACACAAAAATAAACTCAAAATGGCTTAAAGACCCAAATGCAAGACCAGAAACCATAAAATTCCTACAATAAAACACAGGCAGTACTTTCTTTAACATTGGCCTTAGCAGCATTTTTCTACATATATTTCTTGAAGCAAGGGAAACAAAAGCAAAAATAAATGACTGGGGCTATCCCCAAAAGAAAAGCTTTTGCACAGTGAAAGAAACAATCAACAAAACAAAAATCAACCTACTAACTGGGAGAAGATATTTGCAAATGATATACCCAAAAGGGCTTAATATCCCAAATATAAAAAGCATGTCTACAACTCAACACCAAAACCCTCAACCTGATTAAAAAAATGGGCAGAGGACCTACATATTTTTTTCCAAATAAGACATACAGATGGCCAATAGACACATGAAAAAATGTTCAACATCACAAACCACTAGGGAAATGCAAATCAAAACCACAATGAGATATCACCTTAAACCTGTCAGAATGGCTAGTATCAAAAAAACAAGAAAAAATAAGTGTTAATGAGGATGTGGAGAAAAAAATTCTTGTGCACCATTGGTGAGAGTGTAAATTAGTGCAGCCACTGTGGTAAACAGTGTGGGGATTCTTCAAAAAATCAAAAATAGAAATATTGTAAGATTCAGTAATTCCACTATTTGGTATTTACCCAAAGAAAATGAAAACACGAATTTGAAGGATGTATGCACCCCTATGTTTACTGCAGCACTCTCTATATATACACATTGGAATATTACTCAGCTATAAAAAGAAATGAGATCTTGCCATTTGCAACATAGATAGACCTAAAGGGTATTATGCTAAGTGAACTAAATCAGAGAAAGACAAATGCCATATGATTCACTTATATGTAGAATCTAAAAAACAAATGAGCAAACAAAAGAGCAGAAATACATTCATAAATACAGAGAGCAAACTAGTGGTTACCAGAGGGGAGAAGGATGGATGGATGAGCAAAAAGGTGTAAAGGGGAGTGGGAGGTACAGGCTTTTAGTTATGAAATGAATAAGTCAGGAGGATTAAAGTTATAGCATATGGAATATTATCAATGGTATTGTAATAGCATTGAACGGTAACAGATGGTAGCTATACTTGTGGTGAGCAAAGCTTATGGTATAGACTTGTTGAATTGCCATGTTGTACACCTGAAACTAATGTAATGTAATGTTATGTGTCAACTATAATTCAATAAGTAACAAACAGATTGGGATAAATGTCCCAATAAATAAAAATGCAATAAAATACTGTGCGTGGTAATAAATGAACAATAAATAAAAGTAAAAAAGCAAAGCCCAAGTATATGCCACCTATAAAAATCACAATTTAAACATAATGACATAATAGGTCAAAAATAAAATTATGGACAAAGATAAATCCTGTTAACACGAATCCAAAGAATGGATACTTTAATAGCCCAAACTAAAAATAACCCAAATATCCATTACAGGTGGTTAAATGAATTTTGGTATATTGATAAAGAGACTGTAACTCAGGGGAAAAAAAAAGAATTACTGAGTTAGGTAACAGAAAGAATAAATCTCAAAATAATTTACTCAAAATAATCTCGAGTGAAAGAGGCCACACGAAAAGAGAGTGTATACTGTTTTATTCCATTTATATAAAATTCTAGAAAGTGCAAACTAATCTATAGTAACAGACAGCAGTGCAATGGTTGCCCGGGAAAATCAAGGAGAGTGGGAGGAAAAGGGAGGTAGGAATTAGAAATGAATGTAAGGAAACTTTTGGTGATTATGGATATGTTCATTATCTTTATTGTGGTAATGGTTTCACATATGTTAAAACATTAAGTTGTACTCCTTATATATGTGTTGTTTATTATATATCAACTATATCTCAATAAAACTGTTCAAAATAAATAAATTAAAAAAGGAAAAACTCTTCCTTACAGAAGTATTTCAATCGATAAATGCAGAAGAAATGAAGGAGATAGAAAACAAAACAGATGAATCATTAGGGAAGAGAAGAAAAAAATAAGATGAAAAGAGAGGGAAGCAAACCATAAGAGACTCTTAAATACAGAGGACAAACAGGGTTGCTGGAGGGGCGTTGGGTGGGGGGATGGGCTAAATGGGCCATAGGCATTAAGGACGGCACTTGTTGAGATGAGCAATGGGTGTTATATGTAAGTGATGAGTCACTAAATTCTAGTTCTGAAATCATTATTACACTATATGTTAACTAACTTGGATTTAAATAAAATTTAAAAATAAAAAAAAAAAGAACACCACACTAGTAATTGAGGCAGGCATGATCCATTAGCAAATTCTAAAAACACTAGGTGAATGTTCAAGAAAAAAGAAGATAATTGCATGATATCAAAGTATCTCCTTCCAAATATTTATTAATTACAAAGGGAGAAAATAGCAACTTTACAGTGGAGACACCTGACACACACACCCTAAACCCAGTGATCAAGGTTAACATTATGGATAATAGTACATATCAACATCATGTGACACCTGTTATAGTGCCCTGAGGAAGGTACATCACTTCCAGTATTTGTTTCCAAAATGAATAATCTCCTATAATCAGGACAGAACATCAGATAAACCCAACTGAGGGACAGTCAATTGAATGCCTAGTTAGTAGTGAAAGTGCCAAGGTGTTAAAAAGATAAAAAGAGACTATGGAACTCTCACAGATTGGAGGAGATGAAAGAGACATGAAGACTAAATGTAATGTGGGATCCTGGATTGTATCTTGGAAAGAAAAAGCACACTGATGGGAAAAGTGGTGAAATCAGAATAAAGTCTATGATTTGGGTAATGATACTGTAACAATATTAGTTTCTTAGTTTTGATAATTGGATGGTGGTTCTGCAGAGTGTTAAATTAAGGGAGGGTATGGGGGTATATGGAAATGTTCTGCGCTATTTTTGCAACTCTTCTAAAAGTCTAATTATTACCAAAAAAAAGTTTTTTAAACCACAAGCTTGCACAGGAGAAAAAGTAGTTACAGATTTCTAGCTGCTTTAATAGATCTTTTATTTGTATCTTGACCTATATGATTGCCTGAAAAAAACGAACAAGAGAACCTAGAGATGAAATAACAGGATTGGCGACGGTAATTTTTGAAGCACTGTAGAGACTAGAAGAAATGATGGAAGGGTAGATAATGAAAGAGTTTCTAATTTTTTTTTTAAAAAAAGGAGCATAATGTGGAGAGCTCAAATGATAAACCAGTCAGCCTTTAAATCATGCTTTTTAGCCTTGTAAGATTTCCAGAAGGAATTAATGAACAGATAGTTTTATGTGTACTTAGAATGGAAGGCAATAATAACTATGAGCTAGTTCAGCTTCACGAGGAACAAGTTATGTCAGACTAACATTTATCACTTTCTGAAAGGATGGCTTGTTTGACAGATCTAAAAAATCCTCTAGACCTAGTAACTTTGATTTCAAGAAGGTATTTGGCAAAATCACTAGAAATCTTGTGAACCAGATGGTAAAATAAGAGCTAGATGATATTTCAAAAGTTGTACACATTCACTGAATGACTATTTACAGGTTTACAACTCAATGTCTAAATTCAATCTCCTATCAGAATTCTCTATTGGCAAATCTAAAGGCTTTCTCTACAATCGTATCCAAGTTAACATTTTCTATTAACCAGGATGAAGATACACTGAGTTGGAAGAATGGTTGATGGCTGCAGAACAGAATTAGGATCCAAATATCCTTAGAGGAATTTTGAAAAAAATCTTCAAAAAATAAGATTGAATGGAAGATAGAAGAGATATAATTTATAGTATATGATATAAAAGAGATTTTTTTTTGGCTAACTGCAAGTTCAGTAAGTCTGTACAATGCAGTTGGTAAAAGAGTTAACAAGATCATATTTATCAGAGAGTAATATTAACCCTAAATTAGAATGTGAAATTCTTCTGATAAACTGCAAGCATTTCCACTCATCGAATTTCTTTAATTCATAGAAAAAATGAGAATAAATAAATCTTTACGATATATGGAATTTCCATACTTGGAAACAAGAGCTAGAGAAAATAAATAGGCAAAGACAAATACTTATTAATCACTGGTAATAGATTCTGAAGTCATATTCCTGTTGTGTCTTAAGTGCTAGCCTTACTTTATCTAGAACCAATTCTACCTTTATGTTATATATTAGGATTCTATCTGAGATTCCATTAGATAAATCTTCCCACATTTATAAATAAAATAAAGCAAAAATTTTTTGATCTTTTAAAATACAAAGATTAGAAAATAGAAAACAGAATAGAGCCCACATGATAAACACTCATGAATTAACCAGACAACAGTAATAAAGCCAAATATAATCAAGTATGCCACGTAATCAGCTTGCTAGGGTTTGGCAGTCTTTGCTAAATAGTTTGCTTCAATATAAATCCTTTTCCCTTTCACACATTTATTTCACAAAGAGAGACTAAGGGCCTGAACTAGAATTCTGAGAGTGAGAGTAGAGAGAAGAGATACAGTTGAGTAATATTTGGGATCTGAAACAAGCAACTTTTATGGATACATGATGTAGGATGTATGGAATGTAGGAAAGAAATGGCAAATAGGTTTTAATTCACGTGCGTTATCAGTCAGGGCCTGGCAGAAAACAAGACAAGTATACTCAAATTAATTAAAATAAAAGTAATTCGTGGAAAACTTTACATGCAAAGATGTGGGCAAGATTTATGGAAACTGAAAAGGGATAGTATATGATCCCAGGGCTGGCAACAGGAGACCTATGATCACCCCTAAGTCAGAAATGAGGAGGAATTGATACGAGTTGTGTCTTTCAGTAAAGAAATGCATCCAACCTGTTGCAACCCCTGTAAGAATAAATATCCCAGCATCACCCTTGTCCCACTTTCCAACCTTCTGTGAATGCCTCTGAGCAAACCCAAACAGAAGACAGGGCAAGAAATCTCTTGAAGGAGTCTTGCATAAAAGTTATTGCACAAAAAGCAGAGTAGCAGAAAAGCAGTGTACCAATCCTAATTGATTGACAGTAGTTGTCTGAAACACCATGTAGAAAAGGATTCTGTGATGTCCTGCAACTTCATTAGGACACATAATCATGAAAGGCATACACCTATCATTAGAATGGGATGAGGCAGGGGCGCCTGGGTGGCGCAGTCGGTTAAGCGTCCGACTTCAGCCAGGTCACGATCTCGCGGTCTGTGAGTTCGAGCCCCGCATCAGGCTCTGGGCTGATGGCTCAGAGCCTGGAGCCTGTTTCCGATTCTGTGTCTCCCTCTCTCTCTGCCCCTCCCCTGTTCATGCTCTGTCTCTCTCTGTCCCAAAAATAAAAATAAACGTTGAAAAAAAAAAAAAAGAATGGGATGAGGCAGTGTTAGCATGTGTGCTCATGAGCCCTATGTCTGTAATAACCATGGGTTGGAGGAAAGGCAGCATGTGTGTCATATGTTTTCCAACCCTGGACTATGAAGACTTTCATGTTTCTAGTTGGTCTGAATGGTAAATGGCTATACCAACAAGTATAACAAAAAATATATAAGAGAACAAATTCTGGAGCAGGGATGATACATTCAGGTTAGGAAATGCTGACTTTGAAATGTTTTGATTCTGGGATGCCCAAAGACCATCCGTAGATATTTGAATCTTAAGTTCTGTGGGGAAGTCTAGAATGTAAATAGGAGCTTTGGAATCCACAGTTTACAGGTGATGAAACCATAAAGTGAAGAGAACACAGAGAAAATAAATAGTGGGTATGTATGAAATCAAGGGAGTATCAACATTAAGTAAAGGGCATAGAAAAAGCCAGCAAAAAGAAAAAGAAAAAGAACAGTCAGAAGGTTATACACAGCACCAAGGAAATGTAGACTCAAAGAAACCAAGAAAGCAGAATATTTATAGAAAAAAGTTGCCATGAATGTCAAAAGTTGAAGAAAGGGCAGTAAAATCTAGACTGAAAAATATCCACTGGATATGACAATTAGAAGATTATTGGTGCCCTCAATTAGAACAGTTCCAGGAATGTAATAAGAAAGGAAGCCCAATTTCAATGGGATGAGAAGGTAATGAGAAATAAGAATCTGAATACAGCAAAAAATAATCTTTTGAGTACAATGGATGAGGTGAAAAGGAGAATGAATTGATGGCAGCTGGATGAAAAGAGGACTTAAAGAGGATTCTTTTTAGAGTGATTAAACAAATAAAATTAGAGTATGAGGAGAAGAAAACTAATGGAGTAAAACAACACATAAAAATGAGAGGACTATTACAGATGTCTGGAGTCTGTCCTACCAATGCATCCCTGAGGAAAAATGTTTTGCTCACAGCTGCTGTCCACCATAGTACAGGTTATATTATGTGGCTTCTCACTCCTCAATACCGGTGATTTACTAATGTAGGCACATATGTTAGCTATCTATGATGAAAAGATGAGTTAAGTCAATTGGATTATCTTTGTTAGGAGTATGAGCTAAGAAATATGAAAATAATTGGCTGATTAGCAGTATAATGTCAGATGGAAGGATGGTGATATAAAAAGAAAGGATAGTGTACTCAACACCAAAAAACAAACAATCCAATTTTAAAATGGTCAGGGAACAACAGAAATTTTTCTAAAGAAGATCTATGGACGGCTAACAGACATATGAAAGGATGTTCAACATCACTAATCATCAGGAAATGCAAATCAAAAACACGATGAGATACCACCTTATACTCATTAGAATGGCTAAAATCAAAATGACAAGAAATAACAAGTGTTGGTGAGGATATGGAAAAAAAGAATCCTTGTACACTGTTGATAGGAACGTAAATTGGTATAGCCAATGTAGAAAACAGTATGGAGTTTCCTCAAAAAATTAAAAATAGAAATGTCGTATGATCCAAAAATTCCACTACTGGGTATTTATCCAAAGAGAATGAAAACACTAATTTGAAAAGACATATGCACCCCTATGTTTACTGTTGTGTTATTTACAATAACCGAGATATGGAAGCATCCTAAGTATTCATCAATAGATGAATGGATAAGGAAAATGCAATACACACACACACACACACACACACACACACACACGCGCGCGCACACACACATACACACACACACACACATACACAAACGGATATTACACAGCCATTTGAGACATGGATAGACCTAGAGGGTATTATACTAAGTAAAATAAGTCAGAGAAAGACAAATACCATATGATTCCATTCATAAGTGGATCTAAAAAAAAGAATAAACAAACAAAAAAGCAGAATCAGACCTATAAATACAGAGAACAAACTGATGGCTGCCAGAGGGGAGGTGAGTGTGGGGTTGAGCAAAATGGATGAAGGGGAGAGGGAGACACAGTGTTCCAGCTATGGAAGAATAAGTCACAAGGATAAAAGGTACAGCATAAGGGATATAGTCAATAATACTGTAATAGTGATGTAACAGGAGAGATGGTAGCTACACTTGTGGTGAGTAGAGCATAATATATGAACTTATCAAGCTATACACCTGAACTGAATGTGACATTGTGCATCAACTATACTTAAAAAAAAAAAGATAGTGTAACAGCAATTAGCCATGTTAAAGCTAAAGTTAGAAAAAATTAAAAAAAATATGAGTGGCAAAAGGAAGCATTTATAAGGTAGAACGTGAGGAAGCTAGTTCTCAGAGAAACAGAAGAGGACAGAGATGTGTGGAGAGAGGCAGAGGCTTCCTGAGAGACCATGTCCCTTTAAAGTAGAGACCAAGAGAAAGAGAGCCTCCCTGGTATCTGATAGCTTTTTTTTTAAGTTTATTTATTTTGAGAGAGAGAGAGTGTGTGTGTGCAGGAGGGACAAGAGAGAGATAGGGAGAGGGAGAGGGAGAGAGAGAGAGAGAGAGAGAGAGAGAGAGAGAGAGAATTCCAAGCAGGCTCTGCACTGTCAGTGCAGAGCCCAAAGCAGAGCTTGAACTCAGGAAACATGAGATCATTACCTGAGCTGAAACCAAAGTCAGTTGCTTAGCCCACAGAGCCACCCAGGTACTTTTGATAGCTTTCAAGTTATGGTTCATTGATATCCTTACATTAACTCCTCTTTTCTCTTAACATGAATTAGTTTCTGATCCCTGCATCCCAACCTCCAATCTTAAGACCAGGAATAAAGCAAAATCATGGAGAAGTCAAAGTGGAAAGGGTTGCTTGAACAAGAAGGGAAAATCCAATCCTCAGTGATCCTAAGAAAGAAAGAATGGGTGTTAATGCAGGAATCAGAAGGAAGTCCATAGCTCAAATATATTTATCAAAAAAAAAAAAGAAAAATATTAAAATTAAATGAGATAAGCATCTACCTAAAGAAGTTAGAAAAGAGCCATAAAGCAAGCCCAAAGAAACAAGAAAGAATGAAATACAAATATAAGGGCTGATTATACAGAGAACAACATCAATAATAACTACAATAATAATAAGAACAATAGAAAACCAAAAGCTGATTTGAAAACATTAATAAGATAAGCAGACTTCTGACAAGACTGAAAACAGACAAAAAAGAATGTGTAAACAAACAAAATATGTACTGAAAAAGGGGAAATAAGTATAGACACTATAGAGATTAAAAAATAAGAATGGGTGTTATGAACAACTATATATTAAAATATTTCAAACTGTTTTTGTTGATTGTTTCCTTTGCCGTGCAGAAACTTTTTATTTTGAGGTAGTCCCAATAGCTTATATTTGCTTTTGCTTTCCTTGCCTTAGGACATATATATCTAGAAAAATGTTATGGTCAATGCCAGAGGGATTATTGCCTGTGCTGTCTTCTAGGATTTTTATGGTTTCAGGTCTCATGTTTAGGTCTTTAATCCATTTTGAACTTATTTTTGTGTATGGTGTAAGAAAGTGGTCCAGTTTTATTTTTTTGCATGTAGCTGTCCAGTTTTCCCAACACCATTTGTTAAAGAGACTTTTTTTCCCATTCAATATTCTTTCCTGCTTTGTTGAAGATCAATTGACCATATAATTGTGGGTTTATTTCTGAGTTTTCTATTCTGTTCAATTGATCTATGCGTCTATTTTTGTGCCAATACCATACTGTTTTGATTACTACAGTGACGGAAATAATCAACAAAACTAAATGGCAACTATGGAATGGGAGAAGATATTTGCAAATGACACATGAGATAAAGGGTTAGTATCCAAAAATATATAAAGAATTAATACAACCCAAAACCCCAAAAACAAATAATCCAATTGAAAAGTGTGCCAAACACAGGAACAGACATTTCTCCAAAGAAGACATACAGATGGCTAACAGACACATGAAAAAATGCATGTGTCAACATCACTTGGCATCAGGGAAATGAAAATCGAAACCACAAGGAGATATCACCTCACATCTGTCAGAATGGCTAAAATGAAAAAGACAACAAACAACAAGTGTTGGCAAGGATGTGGAGAAAAAGGAACCCTCATGCACTGTTGGTGGGAATGCAAACTGGTGCAGCCACTGTGGAAAACAGTATGGAGGTTCCTCAAAAAGTTAAAAATAGAACTACCCTATGATCTAATAATCACACTATTGGGCATCTACTTCCAAAATACCAAAATCTTAATTCAAAGGATACACGCACCCCTATGTTTATAGCAGCATTATTTATAATAGCCAAGTTATGGAAGCAGTCAAAGTGTTCATTGATAAATGAATGAATAAAGAAGACATGGTATATATATATGTGTAAACAAATGTGTATGTGTATATATATATATATATATATATATACACAATGGGATATTATTTGGTCATAAAAATAATGAAATCTTGCCATTTGCAACAACATGGATGGAGCTAGAGAGTACAAGGCTAAGTTCAATAAATCAATCAGAAAAAGATAATATATTTCCCCCATATATAGGATTTAAGAAACAAAATAAATAAGCAAAGAAAAAGGGGGGGGGTGGGGAGAAAGAGAGAGAAACAAACCAAGAAACACTCTTAACTACAGAGAAAAAACTGATAGTTGCCAGAGGGGAGGTGGGTGGGGGATGGGTGAAATAGGTTACAGGGGGTTTAAGGAGTGTAGTTGTTGTGATAAGCACCAGGTGATGTATGTAATTGCTGAATTTGGAATTGTTGAATCACTCTATTAGACACCTGAAACTAATATAACACTGAATGCTAATATTTTAATGGAATTAAAATAGAATCAAATTAAAACTAAAATTAAAATATATTTGAAATTAGAGATGATATATATAAATTCCCAGGAAAGTATGAAACATCACAATTGTTACAAAAAGAAATAAAGACCTCGAATAAATAATAAAGAAAATGAAGTGGTAGTCAAAGACCACTTCTCCATTTATTTTTATTTTTTTATTAAGTAAATTCTACCTCTAATGTGGGACTTGAACTCATGACCCTGAGATCAAAAGTCACATGTTCTACTGACTGGGCCAGCCAGGTGCCCAAAGACCACTTTTTTTTTTTTTTAAAGAAACTCCAGGACCAGATGGTTCTACCAAATTTTCAAGATATATATAATTCCTATTTCATGTAAGTTGTTCCAGAAAATATGAAAAGAACAAAAAGTACCCGTTATTTATGAAGCTAATATAATTCTGATCCTAATACAAGATTAAAACAACATTGCAAAAAACAATCTAGCCACATGGTGAACTTAGTACAGCAGAAAAGAAGAAAAGGGACCTTATACGTTTGTTGATGCAAAAATGTATTCAGTATTTGCAAAATCTTAAATCAGATTTGTAGCATAAAGCAGTAAAACATATAAGTTATATACTAGACAGTAATAGTACCATTGCCTAAATTTCTACCTTGAAGTTATAAGCATGACCTTTTCCTTCCAATTCAAAATTATAATATATTCTCAGTAATTTTCGACAACTCCTCTTCTTACTCCCTTCCTTGCCATTGTACTGTGTCATTGCTACTAATCCCTCATGTGTGTAGGGTTGAACATGAACATCGTGAACATCTGCTCTATCTCCAGTTTATCTGGGAGGAGGCTGGGCTTTCCTATCAAAGTTGGTGAACTTCAGGCTCAGAAAATCAGACTTCCCAAACCAGGATAAAAGCGAGAAGAGATTAGCGTCCTGGACAAAGGAGATGTCTGCTATTGACCCCCCCAAATCTTGTATGTCTGGTTAACTTGAGTTGGAATAACTTAGAAACACTGGTTTATAAATCATAGGAATGAATGAAATTAGCAGCGTTCTGTTCTTTTGATTTTTGGGGTGCACAATCTTTCTCAATATGGCTTCAACATCTATTTCCTGCTACTCGGTGAAGACGACATAAGGCTAGAGATGTCTTTGGAAAAGAGAGATGTCAATCACAGACCATGTTGCCTTTTTGTTTTGTTATTTTAATTAGTAGGGGAACCAGCAAAGTCTGATTAATTTACTGTTTACTTTGCTTAATTCTAGTCTTTTGACTAGGTGATTTATTTCTTTACATTATATCATAGGGGTTTAAGAGGAAATCCTTAAACCTATAGAAAACAGATTAGGTGGATATACATTTAAAAGATTAGATAGGAATATTTTTCCACACGATAGCCAAACTTCTCAATTCCCTAAAACATTCAGGTAGTTTCCTTCTTCCTTTATCCAGAAACTCTCACAGGAGTCAGAGCTGAGTAATTTGTTTGAAGGCTTTTATCTTAAGCCCTTTTGGTTTCTATATAACAAAAAAGGCTATCTAAAGGTCTGTGGTCTATATTGTTTTTGGAACTAACTACATCCCAATAATAGAAAGCTAAAGGAAATATACCATTACTCCTAGTAGAGAATTTATAGGGTATAGTTAAGAGGTTTGAAGGGCAGCAAAGTTTTTAAACTTGGTTTTAACTGCTCCAGTTTGCAATTACATTGAATGAAGAAATGAAAGTGAATCTTTCATTGTAAACACTATCCCCTAAGTGAATACTGGACCAAAATATTTCTTTAAATAGAGCAAGAGATAATCATTCCTAAACTCACTATAACAAGTAAGAATGGGACAGATTTTACAAATGCTGCCTATGCTTCAGGCCTGACAGACAATTGCAGGACAACCATCCTGTAAGATAAAGAGAAGTTCCTCGAGTAAACTAGTGTAGGGTAGACCATTTAGCACTGAATCAAAGCTCAGGCTAGTTCTTGGTTTAAGTTGTTTGATTTGGAGCAAGGTATAAAAGAGCCACAATATAGATATAATACTATTAAGAAGTAATTTGGAAAGATGCTCACCATTATTAATCATCAGGGAAATGCAAATCAAAAACACGATGAGATATCACCTCAGTAGCTATCATCAAAAGACAAGAAACAACAGGTGTTGGCAAGGAGGTGGAGGAAAGGGAACCCTTGTGTACTGCTGGTGGGAATGTAAATTGTTGCAGTCATTACGGAAAACAGTAAGGAGGTTTTTCAAAAAATTAAAAATAGAACTACCATATGATTCAGCAATTCCACATCTAGGTATTTACCCAAAGAAAACAAAAACATTAATTTGAAAAGGTACATGTACCCCCATATTCACTGCAGCAATATTTGCAATAGTCAAGATATGGAAATTACCTGAGTCCATTGATGGATGAATAGATAAAGAAACTGTGGTATATACGTATACAATAGAATACTATTCAGCAATCAGAGAGAAGGAAATCTTGACATTTGCAACAACATGGATGGATCTAGAGGGCATTATGCTAAGTGAAATCAGTCAGACATAGAAAGACAAATACTATATGATTTTGCTTAGATGTGGAATTAAAATGAAACAAAAACCAAGCTTATAGATATAGAGAACAGATTGGTGATTGCCAGAGGAGGAGTTAGGGGAAGGGCAAAATTGATGAAGGGAGTCAAAACATACATACTTCCAGTTATAGAATAAATAAGTCATGGGGATATAATATACAGCATGGTAACTACATGGTATTGCATATTTGAAGCTTGCTAAGAGAGATCTTAAAAAAATTTTTTTTGTAACTATGTATGGTGATGGATGTTAACTAGACTTATTGTAGTGATCAATTCACAACATATGCAAATATCAAATCATCATGATATATACCAGAAATTAATATATTGTTATATGTGAATTATACCTCAATAAAAAAGTAGTAACTTGGAGGATGGGACACAAATAAAAAGGCAGGCAACAAAGCTCTTTCAGTACCCAGGCTATGGTGTACAATAGTGGTTCTTGAACTGTAGAGTGCTTAAGAATTACCAGTGTCATTTGTTAACATGCAGATAGCCAGGCCAGACTGATGGTATTCTGACTGAGAAGCTATAACATAGCATCTAGGCATCTGTATATTTAATAAGTACCTCCAGGTAATTTTGACAGGAGAGGAAGTCTAGATATAATACATTGAAAAAACTGGTCTATGATATAAGAAAGAAATAAAATATTTGGCAGTTCTCCATGTGATTTTGTTAATAAAAAGCAATCAACCCCATAACAAAGATTTGAAATTTGGAACTTTTGCTGTGTTACTGTGTATTGTCTATGCAGCTCTTATTATAGAAATAGCCATAGCAATAAGGAAATGCAATATCATGTCTTCCAGAAAGCCCATTCTAGTATGAACTTTGTCTATATCATTAGAAAAATAGACATTGTCAATAAATAGCACCATTTTTACATTCAGGAAAAAAAAGCCAATGAAATCATTTCTACTTTGTGAGAAAAAAGTAAAACAGAAATTTACATAATGTAGTGTACCAGACTGAAGGAAGCTACAGAAAAAAATTATTAAATGTTCCATTTGCTTTTCAGTAATTCAATACAAGTCAGAGAAAACAAAAAATACATAAAAAGGTCAATGGAAATATTATTTTATAGAATACATGTTGTATATTTATATTCCTTGAGGAACAAATGCAAAACCTAAGACAAATGAATATTACCTTATCTCTTTTCAGAACAATTACTTGTAAATATTTGCTTTTATCTGACAACTTTATCAATATGTCTATTAGCTTTCAGGCTATTAAGCTTTGACAAGATACAGACTAATTGAAGAAATATGACTATTGTATAAATATCTGGAAGCTTCCATTAATTCTTACTTACATGGTTAGTAAAATCAGGCAGATGAACACATTAGACTGGAATGCTGCCTGCTGATAAGAAACCCGTTCTTTGTTTTAGGTGACGCCCAAAGTACATTACTTATGAAATATATGATGTCAAAAGAAAAGCATTCTAGAGTCAAAAATTACTTTCAGGCTGGAAAAAGAGATTTAAATAGTATAAATTACATTAGATCATCTGGGTATTTGCTAAAATTCAATGCAGAGAAATATTAAATCATTGAGTCATTCTCTGAGCAAAGCAAGAATATGTCAAAAATATAGCTGGGCTGCAAATTAAACCTGAACATTTTTGTTTGTTTGTGTTCTAAAATATAAACTCATGTGACACAACTATTTTTAGATATGAATTTTTTCCCTAGTAAGTACTGTTTTTTAACATTGTTTTCTGCAACATCTAAAGAGTAATCAACATTTCTCTAAGCCCTTTATGGAAGATTAAAAAAAATCCCTTGAAATATACCTTGAGACTATCTAAGATTAAATAAAATATTCAGAAACCTCAAAACATTTTCTTCTCTGGTCTCTTACCATTATAAGGTTTGTTAAAGAGTCCTGGGAGTTTCAATTTACTGACTTGAAATGTAGACTTTACAGACTTATGCAGAGTGATTGATGAATATGCCTGTTAAGGGATATAACCATTCCTATCCTAATCAGGCTCACTTAGTTGCTTTTCTTAGAGAAATACAAAAGGAATTCCTAAAGAGGTTAATATAAGAATTTCTGAACACCAAGAGGATTAAGAGTGTGGGATCCAAGTTCTATTTACTTTTTTAAATTAAAAATTATTGTTATATGGACTGAGTTGAGTTCCCCTAAAATTCTATGTTGACGCCCTTAACCCCCCAATATGACAGTACTGGAGAAAGGGCCTTTATGGAAGTAATTAAGGTTAAATGAAGGTTAAATGAAGGGAGGTATCCTAGTTCAATAGACTAGCATCCTTATAAGAGGAGGAAGAGACAATAAGGGTGGGACAGCACAGAAAAGGCCATATGAGGACATAGCAAGAAGGCAGCTATCTGAGGCAAGCCAAGGAGAGAGACCAGGATAAACCAAACCTGCCAATATCTTGATCTTGGACTTTAGCCTTCAGAACTAGGAGAAAATAAATACCTATTGTTTAAGCCATGCAGTCTATGGTAGCCTTATAAAACTAATATATTTATATTAAGTATATAACATATATGTCATATATATGAGTTATAAAGCATAATAATAAAGTAAATGCCCATGAACACACACTAACTCCCTAATAAAACCCTGCTCCAGAGGACATCATTATTTTAAATTTTGTATTCACCATTAGTTTGCTTTGAAAAAAAAAGTTTTATCATATATTTAGGGACCTTAAAAGAATATATTTTGTTCAGTTGGTCAAGTTGTCTATCCCTCTGCCAATACCACACTTTCTTAACTTTATAACAAATCTTGTTATCTTACAGAAGAAATTCATTAACCTTATTTTTCTTTAGGAGTCTATTGGCTATTCTAGCCTCTTTGCTTTCCCACATAAAATTTAGACCCAAGTAGAGTTCCTCAAATACCCTGTTAGGATTTTTCACTGGAATCCCATTGATCTATGAATCAAAAATTTGGAAAAGACTGATGTCTTTTCTATATTTAATCAAATATATTAGTGCAACTCTCCAGTTAGACCTTTAATGTTCCTCAATAAAGCTTATAGTATTTTTTTCATAAAGCTCTTGCACACCTTTAATTCTTTGTACTTTATGTCTTTGTGGATGTAGTAAATAGTATCTCCTCTAAAATTTTTTAATGTTAGAAATGTAGTTTATTATTGTATATTGATTTTATAGTCAGTCACCAGGCTAAATTCTCATTATATTTCTGTTTCCCTGTAAGTTATTTTGAGTTTTCCATGTAGACAATCATGCCATCTACAAATGAAGGCAGTTTAATTTCTTCCTTTCAAATGATTATACTTGATATTTCTTTTCTCTTCTTGTGAGGACTCTGACCTCCACTAAAATGTTAAATCATCCTGTTCTAATTTTATTTTATTCTCTTTAAAAAATTGTTTTAACATTTATTTATTTTTGAGACAGAGAGAGACAGAGCGTGAAAAGTGGAGGGGCAGAGAGAGAGGGAGACACAGAATCTGAAGCAGGATCCAAGCTCTGAGCTGTCAGCACAGAGCCTGATGCAGGGCTTGAATCCACAGACCGTGAGATCATGACCTGAGCCGAAGTTAGACACTTAACCAACTGAGTCACTCAGATGCCCCATCTTGTTCCAATTTTAAAGAAAATGCTTCTAGTATTTTATTGGTAAAACATATTTGCTGCATATTCTTGATAGATACCCTTTATCAATTTAGGGAATCTTTCCTTCTTTTGCAAATTTGCCAAAAGGATTTTTTTCTCCCCCATTAATGAGCCAACTGAAA
Organism: Lynx canadensis; assembly: GCF_007474595.2. Classification (NCBI taxonomy): domain Eukaryota; kingdom Metazoa; phylum Chordata; class Mammalia; order Carnivora; family Felidae; genus Lynx; species Lynx canadensis. The sequence goes on along the minus strand of NC_044310.1, from coordinate 138,832,055 downwards.
TAAAAAAAAAAAAAGTCTATTGAGATGACAATGTTTTTTTCTCCTTTAATTTGCTATGCTAAATAGCATGTATAGATTACCCTCCAACCCTGCCACCAATATTAAACCATACTTGCATTCTTTAATGCCCTTCTTCATCATGATATATTTTCCTTTTTTTATACATTGTAATATTCTGTTTGCTCAAGTTTTGTGTAGGATTTGATATTAACATTCATAAGTGAGAATGAATTGTACTTTCCCTTTCTTTTGCTATTTTTGTTTGTTTTGGATATTAAGGTCTTGATAGAGATACATGTTGCTGAGTTTAAGAATAATTCTTCCTTTTTCTGTTTTCCACTAAAGTATGTAAATTTGAAATATCAGAGGATATTTGAAAGACCAGAGATCAATTGTAATGATGTGAGATTTGTGTTTTTTGTATTAATGAGAAGGTTTAACAAAATAGTTAATTCTTTAAGGGTTACAGGTTGACCCTCACTTTTTCAGTTTTTTCTCGAGTCACTTCTGGTAAGGTATAATTCTCAGGGGTTTGTACACACAAGTTTTCACAATTTATTGGTATAAAGTGTCCATAGAAACCTTTACCTTTTAGATATCTACTCGATTTGTTAGTGGAGTATTTTTACTCATAATACTGTTTATTTCTGAGTTTTCTCTTTAATTCTTAACTGATTAAACATTCAGAGGTTGATTTATTTTAAAAGAAGCAATTTTAGGCTTTGCTGATCCTCCCTGCTGAATGTATGTTTTCCATTTCATTAATTTTCCTCTTTGTTATCTCATCTTACATCTTCTTTATTTATTTATTTATTTATTTATTTACCAGTCTGAAGTGTTCCTTTTACTTGAAGACTTTTGGTTCTAATAAATTAAAAAAAATTTTTTTTCTTAATGTTTTTATTTATTTTTGAGACAGACAGAGACAGAGCATGAGCAGGGAAGGGGCAGAGAGAGAGGGAGACACAGAATCGGAAGCAGGCTCCAGGCTCTGGGCCATCAGCACAGAGCCCGATGCGGGGCTCGAACTCACAGACTGTGAGATCATGACCTGAGCCGAAGTCGGAAGCTCAACCGACTGAGCCATCCAGGCGCCCCTGGTTCTAATAAATTTAATACAGTTACTGATACATCATGGGCAGAAGATACTCTTTGGTTAGTTTCATTCTTTTATTGCCTCTTTAAAAATTTTTTTTGTTTTTTTTCAGTCTTTATTTATTTTATTTTTTAAATTCACATCCAAGTCAGCATATAATGCAACAGTGATTTCAAGAGTAGATTTCTTAATGCCCCTTACCCATTTAGCCCATCCCCCCTCCCACAACCCCTCTAGTAACCAACCCTCTGTTCTCCATGTTTAAGAGTCTCCTCTGTTTTGTTCCCCTGTTTTTATATTCTTTTTGCTTCCCTTCCCTTGTGTTTATCTGTTCTGTGTCTTAAAGTCCTCATATGAGTGAAATCATATGATATTTGTCTTTCTCTGACTAATTCGCTTAGCATAATACCCTCTAGTTCCATCCACGTAGTTGCAAATGGCAAGATTTCATTCTTTTTGATTGCCGAGTAATACTCCATTGTGTGTGTGCCTATATATATATATATATATATATATATATATATATATATATACCACGTTTTCTTTATCCATTCATCCATCGATGGACATTTGGGCTCTTTTCATACTTTGGCTATCGTTGATAGTGCTGCTATAAACATTGGGGTGCATGTGTCCCTTCGAAACAGCATACCTGTATCCCTTGGATAAATACCTAGCAGTGCCATTGCTGGGTCATAGAGTAGTTTTATTTTTAGTTTTTTGAGGAACCTCCATACTGTTTTCCAGAGTGACTGCACCAGTTTGCATTCCCACCAGCAGTGCAAAAGAGACCCTTTCTCTGCATCCTCGCCAACATCTGTTGTTGCCAGAGTTGTTAACGTTAGCCATTCTGACAGGTGTGAGGTGGTATCTCATTGTGGTTTTGATTTGTATTTCCCTGAGGATGAGTGATGTTGAGCATTTTTTCATGTGTCAATTGGCCATCTGGATGTCTTCTTAGTTGCTCATTTTCTAACTCATTAAACTGGAGGCCTATGTCATGAAATTTCAGCCTCCCTCCCTTTTTTTTAACTAAGTATTTAAGGTTATGTATCCTATAAATTTGATTATGTTTAGTTAAACATATTTGTTTTGTCAAATTTAGACAAATTTGTCTAGTTAAAAGCATTTTTTTTTAGCTCATGACTTATTCTTTTTTAAAATAAATTTCCAAATGTATAATCATTGGAATCAAAAAAATTGATCTTTTTGCTATTGACTTTTATTTATGTAAGAAGATGTTGTTCTGTAAGACAATTCTTTGAAACTTACTGACCTTTTGGTCTAAAAATATAGTCAATTTTTGTAAATGGTTGGTCACTTGAGAAGAATGCTTATTCTCTAATTGTTGGGTGCACAGTTTTACATACACAAATATACATTAAAATTTATAATGATATTGATCAATTCATTCCTTTAATTGTATTGAACTGTAATATATTTTGGGGCTAAGTTATTATGTGTATACAGGCTTAATATTATGCTTTTTCTAGTGAATTGAACCTTTTATTATTATGTAGTAAGCTCTCCTTATCTCTAGTCATGCTTGTTAAATTAAAATTGATGCCCCAGCTTTTGTTCGCTTGGTGTTTGCCCAGCATAACTTTTTACTATTCTTTTATTTTCAACCTTTTAATGTCTGTATGCTTCCAAAGTGTCACTAACTGCAATTGCCAATGTATTTAGATTTGTTTTGAGTATCTTAACTTTTGTTTTTTATTTGTCCAACTTTTCCCATGCTTAAAACAAAACAAAACAAAAACAAAAACACGTCTCTTGTCTTAAAAAATGGACTGGTATAGTTTTTATTTGTTTGAAACGTACTCCATTTTCTCTCCTCTATAGGATTGGATATCATATACTCCTTTTATACTCTTTTAGTGAGTTTGAAATTTCACTATGTACTGATAATACCTCCTGAACTCTTCCCCAGGCTTTCATGCTGTTTTTGTCTAAAATTATATTTCTGTCATTTTTTTCAACCCCTGAAACTTTAAATAATATCTATTATTATTATTAGCAATAGTATTTATACACATTTTATTGGGTTTGCTGCCATTTGCCAATTTTTCTATTCATCATTCCTTCTAGTATCTCAAATTTTCTTTGGAATAATTTTCCTTTTTTTCTATCATTCCACTGATTTTTTTCTTAATTAATCATTTTCTTTCATAAATTCCTTTAGTTTATGTCTGTTGGTGGTAAACTATGTTTTTGCTTGTCTATCTTTTTTACACCCTTGGCTTGAAAGAAAGTTTTGCTAAGCACCCAATTTTAGTTGACAAGTATAGTTGATCCTTGAATAACATGGCATTTGGGATGCTGGCCCCCTAGTCAAAAATCCATGTATACATGTGACTACCCTCAAACCTAACTACTATTAGCCTACTGTTGACCAGAAGCCATACCAATAATATAAACAGTTGATTAGTACACATTTTGTATGTTGTATGTGTTATATACTGTATTCTAACAATAAGACGAACTAGAGAAAATAAAGTGTTATTAAAAAATCATAAGGAAGAAAAAATACATTTACAGTACTGTACTGTATATACTGAAAAAAATCCACATATAAGTGGGCCTGTGCAGTTCAAACTCATGTTGTTCAAGGGTCAGCTATATTTTCTCTTAGCACGTTAATATTCCATTAATTTCTAGTTTCCTTTTTTGCTGTTGAGAAGTTTGTTGTCCACTTCATTGTTTTTTTTTTTTTCAGGTGATGTGTTTTTCCCCCCACTCAGGCTGCTTTTAGTATCTTTTCTTGCTTTTAATGTCCTGAAGTTTTACAACACAATTTCAAGGTCTTGATTTCTTTTTATTTTTCTTGTTATATATTGTGATTCTGCTATCTGTGGACCCCTGTTCTTCACTATTTCTAGAAAATTAACAGTTATTAGCTCTTTAAATATTCTCTACCCTTCACTTCCTCTATTATCTTGGTGGGAGTCTTTGGTTAGTCTCAGAATTTCACATTTTAGCCTACAAGTCTCTACCTTTATTTCACGGTTTTCATGTTTTTGTCTTTCCCTGTTGTATTCTGTCATTTTAAAACATCTCTTCGAATCCACTAATTCTTCAGCTGTGTCCATGCTGATATATAACCCACTCTGCCATCTACTTGTCTGTTGAGTCAAAACCCTCATTTCCACTCTTCTATACTCTGCCTTATATTGTTAGAATACGGAGTGTGCAGATGTCTGCCCCCTCTGACAAGTTTCCTATTAAATTCTTCCAATAAGAGGCACCAGTAGGAGATTATAAGGGAAGAACTGTTAGTGGGGCAGTAGCGATAAGGTGATTATGGAACCCAGTAGTTTGAGAAGAGGCAGTAAATTTTTGGTAATTCAAGCACTTGTTGAGGTGACACCACTTTGGTGGATCCAAAAGTAAATGCAACAGTATCTCAGTGAATTTAGGCTTACAGGCTCCAACCAAGGAATGTAAGCAGCTTCTGAGCACTGGCTATTACTCCTTTTCCCTTTTTTATTTGCTCTGCCAGTTATCTTCTCTTTGTTTTTCTAGTTCTTTCTAATAACCTAATGCCCTGTATGAAATGGTCCTTTAAAATAATTAGAATAGTTTCTGTTTTATTGACTAAATACGAATATATCTATTCATTAAAGATTTCTTTTTCATTTGACAATTATATATTCCACTTTTTAAAGTTCAATTCTGCTGGATTATTATTATTTTTTAACATTTCAGATTTGTTTTAGCATATTCTTTATCAGCTGTAGTCTTGGGGGTCTACATTTGAAGTTTGTCTTTTCTGCTAACTCTCAGGGTGGCTTATTTCCTTACGTGTTTGATGGATTTTGATTATGAACTCAAGGAGGACAAAAACCCCACCCAGAAATATTTCTTCCAGCTTCTCTATCTTGCTATTGGCCTATATAGTTTCCTTCTGGATTAAGTGTTGTTCTTTTCATTTACCATTGAGAAGACCCCACCTGTCATACTTTTACTGTTTGTGCCTTAGTTTCTATCCAAGTTTTTTTCTTCCCTGCTTAAGATTTTATTTCTACCTGTGGAACTCAGCAATGAGAAAATATTAAGTTTTATGCAGGATTTGATTATTTTGTATTAAGGCAGCTCTTCAGAGTAATCTATTACATTGCTAAAAATAGATGTCTTCATACTGATTTTCTACTTATTCCACTTCTGTGCTATTTGAATATTTTCAAATTGGTGTTATTTTTATAATAAAAATTCTAGTTCCTAAAAAACTTTAATATAGCAGTGCAGACTTCAGCAAAAATGTATTACATTATTTTTTCCAATTAAAGATTGCCTTTAAATTTAACAATAAACTATAAAGTTTTAATATCAATTTATGTTTAATTATAATATTTTTATATGTTGCACCTTAATTTCTCTAAATCCTTTTTATTTAATGTAATAATATATAAAATTTAAGTCTCACTAATATTAAAAATAGGAAGATATAAGCCACAAAAAATTTTTGCTTTCCAAATAGGACAATGGATAGCCAATAATTATGTTTGTAATTACCTAACCACAAATTTGTAAATAAGTATTTTTCATATATATATTATTAAAATGTACCTAAGCTATGGCAAATTCCACATGAATTTTAATTAGATTAACGGACATTATGGAGATACATTACAATAAAGCTAGCCAAAATTAATAAATAAAAACATATTGATCAGAATCTGAGTTATTTCAAGATAATATAAGATAAACATTTCCCCTCTTTTTTAATAATAGAAAAACCTTAAGTATTTCTGGTAAGAAAGTTCTCTGTAAATGAGCTAAAGAGCTATTTATGATATAGTATAAAAACTGAAACTACCCTGATAAAAAGTTGAATTATTTATTCTACTTAAAAGCAATATGAAAAGAAATTTAATCATGCCCTCATACTTGCAAAGCTATAACTTATTAAGCAGTGAAAGAAATGCTTAATGTAAGGAAATTAGATGTTACTCTTCAATTTTGGAAAGGTATGCTCCTAAACTCTTAAAACAGGTTAGCAATTTTGGAGGTTAATTTGAAAAAGCAGCAATATGATTCAGGTCAACTTTGAAATTTATCAAGAACCAAAGGTCATTAAACTGATTTTTTTTTTTACTTATTTATCTTCGCTTAGAATAATTAAGGATTAATATATAAAACCATTTCATTCACATAAACTATCATTTTTTAAGGAATGAAAATATATATAAATTAATGAATACTGCAGAATGCATTACAAGAAAAAGACAATTTATAAGGCTTATCTATAGTTCCTTGATATGCTCTGAATTACAGAAGGATATGCAGGAAGTTTTTTAAAAGAGTGTTTCCATGCTCAATCCCAAATGCTGACTACATAATAGATAATTTCTCTATTGTGGGAACAACCTTTCAAGTAAATTTAATGTAATGACAAAATGGATACTTTTATTTCATTTGTTCCCATGATAACCTTAAGAAATATGTTCACTAAATTTCTGAGGCACAAAGTTTAAATCCAAAGTATGAACTAACTTTTCCTCCCTCCCTTCCTTCCTGTAGGTATCCACTGTCAAGATTATCCCTGAGGAAGGGAAAGGATGCAGAATGTTTATGCTGCATAGAAGGGGAAGAAGACAAAGCAAAACAGAAGTACTAGAGGAAAGAAGTGAATTACTAGAGGCCTACACAGAAGAGGTAATTAGATTGATATAATTTCATACATTTTGAGAAAAGAATTTAGGGGGAAGCAGTGAAAGACAACATCCATGGTCAGACTCTAAGAAGCAGAGAAAAAGTAGTCAAAAGTGGTATTTATTTATTTGCGTAAATTGTTCATAAGCAAAGACATAGTTGCATCTTAGCAGCTTTCAACTGGCAATGTTTTAGTACCCTAGGAAAATCTGCCAATGTCTGAACACAATTTTGATGATCATTATAGGTGTGTGTGTGTATGTGTGTGTGTGTGCATGCACACACGTCCATGTACTAACATTCATGCTACTGGCATCTAGTGGGTAGAAGCCAGAGATGTTGCTGAACACCCTACATTGCACAGAAAAGCCCCCAACGACAAAGAATTATCCATTCCAAAATGTCAATAGTGCTGAGGATGAGAAACCCTGCCTTACAACAGCAGAAGTGCTCCTCTCTTTTAGTTCAGATATGAATGATGGTTAGAGGAGCTAACATTCAGTAGAAGTGACTCACTAAGAAAACAACTTAGGTGCCTACTGGAGGCAAAGATTGGGATACATTTCTCAGAGGAAGACAATGACCTGTACCTGATCCCTAGAAATTTTAAATGATATAATGAAGATTTAAGATGAAAACTATCCAGTACAATGTTATCTGTGGACATGGGTTACCTGTGGCTACCACAAAGTTTCAAACACTTTCCTTATACAGTCACACCTTGTTTCATTGTGTTTTGTAGATACTGCGTTTTTTACAAATTGTGGCAACACTACATCAAGCAAGTCTATCAGCACAATTTTTCCAGCACCATTTGCTGTTGTGTGTGTTCTGACTATTTTACTGACCGGCTGTTTTCCTGTCTCTCTCCCTCTCTTCAGGCCTCCCTATTCTCTGAGATACAGTAATATTTAAATTAGGTTAATTAATAACCCTACAATGGCCTTTATGTGTTCAAGTGAAAAAGAGTCAGTTGATGCAGCAAACTTCACCGTTGTCTTATTTTAAGAAATTGCCACAGCCACCCCAACCTTCAGCATCTACTACCGATTAGTCAGTAGCCATTAACTGAATCAAGGCAAGATCTTTCACCAGCAAAAAGATTATAACTTGCCAAAAGCTCAGACGATGGTTAAGCATTTTTTAGCCACAAAGTTTTCTTAAGGTGTGTATATTGTCTTTGGTTTTGGACAGAATGCTACGGCACACCTAATAAATTACAGTGTAGTATAAACATAACTTTTACATGCACTGGGAAGCAAAAAAATTCATTTGAACTCACCTTCTTGTAATATTCATTTTATTGCAGTGGTCTGGAACTGAACCCAAAGTATCTCTGAGGTCTCCCTGTATTTTGTTAATTTTCTCCGGTATGATTCCAGTTTTCTTAAGGCAGAAATCAGAAAACTAGCATTCTCAGACTGTCTTACAGTTAGGTAAACACCTTAGGTCCCAGCAATCAAATTCACAGAGCGTGATTTGCAAATGGAAGCAAGCAACTTGAGGATGCAGCCTTGGAGAACTTCATTTGCTGGTGGAGTCATCAGGTTCTTTGGGGATAATAGTGACATTCAGTCTGATGCGTCTTAAGTGCTTGGTGCCAGTGGAAACAGTACTTTGGGACAGGAGCTTCTGGAATATGCTCCCATAATGTTACGGACTGTCTTCAGAGCTGCTCTGTGATTCTGTTAGCTACTTAATAACTTTCAACATGTCTCCTTTATTGTTAAACTGGCCAGAGAGGGTTATGTTATTTGTAATAAAGAATCTTGACTGATACAATAATGTAAGATTTAAAAATATTTCTTCCCTAAATGCCTTAGCTACTAATAAAGTGACTCAAGTTATCATCAGTAGGCCTAAGACATGCTATCCAACTATGATGTTTTGGATCTTGTGCTTATAGTATTTTCATTAATAACATGTACAATACTTTGGAAAGGATGCTAAAATAAGAGAAAAGTCCAAGGCTATCTCATTCAGGATCAATATGTAACATAGTATTTATACGCAGCAGGCATTAAATAAGGTTAGCTAAGAGGTTACCTTGAATTCAAAACAAATTCACTATATTGGAATAGTGACCAAGTAGTTAAAATAGTACTGTTTTCTAGTACATCTGCCTGAGCTATCATCTTCTTCAGTATCCCAGAGTCCTGAGAGGACATAATCTGTCCTCCATACCACAACCCTCAGGCAAGGGAATGGACTGGTCACCTTTAGGCTCATCTACTATGGAAAAACACTGAAATGGAAGGTCATTAGGGGCTAAGCTTTCATTTTCTGCTCTTTAATATCACCTTCAATTTTAGGTTCCACGTAGAAAGTGTTCAATAGGCACTGGCTAACTAACTATAATTTATGGAGGTTAGAAAAATAAGAAAACAGGACACCTTAGTAAGACTCATAAAAAGAAATACAGAACCTGGTATCATATTGCTTAGTATTGCTCCAAGAGTCTTTTACACTGTAAATGCTAATAAGATGGTTGAGGCTTGTTAGATACCTACATATACATTCAGAATTGTTTTATCTGACTTTGTAATTAAAAACTACCTGAGCACATGCAGGTTCACGTGTATAAACACACATTCACATATACAAGGATTCTTTTTGTTTGTAACAAGTAAAAGGCCGGTGTGCTATGTACTAAGCTTTGCAACAGTCTAAATGTGGAAAATTGGCATCTAGTAAGGCTCTCCAACCCAATCAAATATTTCAGTATATCAGTAACGTAATCATATATGCCTAGATTCAACATTTAAAAGGAATTTGTGCACCGAAAAAGGAGAGCGTGGAGGAAGGCCACAAAGTCAATAGTAGTATTATGAATAATTCTAATCAGTAAGTACTAAAAAACAAGATAAAAAGGGATTGAGTCACCTGATGACTACTGAGAGTATTTTATTTGGTTCATGTTTTCGTTGAGGACTTTCTAATAAACATAACTGGTTTCAGAGTCTCCCAAGAATGTGACTTGCATTTAGATGGAAGCTTGTCCATTTACTCTAAGCCATCATCAATATTTATATAATATCAATACTGTTAGTTTGAAATTTTCAAAGTCTTGAAGGTTCTAAATCACTTTGATCCAGAAAAGTCTTATGGTTTATCAATTATTGGAAAGATAATGGATGTAATGTATAATAAATGAAAGCAAAAATGGGATTTGTATAGCCTCTCCTTTCAATAACAAATACAGAAGAACATGTTTGTATTTTTCCCCATATCACATAAATAAACAAGGATCATTACTGTATTACAACATTATCTGGTTATTCAATATGTACTTTTCACTGTAATGAAATGCTATCACTGAACAAGAGTTCTTATAGCATAATAGTATCTTATCAAAGATACTACGTCTTGGGACACCTGGGTGGCTTAGGTGGTTAAGCATTGGACTCTTGATTCCAGCTCAAGTCATGAGATTCGGCATAGTTCATGAGATTGAGCCCCATGTTGGCTCTGCGCTGGGTGTGGAGCCTGCTTGAGATTCTCTCTCTCCCTCTCCCACAAACCCTCCCTAAAAAAAAGATATGTTTTTCTGCTTCCTGAAAAGTTTATATAACTATGTTTAGAAAGCACTTTTTATTTTTAAATTATTGTTATTTTTTAAGTAATCCAGTGTGGGGCTTGACCTCATGACCCCAAGATCAAGAGTCACAGACTCTACCAACTGAGCCAGTCAGGCGCCACTGCTCCCTAAAAAATTTGAATAGGTAAGCCTATTCATAAATTAGGTGTGCTTGCTTTCCTGTGATATCATAAAACTAGTATTCAGTGTTTACTAAACTCTGTTCTTACCAAAGTTGAAACTTAATTTTATATCCACATCAACACATAATTCTAGAAAAAATTCAGGACCATATCCTGCTAAACTATGTGTTTATTCCAGTATGCAACTAAAGTAGGTCTTCATTACACTGTAAAGAGCTAATTAGAACAACTGCTCAAAGGCTAAACTGCTTTTCCTTAGTTACCTTGCTAGCAGAGTTGGTGGAAATCAGAGGCAGAATTGTAGAAAACGACTGCCCAACCTCCCAACCTCAAGTATCAGCGGCTTTACACTAAGTCTTTTTGCATGATATTCAGCTATCAATCTCCTCAAACTTCTTGAGCCAGCTGTATTTTCTTTCATTATCTACTTCACTTAAACTCATGTTCTCTTTGCTACCCTTTCCCACCTTCTTACCTTTCACTTAGTTTCTGTAGTTTCACTTTTCTTGTAGTTAGAAATCTCCCTCTCTGTTTAAGGTGTTTCTTCAAATTTATAAGTACTACTTTTCAGAAACACTGCAACATCCTTTTCCTACTGGTGATGATTCCCAGTATAATAACGATTTATTGTACTCCACACACAAGGATGAAGGTAACGATCCAACTATATTAGTAGGCCATGAGTTTGAGTCAGCTTTTTAGCAGTAAAGGATGGACTTTCATTAATGAACCCATATTGTTCTCCCTGGGTGCCTCAGAAAGCCAATGGTATGTATGAGTTGTGTGGCCTGAATTGGTGTATGCAGTTAACCAACCATAAAGGGCCTAACAATCAGAAGAAATGAGACAAATATTTTCTTAAGAAAAAAAGTCCATTATTATTATTTTAGATATCTAACACAAATGACAAGATTGCATTTGTTGTAACATTTATCATATGATAGATATTCAATAAATTGCTAGCATTAATGAGACTAATGTTTACCTTGAAGTATACTGATTTGGATCACAAAATTCACCTCATATTTTTCTAATCCCATCTTTGGTAATCAAAATCATTGACTTCCTAAACTACCCAGTATGGATTAGGAACTCTTACCACATACCTTTATAGCACATTGTACTACTTTCACCACGTTTATTATCCTGCATTGTCATGGTTCAGTTTGCTTCTCAAGCAACTTGAGAATGGGGACTATATCTTCTATGCCTGCAGCTTTAATCTAACCATAGTACTTAGCAAGTATGTGTGTGATTTATGCTGAGTGAATGAATGAATGAATGAATGCATACAAACATATATACAAACAAACATAGAAGCCAAAGCAGCTTTTTCAACAGGGCATCAATCAGTAGTGAATTTAATACATTCATTTTTTTTTTAATAGAAAGGTCACTAGATGTATTAGAGTCTTAAGAGGGTCCTAATACTGGTATTATAGGGGGGAAATCATTGGGAAAAAATCACTTTTATATTTCCAATTGAGCTATTTATTTCGACCCATACTAATTAGGAGATTAGAGAACCAAAATGGCTTTCACAATAAGTGTAAGGAGATGATAAAGTCATCTGAAGTAACACAGACCTTACCTTGAGATTCTGTGACTTTCTTTCCCACTCTGAATGATGAATTTCTTACTAAAAGATCAGACAGTTTAGAGGAGCTTTAGTAAAATTTTGAAAATCTTAAAGTTCTGCAATTAACCTAGTATTTATAGCCTTGCTTCCTAGAGCATTTTTTCCCTCCATCTGCTGGTTGTTGATATGGTGTAACCTTATATTCAGATTACAGAAACACAGCAAGAATGAGTTTCTCTTTTTTAATATATTGCAACAAAATTCTGGCTTCAAATCTTGGTGTGAGACAGTTATTCTCTCACTAAAAAAATCTCAATGAAAAAAAGTAGGTCAATATTGGTGCTGAATCCATTCTTATGTAAATAAGAGCTCCAAGGTTTAATTCTATAAATAATTTTACATGATGCCACATGACCATTTTCACAGATAAATTATACAGTCATTAAAAGGGCAAAAATATTATTGACATGTTTTATAGAATACATTTTGAATGTAGACTATAAAGTTCTTGGTAGAATCAAAAAAAAAAAAAACCTAAAATAAAAACCTAGTTTATTTGCTGAAATGCTTATACATTTACATTTCCTTAGAAAGCTATTAAATTTTCTGTAAAGAAACAATCCTTCATGTCTTTTAATATTTATAATGTTAAGAGTAATAATAGTCCTTTTTACACGAAGCATCAAAACAATTTTAAAAGCCTGCTTCAGAGGTGCTTGGCTGGCTCAGACGCAACTCTTAATCTTGGGGTCATGAATCTGGACCTCATGTTGGGTGTAGAGATTAGTGAGGTTAAAAAAAAAAAAAGCCTGCTTCAAGCACACTCATATATTCACACATAGTTCCTCTTAGTTAACCACTCTTTGAAATTGTGTTTTTCCTTTTGGTTTAGACTCTTGTAAATAATCAGATGATATATGAATCTATGACAGCTTTTGCCTCTTGACTGTCTATTAAATGGTAAATAACTTAAAAAAATTAAACTACAGTACAATTTAGTCCTCCAGGGTTTTTTTTTGACTTACCAATGTCAAACCACTAAAAAGTAATGTTGACCTCTGAACAGAAAACAAATATTGATTTGTTTATAAAGACTCTATAGCTTATGAACACAAAGAAGGTAGAATTTATGCTTTGAGAAAGATAAGGAAATAAAATTATGTTTTATATGTATATAGATAAATATATACATAATATATGTGATCACATACATAATATAAATATACATATAGTGTCCAGTTAAAAAATTGTGATGCACTCAAAATATTAAAAATTGAGGTTATTTTAATAATTATCCCATTTTAGAAATAAAATACACTATAGTAATTTATGACACAGGCAAGTATCAAAAACTAGGCAATTTCTTAATAGAAAATGTTTTTTAAAAGACATGTTTCTCAATTTAATACATAATCTATCACCTTTATAGAGTTGTGACAATGATTTATTATAAACTGTAGAGGGCAAAAAAGGTTTCTGGACAAAGCTTTTGTTACACTTAAATTAGCCAGGTAAAGTGGGGCATGAAGGATAAATAAATGTGTGGCAGGTGGGGTGGAGGTTGGGGAGAGGATGGATGTCATAGTTTTATATGTCTCTTGAAATAGCTCTCTATTGTACATCTTCTAAGTGCATTCACCTAAAATATTAATACCCTGAATTCATATAGCACATTTAACAGAGAATTTAACGTGGCTCACAAATAAACGACCTTTTCTTGAGGGAGGGGTGATTATTAACCATCATATTAATTTTTCCTCATACTTTTGTCAATTTGAACAAAGTGCAAGGGGTACATTTCTAAGGTTTGGCCTTTTTTCTTACATACTTGTAACAATTTGAACCATTATACTGAAGTAGGTTTTAACTCTCCATAGGTATACTCAAATTTTAAAAAAGGACTACATCTTTTTATTTCAGTACAAATCAAACTTAGATGTTGCAAGAAGAGGATGAGGAACTCTTGAGAAACTTCATCCAGATTCCTCAGTTGTTTACATTTTGCCCCCTTTGCTTGTCATCTAAATATCTATCTAATTTCTTCTTTTGAGAGAAAACTGGTAATTGTGCCAATTTACCTTTAAAAACTTCAGTAAGTTTCCTCAAGACATACCTATTCTCTTACACAGCCACAATACAATTTTTGAGATCAAGAAAGTTAATATATCTAATCCACAGTTCATATTCAATTTTTGACAACTGTCCCATAATGCCCTTTTAGCATTTTATACTTGTTTTTTTAAACCCGTGGACCATGATCTAATCCATTATCACACATTATGTTTAGTTGTTAGTTTACTTAAAAATGGAACTTTTCTCTGTCTTTCCTTGTCTTTCTTGATCTTGACATTTTTGAAGAATGCAGGCCTGTTATTTTGTTTAGTGTTCCTCATTTTTAGTTCGCCTGATATTTCCTCTTGATTACCCTTAGGATATGCATCTTGATGGGAATATTACAGATGCAATGCCTTTTCCTTTTCAAGCACATCATATCAGGAAGCATATGAAATGTAACTTTAATCCAATACTGGTGGTGTTAACTTTGATCAGTTTGTTAATGTGAAGTCCACCAGTTTTTCCACTGTCAAATTACTAAGTTTTCTTTATAATTAAGAAGGAATTTATGGGAAAATATTTTGAAACTATTTTATATAAAATTTAACCATTAATTTTGGTGTCTACTCATGATTTTCTAACACCATTATCCCTTGTCTTAGTTGGCATAAAGATGAGCTTTCTCTTCTCTCTTATTTATTTATTTATTTATTTATTTATTTATTCACTTATATTAGTATGGGCTGATAGATCCTTATTTTATTCAAGGTGTTATATAATTCATTACTATCGTTATTTATTTTGATGTTCAACTTGTTCCAGATTTGGCCAGTGAGTGTTTCTTCAAGCTGACTCTATTCCAAATATTTTTGCAAGTAAATTTTCCTTAAAAGACTTCCACCTTTCACTCTCTCTCTAAATAAATAAAGTGTTCTTCCACTATTTTTTTTCAAAGCAGAAAGTTACTATAATGTCAAATTCAAAAAATTCTAGGAGAAGAACATGCTAAGGATATGATACTGATGATTACTAAATTAAGTGATGACAATAACTGTGTTCTATTTTGGAAAAGCTATTTCTTCTTTTACTGTTATTTTCTTTTTTTTTTTTTAATTTTTTTTTTCAACGTTTATTTATTTTTGGGACAGAGAGAGACAGAGCATGAATGGGGGAGGGGCAGAGAGAGAGGGAGACACAGAATCGGAAACAGGCTCCAAGCCCTGAGCCATCAGCCCAGAGCCCGACGCGGGGCTCGAACTCACGGACCGCGAGATCGTGATCTGGCTGAAGTCGGACGCTTAACCGACTGCGCCACCCAGGCGCCCCTACTGTTATTTTCTTAGAGTTGTAATGTATGTAATTTTTTAAAGTACAAAATAATATGTGCATGATTTTAGAGTATTTTATCTAGAAACCATAAAGACTAACACTATATAACAACTTTAAAAATCTTTAACACTCTACTGTAAATACTCTAAAATCATACACATATTACTTTTTAAAATTTTATTTATTTATTTTGAGAGAGAGAGAGCATGAGCAGGGGAGGGGCAGAGAGAGAGGGAGAGAGAGACAATCCCAAGCAGGCTTCACGCCATCAGAGTAGAGCCCATCATGGGGCTCCAACTCATGAACTGTGAGATCATGACCTGAGCAGAAAACAAGAGTTGGGTGCTTAACCGACTGAGCTACGCTGGTGCCCTTTATACACATATTATTTTTAATTAATTAAAAAGATCTAATTAACCTCATCTAGATAAGGAGTTTCTATACAGCAAAGGAAACAATCAACAAAACTAAAAGGCAACCGATGGAATGATAGACGATATTTGCAAATGACATATCAGATAAAGGGTTAGTATCCAAAATCTATAAAGAACTTACCAAATTCAACACCTCAAAAACAAATAATCCAGTGGAGAAGTGGTCTAGGGATGTGAATAGACACTTTTCCAAAGAAGATATCCAGATGCTAGCAGACACATGAAAAGATGCTCAATGTCACTCATCATTGGGGAAATACAAATCAAAACCACAAGGAGATACCACCTCACACGGGTCAGAATTGATAAAATTAACACATTAGGCAACAACAGATGTTGGCCAGGATGCGGAGAAAGGGAAACACTTTTGCACTGCTGGAGGGAATGCAAACTGGTGCAGCCACTCTGGAAAACAGTATGGAGGTTCCTCAAAAAATTAAAAATAGAACTATTCCTATGACCTAGCAATTGCACCACTAAGTATTTATCCGAAGGATATAAAAATGCTAATTTGAAGGGGCACATACACCCCAATGTTTATAGCAGTAGCCAAATTACAGAAAGAGCCTAAACATCCGTCAACTGATGAATGGATAAAGAAGATGTGGTGCGCACGCGCGCGCGCGCGCGCGCGCGCACACACACACACACACACACACACACACACACTGGAATACTACTTCGCAATCAAAAATAATGAAATCTTGCCATTTGCAACAATGTGTATGGAACTGGAGGGTATTATACTACGTGAAATACATCAGTCAGAGAAATATATCATATGACCTCACTCATATATGAAATTTGAGAAACACAACAGATGAACATAGGGGAAGGGAAGGAAAAATAAGATAAAAACAGAGAGGGAGGCAATCTATAAGAGACTCTTAAATATAGAGAACAAACTAAGGGTTGATGGAGGTGAGGTGGATGGGGGGATGGGTTAAATGGGTGATGGGCATTAAGGAGTGCACTTTTTTAAAAAAAATTTTTAATGTTTATTTATTTCTGAGACAGAGAGAGACAGAGCACGAGTCGAGGAGGGGCAGAGAGAGAGGGAGACACAGAATCCAAAGCAGGCTCCAGGCTCTGAGCTGTCAGCACAGAGCCCGACATGGGGTCAAACTCAAACTCACAAACCATGAGATTATGACCTGAGCCAAAGTCAGCTGCTCAACCAACTGAGCCACCTGGACGCCTCAAGGAGTGCATTTTTTGGGATGAGCACTGGGTGTCATGTAAGAAATGAATCACTGGGTTCTATTCCTGAAGCCAAGACTACACTGCATGTTAACTAACTTGAATTAAAAAAAATCTAATTAAATGTGGAGTTGTTATAAGATAATCCTGCAAACTAAGACATTTTTCAGATAACACTGGTCCTTCACAAGCACACAGTTGGTTATAAATGTACATCCTCTTTTTCTTTTAAGGGTTAAAAATGTACATAAATAATTTAGGATCATTGAATATATCATCAGAATTACAAGGAAGAATATATTCAGTCCTGTATTTCCCAAACTACGAACTGAGAATCACTTAATATACATGGTACAGATATAGAGTAATACAAAAATCTTTAATACTATATCCATCTTTTGGAAATTCACAATGCACATTAATATTGGGTATGGTAACTTGTTTCACTTAACTTTGTTTAATATAGAATTTCCCAAATTTCAGCACTGAAATTTGAAACTTTTTAGAAGTTCATCCTGAATACCTAGCTGGGATACAGTAATCTTCTCATTTTTCAGAAAAGAACTATCTTTTACAATGTCTCATACATAGCTGATGGCAGATCCAGAACAGAAAATACAAATCTCCTGCTACTAACAGTTCTGTGTCTTGTTATAACATACTGCTTCCTGTATTAACATAAGACCACTTCCAGATCTTTTCAGTTGGAGTCCTCTTTACCAAGAAGTAGTAAGAGAATGTAATTTTGAAAAACATGCTTTGAAGCTCCTATTAATGTCTAGGGATTGCTGTCCAAAATATGAGATCAGTGTTGTGGAGTCTAGCTTCTACGACTTAACACATTATGTGATCTTTCAAAATAAGTAGCTATGGCAATTGCTTATTTGTCTGTCTATATAAATAATGTGAGCCCTTTTTGTATCAAAGACTGGATCACATGCAAAGTTGCAATAGCTATATTAGTAAATACTAGATAAATTCAGCCATTCATTCAGCCTATACTTTACCTTTTAAAAATGGCTTTGCAATAGCTGATTAAACACTAACTAAACAGGATAGTTTCTTAAACTGGTGTCCTGAAGAGCACAGCTCCAAAGATGGGATTTGATATGATGTAAAATAGTGTCAAGGTCAAACAAGTTTGGGAAATGTTGGGTTTATAGAACTTTTTCCCTCCAGGACTACTCAGAAGCCTTTATATGATAAAGGGCATTGTGAATTTTTAAGAGAGAAAAATATGAAGAGTGTGTGTGTGTGTGTGTGTGTGTGTGTGTGTGTCTGTGTGTGTGACTTTAATTCCCCAAATTTACTTGACAACTGATATTTTCTCCCCACTTTGATGATAAAGCTTTTAGAAGATTGTTGTATAAAATACCAGTTTGGGAAATACTGATTTGATTTAAAAAGGAATGAGCTGGAGACAAATCAGAGCTAGGTTTACTGTTTGTTCATTTATAGTAAGTTTTTAGTCCTGAGAAGTCTTTTATGCCCACTCCCCAAAAAGGTATTAATATGCTTTCTGTTCAAAGTCCTGCTTCTGGGCCACTCTCTAATATCTGTTTATTGTTTATTGCATCTCATTCTGCACAGCATCTGCCTCGTTTAGTTGCAATTCTTACTTATTCCTATCTCTTCCTGCACGTCAGATTTTTAAATTAAAAAAAAATTTTAATGTTTATTTTTGAGAGAGAGAGAGTCAAAGCGTGAATGGGGGAGGGGCAGAGAGAGGGAGACACAGAATCTGAAGCAGGCTCCAGGCTCTGACCTGTCAGCTCAGAGCCTGACATAGGGCTGGAACCTACAGACCACTAGATCATGACCTGAGCCAAAGTTGGACTCTCTGACTGAGTCACCCAGGTGCCCCCCCTGCACTTCAGATTCGATTCTCAGCATTGGGTTTCCAGATTATGGCCTTACCCTCCTCAGCACAGATTCTGGGTATCTGCCTTCATACTTGGTAGTTCTCCCTGGCTAAGTAAAACAAACAAACAAACAAACAACAACAACAACAAAAAAAAACACACAAAAAAACTCATGAAAAAGTTTGCAAGCTAATCTTTTTATCATCAAGAGGACAAACAAAAACTACACAGCTAATCCTTAGCACATCTTTGTTTTAATTTTATTAGCTGAGAATTGTGATGTAATCTGTTCTTCTACTTTATGATATTTTTTCATTGAGGAAAGAGGAACCAAATGAAACTTTTTCATTATACATATGGTGCTTTACTTGAAAGTCAGTCACCTGTGTACATGCTTTAATTCATTCAATGCTTTCCTTTCAGAGTTTTATTTTTACACAGAAGTCTTAAAGGGTGAACTAGCTTCTTCTACATTGAGAGAATATGGCTTCCTGAATGTAAAAGCTGACTTTTTGTTAGAGATGCTCTATACCAAATTGACATATGATAAAATTAACTTCTCCTGATGAACATAATTTTATAATGCTGATTCTAGATACTATTTTATTTTTTAATAAATTAGCAGAGTTCACTCAAAATTAGGAAATAAAAACTAATTGCACCTTATTGGGGTTAGATTTCAAAATTAGCAGATTAGTATACTTCTAAATGCAAGGTAAATAATGGTGGGGGCCAAAATCCACGATGAGTCACAAAATTTTAAATGAACAATGATTATGTGTGCATTTTTAACTGGAAAGGAAAGCATTATGTTTAATATTTGAATCTTTTTAAACAGTATTTTAATGCCAGCTTAAAAAATGATTGTGCAGACTTTCAGATACCTTTTAAAATATCAGCAATATGAAACAGTGGGCATCCTGTAATTCTAGCATGTGGAATCAGAATGTTTCCAAGGTTTCAAAGTAAATATCAGCAATGCAGCAAACTCTACCTCGATTTTCAATATCTAGGTCACATGGACCACTTTGAATACTGTGAATAGGAAAAAAAAAAAAAACAAGCAGGAAGATTTCTGTAGAGCTACCAAGAATTCATAACATTCAGATTATGACAAAAAACATATCATGGTTTTTAAAGTAATAATTCCTATATAATATAGAGAATAGTGCCTTAAAATGAATATCTGATCTATTATGTAAACTAAATAAACCTTTGAAGAGTATTATATTCTTAAATAAATATCTTTTGTTTTTACTGCTCCCTCAGATGTGTGTGTGTGTGTGTGTGTGTGTGTCCATCTGAATAGTCAGGAACAGAGAAGAATACTGAAAATAAATGTATTGTTAACTAAAAAGCACATGCAATTTAGGAAAAGTCCTGCCATAATTAGCAGTAATCAGAAATTCTAACTTCCATTTACAATAAAGGCAAATAGGTATGGTAATAATGATATCTGAAAGCGCAATCTTTTTATTTATATGAAAGAGATATAGAAGGTTGACAATATATTTTAATTATGAAAAGTGTACAGTGGTTTTGTAATTTCTCTTCTCCATAAACATATAGTTGCAGATATTTGGAGCCTAGAATTGTCTTTACTGTAATTTTATTATTTTCCTTGAAATCTACTGAATTTATTAATTATGAATTTAAAATTTCTCCTTGTCCCTTTCTCAAGTTATTATGTGAAACACAGAAAGTGAAGATGGGAGACTCTATCTCAGCTACCACTTACAATTTTTATACATATATAGTTCTTTTCATGAGAGACAGAAATGAAAGCAACTTGACTGAGTGCATTTTTCTTAATCTATTTGATAACACTAGAGGGAAATCACATATGCATCAGTGCAACAATTAAGATGGGAAATGCTGAAAAACTACATTTAAATGAGTAGGATTTATAGAGATAGAGTTTTAATAAAGATATTATTTATATTACAAAGACTTGGTTATAATCAATGTATATTATTTAACAATACTAAGCCTTGCAAGTATCTTTTAATGAAGCACATCAAGGAGCTGCTTAAGACTGCCAGGAAGCAGAAAAAACACTGTATACATGTAACATACCATTAGTTAGCTGGAGTTCTCTTTAAGGCCTCAAAATTTTCATACAGATACTGGCTAGAGGATTTGGATTAAAGAATTTACTATAGTTACAGAGATATTTCAGAGGTGGTTTAAAAATGGGTCGATAGTCCTAATATGAAAACCCACAGTGAATATACTCAGCAGGAAAAAACTGAGAGCTTTTCTCCTAAGGTCAAGAATAAGACAAGGATGTCCACTCTCACCACTTCTTTTCAACATAATAGTGGAAGTCGTAGCTTCAGCAATCAGACAACAAAAAGAAATAAAAGGAATCCAAATTGGTAAGGAACAAGTCAAATTTTCACTATTTGCAGATGACATGGTATTATATATAGAAACTCCACCAAAAACTACTAGAACTGATAAATGAATTCAGTAAAGCCTCAGGATACAAAATCAATGTACAGAGATCTGTTGCATTTCCATATATTAATAATGAAGCAGCAGGAAGAGAGATTAAGAAAACAATCCCATTTACAGTTGTACCAAAAGTAATAAAGTTTCTAGGAATAAACTTAACTAAGGAGGTGATAGACCTGTACTCTGAAAACATTAATATATTGATGAAAGAAATTGAAGACACAATGAAATGGAAAGACATTTCATGCTCAAAGATTTAAAGAACAAATGTTGTTAAAATGTCTATACTACCCAAAGCAATCTACAGATTCAATGCAATTCCTATCAAAATGCCAAATATAGCATTTTTCACAGACCTAGAACAAACAATCCTAAAGTCTATATGGAACCACAAAAAATCCTGAACAGCCAAAGCATCTTGAAAAAGCAAAGCCAAGCTGGAGACATCACAATTCCAGACTTCAAGTTATATTACAAAACTATAGTAATCAGAACAGTATGGTACTAGTACAAAAGTAGACACACAGACCAAGAGAACAGAATAGAAAATCCAGAAATAAACCCACAATTATATGGCCAATTCATCTTCAACAAAGCAGGAAAAGATATCCAATGGGAAAAAGACAGTTTCTTCAATAAATGGTGCTGGGAAAACTGGACAACTGCATGCACAAGAATGAAACTGGAACACTTTCTTACACCAGACACAAAAATAAACTCAAAATGGATTAAATACCTCAGTGTGATACTTGAAACCATAAAAATCCTAGAAGAGAGGACAGGCAGTAATCTCTCTGACATTGACCGTAGCAACATTTTTCTAGATATGTCTCCTGAGGCAAGGGAAATAAATACAAGCAAAAATAAACTATTGGGACTATGTCAAAATAAAACGCTTCTGTACAGTGAAGGAAACAATTAACAAAACTAAAGGGCAACCTACTGCATGGGGGAAGATATTTGGAAATGACATATATGATAAAGGGTTAGCATCCTAAATATATAAAGAGCTAATACAACCCAACACCCAAAAACACAAATGATCCATTTGAAAAATGGGCTGAACATATGAACAGATATTTCTCCAAAGAAGACTACAGATGGCCCACAGACACATGAAAAGATGCTCAACATCACTCAGCATCAGGGAAATGAAAATCAAAACCACAAGGAGATACCACCACATACCTGTCAGAATGGCTGAAATCAAAAAATGCAAACAAAATGTGTTGGCAAGGATGTGGAGAAAAAGGAACCCACTTGCACAGTTGGTGGGAATGCAAACAGTGGGAAGCCATTGTGGAAAACAGTATGGAGGTTTCTCAAAAAGTTAAAAATAGAACTATCCTATGATTCAGTAATCACACTACTGGACATCTATCCCCCAAATACAAATGCACTAATTCAAAGGGATACATGCACTCCTATGTTTATAGCAGCATTATTTATAATAGCCGAATTATGGAAGCAGCCCAAGTGTCCACTGATAGATGAATGGATAAAGAAGACATGGTGTGTATACACACACACACACACACACACACACACAATGGGATATTATTTGGCCATAAAAAAGAATGAAATCTTAGCATTGGCAACAACCTGGAGGGAGCTAGAGAGTATTATGCTAAGTACAATAAGTAGTCAGAGAAAGACAAATGCCATATGATTTCCCTCACATGTGGAATTTAAGAAACAAAACAAACAAGCAAAAGAAAAAGTGAGAGAGAGAAACCAAGAAACAGACTCTTGACTACAGAGAACAAACTGATGGTTATCAAAGGGGAGGTTGGGGGGGAGGATGAGTGGAATAGGTGATGGGGATTAAAGGAGTGCACTTGCTGCGATGAGCACTGGGTGATGTATGGAAGTGTTGTATACCTGAAACTGATATAACACTGCATGTCAATTAAACTTAAATTAAAATAAAAACTTAATAAAAAAAAAAATAAAAATGGTCCCGGGGCGCATGGGTGGCTCAGTCGGTTAAGTGACCAACTCTGACTCAGGTCATGATCTCGCAGTTTGTGGGTTCGAGCCCTGCGTCGGGCTCTGTGCTGACTGCTCAGAGCCTGGAACGTGTTTCAGATTCTGTATCTCCTTCTCCCTCTTCCCCTCCCCTGCTTGCACTCTGTCTGTCTCCCTCTCAAAAATAAATAAACATTACCAAAAAAAATAATAATAAAAACAAAAGGTCCCATAGGACAAAGAAAAAAGGGAAAGAATGAACATTATATATTTTATCTCATTTTAGTTATCACTGCCAACCTATAAAATAGTTCTTTTCATCCTCATATCTGTCAACTTACTGCAAATAAAAGATTATAAGCTTCTAGAAGTTAATGGTTGGTTTAAGACAAATTTAGTGCTATTCCATGCAAAATCACATTTATATTCAATGATAAGGTATCGAGTGATAGATGGAAACACTACTAGAGTAGTTAGAGATTCAATTACTTCTGAAGAAAGTCACTTTTGGTCAGGGGAATTTTATGCTAAATATATATAAAACATATATATTTTATGATATAATAATATATAAATATGTATATATTTATATATAACATATATATTTTATAATATATAAATATATAATAATACATATATTTTGCTTTCAGTAGGAGAAAGTAACTTGTTTCTAGATGATTGTATTTTGTTAAATATTAACCCATTTATTTATTTAAGAATATACTATTTACATCAGTATTTTAATAAATAGTTTTATTACTATATCTTGGGCTTATACCACTTTTATGTAAGTAGTATAAGAATCACAGTTAATTGTAGGAGAACCTAGTCTGTTAGTTGATGTTGCTATAAGTTAAATTTTAGAGAGTGATCTTTAAAAATAATTTTCTTAATGTTTATTTATTTTTGAGAGAGAGAGGGACAGTGAGCAAGTGGGGGAAGGGTAGAGAGAGAAGGAGACACAGAATATGAAGCAGGCTTCAGGCTCTGAGTTGTTAGCCCAGCGCCTGTGGGCGGGGCTTGAGCCCACGAACTGTGAGATCATGACCTGAGTGTAAGTCAGACACTTAACCAACTGAGCCACCCAGATGCCCCAAAATGATCTTTTTAAAATGACATTTTATCTGGTCGTTTTTTTGACTAGAAATTTTCAAGGCATTCTAAAGATGGTAAGATCATACATGGTTTTACTTCTTTTAAGACCTACTAAAATGATAGTACAGGAATAAAAAATAAATAACACCACAATGGCTGGGCCATCAACAGATGAGAGATTTTGAAAAATTAATGTGAGCTAGAAAACGGAGAAAAACTGCAGCCAAGGGGCACAGGAAACCACAGCCTAGCAGACATAGAGTGATAAATGTTTATTTATTTTTGAGAGAGAGAGCACAAGGAGGGGAGGGGCAGAGAGAAAAGGAGACAGAGGATCCAAAAGTGGGCTCTCCACTGACAGCAAAGAGCCCAATGTGAATCAAACCCACAAACCGGGGCGCCTGGGTGGCTCAGTCGGTTAAGCATCCGACTTCGGCTCAGGTCATGATCTCTCGGTCCGTGAGTTCGAGCCCCGCGTCAGGCTCTGTGCTGACAGCTCAGAGCCTGGAGCCTGTTTCAGATTCTGTGTCTCCCTCTCTCTCTGACCCTCCCCCGTTCATGCTGTCTCTCCCTGTCTCAAAATAAAATAAACGTTAAAAAAAAAACATTTACAAACCCACAAACCGTGAGATCATGACTTGAGCTGAAGTTGGATGCTTAACTGACTGAGCCACCCAGACGCTCCAAAAAAAGGGAAGTTTAAAAGGACTTCCAGGTAATATCCTCAGGGACAGCGAGCAGACATCAGATCCACAAAATAGTAATAATGACAATAATTATAATAATAATTATAATAGCAAATACATATAAGACTTACTCAATTCCAGATTTTATTCCCAGGGTTTTATGTTTATCAGCTCATTTACTCAGGGTTTTATGTTTATCAGCTCAGCTCAGAACTCTGAGATAGGTGTACTATCATTATCTCCATTTCAGGTTAAGGCAGAGACACAGAATTTAAAGTTGCTTAAGATCACAGACTTAAGCGTGGGAGACTGGGATTCAAACTCAGTCTGGCTCCAGAATCTACCCCTTTCAACTTAAAATAAATAAAAATAAACAAAAACTCCAGAGAATATGAAAGACTCAGAAAATAAAACAAAGTTTTATATTTCAACCTTCCTACAAATCTCTTTTTGGGGGGTTTTGTTTTAGAATGAAGAGCACTGCAAATGGAAACAGATTTGAAAAGAAACAGAAAGTATCATAAGAAAGATGATCATTAGATGTTCAGCTACGTAGTCCTTCACAGAATGACAGATATTACAGAAAGAAAGAAGAAAAACAATAAAGAAGGAAGGGAGGAAATTACTAAAGAAATAATGCAAGATAACTTTCTAGGAATGAAACTCCTTAGATGAAAATGCTCACTGAGTTCAACAGTAAAATATGGACAGAAAAAAGCCAAGACACATCATCAGGAATTGAAAAGCACCAAGGAAAACCAAGATGGGGCCTGAAAGTTGCCAGAGGGAAAACGAGCTGCAGGCTGAGGCTGGTGTTAATGAATTTTAGAAAACTTTCCAAGCTCAGGGAGAAAATGATTAGTGCTCTAGCATTCCAGAGAAACTAGAATTCAGATGGAAGCAGTTAGGCAGCAAGTGCTTCTCTTCAGCATATTCTTTAAAGGTGGTGCCTTTTCTACAAGTTTAACACAATGATTGTTGAGACTTTTATAAAAGGAAGTTAGTAGAAGAGGCACAAAATGTCAGTTTTTATATAGTATCTCATGTGGACCAGGCAGTCAAAACTGTGGCACTTAAAAAAAATGTTTATTTATTTTTAATAGACAAGCAGGGGGAGTGGCAGAGTGACAGGGAGACAAGAGGATCTGAACTGGGCCCTGCACTGACAGCACAGAGCCTGATGCGGGGCTCGAATTCACGAACCATGAGACCATGACCTGAGCAGAAGTCGGACGCTTAACTGACTGGGCCACCCAGGCACCCAAAACGTGGCACCTTTTAATGTGTTTTCTTCCTTTCGATACTGATGCACACACACCCACCTCTCCCCTTTCCCCCAGTGAGGCCGGTCCCCAGGCCTGTACCTTCTGATGTTAGGACCTGGATACACCTCTAATGAGAATAAAATAAACAACATTTCAAATATGTGAAAGTTCAAAAAATGTATCATTCAAATATTTTTCATTGAAAGTTGCTGAGGGATATGCTTCATTAAAGGAAGATGTACAATGAAATAGAGAAAAATGTGGGTTGTCTGTCATCATGCCAATGGGAAGAACAGGAAGGAGAAGCCCAAGGATGACAGCTATGTAGCCAGAGGATGTAATAAGGCTCCAGAAGAGCATTTCCAAGGGAAAAGAATAAAACCAGAGAGAGAGATCACAGCATGTTATATATAATGGAGAGTCAGAAAGAATCGGGGATATGATAAAGAAAAATAATGTACGAAAAACAAAAGCAAATGAAAAATTTTAAGAAAATTGAAAAATTGCCTAAGTCAGGACATATAACCAAAGAAGACTATTTGGGACTATAATCAATCACTAACTAAAATGATTCTGTTATCAGGCACTGTTTTAGCTATCGGGAATATAGTGAGGGAGCAAACAACAAACAAAAATATCAAACAAAAATATCAAACAAATTAGCTGAAGTAGATGGTATTCCTTGCCTTCTTGAAGCTATAGTCAAGAATGGGGAGAATGAAAAGTTAAATGAGGTAAGATATATCATTTGTTTAACAATAAGTGCTATGAAGAAAAACATAACAGGCAAAGTACAGTAAGAATCTCACACAGAGGGGCACCTGGGTAGTTCAGCTCGTTAAGCATTTGAATTTGGCTCAGGTCATGATCTCATGGTTTGTGAGTTTAAGACCCACATTGGGCTGTCTGCTGTCAGCACAGAGCCTGCTCTGGATTCTCTGTCCCTCCTCTCTCTGTCCCTCCCCTCTTCTCTCTCTCTCTCTCAAAATAAATAAACTTAAAGAAAAAAAAAGAATTCCAGGTAGGGGAGATGCTATTTCCAATAAGATGTCCAGGAATGGCCCTACTGACTGGCTGCCAGTTGGTTTGAGTATTTAAGGAAGAGAAGGATCAGACAGTGCAGTCATCTGGGTAATGGATGTTCAGGTGGAGGACACAGCAAATGCAAAGAGCCTTTCCACACAATAATGTAAATACTTGATTTTGGTTATAAAATAGATATAAATGGCATCAATTTTAGAGATACAAAAGTGAAAGAACTGAGGACGGAATCACAGAGAAGGTGGGTGCACTAACGTCCTTGTCTGACAACAGGGGACAATCCCAAAGCAGCATCTATGGTTAAAGGTACTGGTTTATTATCCACAGTTACAACAGAGAAATCAAAGAAAGATAAAACTAACTGAGGAACAAAAGAGAAAAGGTAGAGGTAGGGTAGAGTGAGTGAGTGAATGTATAATGCCTCTTTTATTTATGTGTATGATAATAGATGATACCTAAAAGTGACAAATAAAAATCTGAGGTGAAAGCAAATGACATTGACCTGAATAAATGAAGATATCAGAAGGAAAAGTGGAAAGAGAGGTGAGGCATAAGTGGGAGAAGTTGGATCACAGAACTGTTGATTTTAACCATGTGCACAAATTTGATTTAAACCACCCCCCCACCCCCCCTGCCACACACACACACACACACACACACACACACACACACACACACACCCTTTGGAGGTCTCCCATTACTTGTAGGATTAATATCGAAATCCCAAACAAGGCCTCCGGGGGCCCTTCCTCTCTCACCAGCCTCACCTTTCTCCCTCCCCCACACTCTCTGCTCTAGCCACACCTCCCTTCAGTTTCCTGAGCAGGCAAGGCCCTCTAAGCTTCTGAAGCCTCTGTCTATGCTATTCCCTCCATCTGAAATGTTTCTGGCCCAATATTCCCACTCCTGGACTGACTTACCCATCCGGTTTAGTAGGTACAAGAGCCTAGGGCTCACAATAATACTCTTAGGGGTCCACAAAAAAGCTTTCTTCTAAAATAAGGGGAAAAAAACCCTTTTAGGTCAAAGAAAATATTTTAATATACAATATTAACGTACTTCTCTCTATACCAGTATAAATGCAAATCTCAATTTTTAATATTGTTTATGGAGGAAGGGACCCACAAAAGCAAAAGTGTCTAGGGCCCACCAAAATCATTGTGTGGCCCCCTTGGTCTCCAATTCCCCAATTCTACTGCCGGCGTGAATCTTCTCATCCCTTAGCTCCCAGCTGAAACACTCCTTCTTCAGGGAGTCTGCCTGATTCTCCAGGCAATATGCGGTCCCTATGTATATTCTCCCATCGCTTTGTAATATGGAAACAAACTAAATAATTGTGTAACTTTACATTTAATGAAATCAGGAACTGTGTCTACCTCGTTTACTGCTATATATTCCCAGAACCAAGCCTTGTATTCACTGATATGAGACTCTGAAGGACTCAGAATTTTCTACTGTGGTTCTCTCAAGTCCTTGTTCACTTTTCTGATCCTAGATTTACTACTGATTAGTCTCTGATTGACTCAGTTTCTTCATTTTAAAAATAGGAATAATAATGGGAGTTATGAGTTAGAATAGTGCCTGACACACAGTAATAACATTCTTCATGTTATCAGATAATTACTCCTACACTACCATTTTTAAAATTACTATTATCATCATCATTATTATTTCATACACTGGGTGAATTAGGTAAATATTTTGTTTTGTTAATTTCCTCCCTTTTACTATCTCTTATGTAAATATGTTTTTAAAAGTTGTGGATGCCATTTTAACAACTTAACTCACAAGGTTTTAGGAAAAGAGCAAATAGCTGTAAAGACAGAGGAGAACTGAAGTTTTGGTAACTGAAAATACATAATTATCCATGAAATCAAGACTTCGGGGCTTTCAAAATATCCACACCCACCAACTCATAATTTTACATAAGATCAGGCTAGAATACTTTAGCAAAGTATAGTAAATCAGAATTCTCTCAAACACAAATTTCCAAGAAAATCTAATAAAAATGAGAGGTTGAATTTATTATCTTAAAAAAATCTTACCTATTTCCCTCAAATAGATGCTCTGCAGAGTTGAAAACAATTTTCAATAGTGATATTACTTTCTTAGAGTTATAATTTTTTATACATAATTCCTTCTGCAGGTAAATAAAAATACATACCCCAAAGCAGTAAAAATAAAATAAAGCAACAGTAACTGAAAAGCCTACCAAGGGTTTTCATTTTGGTAAACATTTATCTCACCATCTAAGCTTCAGACTCCTGATATGACTCTCGGGATAATATGACAGACT
Organism: Lynx canadensis; assembly: GCF_007474595.2. Taxonomy (NCBI): domain Eukaryota; kingdom Metazoa; phylum Chordata; class Mammalia; order Carnivora; family Felidae; genus Lynx; species Lynx canadensis. The sequence goes on along the minus strand of NC_044310.1, from coordinate 138,802,317 downwards.
CAGGTTTGATTCCCTCTGGTATTTCAACCAATACTGTGTACAACCTGAGGACCGTTTTTTTGAGGATAAATGACTGGCTAGGAAGACTAAAGTCCCGAGGCTTTGCCTGGGGCCTATAATCTCACCTAATCATTATTCACAATCCCCCAGAAAAGCCTCGAGCTAAAATTGTGATTGCTATTTAGAACTAAACTTGCAAATTCATTTTTGAAAATCTTTTCTTCTTTTGTGATTTCATTTTTTTGTTTAATTCATGACCACCTTTAGATATCAACTATAGCAAGCATTAAAACCTAGAGCAATAGTCCATCTGTTTTGAGTGTTGCTTTCTTTACTAATTTATAAAAAGATATTTTAATAGCAAAAATGCCTAAGGACTACATTGCGTAATACATGCAACTAAAAATGTAAAGTCCTTAAAGGGGATATGAAAAGCAGTGATAATGGAGAAGAGTTCTGTAAATTTAGAATTTTGTAATACAGTTCTCATAAGCCATTTTCAATTTGAAAAGCCAAAATAATTTTTATAAATGCAAAGATGAATTGAAGGATGCAATATCCTCTGAAAATCAGGGAATAAGCTAGAGTCAAGCCATACCACAAATTTCTTTAACTAACCTTTCACTTTTTTTTTTTTTTACTTAGGATGTAAAAAATACTTCTTGCTATCTATCCTGCCAAAATGTTCCACTCTTGCTTATTTCTAGGATTGGCCATTGCAATCCTCTCTCTGTTCTTCCACTAATTCTACTTTATTTAATAGTGACATATAGTTTCTTACTGATGATAACACTTAAGAGTCTCCTCTCTTAAAAACAGCAATTAAGAGTGAGGGCTGTTAAGTCTCAGACTGCCTAGACTAGAGTCAGATTCCTTATCTCTATAAAGGGGATAATAATAGTTGTTACTTCAAAGAATATTGTGAAGATAAGTGAGACAAATGACTTAAAGTATTTAGTAGATTGTCTGGTACATAATAAGTACTCATAAATGTTAGTTATTGTTAATAATGAAAACTTTTTAGAACCTTTTCTTTACTTCTTAAAGGTCTCCTGAGAAAACAAAACACATTTGCTTGACTTTGGACAAACTTGAGTTAAACTCTTTTTTCTTTTGTTTTCTCCTTTATAAAATGAAATAATCTGACAATATTAACCCAAAGGTCTTTCTTAACTGTAAAAACTTACATAATTTTATTTAGCTATGGCTAAGGTTCAGACTTATTTTCCTTTTCTGTTTTTAATGTGCATGGACAATTCTTTTTCTGGTTGAGACTAACTTTTCTTCTTTGATTAAGAACTACATCTGATGATATTCTGTACCCCTACTAGCCCTAGGAATCATGGGGTATTTTCCCAATTTCCTATGATGAAGTACCATATTCACAATCAAACTCTACAGAAGCCCCTAAGAAGGTATTGCTTTCTTCTGAACTGATACTTTAAAAGTGAATCAGATACTAATTACATGTAATATGTAAAATTTTGTGTTCTACATAATCCAAGGATTAAACAAAAAATTGTTATGTTTTTGGAGAGGATATTATAAGTTTTATTCAAAAATGTTAACTTATATGGCAAAAATGAAGTACACAAAATAAAAACAAAACATCATATCCAAACATTAAAAAATGAAAAAATAAGAAAACATAATTGTATCACATGTGATTTGTAGTGTTGATAGTCTTAATATGATTCTTCATTCTTATCAATAAAGAAAAAGCCTCAAAGACCACCAAGAATAATTTAGAATGGGGCATAAGTGACATAGGCATGAAAGAAATATAAAAGACAGATAACAATATGCAAAGATATACATTTTACTAGTAATCAAATAAATGAAAATTAGAATGCCATATACTTTTCTCATTTCAGATTTATTTAAATTGAATACCAATGGCATTGGTTAATACCAATGGCAAAATTACAGAGAAAGTGGCACTCTGATGCACTGTTGGTGGAAATGCAAATTGGTAGAGCCTTTCCATATATTTCCCCTTTGATCTCCCAATTCCATTTAAAAGAATATACCATAAGCTAGCATTTTCCAAAGTGTTCAGTGGGATGTTGATATGTTCTGATGTTATTTTGTGTGTGTGTATGTAAAAGTCTAAATTTAATTTTAAATGTAAATGTATACAATGGCATTCAAAAACTTTTCTTTCCCTTTTTTTTAAATAAAATTTATTTTTCAGAGAAATTTTAGGCTCACAGCAAAACTGAGTGTTAAGTATAGCAATTTCCCATATTGTCCCCTGCCTCCATACACCACAGTTTCTCCATCCTGTAGACACATGTTATCTTAAGAAAACATTCTATAGTCAAATAAGTTTGATTTCTCAGACCTTTGTTACTACTATACATAGGTATTCTCCAAGATGGTGAACAGTGGTTCTTTATGTTATAGGCCATGGAATCCTCCTATCAGAGAGCATGCTTACGAACTAAGAGTCTGCAACACTTACTTTTTTGGAAACTGTCCTAAAAAATCACTAGACACAAATGCAAACATGTATGTACAAGAATGTTCACTGAAGTCATATTTAACACAGGAAAAAACCTGGAAGATTCCATATACTCAATAATTAGAAAGTGGTTACATAATTTATGTTATGTTCTTAAACTGGAATATTATATAACCATTAATAATGGAAATGCAGATGATATTTACTGACATTACACATAAGGCAATAAGTTGCTAAGTAAAGAAGCAATCTAGCCAAAGAACATTTATATCCTATTGTTACCAATCCTAATCATAATATTATATGGATACATATATTATACATTGTATACAAATATATCAATGAATTCAGAAAGACATACAACAAAATATAAAGAGTAGTTATCACAAGGTGATAGATTACTATACTTTTCTGTTTGTCTTATCTTTTTTTCTTAATGAACATCTATTAATTTTATAATAGAAATATTTTTTAAAGGCAATGTGTTTATACGTCTTAACTGTTTGGAGACACCTGGCATTTTATTCTTTAGGTGTCAGATGCTTTTCATATTTAAAAAAAATTAAGTTCACAGTCAAGAAAACTATAATTATATAAAGAATTCGTACAGAAAAAACACAATTCCTACCTTCTGGAGAGAAACTGATAAAAACATAACAAGTGCTGTGAGAGCCAGCAGCGTAATGGAGGCAGTAAATCTCTAGATGCTCTATGCCTTTATGAGTCCCTATAAGGGAGTGCCTCTTCTCTCTGTAACACAAATAACATAAACACACAAATTTATTTAAAGGAGCAGCTGAATGAAAATCATCCTTAAGTATAGCTTGGAGCTATACAGGCTGCCTGTTTCCAGGTGTGATCTTACAGGTAAACAGTTAGAAATATTACCACTTAGTCTCTTTATGACCTTGGAAAAGTTACTTATCTTCTCCAAGCCTCAGTTTCCTCATCTGTAAATGGGGATAAGGATATAACCAACTATAAAGATTAATATTCGTAAAGTATTCATAACAGTGCCAGATACTGTTGCTACATACGTGGTTTCTACAAATAAATACCTGAGTGGGATTGATTGTATTAATAGAGACCCTCCACAGAGCACATTACTATTAGTGATATTTTACTTCTGTTAACATCTCAAGTAATTCTCATCTCAATCCTGTAAAGTATTGTTATTATTACAAGCTAGCCCTCAGCTTGCATACCAGAAACTTGATTTTATCAACTCCCTAAACTGATACAAACAAACTCACAAACAACTGATCAATTTAAAAGAGAACCCCTTCCCTCTCCACCCCCTCCCCAAATGATATCCATTGAATAAAATACTATGTACTAATATCTGGTGTATGTAAGTACTGAACCACTTAGACATTATCTGATTAGTATAAAATTAAAGCAAGGAGAATTAAAAACTCATATTGGACCTTTCATTAAGCCATAGTTGTATGATATGCTTTTCTATAGTGTTACTGTAGGAACATTGGTAGGAAAACCAATTTCCTCGTATTCTTGGTATGATACCTTGAGAAGGCACAGCATCACCAATGAAGTATTCTTGCCAAGAAAATTCAATCTGAATCTAATAATAAAAGAAATTTTTAGAAAAAAATCTAAATTAAAGGACATGTTGCAAACATTGGCCCAGACTTAAAAAATATCAGTGACATGACACAAAGAGGCTGGGAATTTTTTTTAGATTAAAGGAGATTAAGTGGATATGACAAGTGAATAAAATGCATGATCCTTAATTGGATCTTGGATTGGAGAAAAAAAGACAGCTATAATTACTGGACAACTGGGAAATCTAAACTGCAGACTTCAAAAATCTCTATCGGTTAATAAATTTAAAATTAACTTAGGTGGTTTGTACCTGCAGATAAAATTATTCATTAATTCATTTATATTCATCATGATGTGTTAAATACCTATTCAGTGTGATAGGCCTGAAGATGATAAAAATTCCTGCAAGTAACAAACCCTATAATACAGATATGGCTTAGCCAAAGAGGTCAGGTGAACTCAGTCTGGCAAGTTAGCAAATGAAGGTATGTAGCTAAACTACTTATCTGTTATATTTGAGACTCTGACCATCTTCCTACTGAAGTATTCTTCTTTCTAACGGAGGGGAAAATTTCAGAATGTTAGAGCAGGTCACTGCTGCTTCATGCTGCCTTTAGTAAGGTTCCACAAGAAAGAGAGGCACATCAGGAAGCAGAGAAGGGAAAAAAAAAGATAGCTTTGCCAAAAGAGCTACTTTCTGTCTGTGACTGAGAATCAGATCATCTGAAGCCTGGCAGGTTGAAAAAGCCAAATTATAAATGTTTTATGATCAACTTTTAATTATTTTTGAATAGGCTATTTTCATGATGTAGAATTTGAAAGGTACAAAGAGGCAGTGAAAATTTCTCTTCCACTCTTGTCCCCAAGACAAGACTGTTTTCCCTCCTCAGAGGCAACCTCTGTTAACAGATTCATGTATTCCTCCAGAAATGTTTAATGCATTGCGAATCTACAGTTGTATTTACAGAAGCAGAGCAAGTTATACACTCTTCTACAGCTTGCTTTCTTCATAGTATGTTTTGTCAATTGATCATCTCGGTACCTATAGAGTTACTTTTATTTTATTTTTTAAATTTTTTAACATTTATTTATTTATTTATTTATTTTTTCAACGTTTATTTATTTTTGGGACAGAGAGAGACAGAGCATGAACGGGGGAGGGGCAGAGAGAGAGGGAGACACAGAATCGGAAACAGGCTCCAGGCTCCGAGCCATCAGCCCAGAGCCCGACGCGGGGCTCGAACTCACGGACCGCGAGATCGTGACCTGGCTGAAGTCGGACGCTTAACCGACTGCGCCACCCAGGCGCCCCAGCATTTATTTATTTTTGAAAGAAACAGAGCATGAGTGGGGGAGGGGCATAGAGAGAGGGAGAGACAGAATCTGAAGCAGGCTCCAGGCTCTGAGCTGTGAGCGCAGAGCCTGACGCGGGGTTCAAACCCACGGACCGCGAGATCATGATCTGAGGTGAAGTCAGACGCTTAACCGACTGAGCCACCCAGGCGCCCCGCAGATTTTTCTTAAGCAAAGGAAATAAGATACTGGCCACCAGGAGGAAAGGAGCATTGAGATGTCTAAGTGTAGAGTACTGAAGATAATAACTAAGGAATGTACCTGGGAGGATTTTCTTGAAGACTTCTTTGGATTCTAAGCATGCCAGTGTATTGTGGCAGAGCATCTGAAAAGTTATTGAAGCCTCTGCCATGAGAGGGGTGCAAAAGTGGCTAACACTGAGTTGGCAGACATAAAGGAGACTGAGGTTTGAAGAAACAGGGCAAAGAGTACAGGGTCCTTACAACTGGAGACTGTGGCAAGAATTATGGCAGTAGATCCCGTATATGAAGTCCAGAGGCCAAGCAAGAGGAATTATGTCTTGGTGGATGCTGGTACATGGTGCTGAAATGTCAAGGGTCAAGCAATAACTCAGAGGAGACAAGCAAGCAGAGAGAGGGGTATGGAAACCCACACTCATCCATTGATGACAGGATGGTATGAGACTCCCTGGAACCTGGAGAAGTAGAAGGGAAGGAGAAAATCCTTCTAAACTAAGGGTAAAAATCTTGGTTTAAAGCCTAAATTGATTCAATTTTACTTCAGAAGTAACCAACCAACTACCAATTGGTAGGATTAATTCCTTTATCTGTGGAAATGGTCATGGGGACAGTGACATACATGTATTAAGTATAACACATTGTTTGGCCCATGGTTGGTGGACTTAATTTCTCTAAAGTTAAAACTATGTTGCCCAGATTTTGATTTGGAAAATTTGACCATCTTTTTAAATTTTTTTTTTTATTTTTTTAATGTTTATTATTTTTGAGAGAGAGAGACAGCAAGCGGGGAAGGAGCAGAGAGAGAGAGAGGGAGACAGAATCTGAAGCAGGCTCTAGGCTCTGAGCTGTCAGTACAGAGCCCAATGTGGGGCTCGAACCCACGAACCACAAGATTATGAACTGAACTGAAGTTGAACACGTAACCAACTGAGCCACCCAGGCGCCGCTGGAAAATTTGATCATCGTGTCATATGTCATTAGTATACAAGATTGAGCTCTGTAAAATAAGGCTCCTAGATACTGTTATCAGGCTGATGGAGTAATAAACATCCCCATATGCCATGAAGGAAGCAGGTCTCTGTCATAATAAAAGCATTTAAATATAAAATACAAACATAAACAGCACTCCTCTCAAATATACCCTAAGACTGAGGATAAGGATTAGATATAGTTATTCCCCATTTCCCCCAAATAGATATTATCTTTTTTAGAAAAGGTATTTATCTTAAATCTAACAAATGTTAAAAAGAAACTACTTGGTGGATAATAAAAACAATATTGATTTCTGATTAAAGAGGTAGATTGAACATACACATTTAACTACATTCCTTTTTAAAACTATACTAAAATACAATTTAGTATTAAAATTTTTATTCAAAAGCATAAATGAATGAAGAAAAGGAGAGTGAGAGATGAATTACAGTAACAAAAATTTGGAAGCTAGACAACAGAAGGATGGCAGCTGACTGACAGCTGATTCAAACAAGCAATTCATTTTAGGTAGTAGGTAAAGGCAGGAAGCAATTTCATTTGTACTACAGTTTCCACAAAAACTTGGGAACTGGTGGCACCCAAACTTGTGGAAATGAGTTAAGTAAGAGCAAACCTAGTTAGAAATCTATTTAAGAATTAGTCTTTTGCATTGTCTCTCTACCATTCACAACTGAACAAGTACGCCTCCCTCTCTCACCCTGGAAGAAGAGTAAATATTTACTCTTTGAAGTGTATAAAACAGAAGATTCCCAAAACTGGGAAATTTTGAAGAATTCTGGAGGGTAGAGTACTGTATTTAAAACAGAATTGAATGAAATTTTATATGATAAATATTAAGACTCCCAAGTCCTCTTCTACTAGGTTTGCAGAATGCTAGTAGCCCATCATAAAACTGGAGAGTGGAAGAGTCTCCTTTGGTGAATAAAACTGGAATTTAAAAAAATGGTGCTCAATGAAATGATATTGGAGGTTCCTGAACAAATAAGCATATTCAGATCTAGGGAATCCATAGTCATTAAGCTCCAGTTATGTGTTATCCTGGCATCCCCCTTTCTTACTATCTGAAATATGAACCGGGACAGCCAATGACCGCTAGACATCTGGGGAAAGCTCCTAACATGAAAGATGGAGACTAAAACAAAACCAAACCAAAACCAAAGCCAAAACAAACAGAAAATAGAAAAAGGAAAGAGAATGAAAAAAACAAAACCCTATGTTTAAAGAGATAAGAGAAGAACTGCATCCATGAAACAAAGACACACTGCTTTATTTATTTTTTAAGTTTATTTATTTATTTTGAGAGAGAGTGAGTGAGAGAGACAGCAGGGCAGGGCGGAAGGAGGAGAGAGAGAGAATTCTAAGTAGGCTCCTCACTCTCAGCACAGAGTTCGATGTAGGGCTTGAACCCATGAATCGTGAGATCATGACCTGAGCTGACACTGAAAGCCAGACACTTAACTGGCTGAGCCACCCAGGTGCCCCCAAAACACATTGTTTTAAAAAAAGAAAAGAAAAAAAAATCCTGGAAACAAGAAACTACTGCTGGGAAACAAAATCATGATAGAAAAGGAAGCCTCAACAGAAAGGTTGTAAAATCTCCCAGGAAGTAAAGAGATTAAGAGAAAGAACATAGGAGAGAAAGGATATGAAGATTAGGAGAGCAGTCTAGGATGTTCAACATTCAACTAACAGAAAAAGAGAAAAGAAAATTGAGAAAAAAATCATCAAAGAAATAACTTATGAAAAATTTCCTAAATTAAAGAGCATAAATTTCTACTTTAAAAGGGGTCACTGAGTGCCTGAATGAAAACAGATCTCCAACAGATCACATCATAACAAAATTTTAGAACTCTGTGACAAACAGAAAATTATAAAAGCTCCCGGAAAGGAAAAATATATAAAACAGAAAGTAGAATGTCTCTCAACTTTTCAACACTGAAACTAAAAGACAATAGAGATAGACCATAAAAATTCTGAGAAAATAAATTCCAAACCAGAATTCTGTATTTAGCTAAATATCAATCAAATATCAGTAAAGCAGAAAGACATATTCAGACAGGCAAGACCAAAACTATTGGTAGATGTGTTTCTTCAAAATGGGAGAGTAAATGAAGAAGGAAAAGACATTAAAAACAAGAGTTTCAACTCAAAACAGGGACACAAGAAGTCCAAAGGTGATAGTGAAAAGTAATCCATACCACGTGGGACAGAGGTTGCTGTTGAATCAGAAACAAGTACATAAGACACAAGACAAAAGAAAAATGAGACAATCATTAATTTTAGGGAAAACAGACAATTGGAAACATGATGTGGTTCGGCCATGAATTAAGTTTACAAAGATATAAATGTGTTTAATGAAATCTTAAACATCAAAATCATGATATAATTGTATTGAGAAGATGAACTATTTGTGGTGATGGGGTGGGGATATAAAAATTTTAACTTTACTGTTAAAGTAAAGTTTTACTTTACTTTACTTTTAACTTTACTGTTTCCTTACTGGGAAATTAATAGATTATATGCAAAGCTGAAAAAAAATCAAGAAGTAAAAATATAATCGTATTATTTACGTATTTATTTTTATTTTTATTTTTTTGAATGCTTATGACAGCTTTATCATAAATAGCTCCAAACTGGGAACTACTTAAATGTCTATCAATTGGTAAACAGATACACAAATTATAGCGCATCTATACAATGAAATACTACTCAGCAATAAAAAGGAATAATACATGCAACAGAAGAATCTCAAAAGCATTACATGAAGTGAAAGAAGCCAGACACAAACCCTACATATTGCATTATACCATTTCATGACAATCTGGAAAAGACAAAAGTACAGAGACAGGAATCAAATGAGTGTTTGCTACAGGCTGTAGTAAAGGTGGTGGTGGGGGGAGACAGATTATAAAGACACACGAGAACTTGCTGGGGTGATAGAAATGTCCTATAGCCCAATTGTGATGGTTACATTATGTTATACATCTGCCAAAACTCAACACAGTATACATTTTAAAATGGTGAATTTTATTGTATGTAAATTATTCCTCAATAAACCTGAATTCATAGGCCATAAAAGGCATTGTAGCTTTCTCCTACTTCTCTCTTGGATCACTCACTCTAAGGGAAGCCAGGTATTGTGAGGACACCCACCACCCTTATGGAGAGGCCCACATGATAAGGAACTGAAACCTCTTGCCAACATGTGAATGAGACACCTTGGAATCTGATCCTCGAGCCCCAAACCTTGAATTAACTGGGGCTGCTGCCCTGGCCGACATCTTGCCTGCAACCTCAATAGAAGTCCTGAGGCAAAACCAACTAGCTAAGCCAGTCCCAAATCCTTGACCCAAAGAAACTGTGGGATAATAAATATTTGTTGTTTTAAGCCACTAAGCCTGGGGTAATAATTGTTACACAATTATAGATAGCTAATATACTGTGAGATGGGGGAATAATCTCAGGTGAAGTTGGTGAAGTGGGTAGAGAGCAGAGATCTTGTAGACTTATAGGCATTGTGAGTACTTCAGATTTGAGTCTTAGTTCAATGGTAAGGCATTGGTAGTTCTATTCAGAATAACAATCACAATTTCACTTTAAGTGTCACTCTACTATGGAGTGGTCAAGAATGGAGGCAGACAGACCAGTTAGGAGGCCATTGCAGTAGTCTATGTGAGATGATGGTGGTTTAGACTAGGGTGGTTTAGACTAGCGGAGATAGATGCATAGAGTCGAGGAAGTAGAGAGGAATCAAAGATGAGTCTAGGGTCTTTTGGTTTGATTAGATGAAATGAGAATAACTATAAAAGGAATATACTGGGAGAAGTGAGGGATGAAAGCCAGTCCCGAAGGAGTGTATAAGCATGATGTATTTGTTGCAAATTGCAAAAAGGTCAGTATGGTTGGAGTTTATGGTGACTGAATGGGAGGAGAGAGTGATGAGAAAGAAAGCTAGAAACACAGGCATGGAAGAAAGACCCTGTTTACCACCATAAAGTATCTGGACTTTATGCAGCTAGCCACTGGAAGCCACTCAAAAAAAAATTTTTTTTTAATGTCTATTTATTTTTGAGACAGAGAGAGACAGAGTGTGAGCAGGGGAGGGGCAGAGAGAGAGAGAGAGAGAGAGAGAGAAAGAGAGAGAAAGAGAGAGAGAGGGAGGGAGACACAGAATCCGAAGCAGGCTCCAGGCTCTGAGCTGTCAGCACAGAGCCTGACATGGGGCTTGAAGTCACGAACCATGAGATCATGACCTGAGCCCAAGTTGGATGCTTAGCCGACTGAGCCACCCAGGCACCCTGCCACTCAAAGATTTTAAGTAGGAGAGTGACTGATCAAATTCACATTTTAGAAAGGTAACTAGCAGCAGCAATAAAGAGTTTGGCTTGAAGATGGGAGACATTGGAAAGTAGGAGATATTTTAAATAACTTTCTTATTTTAAGGAAGCAGCAAAGTATAGTAGGAAGAACAAATGGCTTTGGAAGCAGACCCAAATTCAAATCTTTTTAATACTTAAGTTTATTTATTTTGTGTGTGTGTGTGTGTGTGTGTGTGTGTGAGAGAGAGAGAGAGAGAGGGAGAGAGAGAGAGAGAGAATCTGAAGCAGACTGTGTGATGTCAGCACAGAGCCCAGTTCAGGGTTTGATCTCACAAACCATGAAATCATGAAATCAGCTGAAACCAAGAGTCAGACACTTAACCAAATGAGCCACATAGGCACTCCTCCAAATTAAAATCTTGACATAGCAAATTTCCATCTATTACAAGTTGAATTGTGTCTCCCCTCCATCTCCAATTCATATGTTGAAGTCCTAACCCTAGTAACTCAGATGTGACTTCATTTGGAAATAGTCATTGCAGTTGTAATTAGTTAAGATAAGGTCATAGTGGAGTAGGATAAGCCCCTAATCCAACAACTGGTATCCTTATAGAAAGAAAAAATTTGGTCATAGACATGCATGCAGAGATAATGCCATTTGAACATGAAGGCACAGATCTACAGGTCAAGGAATGCTAAAGATTACCAATAAATCACTGGAAGCTAAGGGAGAGGCATGGAACGGATTCTTTCTCCACAGTCTTCAGTCTTCAGAGATTCTTTCTCACAGTCTTCAATTATACCCCAGTAACCAACTCTGTTGACACGTTGATCTTGGACTTTCAGCCTTCAGAACTGGCATAACCAATGATGAGGCTCCCAAACACAGTCCCAATTCCAGCCCCAGAACCAGCCACCCCAACTGTGGCAGCCCCAGCCCCAATGAACTTGGCTGCTGTGTCGATGTCCTTTGAAACAGTGCTGGTTTGGAAACTGTGGCTAGGAATAAGTGAGGTCAGGGGACGTGGGGCTGCCCAGCTGCTGAGGCTCTCATCTATCAGTGTCTCTGGTGGTTTTAGTGCCACTGCAGACAGTGATCAGCTAGACAGCTGAGAGGTGCTCCTGACCAAGAAGGGGCAGAGACGAACTTTGCACAGGCGTACATTTTCAGGGGATGAGGGACTGTGGCAGGAGAGTTGCTCCCAGTGCAGAGAAGACAGAGACTAATCATATTATTTAGAATGTTCTTTTTCATAAATATAAAAAGAAACAGCTAAAAATAAACTGAAAATGACTGCTTCTGGGAATCAGAAAATTGGTGGAAGGAATTGCAGAGCAGGGGACTGCCTCTGTTTTGTTTTTGTTTTTGTTTTTAAGTTTCATAGGACTCCGTGACTTTTTAAACTATGTCCATGTGTAATTTTTATAAATACAAAACAAAACAAAAAAATAGCATAAGATTACCATTAACAATGATCTGTGGAATACTTTTTTTTAAGTATTTATTTTTTTTTGAGAGAGGGGAGGGGCAGATAGAGAGAGAGAGAGAGAGAGAAAGAGAGAGAATTCCAAGCAGGCTTCGCACTGTCAGTGCAGAGTCCAACGCAGGGCTCGATCTCTTGGATTGTGAGATCACGACCTGAGCCATAATCAAGACTCAGATGTTTAGCTTTCTGAGCCACCCAGGAGCCCCGGGCATTTATAAATTCTTAAGTGTCATTGCATATGAATTGTTGTATTATACAATCGTATAGGGCAAGTTTTTAGAAAAAAAGTGTTGCACCAGACAAACACCTGCTATGGCAGCCAGCAAGTACTTGGCAGGTATTTAAACATTGCTACTTTAATTGGTAACAATGAAAAACAAAAACAGGCACTGTTTTTGTAGAGGCTTCTAGACTTTAGAGGTTCTACCTCTTTTTAGTATATAATCTTGGACCTCTTTTTGCTTATGATTCTTTATCTGTAAAACCCTTATTTCACAGTAATGTTGTGATTGTAATTGATATAGGAACAGTCTTTAGCACACTGCCTGAGATATAATAAATGGTTAATAACTACTTGCTATTTTAATTGTAATTCCAAATTCTTAATTCTTTATTGTCAGAATCATATCCACTGTACTTCCTTCCACGCCCTTCCATAGAACTTGGAGAAATTTGTTCCCCATAAACATCTTGTTCAACCACCCCACAGAGATCAGACTCAATTGTTACCTTAAAATTAATCATGACTGGTATACTTTGAAACATAACTAGAAGTAAATGTCATACTTGGAATCACGTCTCTCCCCTTTTTTAAATCCATTACTGCTTTATTTTATTTATTTATTTGTTTATTTATTTATTTATTTATTTATTTTATAAAAATAAATGGCATCCAGGAACAGGGTTTGTAACCAGAAGACCTAAGTTTGGGTAGGTCATTTAACCTTTCAGAGTATTCATTTTCTCATCTGTAAAGTGGAGGTGATAATACCTGCTGGAATGGACATTTGATGTTTGCCTCCCTACCACGCTTTCCTGCTACTTCTGGTAACTGTATACTGATTTTCCTTTGGACAACTTATCCATTTCCCAGCTCTAGGGGAGGGTCTTACTGCCAAAGTAACTCAGCATATTACCCTATCCCACTGTCCACAGTTACGTGTTCAAGGATGAGCACTTAACCAAATCAGGACCACTGACACTAAAAACTGCCAGTGTCATCAAGTGTGGAGCTGACAGTGGAGCCAGTTCAGCTCCAAATTAGCCTATCTGAAGACCATTCCATGCTATGAACCAAAATATCCTTTTTTAGTCTAAGCCAGTGTGTGTGTCTGTGCTGTAGGAAGGGTAGGGAGGGGTAGGAGAGGTAGGGCAGAGAGGGAGAATGTTCTTCACTGCAACCAAATGAATCTTAACTCCTATCTACCTTATAACCATTATCTCCACTACTTCTAAGATCAACTGAGACAATAAATGAATTAAAAATTTGGTAAACATAAAGCAATATGCAAATGTTGTTACTATTATAATTGTTAATAACAAAGCCCAACTCCTTCAAAAAGCGAACTATATCTTGCAATGGTCTTGCAAAAGATTTTCACAAAAACCAAAGTAGCCTATTTAAAATCTGGACATGTTAGATACTATTTGTGAATATATGTTTTGTATAAAAACATATGAATATGCAGTTGTTCAAATCTGTGACAGCAGCTCAGGTGGCATCCTTACTCATCAAACTTAAAATGTTAGGCTAGTATCCCCCAATCTCTATTTTACCCTTTGATATTTATGGTTGTATGCTCCATAAACCTGTTTGAATCTTTTAGAAACTATGTATTTTGTACTAGTTACTTACAAGTGAATTTTATCAGACAATTAATTAGTCAAGTCTGGAGTATTTTACAATTGTTTTATTATTTATAAATAAGATGCTAATTAAAGGGAAACTGAAAAATGGTAACTGCTTCCTATAAAAGCTGACTTTATAAACTGTAAAATAAAATACTTTGAAGTCAGAGGAAAAAATTGGAAGTAAATGGATATTTCAAATGAGTTCAAAGGCTTTGAAAAGGTATTTGTTTGCTTAAATAGATTTATCTCTTCATGTCTATAGGATTAATTTAACTGGCAATTCTTTTCTTTCTGGCTAAAACAATAGTAAATTGTAGCTCAATTCCTATTTCATTTCTCAGAAACTGAGTAAGTGCAGCTGAAATAAATGCTGTTTTAAAGTATTTGCTCCATCCGACATGTCCATGGTCTTATTTCCAGATTAGGCTCCTTCAGGTAAAGGATCAGCTAATCAGGTAATGAGGATGATTTTTGGTCTCACCTTTCATTATCACTACCTGATGAAAAGAATGAATATAATGATTTCATGAAATGTTTCATGAATGTAAACATTTTCTTATGATGAAAAATATCTTAAAAAAATGAAAAACTGAGCTATAATCACATTTTTTACAGAAATAAAATAATGAAAAAAGAATGATATTCTCTAGTTGAAAATAAGTTATGATATCAGTTTTGCAGGTAAAAGTTTCATAACAATTCAAAATAGTATTAGATTTATTATTAGTCAGAAAACAATAAAATGCTTCAATTCCAGTTTTCTTCCTAATAAATTCCAGTAACTCTTCTTAATAAACCAGAGTTACTAACTGGGCCTATGAAGAGTCTAGTATTTTAATATGTATACTTTAAATCAGTTTTGTCTTTCAAAATGGTTTTTGGGAAGTTATAAACCAACCCCAGAAATGCTGGAATTGTTCGAAGTATTTTTGGAATTTATATTTTGTTAATTGCCTTTACAATTAGCTTTTGCACCACACAAGATCTCTTGTTTTTTTTGATCCAAAAAAGGCATACATAACTTTTGACCCACTAAACTTAGTTTGAGATGACATTTAGTTGGTTTCAGAATTCAGATGAAATTAGTGTGTAGATTCAAAATAGTGTGTCACAGAACAAAAGCAATTCCATAAATATTTTGTGCAAAGGCAGTGCTTATGGAATGAGTCTACAGTGTAAGTCTACAATAAGTCTTTCAAAAGTTCTACTGAGAAAGAGTCAAATAATAATCCAGATTTAAAAATTTTGTGTTTGTCACTTTCCCTACAATTAACATCTTAAATTAGGAATCAAATAGCAGTCTGAATACGCAGACATAATATATTGAGTTGTAGACTGTGCAATTAAGTTTTTCTAAAATCAGTAACTCCTGGAAATTAATTCAATTTAACAAGCATTTATTGAGTATATTCTACATACCTATAGTAGTGCTAGGTACAATAGGAAATAAATAAATAATACAAAGCCAGGTCCTCAAGGCACTTATAAGCTAACAGAAGAGGAAGTTATATACAATAACCACTAAAACATTCTACTTCACTTCATTCTAGATTGGACTATTCTAAATGAAGTTATAATCTTAATTGTATAAGTTAATTTCCATTTAAACATTTTAGTGCTTATTTTCTCATGTGTATCCTATCACCACTACCTTTGTATACCTTTATAAATACGTATCACATGAAATTGTGTAAATTTGTTTACATATCTGCCTCCTCAGCTAGCCTATGAGCTCCTTCACAGTAAGGACTAGAGTAGCATAATGTCTAATATAATGTGAAACATGCACAACAACTGTATGAATCATAAGGCAGGAAGTTAAGTGTACATCTAAAAGATGCAAACTGGTATGAGAAAACTGAACGAAGAATGGTTTAATTTTCACTGGAGAGCTTGGGGAAAGCTTCAAAAAGACAGCTTCAAAGAAAATTGAGATTTCAATAGAAATAGAAGAAGAAAGAGAAGATATAGATGGATGGAACAGGAAAGGTTTGCAAAAGCATGAAAGTAAAAAAGTACTGGGTATGCTTTAAAACTTCATAATGTAGTGTAATTGGAATTGTAAGCTTTTGTGGTTTATTAACAGATGTATTAGAGGTATGGAGAGGTGTAGGAGGAGAAACACCTAGACAAGTCAGTAGTGATCTGAGTGGGTTTGTTTTTCCACACCTGTACAACTGGGGGACCGATACAGGTGCCATGAAAATGGCCTTTGGGAATCTGTCACATGACCGAACACAATTCAACTGTCTATACTGTTTTAGAATAATGTAGAGCACTATTTACCAAATGGTATTTTAGGGAATAATACACTCAGAGAAGTGTAATACACTTCTGGGTTTGCAGAGCCTAGTTCAATCTAGCGTATTTTCCCAAATAATTTGATCATGGAATCCTTTTGAAATTCCCATTAACATCCCAGTTTGGAAAATATTATTGTAATTTCCCTATGTTTAATATGTAAGTTTTCACTATACTTAAACTCAAAATCTGAGCCATCAGATCAGTCTGTTTCAAGCCTCTTGATGCTATATTACTAATGGGAATAACTCCTAAATATCCACTAATTTGGTAGTAACAGAGGATATGAGAGAGGATCATGATAAATAAGATTATCAACATATTTATTATACTTGTCTTATATACCTAAACCTACCTGAAATATTTAATATTTCATGACAGATTGATCAAGACTACAGTGAAAATTAGTGAAATAAACATAAGGTTGACTTAGATATAATACCTCAAAAATATCAAGAAACTGGAAACAAGGTGAATGTCAATAAACAGAGGAATAGTTGAATAAATTCTGGTATATCCATACTATATAATATATTGCAGTCATTAAAAATATTACAGGGGAGGGGTGCCTGGGTGGCTCAGTCGGTTAAGTGTCCGACTTCGGCTCAAGTCAAGATCTCATGGCTTGTGAGTTTGAGCCCCTTGCTGGGCTCTATGATGACAGCTAGAAGCCTAGAGTCTGCTTCAGATTCTGTGTCTCCCTCTCTCTGCACCTCCTCCGCTCATGCTCTATCTCTCTCTATCTCAAAAATAAATAAACATAAAGAAATTAAAAAAAATTAGAGGGGAACCTGGATGGCTCAGTCAGGTAGGCATTTTGACTCTTGATTTCAGCTCAAGTCATGATTTCATGGACAGGCTCTGCGCTGATGGCATGGAGCCTGCTTGGGATTCTCTCTCTCTCTCTCTCTCTCTCTCTCTCTTTCTCTCTCTTTCTCTCTCTCTCTCTCCCCCTCTCCCCTGCTCGTGTGCTCTCTCTCCCACTGTCTCTCAAAATAAAATAAATAAACTTTAAGAAAACTAGAGCTGTTTCTACAAGGTATTATAGAGTAAGAAATGCAAGATACAAGGCTGTGTGTGTGTGTGTGTGTGTGTGTGTGTATGTGTGAGAGAGATCCCATGTTTTAAAGCAATGAACAAAATTCCTGTCTCTGTATATGCGTATGCATTGAATACAGGAAAGATAATATACTGGGTTAAGAAGAAAAGACTGAATAAAGATATGATCATAATTTTACATATATATAAATAAAAATAAGATCCAAGTAAATGAAAAATATTAAAAACTACAACATTTACATCAAAGTTAATTATGACTAATACAGTAAATCATCCTCTATTTGAATTTTTTGACGGTTTGCCATTAATTCAGTGGGACCTGGGGTGGGTGGGATGTACATTTCTTAGAAATTGTCATATATCCCTTCATGATCTGGTTCCTATTTTTTTCACATTACCAGTGTGTATATTCTACATTCCAGCTATTCTAAACAACCTAGCATTTACTAGAATGCCTTCTGCTACTTCAAATTCCTGTGTCTTTGTGCACACCAGGTCCATTGCCTGAAATGTCCTTTTTTTCCCACTTCTCTGCATATTGAATTCTTACTTAAAAAATTTATGCATAAGGGGCGTCCAGGTGGCTCAGTCAGTTAAGCATACAACTCTTGATTTCGGCTCAGGTCATGATCTCATGGTTTGTGAGATCCAGTCCCACAGCAGGCTCTGTGTCGACAGTGTGGAGCCTGCTTGGGATTCTCTCTCTCCCTCTCTCTCTCTCTGCTCCTCCTCCAGCTCTTTCAAAATAAATAAATGAACTTAAAAAAATTACATGTAATATCTAGTCATACAAATACAAGATACAGGGGAACCTGGGTGGCTCAGTCAGTTAACGGGTCCGACTTTGGCTCAGGTCATGATCTCACAGTTCATGAGTTCGAGCCCCACGTCTGGCTCTGTGCTGACAGCTCGGAGCCTGAAGCCTGCTTCATATTCTCTGTCTCCCTCTCTCTGCCCCTCCCCAGCTTTCACTCTGTCTCTCTCTCTCTCTCTCTTTCAAAAATAAATAAACATTAAAAAATTAAAAAAAAAACAAAATACATAACATTTTCTATCACAAGCATTAAGTAGGTGTTACAGGAATTCAGAGTCTTGACTGGGACAGCCAGGAAAAGCTATTTGAATTAGGTCTTGAAGGACTAGCAGTTTAACAGAAATGAGGTGAGATGGTATTCCAAGCAGGGAGAAAGGACAAAATCCAAGATATATAGGTAGTATCAGTGCAAGATATCTTTAGAACACACTGCCTGGTACAAAGAGGGTATGTGGTAAATAACTGTGGATGGGTAGGTGGATGGATTTATCAGAGATTAATGCAGGGAAATAGCAAGTTATAAGATGGGAAGGTTGGGATGGGGCCAAGTAACTGGGTCTTAAATATGTAGTGAAGATACCCAAAATCTATTCTGTATACCTGGGCTCTTCAAATAGGAGTATGTATACTTTATGTGACAAGAGAAAGCCCAGAATACACATGAAGCATCTTTCTGACTCATCAATTTTATTTGAAAATTTAGAATTAAGTAATTTAAATGATATCTAATTTTAAACATTATTTTTATATTAAACCAAATAGATGGGGGGTGTCTGGGTGGCTCATTTGGTTAAGCACCTGACTTTGACTCAGGTAATGATCTCACTGTTTGTGAGTTTGAGTCCTGCATGGAGCTCTCTGCTGTCAGCACAGAGCCCACTTCAGATCCTCTGTCTCCCTTTCTCTCTGCCTGTCCTCTACTCATGCACTCTCTCTCTCTCTCTTTTAATGTTTATTATTTTTGAGAGAGAGAGAGAGGAATTTGGGGGAGGGGGAGAGAGAGAGGGAGACACAGAATCCAAAGCAGGCTCCAGGCTCCAAGCTGTCAGCACAGAGCCTGACACGGGGCTCGAACTCACGAACTGTGAGATCAATGACCTGAGACGAAGTCAGAATGGTCAACTGAGACACCCAGGAGCCCCCCATATAATAAACATTTAAAACAAAACAAAACAAAACAACCCGAACAGATGTATTATAGAGTGGGGTGCAAAATTTGTGTGACTTTTTAAGATAAAACACAAAACTTCAAAGAAATGTTGAGCTTATGGTGAGGGGCTTTCAGCTGTGCTACCAGATCCTGGTGTATGATGTTTACATCCTTTCCTGGCAGTGGAAATGTAAAGAAAGTCATGAAAGGGATTTGAGCAAGGTAGTAACAGCACAGAAGTGATGATTTATTTGTATTAATCTAGCATTACGATGTCAGCTGGCCTAGAATGGGAGAACATTAGAAATCTGTACCCTAGCTAGAGAACTACTGTAATAGTCCATCCAGAATGGCAGCTATCAGAATGGAAAGAGGCACAGCAAACTCCATGAAAGAACTTAGTATTTTTTTTTTAAATTTCTTAACGTTTATTTATTTTTGAGACAGAGAGAGACAGAGCATGAATGAGGAAGGGTCAGACAGAGGGAGACACAGAATCTGAAACAGGCTCCAGGCTCTGAGCTGTCAGCACAGAGCCCGGCGCAGGGCTCGAACTCACGGACCACGAGATCATGACCTGAGCTGAAGTCGGCCCCTTAACCGACTGAGCCACCCAGGCGCCCCAAGAACTTAGTATTTTAACCAATATTGCAACTCCTGTAAGTATTAAAACTTATTCAGGGATACTAGACCTTCCTTATGTTGCCAGGCAGTCTACTGTTGGTTAAGTAGCAACTCTGACACCAGAATGCTTAAGTTTAAATTTTGGCTCAGGCACTGACTTGTGTGACTTTGTACAAATTATTTAACTGTTTTGTACCTCTAGTTCGTCATTTGTATAATGGGGGTAATGATACTTACTATTAGCTACTTCACTAGATTGCTGTGAAGATTAAATGAGTTAATATATATCAAGCATTAAAATAGTACCTGCCTCAGTAAACACTAAGTGTTACCTGCTATACTTACTATTATTATTGTCTTCAAAATTATTTATAGTGACCTTCATCTTCCTGAGATTTTAAGTTTCCGGGAATTAGGGAGATCTATAGGTATAAGTATATATTCTCTAATTCTGTGATGGTTCTGGAAAGTCCCTGGATTCCAGAACATTAACCAAGAGATTGATGAGGGCATTAAAAACATTATAGGTTGGGTCAGTTCACCAGTACATTTCTACCCTCTTGCCCCTTTCTTAGAATTAAAAAAGTCTCTTTTGAGTTTGATAATTTCTTTTTTAAATGTCCATAGCAAATGTTTCTGGCACCTGGTAAGAGTATAATTGTTTGAAGAAGTAAATGTTTTCTGTTAAAATTAATTGTTGATAACAAAAAATGGAGAAAAAAATGTATTTAAATCTACTCAGAATGGGCAAACTCGATGATATCCTGCATGTTATGGTATGCCACAGCACATTGATAGGTTGTATTAGGCAGAATCACATGAAATTACCCATATTTAATCAATTTTGACTAGCAGAAATGACAATTTCATACAGTCCAACTTAATATCCCTTAAATGTGCTTTGGACAAGGAATATACACTTTTATTTTTCTTAATCAAATTCTACACTTTTCTTTGTTAGTTAAAACAACCAAGAGACAATGTGGACAAATAAGGTCAACAAAAGCCAACAAAACCACTCATAAAAAGTAACAGTCTGGAACTTTGAAAACTCTTGTCTTTACCTTGAACCTCTGATTCTTTTCCCTGCCCCTGCTGTGCTGTTGTGGTGAGCAGGCTGGTCTGATGGGTGGCCTTACAGACTTCTCTCTACCAACTGTTCATAATTAACCACCACAAGTGTTGCCTTTGTTTGGGATACTGCTTTTTAAAGTATGCTTAGAAAGGTTTTCTGGAAGGGTAAACTTGTTCTTCAGAAATTAAAGTCCTCTGCCTATACCAATGAATGAAAAACCAAATTGTTTGTTTGATTTACCACTGAATACCTTTTGTAATCATTTGGGGGATTTACTCAAATTCAGAAGGTCATATTTATTAAAATCAGTAGCAGCTCTAATTATTTGGCTGATTACCTGCATTCCGGCCATCTGTAATCATTATTGGACTCTCTAAGACCAATTTAACATACAAATAATATCTTCAAATTTAATTTTAGTTTTGAATGGCTCTTGAAATAAAGACAATAATATAATGATGATACATAAAATGATATACTATAAAGAGACATTATTAACATAGTGTGGTATATCCTTTTTTTACTTTTCGTTCTTAGTTTTAAAAGAAAAAGATGGAAGCTACTCTAACTTTTCAAACAAGCAAACAAACCCAGAACTGCTTTAATACCTAGATATCAAAAGAATCCAATCTAAGTTATATATCTGTATGAAATTAAATGGACTTGATAAAAATTAGAGTCTCTTCATTAGCAAATGTTACTAATAACAGTAAGAAACATGGATAAAATATTGCCCTAGCCTGTTCAGCATCTTAGCGTCAAAGGTTCAAGGCTGCATAATGAGAGAGGGAACATCTTCACATTGGATTGCTCCAAAAGGAAAATTTTAGGATGAGTAGGAGGACATGGCCAGAAGGCAGTGATCAGCTTGGAACAATATAGACCTCTAAATATTATAAGCAGAACTCAAATCCAAGTAAAATCACCAGCATTTTCCCACCTCCAATATTTTATTCATGCTACAGAGTAATTTCTTTCAAAACAGAAATCTGAGCATTACATCTGCCATTTAAAAACCCTCACTACCTTCACATTGTTATTGAGCTTATTAAAAATAAAAATGTCTTCAAATGGTCTTGTAGAGCTACTGTGATCCCATTATTTAATTCCTCTAACAGCTTTCTATTCACTGACACCTTTCATCAATTAGTTCACTTTTATCTTTTAGGCGCAGGGTCCCTTCGGTTCCTGGTATTCTCTATGTTCCTTCCAGTCACATGGCTTCCTACTATGCCTTCCGCCTAGAATGTCCTTTCCTTGCCTTTTGACAGAGTTAAACCATATTCTACTGGCAATTAACAATAAGACACTATGATTTATTCTTATTTGGCCTGTGAATGAAGTGCTATGAGGGCTATAGAAAGGTGACTGCTTTATTAGGTGTCTCTATATCTTAGTTGCCAGTGATAGAAACCAATGTGGTTTAATTTCAGCAGAAAATAAATTTATTAAAAGATAGGAAGCATCTCACAGAATTCTCCAGGAAGCTGTAGAATCAGCTTTGGAGGCCACCAGCCATGAAAAGAGGCTGCAATGGGCAATGCTCCTGCTTGGAAGCTTCAAACTAGATGCTACCTCTAGAACAACTTCTCTACTTTTGGAAACTGGAAGTTGCTGCCCATTGCTACTACTACCTTCTTTAGAAGTCAAGTCTATGACCTGTTTTCTCATGTCTCTAGTTTTTGCTTCAAAGATTGAGGTGTATATGCCTAATTGGCAGAGTCTTGTTTATGAACTCATACTCAATGTGTGAGGCAGGCTGGGAAAGTAAGCAGTTGGCATTTTGAGCCTCTAAGGTAGGAACTATCTTTAAGTCAGAAGGTAAGGGACCCCCTAAACATAGGAAGAAGGATCTGATACTAACTAACCAAGAAGAACAACAAATATCCACTAGATTAAAAATGGAGATAGAATTGAGGACAACTTTTCAGAGAAGGTCGCATTTTATTTATTTATTTATTTATTTATTTAAAATTCTTTTTAAATAAATTTATATATTTTGAGAGAGACAAGAGACAGCACAAGTGGGGAAGGGGAACAGAGGGAGAGAGATAGAGAATCCCAAGCAGGCTCCATGTTGTCAGCATGGAGCCCAACACAGGGCTGAACTCATGAAACTCTGAGATCCTGATCTGAGCCAGAACCAAAGTCTGATGCTTAACTGATTGAGCCACCAGGTGCCTTGAGCAGGTTGTATTATAGTTGGGTCTCTCTCGCTCACTCTCTCTCTCTTGTCTCTCTTTTTTGGCTTTTGTTGAGCAAGATTTTATCAGACAAAGTAAAAGCAAGTGTTAGGATACTGCAGGGAAAGAGAAGATAATAGCAAGGGGCTTTAAGTAGCTTTAGAATCAACTGAGAAGCTTTTGAATAAATTATTACACATAAAAATTCTGATTCCATAGGAGTGAAGTGAGGCCCTGGTATCTCACATAATTATCAGAAGACTGTTGCAATCGGTTGGTTAAGCATTTCTGATATCAAAAGCATGGGCATGTGAAATAAATGGTCTGTTTGGAGAAAGTAGTGAGTTGTTGGCCCAGTATGAGTAGAACACAGGCAGATCAGAGATGAGGCAAGAAAGGTAAATAGTGGCCAAACAGGAAAGATGATGAATTAAGCTCTTAAAATTTAATATTAGAACTCTTAAATAAGTTCTAAACTTTAGACAAAGTTCTTTAAACAGAGGACTGACAGCCTTTTGCCAGGGAAGCTCTGGGAAGAGAATGAAAGAGAGACCAGCCTGAACTCGTGCAGTTTGGGTTAACTGGGGGATAGTCTTCCATCAGAGAAAGGGGAAAATTTCCCTATCCCTGATGGATAGAGGCAATAAGTGATAAAAGCCAAGACTGGCTGTGATCCAGAAGTGCTTATTCCTTTTTCTTGCAGATGACCTACAAAGTACCATCTATATGAACAGGCATATGTACAGGTTGCACCTATTCACACATGTTGACTTCAAGTCTAAACATGTATTGTGATATTTGGGGGTGCTGTGATTCTTTGCCATGTAGTATACAAAGTCGTTTGCGGCATGATGATGCTGATTTCTAGAGCTAAAACCAATAGACTGATAAACAATAAATCATGTAGTAACAAAGATCCTTCTGAGAAGAACAGAATGGTTGATGGGATCCCATCCAAAAGTAAATGTCCCAGATCCACTTGAGAACGGAGAAGGAGTAAGGAGCTTACCAGTGAAACAATCATAACTGGCAAAAATTATAAAGCACAACTATTTAAAAGTTCTGGAAATTGCCCTAGGGGTAAAACCAAATGCAGAAACATTTTGCAATTGTAATCAGCCCTTACTTACAGAAAACTTTTACTCCAGGTGAGGAAGGCTGAGAACAATGTGGCCCCAATCAGCCTTGTCCCATAGAAGTTCCACACCAGGAGGGGCAAACAAAGAATATCAGAGGTTACTGTTCCACCAATTGTCCCACTCATAAAACAAGGGTGTCACTCCAAGAAAAGTGGGACACTGTCCCTGCCCTTCACTTTGGAGCAGTGACTCAGAGATTTAGCCCAGGGACAGATGCAGGCCTTGAAAACAGAGAACTCTAAAGTTCTCTCCAAAACAAGTCATTTTATTTAGAATAGTGTAGAAAAGTTTAAGATTAAGGGTGCTCTAGATACAAGTAAGCAAGTAAGAGGAGGCTAGTAATTCCACACAAGAAACAAGGCCACATCAGCGAAGGCAGGCCACATCAGTGAAGAATTGGAAATGACTGGATTTATCAGTTACCAACCAGTTAACACGCTAGGAAAATGGTGTTTTTACCAGAGAAAACCAAGGCTAGAGATAGCTTAGAATAGTCCCTCCTTGGTAGGCATAAACTTCAAAGAAAGGCCTCAAACTACTCTAGCAAAGGGACCAGAATTTAATTGGATCAGAGTGTGGAGTAATTTGTGTCCCTAAGCCTTATCAAAAACAATACAGTATTCCACTGGCAATCAGTGAAGCTAAACAGATGTGTGAGATACCAATAGAGGCAGACAGCATAAGAGAGATCAAGGAAAAGAGATAGTCAAAAGAGCTCTGTTATAAATACTATCATTACATGGTGACCATGTGCATGTGCAAGTCTGAGCCCTTTGAGGAGTATTATCAGAAGCTGACACAGTGGGGGAAACAGACTTCACTAAAATAGTCTAGCTAAGTAATTAAACAAATAAATAAGCCAGCAACAACAAAAAGTACTGGGAAAGAGGATCTGTATCTAGAGTTGATATAATAAGTTATTGAAAATGTCAAGGTTTCAACAACAACAAAAAATTACAAGACATGCAAAAAACTCACCGAAACACAGGGGGAAAAAAATGAACAAAAACTAATTAGTGAGAAAGTCCAGATGTCAGACCTAACAAAGGCTTCAAGGGAGCCAGTAAAAATATGTTCAAAGAAGCAAAGCAAATACAATGACATAAACTATTCAAGGAGAAATAAAATAAACTGACTCAGGAAGAAATAGAAAATCTGAATAGATCTACAAGTAAAGAGAGTGAATTAATAATTTAAAAACTTCTCACAATGCATCAATATAAGTTCATCATTTATAACAAATGTGCAATTATGGTGGGGGATGTTGATAATGGGGGAGGCTATGCATGTATAAGGACCAGGAGGTATGTGAGAAATCTCTGTATTTTCTCTTCAATTTGCTGTGAACCCAAAACTGCTCTAGAAAAATAAAGTCTAAAACAAAACACTTCCCACAAAAAAGCCTAGGCCCAGATGGCTTCACTGGTGATTTCTGTCAAACATTTAAAGAACAATTAATACCAACTGTTGACAAATTCTTTCAAAAAATAGAAGAGGAGAGAGCATTTCTCAACTCATTATGAAACCATTATTACTTTGATACAAAAGCTAGACGGACATCAGAAGAAAACCACAGATCAATATCTCTTATGAATAAAGGCATAAACATCATCAATTAAGTAGCAGCAAACCAAACCCAGCAACATATAAAAAGGACCATACATCATGACTATGTGGAATTTATCCCAGGAATTAACATCTAAAATCAATTAATTTAATACACCATAACAGTAGAATTAGACAAAGCCCATGTCATTATCTCAATAGACACAGAATAAACACTTGACAAAATCCAACACCTCTTGATAAAAATACTGTACAAATTAGAACTAAAAGGGAACTTCCTCAAACAATAAAAAACATGTATTAATAATCCATAGCTCATATCATAATTAACAGTGTAAGACTGAGTGCTTTCTTCCTAGATTAGGAAAAAGACAAAGGATGTCCACTCTCATCACTTCTATCCAACATTGTACTAGAGGTTCTAGCCAGGGAAATTAGGCAAGAAAATGAAATATAAGGCATCTAGATTGGGCATAAGTAAGACTATCTCTATTTCAGATGATATGATCTTGTATATAGAAAATCTAAAGGAATTCTCTAAGAAACTATAATAATTTATAAAAGAGTTTGGCAAAGTTGCAGGACACAAGATTAATATAAAAAACCAGTCACTTTCTCTATATTAACAATGAACGATATGAAATAAAGTTAAGAAACAATTCCATTTAAAATTGTATCAAAGGAGTAAAATATTTAGAAATGAATTTATCAAAAGAAGAATAAACTTATACTCTAAAAACTACAAAAGATTTGAAGAAAATCAAGACTTAAATAAATGGAAATACATTTCATGTTTATGGATGAACATGAGCCTTAATATTATTAAGAGCAATATTCCCCAAGTTGATCTTTAGATTAAATGCGATCTATAAAAAAATCACAGCTAGCTTCTTTGTAGAAATTGACAAGCTGAACTTAATACTTCTATGGGAATTTAAAGGCCCCAGAATAGCCAGGACAAACAATCTTGAAAAACAAGGACAAAGTTGGAGGACTCCTTATATCAAACATCACAAAGCTATGGTAATTAAGACAGTATAGCACTAGGATAAAGATAGACATACAGGTCAATGGAATCAAACTGAAAATCCAAAACCAAATCTTTTATGGTCAATCATTTTCAATGAAAATGCTCAGGAAATTCAAAGGGGGAAAACAGTCTTTCCAAATGGAGCTATAACAAACAGATACTCATATACAACTGAATATGATTTTTATAAGATTATTAGGGAATACAAATAAGCGTCAGAATGAAAATAGTTCTACCACTCAAACACAACTGTTAAACTGTTTATTTTTGCATATCTTCTTCCAGACTTTCCCCCTATGCTTTTTTCTTATAAAGCACTAATACTACTATACCTAAATTTCATGCATTTTAAACCAAAAAGCCCATGTTTCAACAGATTCTTTGCAAACATTATGTATAACAACCTCATTTTTATAATATAATAAGCACTATAATTTGCTCACTATCATTCACTATTGTTTATCATTTAGGTTCTTTCCAAATTTAATTATTATAAATAATCTTGCAAAGTTTCCTTTGGATAGGGCTTTTCTAGACTTCTTTAGAATAGATTTTTAGAAATTGGGTCAAGGATAATAATATCTCTAGGCCTCTGATATACATATATACCTTAATTGCTTTCCAAGAGTTGTACCAATTTATATCTACCAGCAGCATAAAAAAATACAGTTGACCCTCGAACAACATGAGGGTCATGGGCACTAACTCTCTGTGTAGTCGAATATCCATGTATAATTTTTGACTCCCAAAAAACTTTACTAATAGCTTATTGTTGACCTGAAGCCTTACAGATAACATAAACAGTTGATTAGCATAAATTTTATGTTACATGTATTACGTGCTGAATTCTCACAATAAAGTAAATTAGAGAAAAGAAAATGTTATTAAGAAAATCATAAGAGAAAATACATTTACAGTACTGTGCTGTATTTATCAAAAACAATTCATACATAAGGGGAACCATACAGTTCAAACCCATATTGTTCAAGGGCAAACTGTACCTGCTTCTACACACCTTCATAAACATATCATCTCATTTTCAGGAGAATTATCATCTTTAAATGTCTTAAGAGCATGAATCTGAAATTCTACTTACAACCTATATTGGAAGAAGAACTAATTATAAGTTTAGTGATAAGGGTGATATTTAATATTTGCTATAAAGGTTTTGCATATTTTATGAGATTAATGTACCATACATGAAATAGGAGTCAAGTTAATTTTCATTCTGGAAAAGAATGGATTTGTATCAGTCAGATCAGATAAATATTTTGGCCATATCTACAAGGCACTGTAGTAGTAGTGGGAGAATGCAATGGATTATAAGAAGTTTATAGATTGGTTGGAAAGGTATAAGCACAATAATACTTCAATAGTAATAGGAGATTTAAATAAGTTTCACATGGGGAGCCTGGGCGGCTCAGTCGGTTAAGTGTCTGTCTGACTTTGGCTCAGGTCATGATTTCATGGTTTGTGAGTATGAGCCCTGCATCAGGCTCCATGCTGACAGCTCAGAGCCTGGAGCCTGCTTCGGATTCTGTGTCTCCCTCTCTCTCTGTCCCTCCCTTGCCTGCACTTTGTCTCTCTCTCTCTCTCTCTCTCTCTCTCTCTCTCCAAAATAAATAAACATTAAAAAAATTTTTTTTAAATAAATAAGTTTCAAAAAAAAGCAGAAGGTCTCAAGGTTGGTACAAAATTATTTGTCAAAAAAGCAACATGGAAAATGTAGCTTCTAGAAGTTCAGAGGAGACAGAAATCATCTCAAGTTAGGATGGATTTATTTACTAATTACAGAAGTTAGTATGTATATATAGGAAACCTTTCTATAGAAAAGTCTTTGTCTTAACATTATTTAAAGTCTTTGAACAATAAATGTTAGAATTTTAAAAATTCTGATATATGATTAATGTTTATAATATTTGACTGTTAATATGGGCATTAATAGCTCTCATTTCTAGATTACTGTTTTTTTTCTTTTCATTTCTACTTCAAGACTCACTTCTAACAAATTAGCTTGTGAAATAATGTACTAAATTCATCCCTGCAGTGAGTGGTTAAATGTACCTGTCCTTCATCTAATCCTGTCATTAGGGCTTTCTTTTTCATTGTATGGATTTGTGCTTGGGGCATCTATTGTAATGTAATAGTGAGTTAACTGGCACTTCATTCTTTGGTCTATTATCTATCACACAGAAAAATATCTTGGGTAGTAGAATATTGTTCATGTTAAATAAATATCACTATCAACAATGACAGCCCAGTTTAGTCAATGCTGTGAATGAATTTCCATCTTATTACTTTGAAGAAATCAATTCGCTTTTATTCAAAGTCTGAAGTCTACACACACACATACACCCATACACAAACACATTTCTGTGGTATTTTTAA
Organism: Lynx canadensis; assembly: GCF_007474595.2. Classification (NCBI taxonomy): domain Eukaryota; kingdom Metazoa; phylum Chordata; class Mammalia; order Carnivora; family Felidae; genus Lynx; species Lynx canadensis. The sequence goes on along the minus strand of NC_044310.1, from coordinate 138,772,758 downwards.
GAAATAGTTGATGAGTTTTTGTAAGATGGGGAAGCTTTTACATTAAACTTGAAAAGCTTCAGAATCTGCCATCCAGAAAGCCACAGTTCCTTATCTGAAAGACTAAAGACAAAACAGAGAGTTCCCATTATCTGAATATTCATCACCTAACAGAAGTTCTCATATTATAAAATACTGATTAATGCATACATTACCCACTAATTGTTGCCTACTCAAATATTCTTCCCTCTTCAACACTAAAGGGCCTGTCCTTACCTATTATGATACAAGTTTTGTTAGTTGTTTTTTTCTAAATCATTGGACATTGCAAATGTATCTATTCTTTTAGGATTCTGTTTATGGCTATAAATAATATAATGCAAATTGACAAAAGTCAGTATCAAGGAAAAATGCAGGATTTCATGAGGTCAGTGAAAGTGATATTTGAGACTATTCAAATAGCACATAAAGCCATTTAGACCAGTTAAAAATTGAAACAGAGAAAATCAGCAAGGATCATGACTCAATAGGTGCTTCAAAGGGGAATAATTTGAACACAGAAAAGTGGAGAGACCCTTAGGAAAATTGAAAAAACAAAGACCCTGAATATTTTTGCAAAGAAGTATCCTCTTTAACAGCATCCTAGAAAGTTAAACATTAAGGGTAGGATGTCATATTGTGTTACCAACTGTGTTACAAATAACAAAAAAAAAATTAAAATGCCATTCCTTCTTTAGTGATTTTTATTATTTCTATACATAAAATTATAACCTGTATTTAAATAGCTGTTGGTTTAACACTTTCCATAATAAAGTCCTACTAAACCTTCCTTTTCTAGTTCCATGCCCCCACTACTTACTATACATCTTTAGTTTCTATTTCATTTAGATTCCTTGTCCCGGTACTGATTATTCTTAGATAACAACAATAATAGTACAGGACAGTCATGAAAAGAATTTTGATTCTTAAAATAAATACAAACAGATTAAGTGAATTCCTTTTTAACACAGATGTGAACCTTAAGTTCATGTGCTCATAAACAAAGCATTCCATAGTTCTAATACAGTGTTAAAAAGAAAGCAATGTCCATCATCTTCAATCTTTGTTTATACCATGAAAGACTTCGATGCAGAATGTAGGGTATTGGGTGAACAAGTAATTAAAGCTCACCTAAATAAACAGAGGTCTGTAAAGTCTGGAAGATTAAAATCAATGAAAAGTTATATGGTAAGTCAGCTCGTCAGCTCAGGGATCGAAATCCAGAAGAAATATGATCATAACTCTGATTAACTTTGCCGTAACATTTCTCAGCAACTAAGGCTTTTTAAAGATATATATTAAAAGTCAAATGACATGGATATGGGATAATCAATCTATCACATGAAAAGCAAGGATCATTTGGAAAGTAATAAAAATCAATGATAGTTTTCCAAGATGACAGGAAAATATATTCATTTATTTAGAGGAGAAAAAAAATTCCTATGTTAAGTAGTCCAACCGTTAAATAAAATGTCAGATTTCATGTTTGTAAGAACAAATACTTTAAGAACAAGTACTGCATTTTTTTAACTGAAATATTATTGGTATATACTATATGGAAACTTGAGAATACTGGTAATAAAAACCAAGTGTTTGCTGATGTTTAAGCAATTAAAACTTTAACTAAAGTACAAAGTATTCTGAAGAATAAGCAGAAAAAAAATGACTGAAGTGGCCATGTATAAAAATGTAGTGAATTAGAGTACACACCCCATTTAACAGTTGTGTGATAATATGGATGCCTGTGGCCAGATATTCTGATTATTCAAAGTCAGAGATGTGAATTTTACTGTAAAATTTCCAAATTTTGAAAGATTATATGACAAATGACACAAGCCTGTTGGCTGAATCTGGCCTGTAGGCAAGAGGTTTTGCAAACCTGGTATAAAGTAATACTATTTTGGTTATGTATAGTTGATTTACACTTATAATGAAGAAAATGTTTCCAATACTTTAGCCCAATCTTCTCGTGTCAATCTTATTAATATCCTTTCTTTTAGTAAGTTGACACAGGGAAATAAAAAGTTGTAAGATCTTAATCGTGCTTTCATTTCCAAATGTTTTGACATTGGGTAGGATGCAGAAGAGAAAAGAGAAGCTATGTGTGCATCCAAACTTACGAACATTTAGTGAAGAATAGTTACAATCTCAAAGATACACAACTACAATCTAGACTCCTTTTTTTGTTTTGTTTTGTTTTCCTTCAGTTATCCCTTAGTTAATCAGAGTGACAGAATGCTGTGAATGGAGTTGTCTGTTTCAGGAGCAGATGGGAAAAGTAGCTGCTTTAAAATGTGATTAAAATATGAGGCCTCTGTTTAGTATTTATTTTTCTTTAGGCTTAAGAAACTTTAATCAAGGGAAGAAGGACCAAACAGCTGCTGCAGCTCTAGTCCAATGCTTATGTCTCTGCATGGGAAATGCCGTAACAACAAACAATCACAGCAAATAGACAATCAAATCTATCTTTTGCCAAAGCTGTGAGAAAAAGTCACTCATATATTGTTTTGGGGGAGTCCAGTGTGGGTGTACAATCTTTGTGGAGAGTAACTAACCAACATTTATTAAAATTAAAAATGCATTTACTAGGGGTGCCCAGCTGGCTCAGTTGGTGGACTATGCAACTCCGGATCTCAGGACTGTGAGTTCAAGCCCCACGTTGAGTGTAGAGATTACTTAAAAATGAGTCTTGGGGCGCCTGGGTGGCTCAGTCGGTTAAGCATCCGACTTCAGCCCGGGTCACGATCTCGCGGTCCGTGAGTTCGAGCCCCGCCTCGGGCTCTGGGCTGATGGCTCAGAGCCTGGAGCCTGTTTCGGATTCTGTGTCTCCCTCTCTCTCTGCCCCTCCCCCGTTCATGCTCTGTCTCTCTCTGTCCCAAAAATAAATAAAAACGTTAAAAAAAAGTGAGTCTTAAAAAAATACATTTACTATTTTGTATTCTGGATATGGTGGTGGTTACATAAATATATGCATGTGTTAAAATTTACAGAACTGTACATCCAAAGAAAGAAATCAGTTTTACTTTATGATAATTTTTTTTAAAAGAGCAAGTAAGCCTAGTATATTAGTATAACCTAGTATAAGGGTTGTGGCCATTTTCAGGTTAATAATCACAGCACCTTAAAGGTGGGCAATGTTTTGACAATTCTCATCCATTGTCTCATCTGATTTTATAATTACCCAATTAAGACAGAGACTAGTCTCCAGTTTTTGCAGAAGACTACATCGAGGCTCCAAGAGAGGGGAAGTGACTTGCCTAAAGCCACATGGCAATGGAGCAATGAAGCCCAGACCAATCCAGGTCTGCCTACACAATTCTAAACAGGCCCATCCCCAATGCTCCCACTCTGTTGCTCTGAGATGGTTGAAACAATAAAGATTTTTTTTTAATTTATTTATTTTTGAGAGACAGAGAGAGACAGAGTATGAGCAGGGAAGGGGCAGAGAGAGAGAGGGAGACACAGAATTCAAAGCAGGCTCCAGGCTCTGAGCTGTCAGCACAGAGCCCGATGCAGGGCTCGAACTCACAAACCATGAGATTATGACCTGAGCTGAAATCGGATGCTTAACCAACTGAGCCACCCAGGTGCCCCGAAACAATAAAGATTTTTTTTTAAATGTATGTACTCTCTGACCTAGTAATCCTGCTTCAGAAATTTATCCTTACAGGTATCATACACATGTACACAACAGTAATATTTGTTTTCACTGCAGCAGTGTTTACGTCACCAAAGATTGAAAAAAACTCAAGTGTTCCTCCACCAGGAGCTGATTAAATAAACTATGACATACTTTCAATGGAAAACCATGCAGCTCTACACAGGAATAAAGAATATTAACAACAAACAAACAAACAAACAACAAATAACCCCTCCACCCAGAACTCCAAGCTAAGTTGGTCAACAAAGAAGGCAAAGTACAAAATAATATATACATTATACTACGATTTCTGTAAGAAAGGTGAGAATATATCTTGTATCTATATCTATGTTGTTATGTTTATGTGTATAAACAAACAAGAAAGTTTACGCAAGAAACTAATAATAGCCTTGACCAGAATGGGTTGGTGGTGGGAGAAGATGGGGATAGGGGTAGACACAAGATTCTCAGTGACTACTTTTTAATATTCTTTTGAATTTTGAACCACACTGAAAAGTTAAGACAGTTAAGAAAGGGATTATAGGCAGCTGAATGGAGCTATGTTTATGTGCTAACCTTTTACTTTGCTCCCAGAAGCAGCAATTTTACCTTAACCTTTCTCATGCTTTAACAAGAGCAAAGCATGTTCCACTTAAAGTAATTTCGGCTACATTTGGGTCTGGAGAAGGAAGGGGAAATCTGTACTGGGGACTTAGGTGGAGAACACATTTACTGTGACTTAAAAAGAGCCATCCACTAAGGATAAGCAGCTTAGTTCCTAGATTTGTTCATCATAGTCCACTAAAGGTATGCAATAATTTTATCTGAAGAGTGAAGGAAATACCTACTCAACAGATTTCAGAACTAAAATTAGGATTCCTTTATTTCTGTTTCAAATTGTTAAGAACTAAATGTTGTATGCTGTGTTTGAAAGAGCGAAGGATTCTAAAACCTTGGCCTCAGAAGTTAAACCATCAAAGACAAATACTAGATCATCCATATCTACTTCACTACCATCCCCTAAGAATCATTCTTCATAGAACCCTCACTGAGAGTTCCTTATTGTAAAAAGTACAGCATGATTTGTAAGTGAAACAAACTTTCCAGCCTCAGGGTTACCTGATTTCCGTAGAAGCTCTGTAAAGCTGCTACAAATGACAAGAAGCATTCATAGCTTATACTTTTAGAGTGATTTACAATTTATAGATTGAACTCTCCCATCTCATTTCATTTGATCTTTACACTCTGGTATGTGTTGATTATTAACTTTGTTTTATAAATTAAGAAATTGAGGTTCAGAGAGGCGAGGAGGTTAGATAAGATCTTACCTCCAGAGATTGGCAGATAGGCAGAGGCCAGCCTGGACCCCAGATTTGATTGTGAGACCAAATGATTTTCAATGATCACACAGTTATATATATATATACATATATATGTATATAATATATATGCATTATATATGTGCATATATGCCTTATATATTTGTATATATACAATTTGTATATATTGTATATATACAATTTGTATATATTGTATATATACAATTTGTATATATTGTATATATACAATTTGTATATATTGTATATATACAAATATATAAGGCATATATGCACATATATAATGCATATATATTATATACATATATATGTATTTTTGTATATATTTGTATATATGTATATTTGTATTATAGGTATATTTGTATAAATATGCATATTTGTATACATATATATTTGTATATATGTATAAATATGTATATGTATATACACAAATATACAAATATATATATGTATATATACATATATAATGCATAAAATTATTAATGCCTGCCATAAATACACATATGACTAGTTTAGACATAACTAGTGATAGTTATATCTGATGAGAAGATTAAGTCTTAAAGTTGGTTTGTAATGGGGCACCTGGGTGGCTCAGTTGGTGAAGTGTCGACTTAGGCTCAGGTGATGATCTCACTGTTCATGAGCTCGAGCCCTTGCATTGGGCTCTGTGCTGACAGCTCAGAGCCTGGAGCCTGCTTTGAATCCTGTGTCTCCTCTCTCTGCTCCTCCCCCGTTCGTGCTCTGTCTCTCTCTCTCTCTCAAAAATAAAATAAACATAAAAAAAAGTTGGTTTGTAAGGAAAAATATCCAGTAGTAAAAACTATCTTTAGAGATCATTAAAATACTCACCAAGTAAAAAACATGTAATATGGGTGGTTCAGCAACCCTGGTTCTATTAAATTTCAAAGTACAGGGGCGCCTGGGTGGCTCAGTCGGTTAAGCGTCCGACTTCGGCTCAGGTCATGATTTCATGGTCCGTGAGTTCGAGCCCCACATTGGGCTCTGTGCTGACAGCTCAGAGCCTGGAGCCTGCTTCGGATTCTGTGTCTCCCTCTCTCTCTGACCCTCCCCCCGTTCATGCTCTGTCTCTGTCTCAAAAATAAATAAACATTAAAAAAAATTAAAAAAAATAAATTTCAAAGTACAAATTAATATATTACATAAACTATATTACATAAATAGGTATATACCTGAATATTTTATGTTACATGCACTTCACAAAAAAGAATGACTACAGGTGAATTTCTACAAATAAATGTACATATCATGCAACTGCACTACTGTACCAATAACTAACATTCACTGAGAGCTTCCTGAGAGTCACATATTATGCTAATTTTTATATTACCATATTTAATGCTTTACAGATGTCTATGAGGTAGATCCAACTCACAAATACAGATGAGGAAACAAAAGTGTTTGAAAGTTTTAGTCACACAGGAAGTAAATACCAATGACACAATTTAAATCCATTCATTTTGAGTTTAGAACTCACACTCCTGGAATATGAATTAGCGTTCATACTCTCGTTTGGATGCACATAACTGTGCATCAAACAAGGCAGCAGAAAGAATCTTATAGATATCAAAGATGATAAGTTTGTCAAAGATTCATAACCTAATTTCCAAATTCTTATGTGAAAACTATGGCAATAGGACTTCTAATCAAGATGGCACTGGAAACACACATTAGAGACTCGTCTGTTTCAAATACATAGTATTATAAAGTACAGAGAGAAAAAAATCAAAAGACATATGTGTACTAAAAAATTTTTTGTTACTGTTTATTTATTTTTGAGAGAGAGAGAGAGACAGAGTGTTAGCAGGGAGAGGCAGAGAAAGAGGGAGACACAGAATCTGAAGCAGGCTCCAGGCTCCGAGCTGTCAGCACAGAGCCCGACGTGGGGCTCAAACTCATGAACCATGAGATCATGACCTGAGCCAAACTCGGATGCTTAACGACTGAGCCACCCAGGTGCCTCAAAAGATATATGTGTACTAAAAATAAAAATCCCCATGTAACAGAACACAAAGCAATAAGTAAGGTTGGTGGTGTAGACTTGTTAAGTTCCAGGTCTGGTAGCAGACAGAGACACCAGGGGTTGACATTGTATGGTAGTGGAGATGAAAAAGAACACCTGGCAAGAGAGTTCAGCCAGTCTCACTGCATGAAATCTGCACTGAGGAGTGATTCACCAAACTTTGAAAAAGAGACTGGAAAAAGTTCAGCTAAAGCTTATGCAAACCCAGGGATCCAGAAGATGAAGACAAAGCCAACCTCCTAAAATATAAGACAAGACCCTCCTGCTGCCCCTACTTACTCAATGATTAGAATGAGCAGAAAAAGAGGAGATAAGAGAGAAAAGTTTTCAATACAAGCCTGCAAGCTAATTTCCAATGCACATGAGGAAAACTTAAAGCAAAGAAAGATAAGACCTCAACAATTAGTAGAGTATATAAAGTTAAAAAAAAAAGAAATATGCAAAACAAATACATACACAGAGCAATCAGAAAACATCTTAAAAATGAGGTTTTAAGATTCTCAAAGAAATAAAGGAATAATATCTGTAAAAAGAATGAGAAAATATGAAACAAAGTCATAAGACAAGAATATATGTATATAAAAATACATAAGAAACATCTTTGAAAATGAAAATACTCAGGGCGCCTGGGTGGCTCAATCGGTTAAGTGTCTGACTTCGGCTCAGGTCATGATCTCGTGGTTCATGAGTTCGAGCCCCGTGCTGGGCTCTGTGCTGACAGCTCAGAGCCTGGAACCTGCTTCAGATTCTGTGTCTCCTTCTCTCTCAGCCCCTCCCCTGCTCATGCTCTCTCTCTCTGTGTTTCAATAATAAATAAACATAAAAAAAAAAGAATATGAAAATACTGAATTAACTGAAAAAGAAAACATGAGTAGACACCAGAAATTCTAAACTGGATATAGGAGAAAACAATAAACTGGAAAACAGATTTGAGAAAATCACAAAGAATAAGACACTGAGATACAAAGAGATGAAAACTGGGAAAGAGTAGTTAACAGTCATGGAGGATAGATGCTTTAACATATATCCAAACAAAATTTTCAGAAATAGAAGATAGAAGGCATGGCAGATATGCAATGTTTGAATATATAATGGTTGAAATATTTCCAGTACTAAAGGTCAGTATGATACCCATGATTAAAAGCATCATAATCATTGAATCTATAGAAATATACATGAAAATAAATTCACACCTCAACCTTTCATATAGCAAATGCAAAAATCAAGGTTAATAAGAAAGTCTTTTTTTTTTTTTTAAGTAGGCTCCATGCCCAGTGTGGAGCCCAATGTGGGGCTTGAACTCATGACCCTGAGATCGAGACCTGAAATGAGATCAAGAGTCGGACACTTAACCAACTGAGCCACCCAGGCACTCCAAGAGAAAATCTTAATACCATGAGAGAGAGAGAGAGAGAGAGAGAGAGAGAGAGAGAGGTGGGGGGTGGGGGGGAAGATTATCTGTAAAGTAACAATAATTAATTGGCAGGCTTCTTATCTATATCAAAAGATTCTGGAAGATACTAGAGTAGTATCTCCAAAGTACTGATGGAAAAATAACTGTAACCTAAACATTTAAATGAACTAAATTACCATCAAATAGTGAGGCCAAAATAAAGATACTTTTAGGCCTATGAAAACTAGTTTATTGCTAGACATGTTTGTTGAAATTATTTCTTATAGCCAAAAAAACCCCTCCAAAATAAAAAACAAAACAAAAACAAAAACCAAAAACCCCAAAACTGAACACTGTGGAAAGGCATGGGACATAAGAGAAAAATGTGAGCACAGAAATCAAACTAATGTGTGTTTTAGAATAAAACCAACAGGAGTAACTGGGTGGCTAATAAGTGTCGGACTTTGGCTAAGGTCAAGATCTCACAGTTCATGAGTCTGAGCTCCATGTCGGGCTCTGTGTTGACAGCTCAAAGCCTGGAGCCTACTTCAGATTCTGTGTCTCCCTCTCTCTCTGTCCTTTCCTCACTCATGTCCTCTCCTTCTCTCAAAATTAAATAAACATTAAAAAAACTTTTTTAAATACAATAAAACCAAGAAAACACCAAGGAGAAATTACAATTCTAAATACATTTGTAAAGAAAGGTAACAGATAAAATGTGGAGATTATTTAGGGAGAGAATATTCTAAGCAATTTTAAGTTTCATGAGAAAATACTATAGTACTTATATATATTAAAAATTTATGGGTAATAATTAAAAGAAAAGAAATGCAAACTTTATAGCTTCCAAACTAGCAGAGTGGAGAAAAAAAGGATGAGAAAGAAAGAAATAAAAAAACAAAATAAAAATGGGTCCAAATATGTCTATGACTACAATAATCATAAATGTATTAAATTAACTTCTTAAAAGAAAAAATACTATCAAAGTGGGCTTAGAAAAATAACTCCAGCTTTATTATGCTCAGATGGGACACACCTAGAACAAAATGGTTTGGTGGTATAAAAATAAAAAAGAATGCAAAAGACTTTCCAGGCAGGTACTAGCTAAAAGAATGTATGAATGTAGGAGACAACATATTAATAAGCTTTCCTAATAGCTGGTATATTAAAAAAAACCCAGCTCCAAAAAATAGGGAATTCCTATTAAGCATACATAATTACTGATTCAATTTATTTGCTGGTTATTGGGCTTTTCATGGTTCCTATTTCTCCCTGTTTCAGTTTTGATAGTTTATATGTTTCTGGGAATTTATTCATTTCTTCCAGGTTATCCAGTTTGTTGGCATATAGTTTTTCATAATATTCTCTTATAATTGTTTGCATTTCTGTAGTGTTGGTTGTCATTTCTCCTCTCTCATTTGTGGTTTTATTTATTTGGGTCCTTTCTCTTTTCATTTTGATAAGTCTGGCAAGAGGTTTCTGAATTATATTAATATGTTCAAAGAACCAGCTCTGGTTTCATTGATCTGTTCTATTGTTTCTTTATTTTCTATATTATTTATTTCTGCTCTAATCTCTATAATTTCCTTCCTTCTGCTAGCATTAGGCTTTGTTACTCTTTTTCTAGCTCCTTTAGGTGAAAGGTTAGGTTGTTTATTTGAGATTTTTCTTGCTTCTTAGGTAGGCTTATATTGATTGATATTTCCTTCTTACGATTGTTTTTGCTGCATCCCAAAAGTTTTGGACCATTGTTTTCAGTTTCATTTGTTTCCATGTATTTTAAATTTTTTTTAATGTTTATTTTTTAGAGAGACAGAGACAGAATGCAAGTGGGTTGGGGGCAGAGAGAAAGGGAGACACAGAATCCAAAGCAGGCTGCAGGCTCTCAGCTGTCAGCACAGAGCCTGACACGGGGTTCAAACTCACGAGCTGTGAGATCATGACCTGAGCTGAAGTCGGACACTCAACCGACTGAGCCACCAAAGCGCCCCTATTTCCATGTATTTTTAAATTTCTTTCTGATTCTTGGTTGACTCATTCATTGTTTAGTAGCATGCTGTTTAACCTTCATGTATTTGTGGACTTCCCAAATTTTTTCTTGTACTTGCCAGGGACTGAAGGAGAGGGGCTGACTACAAAGAGATACAGGAAATTTTTGTGGGTGATGGAAGTTCTATAAATTAACTGTGGTGGTAGTTAAATGAATAGGTAAATTTGTCAAAACTCAGAATAGCACACTAAAAAGATGATTTGATTTTATTTAAATTATACCTTAATTAACTTGATTTCAAAAGGTCTGCTTAATTGCTTAAAATAGTGGTAAAAACATTGCCTCAAACACATTTATTAAATTAGAAAAATGATTAAAAATCGATCAAATGTTTTAATCAAAGAAGTAAGATAAAACCAGAGTAAATGTAGGAAACAAGGTGAGAAATGATGAAGATAATCTAGCAAGACTGATGAACAAAACAAACAAAAAACCATTATGGGTATATACATAAACTTTACAGACTTTAAAAAGAGTGTATATTCATATACAGACTTAAAAAAATTTTTTTAACATTTATTCATTTTTGAGAGAAAGAGTGTGAGTGGGGGAGGGGCAGAGAGAGAGGGAGACACAGAATCTCACGCAGGCACCAGGCTCTGAGCTGTCAACACAGAGCCCAATGCAGGGCTCAAACTCATGGACCTGCAAGATCATGACCTGAGCTGAAGTCGGATGCTTAACAACTGAGCCACCCAGGTGCCCCAAATCCAGACTATTAATAACACCCTAGGACATATTTGATACCTAAATGAACGAATCAACTTATTTACTTTTTTATTTATTTTTGAGAGAGAGAGAGAGAGTGTACAAGTGAGTGAGGGACAGAGAGAGAGAGAGAGAGAATCCCACAAGGGGCAGAGAAAGGGAGAGAGAAAGGAAGAGAGAGAGAATCCCAAAGTGCAGCTCAAGCTCATGTGATGTGGGGCTTGAATTCATCAACTGTGAGATCTATGACCTGAGCCAAAGTTGGATGCTTAACTGCTTAACCAACTGCACCATCCAGGCACCCCTGAATTGGTCAATTTATACATATATATTTTATATATATATAAATATAAATATATATATAATATATATCTGGGTTTTTTTCTGGTAGAATTTAAGAAAGGAATGGGTTTTACAAAATGCCTCATACAGTCATACTCCAACCAAATTTTAATGATCTGTATTCATTAAACTCTCACTAGGAATATTTTCCTTATTACTAAAATCTTATCCAACTTTTCAGTCCCAAGGCTTTGAGCTTTCCATAAGCTTTTACCATTTCTTTCCATTGCTCTCCAATTGCCTTACCTATACGACTGTTGTCTATTCAACCTCAACTTACACTTATTTTGTATTCTTAACTGGATTTCACATAATGCTCTATAACTACTGTGAGTGACAAATGAAATTGTTTTTTTTAAGAGTGATGTTGAAGAAAGGAAGACACGATTGTTTTCTGAAGTTATAAAGATAAGAGTACCTCAATTGAGTATATTAAAACTAGAGAAAAAATAAACTTTCCATTTCCTCTTCTCTGGGTTTAAATTTTTTTATGGACCTATATAATCTTCACCAAAAATTCTGAATTCCTGACACTGGGTATTTATAGAACTGCTCTTTATGATGAGAAAACAGAGAAAAATCATCATACGTACATATAAATAAGGGGTTCCTTCTGAGGAATCATATCAAATATTTCCTTATGAAACAGATGTACGTCAAGAAAGAGCAGATCACTGCAAAAAATATCTTACATGATAACTAAGGGCAATGTATGATTCTTGACTGAAACTTAGAAAATAAATGCTATAATAGGATAGTATCAAAATAAATGGCAACATTTGACTATAAGACTGTATATTGGGGTGCCTGGGTGGCTCAGTCGGTTAAGTATCCGAATTTGGCTCAGGTCATGGTCTCTTGGTTCGTGAGTTCAAGCCCCACGGTGGGTTCTGTGTTGACAGCTTGGAGCCTGGATCCAGGGCTTCTATGAGATAAGATAAAGAAAGAGAAGAAGAAAATGTTTTCTAAAAAGAAGTGTAAAAAATAGTATAAAGTAAGAACAAATCTATTTTTTTTCATATTAACAGTGAGATCATTCAGTTCTTTGACTAAAAAAATAAGACCTTTAGGCTTGTCTAAAAAACAAAATCCAATCCTTTGCTGATTTCTATGTTACATAAGCAATTCTATGCTATAAGACTCATATCTTAAAAATTTATAAGCAAAGGTTATCATTAAAGGAACAGGGAAAGATACATCAGATGACACAAACCAAAAAGCAAGAGCAGCAACATTAATAGCATACTTGTGGAAATCAAAGCAAAGTATATGATACAGGCAAAGTGAATTATTTTTAACTGATTAAAAAGTATGGATCTACATTAAGGATATATATTTTATGAACTTTATGCTACAAATAACATAGCACTGAAATATGAAACAAAGCTATTTGAAATTCAAGAAGAATATGAAATTTTGGAAGTAACTGTTGGGAAAATAACTTTTCTCACATAGTCATTTTTACAAATCAAGCATCCAGAATTAAATTAAAAAATCAACCAACACTATGTATGTGCATAACTTTGGATATAGAAGAGACCATAATTTTCTTCAAATGTCCATGTAATGTTTATCAAAATTGATTATATTGTATACCACAATAAAAACTTCATTGAACTTCAAAAGCTAAAAAATTTATAGGCTAGCAACTAATCACAGGACAATAAACCTAGAAACTACTGATTAAAGATAAAACGAATAAATAATACTATCTAGAGACAAAAAAAAATCATTCTCTAAAGAGGAAATAAAGTCATAAATTAAATATTTCATATTTTAAAAATAACAAAAAAGGCAGTCAAAAGTTCTTAAGTTAGGTTTCAGTTACGAGATGAGAGGTTGAACGCATATTTCTATCTCCTATCTCTTGAGATCTCATTAAAATACTAGTAAAGAAATAATTTTTAAAGGGAAAAAACATACAATAAAAAGAAGGGATGGAAGACGACCTATCAGTGGAAAACGGAGTTTAACAACTTCAGAGAGAAGGAAAGTAGAAGGAGTTTTAAGTGCTAAAGCAGAACAGTAAAGCAGGGAGCAAACCCACTTGAGGTAGCCCGGAAATGCAGAAAACACAAAATATGACAGACTTTGGTAGAGAGACATAGAGCTGAAAGCAGGAAATAAATGAAAGTCAGAAGACAAAGTTGTGCATTTCCCAACTACTTGTCACCCTAGGATGATCAGCAGTCACTTCCACCCTTACTTCAATTAAAAAAAATTGAGGTTTCTTGTCCAAAGAAATTTCACACACCATCTGGTATGAATCAGGGTGGCTAGAATGAGAGGCAGTGCTTCCCATCAGAGACATCAGCATCTTACACTTAGGGTTTGTAAAACACAGTGACTATTTTCATGTATATCTCATACAAAGTGAAGTCAGCCAATATACGAGTCTATACTAAAGCTCTTCTATTTACTCTATTTAAAAAGTAAACAAGGACCAAAGATCACCAACTACCTGAAGTATATCTGCCACAACGAAGAGAAAAATAAAGACCACAAATGGGGGGAAACTGACTATGGAGAAAGTGGAGAATATTTACAAAATATAAAATAACTTTGAAAATCTTCCAATACATCCATAAAACAAGAACAGGATATCATTAAGAAAGAATGAAGTCAAAATAAGAAGGAGCCCTTGGAAATTAATATATGATTACCAAATTCAATATTTGGAAGTTTGGAAAATCAAGTTAAGAAATATCTTTAAAAAACAGAATAAAAAGTACAGGATAGGCTTTGAGAAAGAATTAAGAGTTACAGAGGATTGATTTTAAAGGGTTACCATTCAACTAACAAAAAAGCCTCAGAATGAAAAAAACTGGGGATATAAACAAGGAAAAATAATCATAGAAATAAAAGGATAATCCAGAGATTAAAAAAGGATATAAAACTCCAGATTAAAGGATCCCTGTATGCCAAGTATAATAGATTTTAAAAAAATCCATAATTAGGCATAGCTTTGAACTTTGGACCACTAGGTAAGGAGATCTTAAAGCCTTCTAGTAAGAAGAAACAAGTCAGATAGCAATCATCTGATGAGCAATACTGGAAGAAATGGAGCAGTCTTAAAGTTGTAAGAAAATGATTTGAACTCTGATATCTAGCAAAAGCAGTTTTCAAATATGGAAATAGAATAAAGAATTTTTCAGGTCTACAAGGACTTAAAGAATTTACTTCCTATACATACTTTCTGTAATGATTACTTGAGTTTTTGTATCTAATCTAGCAAAAGAAGAGAGGAAATCAAGAAAGAGGAAGACTCAGGATCAAAGAAATAACTCTCACTCAGGACATTTGATTAGACACATGTTTAACTCTCAGACTAAAATATAGACTAGCAAATTGAAAAAAAAGGAGTGACTGAAGGGAAAAAGAGTAATTCACAGAAGAATATTTAGCAAAAACACATGCCAATTCAGTTAAGTCTTATTGTTAATGTGCATTGGCAAAAGAAAATTAAGTTATAATCTATCATGGTTGTGGGTGTAGAGAAAGGTGAGAGAAAATTCAAGCATTTTAAAGTTTTTGTTTTGTTAGGATTTACTGATTACGTCTATATTTTATTAAGAGAATGAAAGTTTCTTATACGTGGATGTGGAAAAAAATTAATACAGGATGCAAAATTTCCAAACCACAAAAAGAAAAACCAGGATAAAAAGGAATATTAGATCAGTTCCACTGAAAGCATGAAAAAAAATAAGACAAACAAATATGCCAAAAAGTAATAAGTAGAAATCTAATTATGAGGCAGGAAATAGTGCAAATGTATCAATAATCCTAATGCATACTAACAAATTCTATTCTTTCATTAAAAGACAAAGACTCTGGCTACAAAGAAAGAAGAAAAAGAAGGAAGGGGGTAAGGATGAATGGAAGTAAGGAAGGAAGCAAGAAAGGAAGGTAGAAATTCCAGCGACAAACTAGTTTAAAAAGGCACGCTTAAATCAATATGATGGAGAAATGTTGAAATTCAAAGGATAAAAAAGATAAACCATATAAATGCTAACAAAAGAAAGCAGTTATCAGATAAAAAAAATTTTTAATGTTTATTTTGAGAGAGAGTGAGCATACATGTGTGTGAGCACACAGGGGAGGAGCAGAGAGAGAGGAAGAGAGAGAGAATCCCAAGCAGGCTCTATGCTGTTAGTACAGAGCCTGATGCAGGACTTGATCTCATGAGCCATGAGATCACGACCTGAGCAGAAATCAAGGGTCAGATGCTCAACTGACTGAGCCACACAGGCACACAGAAAAAACTTTTTAATTGAAGACAAAATCCATTAGTTAGGACATGAAGGGTATTTAAATTGAAAAAGTCAAATTCCAACAAAAACATAATAATAATCTTGATGCCTTAGTCTTATTTAGAAACATATGTTCCGTACATACACACATACACATATATATACTATTAATATATGTAGTATGTGTAGTTTAGTATACAATAGTATATATTACATAATATATAGTATTTATATTAGTATATACTAGCATATAGTATAATATATATACTGTGTATATATACACACACACAATATTCATAGTACATATCTGTTTGTATACACATACACACACAGATATTGTTTACTAACATAAGGAGAAATAGTCATATCTACAACCATAGTAGAAAACTAAACAGAGCGTTTTCATAAATTAACAACCAAGTAGTCAAAAATAAATGTCAGAAATATTAAGCTTCATTAACAGAAAATACGTATTGTTTGTAAATACCCATAGAGAATGATTATGTATTAGGCTATAAAGAAAATTTCAATAATTCCCGAAGTGGAAATTATGCAGAGCATATCATCTAAACTAAGAAATAACACTATCAGGGCACCTGGGTGGCTCAGTCGGTTAAGTATCTGACTTTGGCTCAGGTCATGATCTCATGGGTCGTGAGTTCGAGCCCTGCATTGGGCTCTGTGCTGATAGCCTAGAGCCTGTTTCGGATTCTTTAACCCCCCCCCCCCCCCCTGCTCGCACTCTGTCTCTGCCTCTTTCGAAAATAAACGTTAAAAAAAATTTTTTAATAAAAAAATAACACTATCAATCGACAGCAAAGAAATAACGAAACACATATCCTCTTAGAATTAAAAAAATATTTTTCTAAATAATGTCTGTATTAAAGAGGAAATAAAAAATAGATTACAGACTATTTAGAAATAATTGACCTCAGGAAAAAACCCTAGAGCTTTAAAAGTTTTTAAAAATGCTTTACAAAAACATTTATGTATTAAAAAAAAAAGACCTACTTTGAAACATATGAACCAAGCATTTAATTCAAGGATCAAGAAAAGAAAAATAATATAAACCTAAAGAAAAGAGAACAAAGAGATGAACAGTGATAAAAAACAGAAATAAAGAAAACAAAAACAAAATGGTACACCTGGACCACCAAACAAAAGCTGGCCGTTTCTACAGTCCAGTAAAACAGATAGTTCTGGTACTATTTCAGTATTTTGAATGATCTTAGAGAAAGAATAAAAGCCTTTAAATTTACTTTAAGAAACTGATGTACTTTGCTATAAAACATGACAATGATAAAGCAAAAATAAAAACTGAAAACTAATCTCACTTATTCTTTCATTCAGTATTTACTGAGAGTGTACTGTATTTCAGGTACTGCACCAGGGACTACGGATAAAGCAATGTATAAAAAGACAAATCCCTACCCCACCACCATTTGCTTATTTTGAAAATAAGCAAATCAATACATGACCAAGTACAGTTTATAAGAGGAATATGAGCTATCTATGTTGAGTATTTAATAAAATATATTATTATGTTGATAGGTCAAAAAGCCCCATATGATCATCCTTAAAAATGGTTAAAGTTATTTGATAAAGTTCAATATCTACTTCTATTTAAAATACTTTAGGTAAATAAGAAATTGTGCATGATATACTTATTTAACATTATTCTGCAAGAATTAGCAGTGCAACCAGATAAAATTAGATGCAAACATTGGAAAAGATTTGGAATTATCATTATTTGCTAATGATAAAACTATGTACATGAAAAAACTCAAGTGTACCAGTTAAGCTAGTAAGATAGTTCATGCCTGTTATAAATAAATGTACAATGGGTGCAGGGGTGGCTCCGTCGGTTAAGCATCCGACTTCCGCTTAGGTCATGATCTTGCGGTTCATGGGTTCCAGCCCTGCGTCCGGCTCTGTGGTGACAGTTCAGAGCCTGGAGCCTGCTTTGGATTCTGTGTCTCCTTCTCTCTCTCTGCCCCTCCCCTGCTCATGCTCTCTCTCTCTCAAAACTATATAAACATAAAAAAAATTAAAAACAATAAATGTACATTAAAAATAAGAACAAGAAGTGTTTTATATAAACAGAAATATAGAACATGTAATAGAAAAAAAGTTCACAACAGCAACAATGGTAATGGTAATATCATAGAAGCTGCACTATTAAAATCAGTGGGAATAGGAAGAGCTCTACTAGACAATATGTCGGGCTCTGTGTTGACAATGTGGAGCCTACTTGGGATTCTCTCTCTCTTTCCCTCTCTCTCTGCCTCTCCCCGGCTCATGCTATCTTTGTCTCTCAAAATAAATCAAAAAACTTAAAAAAATTAAAAAATAAGAAAATTTTAAAAAGTGGGAGATAAATCAGAATTAAGTGTAGCTTGATTTGATTGAGTTACTTTATTACTTTCTGTACTTTTAATATGTTTGAAATATTTCATAATGAAAAATAGAAACTTTGCAACATCTATAGTCCATTTGATCTTTATTTTGGTGTAAATTGTGAGATTAGGGGACTAATTTTATTCCCATTGCCACACTATTGAATAATCCATGCTTTCCCCATTTTACTTTGAAATGCCTGTATCATATTGTAAATTTTTCTATGCTTTTCTATTTCTGTCTTCGTTCTGTTCTTTTTAATGTCTATTCTGGCCTCAGTACTAATGTTTTAGTTATTAAACGCTTTAAAATAAGTTTATAAATGAATAGATGGCCAAACCTATATTACTTCTCCTTCTCTTTCCTGTCCTTCTTCCCCTCCCAAAAACATTTGCCTGGTACCTCCTTTGTGTTTATTGTCCCTCATAGCATACCAAGTAAATGTTAGAAGATCTGGAATAACTCCTGATGAAGCTTGGAATACTTTCTGCCAGCTCCATAAAGACAGGGATTTCTGTTTTATTTTTTGCTGTATCTCAACAGCTTCCACAGAATTTGACATACAGTAGTGTCTGAATATTTGTTCAGTGAATTCATTCATTTTAAAAAGTGCACAAAAAAACCCTGAAAAGCTAGGATTTTATTATATTAATAGACTAATGGGAGGATATTTTGCATCTTTATCATATTTAGTCATGCCAACATGGATCTGTTTGTTAATGTGGTTTTAAATGTCTCCCAGCAAACTTTTACAATTTTCTTCAGCTAAATTGTAAATGGAATTCCTTTTATGTTTATCCTTTGTATGATTTTTATTATTATTAATATCCTTTGTCTTTCTTCTTAAAAATTGGTATTGGTAAACAGGGAGTTACTAAATTTGTGAGTTTATTTTTTATTCAGCAAACTTGCTATCTTCTTTTAATCTGAAAATAATATTTTGTGTTTTGTTAGCCAATCTATATATTTCTCTTCTTTTCCTTTTCTTATTTTATTGGGTAGAACTTGTAGTAAGTTGAGATGCTGGAGTGATGATAGGCAACATTTTTTTTTTTTGAGACTTTCAAATGGAATGCTTGCTGTTTTATGAATTTTATTTTTAGATTTTTGTAGATACCTTTTTATCAGATTAAGAAATTTTCCTTCAGTTCTTAATTTGCTATTTGTTGTAATTGTTGTTGAATTTTACTGAATGCTTTTTACACATAATTATACAGTTTTTCTCTTTTAATATATTCAATGTAGTATATTACCTTGATAGATTTTTTTTTAAAAAAAAACATTGAACCATTCCTGGAATAAAGCCTACATGCTCAGGAGATAATACCCACATACATAAACATTATTCACTTCAATCTGCCAATATTTTATTTACAATTCTTGCATCAAAGTTTCCATGCGAAACTGGAATATAATTTTTCTTTCTTTATTGTTTTTGCCTTATTTTGATATTAAAATCAAAAGAGAGACACTTTCCCACTGTTTCTGAAATATTTCTTTCCTTTTTCACCTTAGTCTGAGCCACTATCTGAATTATCCTCTAATCTTCCCTTCTTTTCAAATTTATTTTTTCTATTCCCTGACCCAATTTTTTCCTTCCTGCATTTTACCACCTCACACATACTCTAGAATGTAAGCTCCAAGAGTAAGGAGTTTGGGTCTCCCCAGAAATTTGGCTTCTATTACCTATAACCTTGTTATAACCCTATAACAAGGGTTCCAAAATTTCTGTTGAATATATATATATATATCAGGCTGGCAAAGATAAAAAGCTTGAAATGCCCATATTGACACTTTGGGGAAAAAATGAACATACATTTATATGCATATATTCTAAAAAGTAATTTGAAGATAGCAACCAGAAGCCTTTAAAATGTGATACCTTTGACCAAAGAAGGGTACTTATAGCAATTTATTTTTTTGATATACTCTAATAATGTGAAAACATTTTTTATCAAAGCATTGTTTACCAGGAAAAATGGCAAACAATCTAATTGTTCAATGATACGTAATTTTTAAATAAATTATGATACATCCATTGACTGGAACAGTATGTATTTCTAAAGTTGTCATGGAAAGATGTTTAGGACAAATTGCATACTTCAAAAAGATGGTAATATAATATGCACAATCATTCTATTCTGGTAAAAAAATTTACTTCTATATATTGAACAACGCCTAGAATGTGCACAAAAATATTGCTATGGTTTACCATTAGTACTAAGATAAACAAAACTCTTTTTCTTTTCCTTTACCCATATTTTTCTACCTTTCTATCATGAACACTATGTTTTCATTGAAAAGCATAATTTTAAAGCAAATTCTAATATCACGCTGTCACCAATTTAATGAAAAATCTCTGGGTTTGGGAAGTAAGATCAAATATTCAAGTGTGTGTACGTGTGTGTGTGTAAATGACATCTATTGTGGGCTACTCAGTATCTGAACACACTTCTTATTTTGGGGAATCTCACAACAAATTACTAATGAACAATAATGTGACTTAGGTTCAGGCAAACCAATGCTTCCATCTAGAACTTTCAATTCTGTGACAGCAATGCAGAGACACAGAAGTCATTAGCGATTACTCATTGAACATGTGCCTAACTGAGATACCAAACTCCAAGAGTGTCCAAGGGCAGCAGAGTGCAGCAGCATGATGAAGAATGTCCAGTGGAAACTATGTTAGCAGCAGCTCCTAAAGCAGAATTCTTATGGCAAGATATTGGCTACACTTTGCCTTTTTTGGTTTCTACTACATTCTTAAGCCTGGTTCTCCAGTGCCCATACAAATTCTGTAGAACTCTATGATATGTTTCCAAAAGAGTCCTTTTGTGCTTTAGACAGGTTCAGCTTCTATTGCTTAGAATAGATGTACAGTAGGAAATGTACAGTATAGTAGGAACGGCACTGGAGGATATGTAGCTCCTGCAATCCAAGAACATCTATTGTGGTGAAAAAGAGAAATAGTCAGTTGTAACTCCATGTGATAAACGTTGTGATCTAGAGCACATACTGGGGCATATGGTATAATTCTCAATTGGTATAGCTGGCATCTGGTACAACTGCTTTGCAATTATCACCAGTTAATGCTCTTGCATTTCAAAAATTGCCACTATTTTTCTAGGTAGTTCAAAAGTTTACTAGAGAGTACATGGGTTTAATGCCAGAGAGATCAGGTATGAATACCAGCAATGATATTTACTATTTTGTGACCTTGGACAATAGATCTAATCTCTCTAGGTATTAATCTCTTCATTTGTTAATTATTATGAGGATTCAACATGATCATATTAAAATTTCACATATCCCACGCTGAAATTCTTTTTTTTTTTTTTTTCAACGTTTATTTATTTTTGGGACAGAGAGAGACAGAGCATGAATGGGGGAGGGGCAGAGAGAGAGGGAGACACAGCATCGGAAACAGGCTCCAGGCTCTGAGCCATCAGCCCAGAGCCCGACGCGGGGCTCGAACTCACGGACCGCGAGATCGTGACCTGGCTGAAGTCGGACGCTTAACCGACTGCGCCACCCAGGCGCCCCGCCCACGCTGAAATTCTTAACTCTGCTCCTATATTCTGTGGCTCACATTATATCTACACTTTTAATTCATGTATACCTCCACTGTAAACACCGCTTGCCAATATGATCAGTTCTTTCTATCTCATCAGAATATGAAACTCCTATGCATAAATCTAAATATCTGCTTTCTTTCATACTATGCATCAGCTACTGCAGTTCTGGTAGAGAAATTAGAAATAGCCCATGTAAAGTCAAGCTGCCCTTTGCCCAGACTCACAATGCTATGTTCAGATAAACACAAACAAAATGGTAGCCCATATCCAAAAAAGCACTGAAAAGTGAAAAAAAGAATTTAAATCTTTGCTGAACTCCATGAAGAAGAACTAATGTAAGATTTCATTGCTAATACATAGCAAAAAGTCTTAAAATTCTCTTTTGTCATCTCCTTAAATCACAGAGTAGGGCAGCTGCCCAGAATCTTAACTTAGACCCTCAAATCTTCCTCAAACTATCTCTCTAAGCTCCACCTAATATAACTTTTTCCCTTAATACATCCTTTCTTCCAGTCTTTCTGGATTATTTTCTCCCTCTAACTTCCTAATGTAAATGAATCAAGCTTTCTCAGCTTCTTTCAATTCTCCTCCCTTCCCATCTATATAAAACAGCGTGCGCACACACACACACACACACACACGCGTGCGCACACACACACACACACACACACACACACACGGCCCTGAAGCTGAGCAAACAGAAAAAGATTGATTAACTTTTAAGTATTCATAATCTTTTATCCTTCCCCATGCCTTCCAAATTTCTCCTTCCCTCATTCCCAACCATCTCTCCCTTTGTCCCTTTCTCCCTTCCTGCCCCCCCTTTTCTCTCATACTCATGCCCACACCCCCACATCCACAATTGTATAGATTTGAGCCATGAAATATTTTGATTTGAAACTGCAATTGTGTCTTTAAACATGCTTGGCAATCCTACATTTTCCTGCTTGGTCTTTTACTCTTTCCCAGCTCTAATCTTTCTCCTGAGCTACAGATTCACAAATGTCTCTACCTTCTGGACATCATCATTTGGGTGCTTTATGGGCATTTCAAACACAAAATTTAAAGTGAATGAAAGACTCAGAAACTTGCTCCTTAAATCTTCTTTTCTCTCCTGTATTCTCTATCCCAACTATCAACTTTCACTTGGTCAGTCAAACAAAAAGCCCTGGTGTGATCCCTGGCTTTTCTGCTTCCTTCATACTCTATGTTCATTAATCACCAAATCCGGATCTTTCTCATTGTTATAATCTGTCACGTTGTACGGTATTATACACATTAGCTGTTACTACCGTAGATCAGACTAGCTTCCATGTTTTCCTCTATCTGGTCTTCCTGTTTCCTGGTCTGTCTTATTTCAGTCCACTGTTTTTACTGTTGTTAAAACAATCTTTTTAAGATGCCAATCTCATTCCGTCACTTAACAACATGGGTTCTGGAGTCTACCGTTAAGTTCTGAACCAGATTTAATCATCAACTAGGGAGAGGGGAAAGTGTAAGTTATAGTGGGTAAGCACACAGACACTAAAATCTGTTTGCCTTGGTTCAAATGCCAACATTATCTTTATTAATAGATGACCTTGGAACTATTAGTTAAATTTGTAGGACATGATCTTCTTAATTGTAAAACTGAGATAACAAAAGATCTATACTACAGAGAAGTTGTGAGGATTACATTAATAAATAGAAAGCTCTGACAAAGCCATGTAAATGCTATTATTATTATATGGCCTTACCTAGATATATAGCCTTTTAGTTCTTCAGTCGCCCTATCTATAAATAGAAGTAATATGTACAACACAGGTTTTTTGATATTAGACAACATAAAGAGACTCACATTAGATGTCATATTCTCTGTTAAAATATCCTCTGATCTCTCAATTCCCCAAGGCAGAAATCAATGTATATGCCGCCAGTGCCCCAGTATGTGCTCTAGATCATAACGTTTATCACATGTAGTTACAACGGACTATTTCTCTGTCTTCTTCATCACAATGGATGTTCTTGGATTGCAGGAGCTACATAACCTCCAGTGGCTTTCCTACTGTACATCTGTACATTCCTACTGTACATCAGCAAAGTTTTATTCTACAAGTTAATGAATGAATATATATAAAGTGCCTTTCCCAGTGTCTACCAAATAATATGTCAATTCTCTTTATCAATTTTTCAGTCTGTATGGGGATGATGGTAGGACAATTTCCTACTAGAGTTCTCTTTGCTTTTAATTTTGACCTCCACCAAAGTACTAGGTCATTTTGTGATGAGCCCTTTTACCTGGATCTAAGCCAACTGTCACTGCTGAGTTTCAGTATCCCAACCTCAATAATCTCATAATAAGAAATTAAGTCACTTTTCCATTTCTGTGTCTTTTTCTGAAGGGCCAACACTGAAGAAAAATGTCTCTAACAATAGTTCAGGGCACATTCTTCAAACACTACAATGACATCGTGACATCATTAAAATTGATTCTTTCCCCACTAAAACATCTTCATGGAATGGATGAGGTTTGTTAAGTTTAAAGATTTTGCCTTGGAGATCCCTTAACTCTCGGAGGCTTTTCATAAACATATTTGGTATTTTACACATATTCAAAATTAAAATATGAATATGAATCATTTTCTTTCAGTGTTTCTTAATGAAGACACCTCTTATAATTTGGATAAATCTTTGGAAAAATCTTTGTTAGATGGGACTGTTCCATCCTCTGCAAGAAATCTGAGACTTCTGGACCCTTCCACTAGCACTCTCCAATGGCAATAACTCTTTCCCATCACTGTGATAGCCAACAATGCTTCTAGACATTTCCAAACTCTCTTTGGGGAGCAAGAGTCAGGGGGAACAAAAATGATCACACTTAGATGAGGATCATTTTCAGTTAGATCATTCATCTAACCTTTAAAATATATCCATTTCTCTGGTATACTTATTACTTTGTCCCTATATCTTACTGATGAACTCAAGCCAAAGGTAAGGGTTACTTATTTTCTCTCTCAAGAAATGTATTTTTTGGGGCGCCTGGGTGGCGCAGTCGGTTAAGCGTCCGACTTCAGCCAGGTCACGATCTCGCGGTCCGGGAGTTCGAGCCCCGCGTCAGGCTCTGGGCTGATGGCTCAGAGCCTGGAGCATTTCCGATTCTGTGTCTCCCTCTCTCTCTGCCCCTCCCCCGTTCATGCTCTGTCTCTCTCTGTCCCAAAAATAAATAAACGTTGAAAAAAAAATTAAAAAAAAAAATAAATAAAAAAAATAAAAAAAAAGAAATGTATTTTTTCTTTACAGAGGTAAGATGTTAAGAAAAATCAACACTTGCATTAATTGAATAGGTATATACTTGCTAAACATTATCTTTGAACTATTTTTATTTGTAGTTAGTTAAACCTGCAAACTTGGCACTCTCTCCTACAATATGAAGGAATTCCTCCGAAAAGTGACCACAGTTCTTCAAACCATGACTAACAGATATTTTACATTGAATAGAAATTATGTAAAATGCATGTTTTAAATAGATTTTTATGGAAAATTCTACCTATCTAATTATTAGGTATAGTAAGTTACTGGGAAGTTTCTTAAAAATACTATGAATAGATACTGAATATTTTCAAATGCCTGTCATTTTCATCAAAATGGTCATCCAAACTAAAAATATCATAAAAATGAAGACCAATAATTTTTCATTTTGATGATAATAAGAATGACAAACTACAAAGAAGTACAAATTGTATGGGAGTTCTTGGCTTTCTTTACTTATGACAACCTCACTGCAACAAGACAAAAAATCAGTGAGATAAATGATTCAAATACATCAAATAATAAAGTCTTCTGAAGTAGAGTTTTTATATTTCCATTGGAAATATAAACAAAGTCTTATTTTATAATACAAATCTAACCTTTTCTACTTTGAAATAATTGCCCTGGCATGTTTCTTACATTGTTTTGAAGAAGTCAGGCATACCTACCTTTCCTCTTTGCACCCATCTGATTCCTAGCTTTTTCTTTTTAAAGAATACTTATTAAACATTTGTGTGTGTGTGCCCATAGCACTCTATTAAGTACTCTGAATTATGTCAGGGCAAGAAATGAAGGAAAAGGGGAAGCGCAAATTAAAACAACAGTGAGATATCGCTACACACCTATAAAATGGCCAAAATCTGGAACACTGACAACACCAAATGCTGGCAAGGATGTAGAACAGAAGAAACTCTCATACATTGCCTGTGGGGGTGCAAAACAATACAGCTATTGGGGAAGGCAGTTTGGTGTTTTGTTTTTTTTTATAAAGCTAAACATACTCTTACCTTATGATCAAGTAATTGCACCCGTTGGCATTTAAGCAAAAGAGCTTAACATTTATGTCTGCACAAAAACCTACACACAGATGTCAGCAGCCTTATTCATAATTGCCAAAACTTGGAAGCAACCAAGATGTCCATCAGTAGGTGAACAGAGAAACTATGGTATATCCAGACAATAGAATATTACTCAGTACTAAAAAGCTATCATGCCATGAAAAGGCTGGATAAATCTTAAACACATATTACTAAATGAAAGAAGCCAATCTGAAAAGCTACATACTCTAGAGTTTCGATGATATGACATCTGGAAAAGGCATAATTATGGAGACAATAAAAGATCAGCAGTTGTCATGGGTGGGGTGGGAGTAGGGATAAATAGACATAGCAAAGGATTTTTAGGGCAGTTAAAATACTCTGCATGATATTATACATATTTCCAAACCAATAGAATGTATAACACCAGGTATGAACCCTAAGGTAAACTATGGACTTTGGGTGATTATAATATGTCAGTGTGGGTTCATTCTTGGTAACAAATGTACCATTCTGGTAAGTTATGTTGATAACAGGGGAGGCTGTGCATATGTGAAGTTAGGGGATTATGGGAAATCTCTGTACCTTCCTCTCAACTTTGTTGTGAATGTAAAACTGTTCCACAAATAGTCTTTTTAAAAAATGAAGGGAACCAAGAAAAAAGCATGTATTTTTAATAACACACTATTTTTCAAATAGCTTGCTTTCTAGAAAAAAAAAAGCCTTAAAAAAGAACTACATGCAACAAGCATGGTACAAGCCACAAAGTGCAAAGTGGCAGAATGGAATAGTAGAAAGAACACTAAACTTGAGTTAGAAAACTTGGGATCAAATACAAATTACTGTGAAATTGGGCAAGACATTTATATTTACTTTTTCTAAATCCCAGTTTTCTTTTCTGTAAAGTAAGAATATTAACATTTCTTTTAGAGTTGTTTGGAGAATTAATGAGCTAAATCTCTGAAAATACCAGCAGTGTATAATGACTGGCACACTTAACTAGCCACCCATTAAATGTTTCTTTTCCATAAGTCTAGGAATGGAAAGCAAGGGGGAGCAAAAACTGGTGGGATTTTTTATAGTTTCAATACTTTGCCTACATGTCATAATTTATAGGGGAAAAACACTATCACAATGTATAGAAGAGCAGGAAAGCCCTGGCTGTCTTCATTCAAACCTATTTCTGCCAAGTCATTCTCCACTTTCTGTATTATCTTATGGGACCCAGTGAAGAAAAAGGTGTATTGTATGGCTAGATGTTAGCTGTAGTAGCAGAATTCAGAAACACTGTTTTTTACATTGGGAAAATGGTCTACGAAGGCAGCTATTTCCAGAAGAGCCAAAAATAGAAAGTAGACAGGCATGCTATGAAAGTAGCTAGAAAGGCAGCTCTAGGGCAGGGTTTCTCAACTGTAACACTAATTGCATTTTGGGCCCCATGGCTCTTTGTTGTGGGGGGCTGTGCTGTGCATTGTTAGATGCGTAGGAGCATCCCTTGCCTTGTATCATACCCCACCAATCATGACAACCTCAATTGCCAATAGATATTGCCAAATGTTCCTTTAGGAGCAAAAACTGCCCCTGGTTGAGAATCGCTGATTTAGATGGTAACAATGGAAGGAAAAGAAAAAGAAAAAAGAGTGAGGTAACTAATAATACTGTCCAAAAGATTCACAGTTAAAAAACAGGCACAATTTTAAAAGATTTATCAACACAAAAATGATATATGTTTATATGAATCATGTCTGGGGAAAACTATCAGCAGTAGCTCTCAAGTAGATCATGTAATGAGCAGACGAAGAATAAATGTCATATGATGACTGTGTCGAAGGTCAGAAGCTGAGCGAAAGAAATAATGAACTGGGTGGGGGTAGACACAAAGATATGGGAGTGAGCCAGGTCTGCGGTGATTTTTTTTCAGTGTGCCAATTTTAACTTTCTTTTTTTTTTTTCCAAAAAACTAATTGAGGAAAACATGGTAGTAGATGGCAGGTGGATAGACAGGCAAAAGGATTAGAAATAGTCATTTGAAAGCATAATCAGATTAAAATATAAAAAGTCTTTTGTCCATTTTTCTTTTTTTCTTTTGAGGGGGTATTGATTTGTAATAATTCTTTTTCAATTATATGTGTTGCAATGTCCTCTCCAGTTTGTAACTTGTTTTCATTCTCTTTAAGGTGACTTTTGAGAGAAGAAACATCACAATTATAATGCAATAAAATTTAATGATCTTTTCCTTAATGACTTTTCTTCATTTTGTATCTTAAATTTTTCCCTACTCTGAAGATATTTTCTTAAAATTTTATAGTTTTGCCTTTCACATTTAATTCTTTACATCACTTAGAGCTGGTCTTCATATAAGGTATGAAGCAGGGGTCACAACCATATAAATGTCACTGGCCACCCCACCTGTCTTTGCACCAGTATAGTACTGTATTAATTACTAAAGCTTTATATTAAATCCTCAATGCTGGTAGGTCAAGTCTCCCCACCTAATTCTTCTTAAAGAGTATAATATCGTTACCTTAATCCCATATTTTATTTATTAAACAGATTTCTTTTATGTTCTGTGCAATAGTTTTAACATGTGAAATGTTTGCAAATCTTCTTAGTATGGTTTCTGATACTCTTTCTTGATACCTTGTATTGTAAGTATTTAATGTAAGCTCATTTTTTTTGGCGGGGATGGATTTTATCTGTGGGAATTTTTTGAGTCCTATATTCTAAATAGATTCTTTAGGAGAGAATTCATGTTTGCTTCTACCAGTGACTTGGGGGAATTTAAACTTGGGACCACACTAAATTCTTGGCTTTAATTTTCCTTTTCGTATCATATTCATAGTGTGAAGCTCAGTAGCAAACCCACAAGACCAGCTTGTGGTTACAAATGATTAGGGAGGTATTTTATTATTCTCAGGGCCAAGATTGGAACCAATCAGATATTCTTGAAGTGCTATGGGAAGTGATAGGCTGATCTTACTATGCACTCTCACAGTGAAGGTGCAAAGATTTGGAAGTCTATGCTGAGGGGACCTTATGTTTATGAAGAACCTTGGACTTTGATTCTTTCTTGTTCCTCTTTCTTTCAATGAGGACAGAGTCTGTGAAACCCTAGCCCAGGGCTAACCAGGCTCAACAAATACCCAAAAGCTTACCTCTCTGGATGGCACTTTTACCTAGGTTTGTTTGTTTTGTTTTGTTTTAGCCTTTTAGGATAAACACACCATCACCATCTTTCACACCATCTTTCCAGTTCATAGTTGAATGCAATATTATGTTTATATCAATCATCTCATTTTTAATTGTTTACCATGAAATGCTAGGGTGTCTAGTTCACCATACTAACAAGACATAAAGGTTAAATTTTATTTTTCTCCTCACCTTATCTATCTGTTCTCTTTTCTTTTTTAATTCCTGGTTTCAAAATACAAGATACTCATTTTGGAAAAAAAAAACTCAAGTGATATGGAAGTATAAAAGTAAAAAATCACAGCCTCCTGTCCAACCTCCCTATAACTCTAAGGAAAAGACACTGTTATAGTTTGCTCTCATACAATATATATTTTTATTTTTACAAAAATAGTATTATGCCTACAAACATTCCCCTATTGCTCCTTAACATGGTTTTAAAAAATAAACAAACATACATCAGGTAGAATTTAACATGTCATTAATTATAGATCTACATCATGAATATTTTCAAAAGAAAATACTGTCTTGCAAATATTGAATTTCTTTCTCTTTTCTTCCATATAGAATCCTATTTTCTGAAAGACATTCTGAAAGTGTATTTTAACTTGTTTTATTAAATATGCAATGTTTCATTACGGATCCACATTTCACTTATAACTATGTTATTTACCAATAAACATAGATTCAACATATTTTCAAGGTTTGATATTCTCATTTCTCTTTGTAAGACTG
Organism: Lynx canadensis; assembly: GCF_007474595.2. NCBI lineage: Eukaryota > Metazoa > Chordata > Mammalia > Carnivora > Felidae > Lynx > Lynx canadensis. Next base: position 138,742,758 of record NC_044310.1, on the reverse strand, counting down.
CATGATCAGAAGTTATCAACCTCAATGGGTTTAGAAATTTGTAAGTTATTAGTTAATAGTAGGTTTACAAAATATTCCCAACATGCTATGCAAGTGTTATTTCAAATGACACTAAGCAGATTTAAAGTAGTTATACTCCTTAAAGGGACTCAATATTCTCACTGGTTTTGAGGTACCACCTTCTCTGGCTGTTCACATGTGCTATGAAAGAATAGTTCTGAGAGATCAAATGAACAATTAATGACATTTACCAATATTTTGGATGTCCAGTATCTAAGAAGATAGATGTTACACATATTTTAAAGATGTGCTGAAAACCCATACTAATTTATTTAAAGTACTAACTGATTAAAATATTCCACCAACTATAGAGGTTATTTATTGTGAGAAAAAGATCAAAGATCTTTGTTTTAAATTTTATCTATTTTATCAAAAGATGTTTTAAATATGGCTTTTGGAAAACTTTTGGAAACAAGGGAAAAAGCTCTTTAAGAATTAAAGTTCATTTCTGGCAGGGATGGGTTGCAGAAGCTGCAACAAAACCTGCCACAAGTTTAATAAAGTTTAATAAAAAAACAACTGTATAAAAATTAACATTTATGCCAACCATATTTTCAAAGAATAGTGACAGATAGGAAAAAGAATAGGTGGAAAGAATTTTTTTTTTCTAATTATAGAAAGCTCATGACAGAGAACAAGAGAAAAACTCTAGGCAATAAAAAGTGCTCTACATGGAAGGAAATGTAATTATAGCATACTAGGTTTTGCAATGAAGAATATTTACATAACACCAGTAAGCTAATTATTTACTTTTAAAACTACATTGGCAAGACGCGGGGGCAGAGAGCTACCAGGTGGTACAAGTGAGCTAGGTCATCATCTAATGATAATAGATAAATTATCTATAATTTCTATCTGTAAACAATGTATAATAATGGTAAACTTACATAGAGCAGTAAAAAAAACCCCATATTATTTACAAATAGGTGGATGAATTACTTGGGAAAATAAAAGCAAGTGAAAGTTAAGGCAGTTAAAAATTAAAAGCAGTTAACTGTTGGTGGGCTCGTAGGGAGGGGACACTCAATACCATTTGACTCAACATACGCAAATAATATTTTTTTTTTCTTAAAAAACAAAGGGAAAAGAGTAAGGCCCTAACAGGGAATCTAAGGCTGCCTATGCATTCTCACTCCACTTCTGCATTTAGTATCCAATGGAGAATCAATGTAGCGTGATGAGGGTTGGGTTTGGATACACACAAATATGGGTTTGAATTCTGGCTCTGCAACTGACCAATTCAAACATCTGTGAGATGTCACTTAATATTTTACAGGCCATTTTTTTGTATATAATTAGTCAGTAATGATTTCTACCATGCAGAGTTACTGTGAGGACTACCAATAACCTATGTGAAGCATATGGCATGTAGAAAATGCTTGCTTAATAGTAGTTGCTATTAGTAATCATTATCTCTTGCTAAGGAAAACAACAGCAAACTCAATCAAAGTTTATAATTTCTAAAGCTACAATCTTATTTTGGAATCTAAATCATGTAACTATCAGATGAGTTTTATTATCTGCATTTTACAGTTGAGCACAAAGGATAAGCATGCATGACCATATCTTTCTATTAGTAGGAACTTAAACTTGAAACAAATCTGCAAATAGTCTCTCTCAAAAATAATTCTGCCTCATTTAAACAATAAACAGGAAAGCAGAAAAGGCCTTTTCTGAGGTTTTGTAGAATATTTTAATCAACAAAATTTTTTCATTATAGTTAGCAATAGGGTGATTAATGGTGGGGAAGATATAAGAAAAGTTCCAAACAGAAAATAGCTGTGAATCTAGGTACCAGTCCAAGGCCCAAGGCTTCCTAGTATTCAAAAGGTAAAGAGAAATGTAATTATTTTTACTTAAAGTAGCCTAGATAATAGACCTAACAGAACTCTAACAGTAGAGTTAGATTCAACTGTGATCATGTACTTCCTGACCTATTCATTTGTACCTAAGTCTTCATAACTCTGTAAAGCGTGTTAAAAAATTCATCATTCTTGGGGCACCTGGGTGGCTCAGTAGGTTAAGCATCTGACTTTGGCTCAGGTCATGATCTCACAGTTCTTGAGTTCAAGCCCCGTGTCAGGCTCTGTGCTGACAGCTCAGAGTCTGGAGCCTGCTTTAGATTCTGTGTTTCCTTCTCTCTCTGTCCCTCCCCTGCTTGTGCTCTGTCTCTTTCTGTCTGTCAAAAATAAATAAACATTAAAAAAAATTATCATTCTTTTAAAATGACAGACTTTAAAGAAGGTGGGCTATTGACATAACTTTTCAAGTCTGATGCTGTCATGTCTTGTTATAATTCATGGAGTCAAAGAAAGAAATGCTCATTCATGTGACATCTACTCTCTAAATCTCAAGCACAGCATCTAGGATACTGTGAACCACCTTTGAAGACCCAGATTTGCAAATCCAGGTCTGTAAACAATGAACTAGAATTCAAACTAAATTTAAACTTTGATAACAGGGAATTAGTCACCAGTGCTTACCACAGTGTCAATGCCTGGCAGACAGCAGGTGCTTGGTCAATATTTGTGAAATGGATAAATAAATGAGTGAAAGAGTGAATAATTCTTAAGCGATTATTTGAGTTTTCATTCTGCAAAGATAAAATGACCAAGTACAAAATTAAATAATAAATTATTTTATTTATAATGCATGAATTATTTTTCCTTAATTTAAAAAATAAAATAATATAGATTAAGTGAAGTATCACTTGTAGGAAAAATTCTGCCACTTATATACATGTAAAGTCAATGGTATAGTTTCACTACTTCTGTTTCATAGTGAGGTATTTTCACCTATCCCTTAGTAGCAAAACTAATGAGAACAGTAATAGCAAATGTAACAATCTTTTTTAATCTAAAATACTATAGTCACTATAATATAGGCCTGACATTTATTATCTCATTCACCCTTCACAACAAACTTATGAAACAGATTACCACCACATTTGACAGATGAAGAAAATGGGAAGTTTAAATAGGTAATTTGCACAAGGTCACAAAGATGATAGAACCCAGAGAAAAAAATCAGCCTAATTCTAAAATAACTGGCTTAACCCTAGGGGCAGTTAACACACACACACACACACACACACACACACACACACAACACATAGTCCTACCACATCTCGCCTGCTGTCCAACCCCAACCATGACACAATATTTTATCTATTCTTTCAACATCTATTGTACACTAATTATACTCCAGGTCCTATGCTAGGCTCTCCTCAAGATCACTTGTAATTCTGAAATACAACAAAAAATGCCACATACCAACACTGCTCTCTGGAACCACACTGTTGAGAACTAGACTCTGAAAGTTTCCACACTCTGTTCATATGCATGTGTGACATGTGTGCTTTTGTTTGTCTTACTAAGCTACACACTTCTTTTAGGCAGGGTGGTACCAGGTTTATTTTTATATCCCTTAAAAATGCCTAGCACAGTGCTTTGCTCATAAAAAGTTCCTAATAAACACTGTTCAAAAATAACACTATGTGTAAATTGAACTAAATTTCCTTGGCTGAGAGAAAATGTAAATGAAGATTTTATCTTCCAATCTTCTGTGCAATTATCTTACACTTAAAAAAACCATAAATTCCAAAAACAGGACAGTTTTATTATTTTAAATCTTTTATTGGTAAGATTTAATAAAATTGTTAAATTTTCATGGAAACATATGAGATCTATGCTGATAAATCGCATGTAGTATGTAAATAGATTTTATTTGCTTTTCAAATTTTATAACCTTAGGTAATTTTCTTTTTATAACATGGCTTTCCCCTACAATCCAAGTTAGGACATATGATTGCACAAGGATAAATTGATTCCATTTTAAAGAGGATAAATAATAATTTTTCTGTTTTTTTCTCAGAGCCATTATTATGATTACAGAACTATATGAATACTTGATTATGTAAGAATTAATATAAAAAAAGAAACCACATCCTGGCAGGAATTATTTTATTTCCTCTTCTGACACTGCATTTTGCTTTTTAGTCTAGATAAAAATAAAATCAATTTGAAAAGACAGATTTTAATCTGAGATGATACTGAGCATTTTTTTGTGTGTGTGGAAAAATAAGATATGTGGCAATTCATACTATGCGTTAGAGATATGACTCTGGCCCTGAGTTTACATGATTGATGGGTTTCTATCTGAATAGGCATAAATGTGAATCGTAACTGTAATAATGCTTACCAGAGACAGTGGATATGACCTCAACCAGTTTCTCCTTTTATCTTTAGCATTAAATTGTTTCCTCTATAGCAAAATGTTTTTGAAAAGCACACACAAAATCCTATGCATTAGTTAAAATATAACACAAAATAACACATACACACATCCATAGCATGATTTCAGTAGACAAAACAATGATGTTAACTATTCCTAGAAAACCTCATCCAATAACCAATTTCTGAAATTACATGCTTGCCCAGGGTACAAATCATTCATTTGAGTTAAAATAAACCCAGAGGGCAGAATAGTTGCATAGCAGTATATTTTGTATTATTTTCTTTATTGACCATATATACAAATGCTACTTATTTTACTAGGCCTGAGTATTCTCACTGAATATTCTGTCTGGCTCTAAAATTAGAAACTTATTTAGACTCATTCTTCTCTGATAGGACAAAAATGCTACAGTGCTATCTTCTGGTCACCAGTCAGTTGGCTGGCTCCTAAGTGCTCACAGAAGAGAAAAGGACATCATCACTCAGTACACTGACCATGTAGTCTTATTGTTAGTAATCTTTGTTTTTTTGTTCCTCCTCTAAATCATAATGAGGCTTTTCTCCTTCTTATATGGTATAATACTGAAATTGAAACTGGAACCCCTGGGAGGCATAAACTTATCTTGCAGAAATGATTTAATTAATCTGTGCTCTTATTACTTAGTAGTAAGATCTTAGGTAAGTTATCCCACATAGTAATATTTGACATTCCAACCTTATAGAATAACTATGGTAATAAAGGGTAGCAGCATTTAAGAAGTCCAGTGAAGGCCCTGTGCCACTTGTTTTACATATATTGTCACATTTAATATTCAAAGCAACCAACCTTATAAGGTAAATATGATCATTTCCACTTTATATATAAGGACATTAAAAAATCATAAATTTGAAGTAATGCCATAATAAATGGCATAACCAGGAATCAAACCTAGGTCTACATGACTAAACTGATCATGAAGTGAAATAAAATATATGAAAGTAAGATAATGAAGTGAATAGGTAATTATAAAAGCAAAAAAAATCCCAGGAACTGCAATCCTGGTAATGGTACAGTAACTTGAACCAGACTTGTTATCATCCCATGGTAACAATTACAAACTGAAAAAATCCTAAAACAAACAAATAAAAAACAACTATTTGGAGACTGATCAAAAGTAGGCAAAACCAGAAAAAGAGACTCCGACCCTTGAAAGAAGAGAACATTCCTGGACAAGATCTATATTTATATAGCTTTTCCTCTGAGGTAAAAAGTTGTGGGAGTAGCCAGAGCTAAAGCAGAAAGTCACATTCTTACTGGCTTGAGGTATTAGAGGCCAGAGTTTAGGGCTGAAAGAATGGTTGAAAATTGAGGGTTGTAGTAGGACGTGGATTTTGGAAAGCAGGGAAACACAGAAGGAGAGATTAAAAAATTTGCATATATTTCCCACCCCTGAACTACACACACATGGGGAAGACTTCAAAGATCCTACTGGAAAAAAATAGCTGAAAGGATGAAAAGGGATTTCTGCTGCTTCCCATTGCACAAGACAAAGAGTTTGGAGTTTGAATCCCACCAAACTGAAGCAGCTTGGTGAACAACTTAGACTTTCCACAGAAATCCCCAAAGGGCCACATTTTTGGAGTTAAGATTACATCCCTGTATTAAAAGAGTCACCCCAGGATTTAAGGTAAAACCAAAAGAGACCCATTCTAACGAGACATAAAACCAAGCCTTTACTAGAAAAAGATAAGCAGCCAGTAATTTAACTGTTAGAAAAAAGTTAATATTCTCCAGAGGAAAATAATAGAATCCAGAGTCTCTAAAGTATATAATCTACCCAGTATAGAATAAAAAATCTCAACACATGAACAAATAGGAGAATGTGACCAAAAACTCATAGAAAAAGCAACAACAGAACAAATTCTGTAATGACTGAGAAAGTACTTTAATGCAGCTATTATAAATATTATCAAGAACATGGGAACCCTGGTTGACTTAGTGGGTGGAGTATGTGACTCTTGATCTTGGGGCTGTGAATTCAACCCCATGTCAGGTATAGAAGTTAGTTAAAAATAAAATCTTAAAAATAAAAATAAATACTATCAAGAACATAAAAAATATCATCATGATGAGTGCACAGAGAATCTTAGAAGAAATGGAAACAATAAATAAGAATCAAATACACTAAAAATGGTTAAAATTATAAATTTTATTATGTACCTCTTACCACAATAAATTTTTTTAATGATTTAAATTGAAATTATACAACTGAAAGTGCTTTATCAAAACGAAAAATTCACTGGATGGCTTAACAGCATATTGAAGATGACAGGAAAACCAGCCAGAGAACTTGGAGACAGATGAACAGAAATTTCTGAAGAGTCTCAGTGACCCACATAGCCAAGAAACAGAATCAAGTAATTTATCATACATGTATATAGAGTCCCAGAAAAAAAAAAGAAAGAGAAAATCGGCAGGAAAAAATATTTGATTAAATAATAAGTAAAATTTCCCATGTTTGGTGAAAAAACATTAACCTACAGATCTAAGAAGCTCAGCAAAACTCAAGAACAAAACATACAAAGAAACATAATCTAGGCACATCATATCAAATTGCTAAAGAACATGGATAGAGAATAAATCTTAGAGTTGCCACAGGAAAAAAGAAAATTTAATTCTGTCATCAGAGAACTGATTCTTATAATTGATGTAACTCTAGAAATTCAACTGTTCATTCAGCCCTATTTCACTTTTTAAAGAATTTTTTGATTTGCAATTAGTAAAACCTTGGATTGTGAGTAATTTATTCTGTGAGTGTTCTGCAAGATGAGAAAATATTTCTAATAAATTTTAACTTGATAAACAGTGATGTCCTGCAATACAAGTAGTATATGTCACTGAATGCCACATGATCACAGCTGAGCCAATGGTTCTTGAAATCCGCTTTGATATACAAGTGCTCTGGATTACAAGCATGTTTCTGGAGCAAATTATGCTTGCAAATCAAAGTTTTACTGAACCTATTTTTCCTTTACTCAGAGCTATGAGAGCTATGATAGTGTGTGTCATATCTATAGTGGGAAAAGTATTTATAGGTTCAAAAAAAGTTAAAATAATTAAATTAATATTGTTCTGGATATACTAGCTAATTAGGTAGAAGAAAGAAATAGAGATATAAATATTAGAAAGGAAGAGGCACTACCCTTAATAATGGATAAATTCAGATAGAGACTTAATAAGAAAAGAGTGGATTGAACAATACTATAGATCAAATGGACCTAACAGACAACTATAGAACACCCCATCCAATTAACAGAAAAATATATATTCTTTCCAAGCATGTACGGAACATTTTCGAGGACTGATCATGTATTAGGCTACAAAACAATTCTCAAAAAATTCAAGAATATAGAAATTATAGCAAGTATGCTTTCTATCACAATGGAATGGAATTAGAAATCATAATAGGAGGAAAGCTGAAAAATACACAAATATATGGAAATTAAAGTGTATACTCCTGAACAAGCAATGGAGCAAAGAAATCAAAAGAGAAATTTAAACAATATCTTGAAACAAATGAAAATGGAAACACAACATACCAAAATGTATGGGGTATAGCAAAAAGCAGTTCTAACAGTAAGGTTTATAAATGCATACACAAAGAAAATAGATCTCAAATAAACAACCTAATATTACATCTCAAGGAACTAGAAAAAGACCAAACTAAGTCCAAAATTAGCATAAGGAAGGAAATAATAAAAATTAGAGCTGAAATAAATGAAAGAATAAGGAAACAAAGGATTAACAAAGCTAAGACTTGGTTCTTTGAAAAAATAAACAAAATTGACAAACCCTTAGCCAGACTAAGCAAAAGAAAGGACTCTAAATAAGATTATAAATGAAAGAGAAGACGTTACAACAGAAACCACAGAAATATAAAGAATAACAGACCTACTATGAACAATAATATGCCAATAAATTGGACAATCTAGAAAAGTGAATACATTCCTAGAAATATACAACCTACCAAGAGTAAATCATAAAGAAAGAGAAAACTCAAATAGACCAATGAGTAAGATTAATTCAGTAATCAAAAATTTTATAACAAACAAAAACCCAGGACTTGATAGTTTCACTGGTGAATTCCACCAAACATTTAAAGAATACCAAACCATCTCAAACATTTCCAAAAAAATTAAGAGGAGACAAGACTTCTAAGATAATTTTTACAAGGCCAGAATTATCCTACTACAAAGGCAGGTAAGGATACTATAGTAAAAGAAAACTACAGGTCAATATACCTAATGAATATACAGACAAAAATTTCAACAAAATATTAGCGAATTCAACAGCATATTAAAAAGGTCTTCACTATGATCACGTGGGACAGATCCCTAGGATGCAAAGATGGTTCAATACATGCAAATCAATAAATGTGAAATATCATAATAACAGCATGTATCAAAATCATACAATCTAAATAGATGCAAAAGAAGCATCTTTTTATCTTTTATCTTTCCAATAAATGGTGTTGGAAAAACTGGATATTCACATGCAAAATAACAAAAGTGGACCCTTATCTTATACCACTCAGAAAATTAACTTGAATTTAATGCTTAAATGTAAGAGCTGAAACCATAAAACTACTAGAAATAGGAAAAAACTTCTTGACCTTGCTCTTGGCAATGATGTTTTTGATATGACATCAAAAGCACAAGAACAAAGAAAAATTAAACCAGTGGGACTACATTAAACATGCTTCTACACTGCGAAAAAAAGAAAATCAACAAATTGAAAAGGCAAGTTATGGAACAGAAGAAAATATTTGCAAATCATATACCTGATAAGGGGTTAATATCCAAAATATGTAAGAAACTCCTACAACTCAACAGCAAAAAACCAAATTATCCAATTTTAAAAATGGCAAAGAAAATAAATAGACATTTTTCCCAAGTAAATACCAAAGGTATGTTCAAAGGTACATAAAAAGAGCCCAACATCAATAATCATCAGGAAAATGAAAATCAAAAACCACAATGAGATACCACTTCACACCTGTTAAAATAGCTATTATCAAAAATACAAGAGATAGTAAATGCTGGTAAGGATGTGGAGAAAAAAGAACCCTTGAGCACGGCTGGCAGGAATATAAATTGGTATAGCCATTATGGAAAACAGTATGGGGGGGTCTTCAAAATATTAAAAATGGAACTACCATATGACCTAGCAATTCCACTTCTGGGCGTATATCTGAAGAAAATAACATCACTATCTCAAAGAGATATCTGCATCCCCATATTCACTGAAGCATTGTTTACAATAGCCAAGACATAGAAACAACCTGTGTCTATCAATGGATAAAGAAAATGTGATCTGATGTGTACATGCATGTGTGTGTGTTTATAACATGAAATATTCATCCATACAAAGAAGGAAACCCTGCCATTTGTGACTACAGGGATGAAACTTGAGAATATGATGTTAAATGAAATAAGTCAGAGAAAAACAAAAACTGTATGATCTTACTTATATGTGGATTCTAAAATAAAAATGAACTCATAGAAACAGAAAGTAGATTGGTGGCTGCTGAGGTGGGAGAAATGGGTGAGGGTGGTCAAAGGGTACAAACTTCCAGTTATAAGATGAGTAAGTTCTGGGGATCTAATGCATAGCATGGTGACTATAGTTAACAATACTATATTGTATACCTGAAAGTTGCTAGGAGAGCAGATCTTAAACCTTCTCTCCACAAACACACACACACACACACACACACACACACACACACACAGGAGCTATATGAAGTGATGGATGTGCTAACTAAATTTATTGAGGTATTCATCTGCAACACATACTTATATCAAATCATCATATTGTACACCTTAAACTTATACAATGTTATATGTCAACTCAATAAACTTAGGTGGGGGGAAAGGAAGAGATAATTGTATCCTTATTTCCATGATAACATGCATGTATATTTGAGAAACCCAAGAAAGTCAACAAAAAAACCCCCTAAAAGGAATTTAGAAAGGTAGCTAATTACATAATTAGTATATGGAAGTCAATGATTCTCCTATATATATATGACATGCCCAATTATAAAATAAAAACTAGTAACAAACTCATTTAATATGAAAATCACAACAAAAATAAGTAACTCAGAATAAACAAATCCGGATATCTATAAGACATGTAATCTGTTTTCAGGACAGATATAACCATTATTCAAAGACTCGTTATTCTGCCTAAATTAGTCTTTTAATAAGATTCTCATTAAAATACCAGTAAGATTTTTTATTTTGAGAACTTGAAAGCTGACACCAAAGTTCATCAAAAAACATGTCATTATCTACAAATATTTTGAAAAGAAAAAAAAAAAAAAAGAGGAGTAAAGAGGAGACCAGTCCTTCCAGAGTATAAAAACACTGTGAAGGTACAGTAATTAAGGACTTTTATACTAGAGAAGAAATAGACAAATAGAAAATGTATACCAGAGAATCCTGAAATATATTCCAATATACATAAGATTTTAATCCAATATACATATGATAAAGGTGACTTTTTAAAAAAAGATTAGTCAATACCAAAAAAATAAAAATAAAATAAAATAAAAAATGATTAATCAGTAAGAGCTGCTGGGACACTAAGAAAATTCCAGGTTATTTAAAGATTTAAATATAATATAAAAACTTTATTTAAAAAAAATTGGAGGGAAGGATGAATAGGCAGAGTATAGAGGATTTTTAAGGCAGTGAAACTACTGTGCATGATATCATGATAGTGGGTACATGCCTTTATAAATTTGTCCAAATCCATAAGATGTACACCGATGGTGAACCCTAAGGTAAACTGGAGACTTTAGGTAATAATGATGTATCAATGTAGGTTTATCAATTGTAACAAATGTACCACTGTGGTGGGGAAATTGATAAGGAGGAGGCTATGAATGTTTGGGGGCTGTGGGCCTATGAGAAAACTCTATATGTTTCAGCTTTACTATAAACCTAAAACTGCTATAATAAATTTTCTCAACAAAAATTAATCCATAAGAGTAGGAAAGAAAAAATGGTGTTATACTCTTGGACATAATCTAAAGAAGCTATAAGAGAAAAGACTGATTATTTGACTAAACCAAAACTTAAAATTTCAGTATGGGAAAAAAGAAACTACCACAAATCAAGTCGAGTGCAAATTAAACTGTAGGAAAAGGTGTGAAATACATGAGAAAAGGTACATTTTATTAGCGTACCAAGAATTCTTAGAATTCAATAAGAGATAAAGGAAAGGCCATTAGTAAAGAAAAATGGATATGCTGCATTTATGTAAAAGAAAGCATATACAGTATATGCCTATGTATAAGTGTGCATATATATGTATGTGTTAAATGTATGTACACACATAAACTTGTATGTGGATAGAGGATTTCTGAAACGATACATAAAATAAGTTAATACAAGTTACTTGTGGAAAGTAGAAATAGGATAGTTTCAAATTTTACTTTTTATTTTATGCTTTTTCACATTATTTGTTTCTTATTTTAAAAATCATGAGTATGTATTGCTTTAATAATTCAAAAGCAAAACCTAACACAACATATTCCTTCTGAAGAAACTTACCGTAATATGCTGATTGTTTAAACCAACACACATTAAAATTTCTGTGGTCCCTCTTTCCACAACTGACAGTATTACATACTGAATTCTATTATGGAGTTTAAACATTTCAAAACAGGTAGTGATTTACTAAAATCCAGTAAAACAAAAAGCAGTAAAACTCTAGAATAAGGGAAGTTATCTAAATATAAATGTAAACTCAATTTTACTTAAGGACTTTTTTTCTTCTCAAATTGTTTTTGAAGTACACAGCAGAAGAAAGAAAATAATTATTGTTGTTTTCATTTTGCTTCTTTCAAGTCAGAACCACAGAGTTTTCTCTAGAAATTCCTTTCCCTTCACTCCCGCTGAGGCTCCAAATCAATGGAGTCCCGTCCTCCAAAGCCCATTACATTCTCAGACCTTTCTCTTATGGATGCTGTTTCTCTATCCGCAGCAGTTTTTATTCCAGGAAACTGGCCTCTCTCTCCAAGATTCTGGCTATTAACAAGCAATAGCTGTATCAAAAGCAACTTGATCAGTTGTAGACTCAGTAAATGAGCATACAGGCAAGGAACAATGATAGTAATTAACATTACTATCCGAGTCTTAGCCTTTAGTAATTCGAGATACAGCCTATAGCATATCGTATAGAGTTTTCAAGAAGTTTCTCCTCAAACATCCTGGATCAAGATGAAACTTTTTCTAATATTCATAATGCAACTTCTTTCTGAACAATTAAGTACACTGGAATTCCTATTTCATGTATTTTGGTTAACGCCTAAGTGGTAATACAAATAACCAATTCATGTATAAATGAAATGCAATTACTCAATTGCTTCCATGATACTTTACTGTAGCGATTATCAAATCTATTATGTTCTATGTTTCTTCACATCCACAAATTGTATCTACTAGTATGGTGTCTGACACATAAAAGCTTTCTGAATGTATAGATGGATAAATACATGTAACAGAAGAACTGTCAATTACTTACAAATATAGCAGATTGGATAGAGCAGGTTAGAGAAGGCCCTAGAAGTTTTCTAAAACTGTAAGAATTCCATAAGTCGCCCCTACCCTATTACTCCCCACCATAACTATCACTGTCATACTCCTAGCATATAAGCTCATTCACTCTCACCAGGAACATGCTATTGATATTAAGTCCTCCATAAAAGAAATCAGTCCATTTCAGTCTCAGATATACGTTGGGCCTTGGAATATAGACATTTGAGGGCAAAAGCACAATGCCCTAATGTTTTCCCTAGGTATGTTACCAGTAATTAGGGGTATTTACTTCACTCTTACTGATGTCTATCAAACTATAAAGTCCTTATTGTTTTATGTGCTAATTTATGTCTGCAAATTCCTTACTTTTCAGTTCAAAGTTTTACTAATTAGATCAGCACACCTCTAAGTAGATCTTATGATTTCAATTTCTGTGAGGCACATTCTTTTTTTTTTTTTTTTTTTTTTTTAAATTTTTTTCCCCAACATTTATTTATTTTTGGGACAGAGAGAGACAAAGCATGAACGGGGGAGGGGCAGAGAGAGAGGGAGACACAGAATCAGAAACAGGCTCCAGGCTCTGAGCCATCAGCCCAGAGCCTGACGCGGGGCTCAAACTCACGGACCGCGAGATCGTGACCTGGCTGAAGTCGGACGCTTAACCGACTGCGCCACCCAGGCGCCCCCTGTGAGGCACATTCTTATCAAGATGTCCAATACTTTTGTATCATTTCCACTTCTACAGAATCCAATTCTATGGAATAAATAATGCTCAGTCACACAGGTAGTAATTACCAGAATTGAAATTAACCAGTAGAGATAGGGCTAAAACATCTACATTTTTAAAAAGTTCTCCAGGTTATGCTGAAGCATAGTCAGGGTGGTGAACTGCTACTGTAGTAATTTGATCCAAAGTTTAGAAAATCAAACTCCATTCCTTAAATAGTCAACTGCTCATTTAATCTTGTACTTTGTTTTCTTTCCCCGGAGTTTCAACATTCATTTGGAAAATGAGATAAAAATATAAACCAAAGCCGTAAGTCCTTCAGTTTACTGAAAAATTCTGGGAAATAAAGAACATATCTCCACTCTGCAGCATTTCAAGCTCTCTGGTTTCTGTCTGTTTATCTCCTATACCAAATTCAAAGAAGATATTTAATGTGAAAGGTGTATAACTGAAATAGCTTCAGAACTTCCTTACTTCCAATATCATTCTTTCTGGATGCCGTCTATAAGTAGAGGGGCTAATTACAATTTCCTTCATTCACTTCATAAACATTTATTGAGTACCTATTATATGCAAATAATAATGTGAAGCAGGTTTTACCTGAAAGAAGAGTATGTTTCAGAAATTTTATGTGTTTCATGTAACAAAGAAAAAACGAAAGGGCCCCAATTCAAGAATTTTTTGTTTTTTATCTTTTATATTTTTAAAAATATTAATTCCAATATAATTAATGTACAGTACTAGTTTCAGTTGTGCAATACAGTGATTCAAAAATTCTACACTTATTCAGTGCTCATCATAGTAAGTGTACTCTGAATTGTCTTCACCTATTTTACCCATTCTCCCGCCCACCTTCCTTCCGGTAACCATCAATTTGTTGTCTATAGCTAAGAATCTATTTTATTCTCTCTTTTTTCTTTATTGCTTTTGTTTCTTAAATTCCACATATGAGTGAAATCATATGGTATTTGTCTTTCTCTGAATGACTTATTTCACAAAGCATTATACTCTCTAGCTCCATTCAGGTTGCAAATGATGATTTCATTCTTTGCTATGGCTGAGTAATATTCCATTGCATAAATACACTATATCTTCTTTATCCATTCATCTATGCATGGACACTTGAGTTGCTTTCATAATTTGGCTATTATAGATAATACTGCTATAAACATCAAGGTGCATGTATTCCTTTGAATTAGTATTTTTGTATTATTTGTGTGAATACCCAGTAGTGGAATTACTGGATTATATAATAACTCTATTTTTAATTTTTTAAGGAACCTACATACTGATTTCCCTAGTGGTTGCACCAGTCTGCATTCCCACCAACAGTGCAAAAGTATTTCTTTTTTTTTTTTTAATCTTTATTCATCTTTGAGAGAGAGAGAGAGAGAGAGAGAGAGAGGGGTTGGGGGAGAGAGAGAGAGAGAGAATGAACAGGGGAGGGGCAGAGAGAAAGGGAGACAGAATCTGAAGCAGGCTCCAGGCTCTGAGCTGTAAATGCAGAGCCCAATGTGGGGCTCAAACTCATGGACTGCAACATCATGATCTGAGCCAAAGTCAGATGCTTAATGGACTGAGCCATCCAGGAGCCCCAAGAGTATTTCTTTTTCTTCACATCCTCGCCAACACTTGTTTCTTGTGTTTTTGATTTTAGTGATTCTGACAGGTGTAAGGTGATATCTCCTTGTGGTTTTGATTTGCATTTCCCTGATGGTGAGTGATGTTGAGCATCTTTTCATGTGCTGTTGGCCATCTGGATGTCTTCTTTGGAGAAATGTCTGTTAATATCTTTGGCCCAATTTTCAACTGGATTATTTGTTTTTGGAGTGTTGAGTTGTATTAGCTCTTAATATATTTTGGATACTAACTCTTTATTGGATATGATATGTCACATGCAATTATCTTCTCCCATTCAGTAGGCTATCTTTTAGTTTTGTTGTTTTCTTTGCTGTGCAGAGCTTTTTATTTTAATAAAGTTATAATAGTTTATTTTTGTTTTGTTTTCTTTCCTTAAGGACACATATCTAGAAAAATGTTGCTAAGGCTAATGTCAGAAAAATTACTGCCTATCCTCTCTTCTAGGATTTTTATGATCTCAGGTATCACATTTAAGTCTTTAATCCATTTTGAGTTTATTTTTGTGAATGGTGTAAGAAAGTGGTCCAGTCTCATTCTTTTGCATGTAGTTGTCCAGTTTTCCTAACACCATTTGTTGAAGAGACTTTTTCTCATTGCATATTCTTTCCTCCTCGATCAAAGATTAATTCACCATATAATCATGGGTTTATTACTGGGTTTTCTGTTCTGTTCCATTGATCTATGTCTATTTTTGTGCCAGTACCATATTGTTTTGATTACTATAGCTGTTATATATTAAAGTCTGGGATTGTGATGCCTCTAGTTTTGTTCTTTTTCAAGATTCCTTTGGCTCTTCAGGCTTTTTTGTGGTTCCATACAAATTTTCAGATTATTTGTTCTAATTCTGTAAAAAATGCAGTTGGTATTTTGATAGGGATTGCATTAAATCTATAGATTGCTTTGGGTAGTATGGACACTTTTGCAATATTTGTTCTTTCAATCCATAAGCATGGAATATATTTCCATTTCCTTGTGTCATCTTCAATTTCTCTCCTCAGTGTTTTGTAGTTCTCAGAGTACAGGTCTCTTACTTTGTTGGCTAAATTTATTCCTAGGTATTTTATTATTTTTGCTGTAGTTGAAAATGGTATAGTTTTCTTAACTTCTCTTTTGTTGCTTCATTTTTAGTGTATAGAAATGCAGTGGAGGGGCCCCTGGGTGGCTCAGTGGGTTAAGTGTCTGACTTTGGCTCAGGTCATGATCTCGTGGTTCGTGAGTTTGAGCCCCGCATTGGGCCCTGTGCTGACAGCTCAGAGCCTGAAGACTGCTTTGTAGTCTGTGTCTCCCTCTCTCTCTGCCCCTGTCCATCTCACGCTCTGTCTCTTTTCTCTCAAAAATAAATAAACATTAAAAAAAAATGCAGTGGATTTCTGTATGTTGATTACTGAACTCATTTATATGTTCTAGAATTTTTTCTATATATACTGTTATGTTATCTGCAAATAGTGAAAGTTCTACTTCTTCCTTGCCAATTTAGAAGACTGTTATTTCTTTTTGTTTTTCTGATTTCTGTTGCTAGGGCTTCTAGTACTATGTTGAATAAAAGTGGTGACAGTGGACATGTTCCTCATCTTAGGGCAAAAGCTCTTAGTTTTTCACTATTGAGCATGTGGTTCTTTTATATATAGCCTTTATTATATTGAGGTATGTTTACTCTAAACCTATTTTCTTAAGGGTTTTTATCATGAATGGATGTTATACTTTGTCAAACGCTTTTTCTGCATCTATTGAAATAATCATATGGTTTTAATCCTTTCTCTTGTTAATGTGACATATCATGTTAATTGATTTGTGAATATTGAACTACTCTTGTATCCCAGGAATAAACCCACTTCTGGTGAATGCTTTTTAAAATGTATTGCTGGATTCTGTTTGCTAATACTTTGTTGAGGATTTTTGTATCTATGTTCATTAGGGATATTAGCTTGTAGGGTTTTTTTTGTTTGTTGTTTACTTGTTTGTTTTGGTAGTGACTTTATATGGGTTTGGTTATCTGGGTAAAGCTGGTCTCATAGAATGAATTTGGAAGCTATCCTTCCTCATCTATTTTTTTGGAATAGTTTGAGAGGAATAGGTATTAACTCTTCTGTAAATGTTTGGTAGAATTCACATATGAAGCCGTATGGTCCTGAACTTTGGTTTGTTTGGTTTTTTTTTAACTTTTATTTTTTTTATTACTGATTCAATTTTATGGTTGGCAATTGGTCTGTTTAAATTTTCTATTTCTTCCTGATGTAGTGTTGGGAGTTCATATATTTCTAGGAATTTATCCATTTCTTCTAGGTTGTCCAATTTGTTGGTGTATAATTTTTCATAATATTCTCTTATAATTCTTTGTAAATCTGTGGTGTTGCTTGTTATTTCTCCTTTTTCATTTCTGATTTTGTTTGCATCCTCTCTAGTTTTTGATGATATTGGCTAACGGTTATCAATTTTGTTGATTTTTCTAAAGAATTAGTTATGAGTTTCATCGGTCTGTTCTGGTTTTTATTTGTTTGTTTTTTGTTTCATTTCATTTATTTCAGCTGTAATCTTTATTATTTCCTTCCTTTGGGTGTTGGGTTTTGTTTATTTTTCTGTTTCTAGTTCTTTTAGGTGAAAGGTTATGTTGTTTATTTGAGATTTTTCTTGCTTACAGATAGGCCTGTATTGCTATAAACTTCCCTCCTAGAACAGATTTTGCTGCATTTTCAAGATTCATTTTCATTTGTATCCATGTATTTTTTTAATTTCCTCTTTGATTTCTTGCTTGACCCATTCATGGTTTACTAGTGTGTTATTTAACCTCCATGTATTTTTGGTCTTTACAGATTTTTTCTTGAGGTGGATTTCTAGTTTCATAGCACTGAGAGTGGAAAAGATGCATGCTGGACTCCAATCTTTTTGAATCTGTTGAGACTTGTTTTGTGGCCTAACATATGATCTATTCTGGAGAATGTCCCAAGTACACTTGAAAAGAATGTGTATTCCACTGTTTTAGGATGAAATGCTCTGAGTTTATTTGTTAGAAACATCTGATCCAATGTGTCATTAAAGTCACTGTCTCCTTGCAGATTTTCTTTTGGATGATCTATCCATTGACATAAGTAGGGTGTCAAAGTCCTCTACTATTATTGTATTACTATTGATTACTTCTTTTATGTTTGTTATTAGCTGCTTTATGCATTTGGGTGCTCTCTGTTGGGTGCATATATATTTACAATTGTTACATTTTCTTGTTGGATTGTTCCCTTTATGATTATATAGTGTGTTTTTTTGTTTCCTGTTACAGTCTTTGTTTTAAATTTTATTTTGTCTGATACAAGTATTGCTATCCCAGCTTTCTTTTCATTTCCATTTGCATGATAATTGCTTTTCCATCCCTTTACTTTCAAACTACTTGTGTCTTTAGGTCTGAAATGAGTCTCTTGTAGGCAGGATATAGATAAGTCTTGCTTTTTAATCCATTCTGTCATCCTAGGTCTTTTGATTGGAGTGCTTAGTCCACTAACATTCAAACTAATTATTGATATGTATGTACTTACTGTCAGTTTATTCCTTGTTTTATAATTGCTTTTGTAGTTCTTTTTTCCTTTCCTCTCTTGCTCTTTTCTTTCACAGGTGCTGGCTTTCTTTAGTGATATACTTAGATTCTTATATTTATTATTTACCTATTTATTATCCATTTTTGATTTGTGGTTACCATTAGATTTACATATGACATTTTGTGCATATAGCAGTCTATATTAAGTTGATGGTCACTTATGTTTTTTTTTTAAAGTTATTAAACTGCTTTTTTTTTTAACTTGTTTTATTTTCTATTTTTTAAAATTTACATCTAAATTAGTTAGCATATAGTGCAACAATGATTTCAGGAGTAGATTCCTTAGTGCCCCTTACCCATTTAGCCCATCCCCCCTCCCACAATCCCTCCAGTAACTCTCAGTTTGTTCTCCATATTTATGAGTCTCTTATGTTTTGTCCCCCTCCTTGTTTTTATATTTTTTTCTGTTTCCCTTCCCTTAGGTTCATCTGTTTTGTCTCTTAAAGTCCTCATATGAGTGAAGTCATATGATTTTTGTCTTTCTCTGACTGACTAGTATCACTTAGCATAATAACCTCCAGTTCCATCCATATAGTTGCAAATGGCAAAGTTTCATTCTTTTTGATTGCTGAGTAATACTCCATCATGTATATATACCACATCTTCTTTATCCATTCATCCATCAATGGACATTTGGGCTCTTTCTATACTTTGGCTATTGTTGATAGTGCTGCTCTAAACATGGGGGTGCATGTGTCCCTTCAAAACAGCACACTTGTATCCCGTGGATAAATGCCTAGTAGTGCAATTGCTGGGTCGTAGGGTAGTTCTATTTTTAATTTTTTGAGGAACCTCCATACTGTTTTCCAGAGTGACTGCACCAGCTTGCATTCCCACCAGCAATGCAAAAGAGATCCTCTTTCTCCACATCCTCACCAACATCTGTTGTTGCCTGGGTTGTTAATGTTAGCCATTCTGACAGGTGTAAGGTGGTATCTCATTGTGGTTTTGATTTGTATTTCCCTGATGATGAGTGATATTGAGCGTTTTTTCATGTGTCGGTTGCCCATCTGGATGTCTTCTTTGGAGAAGTGTCTATTCATGTCTTTTGCCCATTTCTTCACTGGATTATTTGTTTTTTGGGTGTTGAGTTTGATAAGTTCTTTATGGTCACTTATGTTTAAACTCATTTCAAAACCACTAAATTTTAGGGGTGCCTGGGTGGCTCAGTCGGTTAAGTAACTGACTTCGGCTCAGGTCATGATCTCACGGTTCATGGGTTCGAGCCCTGTGTCGGGCTCTGTGCTGACAGCTCAGAGCCTGGAGCCTGCTTTGGATTCTGTGTCTCCCTGTCTCTCTGCCCCTCCCCAACTTGTGTTCTGTCTCTCTTTTTCTCAAAAATAAATAACATGTAAAAAAATTTTTTTTTTAAACCACTAAATTTTAACTCCTCTCCCCCCATGTTTAAGGTACATGGTGTCACACTTAACATTCTTTTATTTTGTGAATCCTTTGACTGATATTTATAGATATATTTAATTTTACTGCTTTTGTGCTTTCTACTTTTATTCCTCCTGCTTATGGTCTCTTTTCCACTTGAAGAGTCTCTTTTAACATTCCTTGTAAGTCTTGTCTAGTGGTGATGAATTCCTTTAACTTTTGTTTGTTTGGGAAACTCACCCATTCTGAATGATAGCTTTGCTGGATAGAGGATTCCTGATTGAAGTTTTTTTTTTTTTTTTTTTTTTTTCCCTTTAGCACTTTGACTATATAAGGTGAGTCCCTTCTGGTTTGAAAAGTTTTTGCTGAAAAATCAGCTGATAGGCTTAAGGGGTTTCCCTTGTATGTAAATGTTTTCTTTCCTCCTGCTATTTTTGAAATTCTCTCATTATCTTGGCATTTTAATTACTATGTGACTTGGTGTGGACCTCTTTGGGTTGATTTTGTTGGGGACTCTCTGTGCCTCCTGAATCTGGATTTCTATTTCCTTCTTCAGATTTGGGAAGTTTTCAGCTATTATTTCTCCAAATACATTTTCTGCCTACTTTTCACTCTCTTCTTATTCTAGGAGCTCTATAATATGAATGTTATTATACTTGATGGTGTCATTATGTTCTCTCAATCTATTTTCATTTTTTATTTTTTTCCTCTTTCCTGTTCAGCTTGATTGCTTTCCATTACTCTGTCCTCCAGGTTACTGGCCCATTTTTCTGCCTCCTCTAGTCTACTAATTATTCCCTCTAGTGATTTTTAATTTCAGGTGTTGAGTTCTTCATCTCTATTTGGTTCTTTTTTATGTTTTCTATTCTTTTTTAAGAGTCTCACTGAGGTCCTCCATTATTTTCTCAAGTCTAGTGAGTATCTTTATGATCTCTACTTTAAATTCTCTATTAGGTATATTACTTACCTACATTTCACTTAGGTCTTTGCTGTGATTTTGTCCTATTCTTTCATTTGGAACATATTCCTCTGTCTCTTCATTTTGTCTAACTCTCTGATCTGTTTTTATGTGATAGGAAAAGTCAGCTACATCTCCTGCTCTTGCAAGTAGTGGCATTATAAAGAAGAGGTCTTATGGTACCCTGCAATGCAATGTCCCCTGCTCACCAAAACCTGGTGTTTCAGGGGTATCTCCTGTGTGTGTTTTGTGTGCCCTACTGTTGTGGCTGAGCTGCATTTGCTTTCAGTTCAGTAGTATGCAATGGCTCTCTTTGCCTATTATGGGCAGGGATGTCTACTCTTACCACTGTTGTTCAACACAATACTGGAACTCCTAGCTTCAGCAATCAGACAACAAAAAGAAATAAAAGCATCCACATTGGCAATGAAGAAGTCAAACTTTCACTTTTCACAGATAACTTGATATTTTACATGGAAAACCTGCAAGACTCCACCAAAAAACTACTAGAACTGATATATGAATTCAGCAAAGTTGCAGGATATACAAACAATGTACAGAAATCGGATGCATGTCTCTATACCAATAACGAAGCAGCAGAAAGAGAAATCAAGGAATTGATCCCACTTACAGTTGCATCAACAACCATAAAATACCTAGTAATAAACCTAACAAAAGAGGTAAAAGATCTGTATGCTGAAAACTATAGAAAGCTTCTGAAAGAAATTAAAGACAAAAATTGAATTGAATTGAATTCATGAATTGAAAGAACAAATATTATTAAAATGTCTACATCTCCCAAAGCAATCTATACTTTCAATGACATCCCTATCAAAATAACACCAACATTCTTCATAGAGAACAAACAATTCTAAAATTTGTATGGAACCAGAAAAGACTTTGAATAGGCAAAGTAATGTTGAAAAAGAAGACCAAAGCTGGAGGCATCACAATTCCAGACTTCAAGCTGTATTACAGAGCTGTAATCATCAAGACAGTATGGTACTGGCACAAAAACAGACACATAGATAAATGGAATAGAATAAAGAACCCATAAATGGACCCACAAACGTATGGCCAACTAATCTTCAACAAATCAGGAAAGAATATCCCAATGGAAAAAAGACAGTCCCTTCAGCAGATGTGCTGTCTCTTTAAGGGTGGGGATTCAATTTCCTCTTGTCCTTCCAGCTCTCCTGCAGCTGAGCTTACTGATTTTTAAAGTTCCAGGTGTTAAGCCCCAGTGATTGTAAGAACTCACAAATTATGCCCCACAAGTTTTCAAAGCCAAATGTTACGGAGATTTGTCTTTTCTAGGTGGGTTGTTATGCCTGGGGTGAGGGTCTGTTTCTTTCCTCTATCCATGCCCTTGGTGTCCTTCCCTCCTGCAGAAAGTCCTCTGGGTCAGTTTGGCTCTTGACCACAACTCCTACCCTATACTATGTGGCCTCTTTCTATTTCTTGTGGAGAGTCTGTTCTGCCAGTCTTTGGGTCATTTTCTGGGCTATTTACACTGAAGCGGGTATTATATAGCTGTAGCCATAAGATAAAGTGAGCTTAGGATCTTCCTACTTCATCTTTCTTCACTCCCATAACAGTTTATAATGCTTTACTTCCCTTCCTTTTTAGAAGCTCAAAGAAGACACACAGAAAATTTTCTTATTGAAGTTCTGAAATAAGAGGGTACATCTTATGTAAGTTGTATTATATGAAAAGTTTGTGACAATTATTTAAATATATGGGAAATGGCCATAAAAAAGATAAAAATGTACTGATGATATATATACCACATACTGAATTATATATTAGAAAGACTTCACTAGAATTAGCTTTATTAGAATAGGCTATAGAATTAATGTTAAAAATATATAGTGGCTATGTTCATTTTGAAAGATCAACAATGTTTCTTAATTTGAATTCAAAGTTAATTTCTTACCCATGAAAATAAAAAAGTAGCTCTGGTTTGAATCAAGATTAGCAAAGGAAAAACTAACTCAGTTCATTTACAAATATAACTACCAGTACAATTATAAATACAAATATGATGCCATCTCTAAAGTCTTTAGTGAATCTCATTTGTTGATGTATATAATATGGATACAAGCCTCAACCATAAAACTGTAAAACTAATATTTGAACTCTGAGCTCAAGTAAACCAACAAAATGATAGATATTGTTTTATAACTTTAAATTATAGAGCTAAAGAGTAGCTGGGCAAAAGTATTATCAAGAAACATCTATGTTCAAGAAATGGTACTACCAAATCATTGTAAGCAAAATATGTACATCTACTAATAGAGCGTATCTTGTCACAAGTGAAACAACCTCTTTCCTAGGAAAAGGAAATTCTCTTGTTTTTACAATCAATTTTTCTTCCCTAACTTTATTCTCAGTTCAAAAAAATATATGACAGTATTATTGTTTGAGTTGTGTTACCTCTCCCAAAATATGTTTAAATCTTAATCCTTGACCCTTGAATGTGACTTTGTTGGCACAGAGGGTCTTTGCAGATGTAATCAAGTTAGGTTGAGCCATGCTGATATAGGGTGGGTTATAGTCTGACTGTGGCCTTATAAGAAGAGGAGAAAAGACATAGAAACACATGGAGAAAACCATGTGATAAGGGAAGCAGAGATTGATGTAATGAGCATAAATGGAAGAATGCCAAGATTGTTAGGCAACACCAGAAGCTAAGAGAAAGGCATGTAACGGATTCTTCCCTACAGCCTTTAAAAGATCATGGTCCTGCAGAGAACTTGATTTTGGACTTTCAGCTTCAAGAACTGTGAGAAAATAATTTTTTTCAAAATTTAAACCACCCAGTTTGTGGTAATTTGTTACAGCAGACCTAGGAAACTAATAAAAGATCCAAACTGCCTGTTTACTTTTATTTTTCTAGTGGAAATATCAGTTTCTCAGACTAAGCACCTGATCAATGTATACATAAAAGATACTTAATCCCAAGAAGAAAATTCTTCAAACCACTCTGCCTTGCACATGGAATATTTCTGCAAATAATAGTGGTTGATGTAAAGTTAAAATTTTAGAGCAGGCAGTGAGTTGATGAGTACCCTAGTAAAATTACTTACAAAGTTTGGAATGTACAGTTTTCATGAGACTCAAAGGTTAACAATCATTTTTCCTAACAACTATGATTTTAAACAGTGATTTTTTGATAAACTGCATTTTCACATGTTTAAACATAAACTGCTTGTTGGGAAATTTCAGTAAACAAAATTTAGTTCCAGTACAACATAATGGTGTAAAACAAATTTGGCATGGGTATAATGGGAAAATTAACTATTTCTTTTGTAAGAGTTGAGCTTACCATGAGGAAATCTGTTTTCAATCATTTTAAAAAAGGAGAATAACTATATCGCCTATTTATTGAATTATGAGCTATGGCAAATGCTAAATACCTAAGATTTTTAATTAT
Organism: Lynx canadensis; assembly: GCF_007474595.2. Lineage (NCBI taxonomy): Eukaryota > Metazoa > Chordata > Mammalia > Carnivora > Felidae > Lynx > Lynx canadensis. The sequence continues at coordinate 138,718,152 of NC_044310.1, read as the reverse complement.
ATCACCTATCTCATTTAATTCTTGAAATTATATTACCATTCAAATTTTAAAAATTTACAAATTGTGGGTCAAAGAGAACCAATAATTTGTCTATGGTCACACAGCGTGGTAGGTGTGGCAGAGTGGTGGTTAATTAGTTAGTGTTACTATGTTCTTTGAATTTGACTTATTATATAGTGGACTCATAAGTTATACCTGCTATGCTCTAATTGTCTTTCTAGGTACTAAAAGTTTTTACAACTATAATATTCAAATAAGCCTTAAAATATGGCAAAAAAAAATTAAATAGCACTTTTGATTAGAATTATAAATATCTGTGGCTTATTAATGACATGGTCATAAATAGAATGTGATTCAAAGAGAATGACTGGTTTTTAGTATAATGTGGAAGATATATAAATTAGAGCTATCTGACAGAAGATATGTTGCTTTTGGGGTACTTGGGAGGCCCTGGGGTACCTCTGATAGCACAGAGCCTGCTTGAGATTCTCTCTCTACCCCTCCCCCCGTTCCCATTCTCTCTCTCTCAAAATAAATAAATAAATAAATGAATAAGTAACATTTTAAAAAAAAGATATATTGCTGTGGTTAAAGAAAAACTTAGATAGAATATGATATGTGAATAAGTCAAAAAAGGAAATATTAGGGAAAATTTGACAAAAATAGGCTGCTTATGGAGAAGCAGTGTTTATGGAAACTATTCCTACTAATTTAGCAATGGTCAGTTTTAAGTATTTTCTTAAAATAGTTAAGTGTATTGTATCAAACTATGAAAAGTTTTAAATCATGATTAAAGTATAATTCTAAGAAAACAAGTTTTAGAAACAACCACTGAAAGTGTGTAGAGGGTCATATGAACTTCCTATCCCCGAGAGCTGTTCTACTAGATTGGTTTGTTAAAGGAAGCAATGGAAACTATTTCTTTGAAGATCCTTAGAAACAGAAGGCACACATTGCCAGCAGTTCAGAATGGGTTAGGTGTGTCTCTGCCAGAAGGCAGCCAGTGGATAGCCACTCTTGGTTCTCTAAGCCCAGTGACTACATAATAATGCTATTCTTATAACTGTGGAGGCAAGGGCAACACAGCTGCTTTTTCCTTTCTTTGGTGATCAGGATTTGCTGTCCAAAAAGTTGCAGAATAATGTGAATGTAATTAGATGAAATTTTCCCCAACAGGAAATCAAGAATTAATTCTGACTCTAGTTACTGAAAGAAAACTCAGAAGCTCTGCGCTGGACTTTTTAAACATTTATGTCCTCCTTTACTTAGAAAGTGTTCCTCTATGTACAACTTAAAAAGCAGACTCATTTGCTAGATGACCTCAGGCCTATGAGTTGAATTAGTACTAAATAAAAAATTCTGAGCATATCTACAGTTTCTTTGTTTGTATAAAATCCTTTGAAAAATTCAATTTTAGTGCATTCTGCTTAAATTTTTATGAGTTTATTTTTTATTTCATTTCATATTCATCTACTTAAGGTTTTATATTTCATGAAGGTGGCAAAGGCAGATTCCTTATATTTATACTTTTTTCTTTAAAATACAGTCAATTTCTTTCCAAGCAAACTTTCCCTTTAACTGGTAATGTAATTAATTTCAATTTTGAAGACGGCACTGTGGTCCACAATCCTTGGCTGACTACTCTTCCAAGAACAATAAGAGCTTCTGAGAAAGGAACTAAAAGTTCCATGAGTTCTTTTGATGCAGGATTCTCACAAAATATAAAGCTGTGAGGAATGTAAAGGGATGACTTTCCAAGATTTTGGAGCACTTCAGAATAGTTGTTAAAAATAAGTAAGAAAAAATGCTGGAATGAAACAAAAAAATTTCATAAACGGTATGGATCATTCCAACCAAATAAAAAATAATTATAATCCCCCAAACTATTTAGTATTTGCAGTTAGATGATAGATGTGTCCAAGATGGATACAAATAGCACTGTTTTCAAACATGGCTGCTTAGTTTCTGTTACTTAAATAGCTTAACTATAAGAAATAGCTATATTAGCTATGCTTCATATATAAAATTGTTATATTAAAGAACATTTTATTTTTCCATTAAAATGCAAGATAATACTACTTATTTCTACATACTTAACAACAGAAAGCTCATAGTATAAATATTTCATTGCTTGCCTCCAAAGAATTGTTGACATCCTTTGTGGCCATCTGCCAAGGTGGTCATTCCTTTGTGTGTGATGGAATTAGAGAAGTATCAGGGTTCTATGGATTGATGAAAGAAAGTATTCTGTGCTCTTGGCTTCTGATATTTGTTTCCTTGGTCCTGTTAAAAAGGAAACAAGAGTGAATTTACCAATTTTGAACAGATAGCCAGTTATTGTGTATTTCTTTAGATTCACATTTAAGGACACTTTGAGATGTTTATGAGTTCTCATTAAGAATCATAGAATTTTAGGGGCGCCTGGGTGGCGCAGTCGGTTAAGCGTCCGACTTCAGCCAGGTCACGATCTCGCGGTCCGGGAGTTCGAGCCCCGCGTCAGGCTCTGGGCTGATGGCTCAGAGCCTGGAGCCTGTTTCCGATTCTGTGTCTCCCTCTCTCTCTGCCCCTCCCCCGTTCATGCTCTGTCTCTCTCTGTCCCAAAAATAAATAAACGTTGAAAAAAAAAATTTAAGAATCATAGAATTTTAGCCTTATACACAAGTTGCTAAATTTATGACTGCAAGCAAGAAAGAGCTATGTCAATCAGATGATTCAATCCCCATACTTTGCACTATAGGGAACCAAAATCCAAGAGGTTAAACAACTCAAGCAAAGTTATAGTCATTTAGTGTCAGGGCTAGTATGAAGAAACAGTCTTATTACTTCAAGTTTAGGGCTCTTTCTTCTGGTTGTCTCTTAGCAGGTAGAAGAGAATAATCTTTGGAAGAGGGAGATTGGGAAAAGCATTATCATGACCAAGCTAATTTCTCAGCCTTAATGCTTACAGAAAATTCTGGAAACAACAAACAAAAAAACACAATAGTTTAGTAATATTTAGATAAATTCATAGCGCAGCATTTGCTCAAAGAAATATTTTATTAAAGTACGACTAAGATACTATTTTATTAATAAATTAAACTTTACCATTAAATTTCTGAATTTCAAACAGAGCTAGGATCCTTTATTTTTCCAAAAGAATGCTATTTTTATTATTCACAGAGAAAAAGAGTGATGTTTTTAAAAAGAAAATTGTATCTTAGATACTGCCTTGATCAAAACCCTCCAAAGATTTCCCGTAACAGTTGTGATAAAGTCTTCTCCTGAGCTACATGATTTGGCCCCTGTTTACCTGTCAGCCTATCTCATAACTCTCTTCTTGCTTGGTATTCTACAGCCTTAGTGGCCTTCTTGCTCTTCCTCAAATATGCTAAGCACACTTTTGGTTTCTGTATTTGACCTTGGTCTTCCCTTAGACTGGAACACTTTCCCCAGATAGCCAAATGTTTGTTCCCAGTAACTGAAACACTTTCTTTTCTCTTAAGAGCATCATTGCATGTTTCAAGAATCTGCTCAAAAGTCACCTCCCAGGGCGCCTGGGTGGCTCAGTCTGCTGGGCATCTGACTCTTGATTTTGGCTCAGGCTGTGGGATTAAGCCCCATGTTGAGTTCAGCACTGAGTGTGGAGCCTGCTTAGGATTCTCTCTCTCCCTCTGCCCCTCTACTTGGCTTGTGCTCTCTCTCTCTCTCTCTCTCTCTCTCTCTCTCAAACAAACAAGCAAACAAAAAAGTCACCCTTCAGAGATGCCTTCTCTTATTACTCCAGTCAAGCAACCTCCAACACTCACCCTTCCTTCCCAATAGGACCCCATTCTTTATACCTATATCTGTTTCATTTTCATTCATGGTATTTATAATTTGTGATGTTATATAGCCCAACACAATCCTTATAGGGACCACATATATTTTAGAATTAAGTATTATTTGAGTTTTTAAAGGTAATACGGTACATGTATTGTAATTAGGTAACATGCTCCTCCTTCTGTATCTGAGAAGTCTAGTAGGTTAATATATTTATAGCAAAACATTTACACATTCTAAGTGGGATTTTAAAAAAGACAATAGCCTCATACAAGTTTCACTATTAAATGAATTAAGATTATGTCAGGTTTTACCACAATATGAATTATAAACACCTTCAGTTTCAGAGCTTTTTGATTTTGGAATTTCACATAAGAGATTGTGGAATATCCTATATATTAATTTGTTTACTGCCTCTCTTGTATATTTGTATTCCATGAAACACAAAGGAGTGACCACCCGGTATGCTCACCAGACCAGAGATTTTTGTTTTTTGTTTTTGTTTTTTTTTGCATTATAACTAAATCCTAACCTGTAAGAATATATTTCTTCTCAATTGAAAGAATAGTATAAAAAACATATTTTAAAAGCTTCTTAAAGTTACTTCTTCTTTTAAGGTTCACTAAAAGAAAAATATGATAATGGCCTTTCAATAAAACTATAGGAAACAACACCTGGGTTGTGTGATACAGTGGCAAGAATTTTCAACTAGAATTCTAGGGATCTAGGTTTGATCTTCCTTGCATTCCCATTTCCTAGTTAATTCCTTATCTATTTATCATTCACACATCCATCCTTATCCATCTAGTTCTTTCTCTTTCATTCAGGTATCTCACGATTCTTGGCTGAATGCATTATCTGTGAAACAAGAGCATAGAACTCAGTGGTCTTTAGTAGTTCTATGATTCTACTAACAGTTAAATAATTGAGCTAGTAATCACTCTATCACAGTTGGCTGACCAGTCTGAAAGGTACATACATAACCTTGCTCATCTGTTATTATTGTGATAATAACAAAAATAGATACCAGTTTTAAATTAAATTTTAGCATGTCTGCTCAACGCCAATGAAATGCCATTTGTGTCAAATACATTTTATGTCACATATATACAGTCCTGAGCTTTTGTGTGAGTTTCTTCATAAGAGTATGCCCAATAATAGCAAGTATTTATTGATCATTTACTCTGTGCCAGCCACTATCCTAAGCTCTTTACAACTTACAATGATTCCATCAGATAGGTAGTAATATTATCCCCTGTGGTATATTGGATCATTCCTCCCTTTCCCTCGTATACCTCCATGGAAGGTATATGTGTACCTCTCTGCTCTTTGACTTTGGACTCAGCCATGTGACTTGCTTTGACCAATGGGATAACAGCAGACATCGTGCAAACAGAACCTTGAAATATGCTTGTGCAGTTGCACTTCTTCCCGTTACGTTGCTTCTCACTCTGAGACAAAAATGCTTTAGTTAGCTCCAAGGAATATGAGCGACATATGGCTCAGACTTAGATCCATCCTCCACTTGGGTCCATTTGAGCCCAGCCTTGATCATACTTACTTCAACTTACTTGCAGTCTCCTGAGCAAAAACTAAAAGCTTATGGTAGTATGCCAGTGAGATATTATGATAGGTACTACAGCAAAAGCTCACTGATAAACTGCTTTGTTTTACAGACAATAAAAATGATGGGCAGAGACTGAGTAACTTGTCCAAACTTTTATAGTTACTTAAGTGATATGAGAGATGAAGCCATGCAGAGTCTCGCTCAAGGGTCCACACTCTTAACACCTAAGCTATAGTGCCACTACGTTATACTAGCTGTATTATATGATATTAAGCCATTTATTAATATAGCAGCTGGTGATCTGGTACATATTAAAATTCATAATTATAAAGGTAGTCTCGTTGTCAATAGACAAAGTTGTCTTGCAGTGAAACGTTTCTTCTTAAAAAATTAGTTAAGTACAAGAAATGTACTATTTCCTAGAAGCAGATTAATAAGTCTACATACATATCTCTTGAGGTGGCTTTCCAGCTCATTCTGCTACCATACAATGGACCTCAGTGCCGATGTCTCTAGTACATGATTCCAACCCCTGACCTTGGCTAATTCAGGCATGCATCTGTGATCCAAGCTGGATCAGTCCGGTTCCTTTCTGGTATTTTGAAATCTGGACACATGACTGGGAGCCACCATCAATGGACCTACTCTGGAGAAAACTGAAATCACCAGAGCTACGCCTGTTACTTTCTTCCCCATCTGTCAATTCCATGACAGTACCTCCTCGGAAAAATGCGTTTTTTGACTAAGCTTATTAGAACCTGTTTTCCTTGTTGTAACCAAAAGAAATTTAACAGAATAGATTTTTTAAAAATACATTGTTTTTATTATAATTTAAAAATGCAGACTAAAGATTTCTTAAAGAGGAGACCAAATAAAGTTTGCAATTGTTTTACATTTTATTAATTTTGCAATTTATAGTTACGGATTGTGTGTTTCCTGATAACCAGCTAAAAATCTTTCAATATATTAAGAACCATGGGCTATCTGTGAATAGAACTACATTTCAGTAAAGTTGAATAAAGTCAATCTTTCTTTGTAATTCTATGTATTTTATTTTATGCATTAAAAAACATTTTGTTTATATATGGCTTTCCACATTCCTTTCGATAACAAAAATCAAGTAAACATATGGAATTATTTGAATTACTAATTCAACTCAGACACTATATATGAGACTCAAATACATTCCAGACATTGTTTTGAGTCCTGGGGATATGCAAGGACAAAACGGTCTCTGCTCTCACAGAGTAGTGATAAGAAAGAATATGTGGAATATAATTTGAACATTTTACAGTACCATTAGTAATGAACCTAGAGATCTATGTAGTTAAAAGATAAAAGTAGCTTAAAAGTGTGAGAATATGGAGGCAAAATGCCTGGAGAAAATTTATGTGCAACCCTTAATCTATTTCTAATCTTTAAGAGGGGTATATCAGCATAGGGAGCTCTGTCAGAAATCATATGTAAGAGTACATAAAAAGTGCAACCACTAACGCAATGGCATATTTATGTTACACTTTTCATTTTACCAGTGATTTTCATATCTCAGTGATTTCATATATTACAACATGACCTCTTAATACCTCCTTGAGATGAACAGGTACAAATTGAACACCTTTTGTCATCAAGCATATGCTCAAATTACTAAGAACTTTGGAATGGTGTGAAAGACTTGGTAGTGGAGGAGTTTAAGAATTACTTAAAGCATATTTTCTCAACTGGTGGATTTAACCATTTAGAGAAGAGGCTGACAAACTTCAGCCCAGAAAACAAATCTGGTCTGACATCTGTTTTTGTATGACCTGTGAGCCAAGAATGGTATTTACATTTCTAAATGGTCTAAAAGCATAAAAAAACAAAAACAAAAACAAAAAAACCTTCTATGACATCTGAAGATTATATAAAATTCAAATTCCAGTGTCCATAACTACAGCTGGAACACAGCCATACTCATCTGTTAATGTATTGCTTAACGCTACCTTCACACCTTAATAGCAGAGCTGAGTAGTGCTGGAGATATGTTGGACTGTGAAGGCTAAAATATTTACTACTGACTTTTCACAGAAAAAGTTTGGTGACCCCTGACCTAGAAGATCACAGTTTTCCAAGGAGTTCATAATGCTAAAGGCAATAATGACATCTATTTAAACTTGTAATAGAAAATAATAACTGCATAGTTAAATATTTCTTCCCCTTAAGAGCATCCGAGGCAGATGAGTGAATGACTATCCTAGGAACCTTAGAAGTGTGTTCCCTATGAACAGAAGGCTGTTCATATGGATGACCTCCTTGATATCATGGTGTCTGTGATTATTATACAAGTTTAAACTGTTTAGCTCTCAGGCCTACTTTTGAAACTTACTGTCACATAGACTGATGGTTAAAGATAGCAAGCACAAAGAACTTCTGGTGACATATAATTAATGAGTAGCATAAAATTTCTACGAAGCCTATAAATTTGCCTTCAGACAACCATCATCAAATCTGTAAGTTGCATTTATCTAATCAAAAGGAACTTCTAGAAGTCTCAAATACTTTTTAAAAAGTCAAAATTCAAAATAATATGATCCTATCCCAAATTTTCTTGAGCGAAATAGCCATTTTTTTTAGGTTTATTTATTGATTTTTCAGACAGAGAGAGAGAATGAGTGCATGCAAGCAGGGGAGGGGCGAGAGAGGGAGAGAGAGAGAGAGAGAGAGAGAGAGAGAGAGAGAGAATCCCAAGCAGGCTCTACACTGTCAGAGCACAGCCTGATGCTGAGTACAAACTCACAAACCATGAGATTATGATCTCAGCGGAAGTTAAGAGTCGGATGCTTAACTGAATGAGTTATCAAGGCACCTTCCCCCACAAATTTTTTTTTTAAGTAGGCCCCTGGCTCAGCATGGAGCCCAGCACGGGCTCAAACTCACAACCCTGAGATCAGGACTCACGCTGAGATCAAGAGTCTGATGCTCAACCAACTGAGGCATCCAGGTGCCCCCAAATTTTCTTATTAGAAATTAAAAACAGCTCATTTCAAAAGCATAGAAGAACTCGAAAAGATGAGATCATAAAAGCAGTCTGGCACCTACTTTTGATGCTGTAGCTTAGAGTTACTTTTAAACATACATTTAAAAACTCATTTGGCCACCAAGTCAAGTATTATTTAAAATGTCATAATTTTAGATTTACTATTGCATACTATTGTCAAATCATTTTCTCTCCACATAATTAAAAGTAAATTAAATGAGCAGGTCACTTACTAGCAGTGAAACCATTTGAATGTCTCTATTATGTGTATTAAATATTAGTTTACATTGAAAATAAATTTTGATTGCGGTAGTTAGGTGCCTCAGTTGGTTGAGGAGCTGGCTCTTGGTTTTGGCTCAGGTCATGACACCAGGGTTGGGGGACAGAGCCCTGCATCAGACTCTGAGTGTGGAGCCTGCTTGAGAGTCTCTCTTTCTCCCTGCCTCTCCCCAACTTGCATGCTCGTGCTCTCTCTCAAATAAATAAGTAAAATAAATAAATAAATGAATAGATATATAAATAAATAAATAAATTTTATGATGTAATTTTTAACAATATAGTTTAAGTGATAATGTTTATTTACTCATTCATTCATTATTCTTTCAGCAAACAAACAGATGAGTACAAACTCTTTGATAGCTACTGTAGAAAAAAGTTAAGAAATAAATGACAGGTCTTGCTTTCAAGGAATTTTCAGGCCAGTGGCTGGAAAAGAGACAAGTATACAGAATGTTCAAATACAATTTGATTAAAATTCTCTAATTGATGTAAGGTAAACTACTGATAGGTGTAAAAAAAAAACTGCTATATTATAATCTAGAACAAAAATGAACTTGCTTCCCAACACGGCCTAGTCGTTAACATCACTGAGCTGAACCTGCTGCAGCTAGAAATGCTCAAGAACCACCACAAGAAAGTGGATTTCTTGTCCAGATCAAGGACAAGATGCCCAGATCAAGGTGGTACAGACCAAGTGTGTGGAAGCCAAGGACTGTCTAAACATGCTGAACAAGAACAACGAGGGGAAAGAATTACTCGTCCCACTGACCAGTCCTATGCATGTCCCCGGGAAACTACATAATGTGGAACATGTACTCATTGACGTGGGAACAGGCTACTACGTAAAAAACGAAAATGAAGATGACAAGGACTTTTTCAAGAGGAAGACAGATTTCTTCACCAAGCAAACGGAGAAAATGCAGCCAGCTCTGCAGGAGAAGCATGCCATGAAACAGGCTCTCATGGAGATGATGAGCCAGAAGATTCAGTAGGTCACAGCCCTGGGGGCAACTTAGGCTATTGCCAAAGCCTGAGAGCTTTGCCAAAGCCTGAGAGCTTGTTTCAAAAGTGGGGCAGAGGGACCCTGCTTCAGGAGCCTGGGACTTTGTGGGCACAGCTTTCTGGGGTAAGGGAAGAGAAGGGTCTTATGTTTAATCTTAATAAATGTGCCAGTTGCGGGAAAAATAAACTCAGTTCCTAGAGGTGAAGACAGAACAGGGAGAATGAATTAAGAGATTTTAATAAGGTATAAACCACTGGGCATACTGACCAATGAGATGAGGAAAGTAAGACAAAGACTTAAAATTATTGCCAATAAGGGTGTCCTTTATTTGGACATATATAGAGAAGGAAAGAAGTGTCCACTGAATGCTACAGAGAAAAAAGGATAAATTGAATATTCCCTATAGAATGACCAACTTTTCCTTCCCTTTTAATTTCCAGATACTATACACAATCCCTCATCCAATACTTTTTGGAGCCAGATGTGATTTGGAATTAAGAATTTTGTAAATTTTGAAAGGCAAGCGTAAATCTTTTAGAACTATTAAACAGACATACAGAAACTTTTTTTAAAACACAAATTTTTAATTCTACAACGTACATCAAAGACTGCTCAGTACTAAACTATAATTCCAGGCTTCTTGTCACTGAAGATTAATAAGTGATTATTAATTAATAAGTGATTATTATTATTGATTATTAATAAGTGATTATAATTATTAATTATTAATAAGTGAAGATTACTAAGAACAGGCTCTCATTAACTGATAAATAGATATACAAAATGTAGTATAATCCACACAATGGAATGTTATTTGGCCATAAAAAGGACTGAAATTCTAACACATGCTTACAAGATGGATGAACCTTGAAAACATTATGCTAAGTGAAAGTCAGACACAAATATCCACATACTGTATGATTCTATGTATAGGAAATGTCCAGAATAGGGAAATCCACAGTGATAAAAAGATTACTGGTCGCCAGGGACTTGTCGTAGAGGGGAATGGAGAGTAACTGCTAACAGGTGTAGGTTTTCTTTCTGAGGTCATGAAAATGTTCTGAAAGTAGGTAGCGGTGGTTGATGTACAACATTGTATATATACTAAAAAGAACCAAAGTGTACAATTTAAAATTGTGAACTGTGTAGTGTATGAATTGAATCTCAATAATGCTGCCACTAAATTTTTCTTAAGAATGAATTCATTTGATCAGATAATCTTCAGTTTCTAAAGTATTTAAAGTGAACTGCCAAGACAAATTATACTAGAGAAATATTTCTGTTCATGACTGAATAACTACATTGATCTTGTAAAATATACCTAAAAGAAAACAGTAATATAGTTCTTCAGATATTTCACATTTAAAAATCTACACATACATAAATAGGTCTAAAAATGGAGCACACATAATTAGTATGTATACAAAAAGAAACATAGGGAAAGAAACAAATAATAAAATAAGCCTGGGCTAGACTATAGTACGTCCTTACCTCAAAGATGTAACAACAACTAAAAATTTCTATCAAATGATGAAAGCAGTCACAAAAAGTTAATATGGCAATTTTCTCTGTAAATCCAAAGTCCAAATTTATTTTATTCCAGTTTAAGTTGGAGAATGTTTATAAACCAATATAAAGCTACTTTTCACTGTAGACAATGGCTTTTGGAAATGAGAAAATTTTAAATTGAAGATTCAACCAGAAAAATGAAAGAATAAAGAAACTAGAATCTGCACTTGAACAACCTTAAGTTTTAATTTATAAAAGATGAATTATAGAGGAAAAATGAAAAAAGAAAACAAAGAAAAAGTAAAGCCCACCAAAATTATGTTCATCAGTTGGGTCCCTGACTTGATGTTCTATCAGGCTTGTGCTGAAGATGGTTTGGGTAGTAAGATCCGCTAAATGGCCTCTTCTTCTAGCAGATCACAAGTAAAAGGGTAAAAAGAGAAATGTACTTCAGTAGATTAGGAAAAGCTACACTGAATTTATACTGCATAGTCTTCTCTTGTATATCTACGTATATAGACATATATAACATTTATACGTTTATATATATGTGTGTGTATTATACATAAGCAAATATCTAAAAACAATTTTTTTAGAATATAAATAATAAAATGTAGGTACAATTGAAAGTTTACAAAAAAAAAAAAAACAAACCAGTATATGTAGCAAAAAACCAACATACTTTCTTTAATATTCTTAGAAAATAAATTGCAACGGGATAAAATTCTTACCAAATTACCAGTTTATTTAGTCATCTAAATTGTTTTTTATAATTTATGTTTTATTCACATTGAGCAATATAGGTAAAATGGATAAGTTTTGATTTATAAATACAACATGATAATATGATTACTAGATTCTGTTATATGACCATGAGCTAACTGCTCCCAATATTTATCCCAATATGTGGTAAATCACAAAAACATTTAAAATTCTCCTTTGTTGTTTTGTCCTTTTAAGATCACAATATAAGTTTAATGTTATAATGTTTAATAACATAAAGTATAAAATATAATTGGATCTAGATAATTTAGCAACTGTGAGCTTCCCAATCATTTTTTAAAAACTGCTATCTCTTGAATAGCTTGTATAATATAATATGGCATGTTTGAAGTATTAGAAAAAGAATGGTAGTCTTTCATAAATGGTGTACTCTTAACACTGGAGGTAGAAAGCAATGATAGGAAGGGTACATATCTGTTAAGATAACGTAGCAAGTAGCAACTGATTTGTACAGAAATTAGCCCGTAGGTATTAATATTTAGGATGAAGAAATTGGGTAATACTTGCAGCAGGAAATTAGGAGTTTTATGGCTTTACTTTTCTTTTTGAAATGAAAACGATATTAAGATCTATTATATAACATAAAGATACTGTGATCAAATAGTATTTATTAAGCTTCTTAAATAAAGTCTACATTAGAATTTTAGTTGGAACTGCAAAAGCAATAAAAAAACTAATGCCTTCCTTCAATAGGTAGTTTTACTTTATATTTTTATTACTAAGTAATACATGAAACTAAAAATATCAAACAACTTAACAATATATATAATTAAATGGTCATGTGTAGCAAATGCAGCTATATGGACTACTATGTTTACATAATCAGTTTCATAAAGTGATTAAAAAACTATGCATTCATGGTAAAATTAAATGCAGTTACAATATGTCATGCTAATGCCAATTAAAAGACAGAAGTAATAATATGGGTTAAAATCACATTTGGATTTGGAAAAATTCTGTATTAAACATAAAGATGTTTAATAAATCCCACACAGAAACATAACTGGAGACACTTAATTAAAATTTAATTTGCTTCAAATAATTCTTTTACTATAATTTATAGTAAAAGTATATAGTATAGTATTATATTTATAGAAGTACGTGGTGACACTATTTCTATTAACTTTATAATTCATGGAAATATTTGCTTTGTTATTAAAAGCTTAGTTTGAGAGTTTCTAAGAAAAAAATAAGTAATTAGAGAGAAAAGTTGGGGAATGAAGAGCTCATATAAATGACAAACAGGCAAAAAGAACCTATAAAAATAATTGTAATAGTCAAACAATCTTTACCAGTAACAGAAAAGACAAGAACAGATAACTAAAAATGTTGAACAAGAATTAGGTATGTGGCAAGATCACAAAATTATTTCCAGTCACACATTTCACCTAGAAGAAATGAAGAGTCTAATAATTTAAGCTTATTGAAGTAGCTGAGTGAAACAAAAACAGTGTAGTGCCCTTATTTCATGTTTTCAAAATTGTATGACATGCAATCCACGTTAAAATCAATTGATTAATTAACTAATTAATGTAGAACAATGAAAGGAAAATTCTACTAAATTAATCTCCATTGCAAGATATTTTCAAGTCCTATACATAAGAATATAAAATAAAGAATTCTTGGGTAATATAAAGTAAAAATTAACAGATCTGTACAATTAGCAAGAAGACCAAACCAATCAAAGTACACACTATGTATTTTCACCTAATATTATCCTTCCTTCTGCTATGCTCTTCCATTGTCTGTATCATTTTCCAAACCTTTCTCATATTTTAAAATTTGCCCCCAAATTTTCCATAAAGTCTATCCTTTCTACTCCAGCTCATAGTAATCTCCACTTTCCCCAGACTCTTGAAGTGAGTACCACCCACTTCAAAATCATGAGATAGACTGACAGTTTCCTGATCACAGAGATACACCATAACTTATTTTTAAAATCACTTTTTAAAGAAATTCATGATCAATACAAAATTCAAAATGCACAAAAGGATATGAAGTGAAAAAAAAAGCCTCAATCTTCTTTCTATAGATAAACACCATCAATAATTCTTCGCATGTCTCATTTTATAATTTTTATACACCTCTTAGAAACTCTTGGGGAGGGGCACCTGCATGGCTCCATGGATTGGTTCCATGCAAGAGTCATGGCTCCATTGACTCTTGATTTCAGCTCAGGTCAGGATCTCAGGGTTGATGAGTTGGAACCCCTCCCCCACCCCCTTGGGATTCTGTTTCCCTCTCTCGCTGCCCCTTTCCTACTTGCTCTCTCTCAAAATAAATAAAAATAAACTTAAAAAAAAGTAAAACTTAAAGAAAAAAAGAAACTCTTGGGGACAAATTATTTAGGATTTTGGAGTTTTTCAGATTTAGAAAGGTAATTTCATTTACTTAATTTTAAAAAAAAAAATTTTTTTTGCAACGTTTTTATTTATTTTTGGGACAGAGAGAGACAGAGCATGAACGGGGGAGGGGCAGAGAGAGAGGGAGACACAGAATCGGAAACAGGCTCCAGGCTCTGAGCCATCAGCCCAGAGCCTGACGCGGGGCTCGAACTCCCGGACCGCGAGATCGTGACCTGGCTGAAGTCGGACGCTTAACCGACTGCGCCACCCAGGCGCCCCTCATTTACTTAATTTTATGTAACATTAGCCAATGGTATTTAGGCAGCATCTCATCATAAAATACATTAATCTGTTTGTAGTGAATATTCACCCTTTTAAAAAATGTTTATTTACTTATTTTGAGAGAGAGAGAGAGAAAGAGGTTGTGAGCAGGGGAGGGGCAGAGAGAGAGAGGGAGAGAGAGAGATAATCCCAAACAGGCTCCGCATTGCCAGAGCAGAGCCTGACGCTGGGCTCGAACTCACAAACCATGAGATCATGACCTGAGCTGAGATGGAGTCTGAGGCTTAACTGACTGAGCCGCCCAGGAGCCCCTCACTTTTGATATAAACATAGAATGCAGGGACTCCTGGGCAGCTCAGTCAGTCAAGCATATGACTTCAGGTCAGGTCATGATCTCACGGTTTGTGGGTTAGAGCCCTGCATCGGGCTCTATACTGACAGCTGAGAGCCTGGAGCCTGCTTCATATTGTGTCTCCCTCTCTCTCTGCCCTGCACCCGTTCACATTCTGTTTCTCGCTCTCAAAAATAAACATTAAAAAATAAACATAGAACATAAATAATTTCACATATTCACAAATAGTTTTTTTTCCCCCTCAGAGGATGTGTCTTTTTTCCTCCAACTTTATTGAGATACAATTGACATACAACAGTAGTAACTTTATGGTGTATAACATGATGATTTGGTACATGCTTATACTGCAAAATGATTCCACAATAAGGTTAGTTAACACATTCATCATCTCACCTAATTATATTTGTGTGTGTGTGGTGAGAACATTTAAGATCTACTCTCTCAGCAACTTTCAACTATATAATACAGTTACTGTTAACTGTTATTGTTCATTCAGCACCAGGCTGAATACTAGATCCTAAGAATTTAATTCATTTTATAACTGGAAGTTTGTATCCTTCGAAAAAAATCATTTCCCATTTCTCCCACTTTCCAGCCCCTGGCGACAACCACCATTCTATTCTCCATATGTATGAGTTTGAGTTTTTTTCCCCAAGTTTTAATTTAAATTCCAATTAGTTAACATACAGTATAGTATTAGTTTCAGGTATAGAATTTAGTGATTCAACTCTTGAATACAATACCTGGTGCTCATCACAATCTTTTTTTTTTTTTTAAGATTCCATATATAAGTGCGGCAATACATAAATCTGGCTAACATTTCACTTAACAGAATGCTCTCAAGGTCTATCCATGTTGTCACAAATGGCAGGATGTCCTTCTTTTCCTATGGCTAAATTTTATTCATCTGTATTTTCTTTATTCAGTCATTCATCCACTGATGGACACTTAGGTTGCTTCTATGTCTTGGCTATTGTAAATAATGTTGCAATGAGCATAGGGGTGCAGTTCTCTCTTTCAGACAGTGATTTTATTTCTTTCAGATAGATATATATCCAGAAGTGGGACCATATGGCAGGTCTATTTTGAATTTTTTGAGGACCCTACATACTATTTTCCATAATGGCTATACCAATTTATTTCCCCACCAACAGTGCATAAGAGTTCCTTTTTCCCACATCCTTGCCAGGACTTGCTATCTTTGTGTTTTTTTTTTTTTTAATTTTTTAATGTTTATTTATTCTTGAGAGAAAGAGAGAGAGAGAGCGAACATGAGCAGGGGAGGGGCAAAGACAGAGGGAGACACAAAATCTGAAGCAGGATCCAGGCTCTGAGCTGTCAGCACAGAGCTGGAAGAGGGGCTTGAACTCACGAACCATGAGAACACGACCTAAGCCGAAGTTAGACTCTTAACTGACTGAGCCACCTAGGTGCCCCTCTCATTTCTTTCTAATAATAGTCATTCTTACAGGTGTGAGGTGATATCACATTGTGGTTTTGTGTTGCATTTCCCTGATGATTAGTGGTGCTGAGCATCTTTTTATGTACCTGTTGGCCACCTGTGAGTTTTCTTTGGACAAATGTCTATTTGGGTCTTTCTGCCCATTTTTTATTCAGATTGTTTTTTGGTTATTGAGTTATAAGAGTTCCTTATGTTTTGGATATTAATCCCTTGTGTGATATATGGTCATGTAGAGTTTTTAAATTCAGGATGAATTTAAGTAGGTCTGTAATGGTCCCAGGTCAGTTAGGTTTTGCCCAAATGTGCTGAGGGAAAAAGAAACTTTTGGATTGCAGAGCTTTTTGCCTTTTTAGAACTGCAATTTCCGGCCTGTACAACTTTACCCATAAAAACACAATACACTACCAGGGCGCCTAGGTGGCTCAGTTGGTTAAACGTCTGACTTTGGCTCAGGTCATTATCTCACGACTTGTGGATTTGAGCTCTGTGTTGGTATGTGCTGGCAGCTCAGAGCCTGAAGCCTGCTTCGGATCCTGTGTCTCCCTCCCTCTTCCCCTCTCTCTGTTCCTCCCTGGCTTATGTTCTGTCTCTCCCTCAAAAATAAATAAACATCAAAAAAATTTTTTTAAAAACCACAATACCCTACCATACATGTATAGTAATGACAAATTGTACCCTTTTGTTCATTCTTATGTTTCAATATGAATGAAACACAATCTTGTTCTCAGTCACAGAGCTCAATGATTGAAATTTACAGAGAACAGTGCATATTTGACTCTCACTAAATACAGGTAGTAATTTAGTACCCACTAGAAAAAAACCTTACTGCTGAGTTGTTTCTGGATTTGTATATATTTCCTAGAAGGAGATCTTGCAGAGAATTCAGATAAGAGAATTCAGATAGTGGGTCAATTAAAGATGTTCTATCAGATAGTATGTGGTGTATTCATTCCATTTCTTTAACTATTGTCTCCAATATCATGCCTTACATTGCTTCTAGATGTATCCCACATTCCCTCTTTTGCTGTTGATTATATAGCTTATTAATTGTAGATATCTTTTATACATGTTTGATTCATCTTTTGATATTTCCCTCTTTTCATCTTCAACTATTGTGGTTTTTCTTTTTATGTTCTCTTACCAGCTATATTCAGTAGATGTTCAATCTGGCTTATAATCCACCTAATTCTTTCTGATATGCAGGTATGGATTCAACTTTTCTTTCCAGATGCCTAACCCAATGTCCAAACAACATGCATTAAATAATCCACTTTTCCCACTGATACGTGATGCCATCTGTATCATTTCCAATATTCCTGCACTTATTTACTCTGGAATTTATTATCCTGTTCATTCTGTCAGTTCATATACCAATACAGACTTTTCCAACTTTGGGTCAGTGAGAGAATTAAATTCTAAAACATGTGATATGTGACTATTTTCTTAATTATACCATAGGTAGTTTCTATATGCCATAGAAAGGAAGCTAATTCATTATATACATAGCTGAATAATGGTCACCTAAAGATATTATGCCCTAATGCCTGGAATCAACAAATATTACCTTCTAAGGAAAAAGGATATTTCCAGATGTGATTAAAAGACTTTTAAAAGAGCAGATTATCTTGGATTATCCAGGTGGGCCCTAAGTGCAATTACAAAGATCCTTATACGAGAAAAGGAGATATATATAGAAGGGCAAGAGGCAATGTGGCCATAGAGCCTGAGATTGAAGTGATGTGGCCATAAACCAAAGCTGCTGGCAGCCCTAGAAGCTGGAAGAGGCAAGAATGATTCCCCACCTAGACTCTTTAGACAAAGAAGACCCTGCCAGCATCTTGATTTCGGCCCAGTGACACATATTTCAGATTTCTGCCATGTGGAACAGTGAGAAAATCATTATCTGTAGCATTAAGCCACCATTTATGGTAATTTGTTACAGCAGCCATAATAAATAAATACACAAACAATATGCCTAAACTATGGTAAATACCCAAACAATATGCCTAGGTACAATATGGCACTAAGGCTTAATTCAGAGTTATTTTGGTATACATGAAAGTTATTCACATGGATACATTATTAATCTTGTACCACAATTATCTTATTATTTGTAGTAGTTACTCAGTTGAATTTATTTGGGGTGGTGGATCCAGGTATATAATATCATCTGCATTCAGGGCTTTAACTTCACTTTCTTGATTTTTAAAAAGCTTCTTGTATCTTTCTCTTGGCTGGTTCCCTTCACCATGATGTTAAATGATAGTCATGACAGTAGATGTCTTTACAAATGTTCCTGACTTGTGCAAATGCATTTGTAGTGTTTCCTCTTTCCTATTTACCCCCAACATCTGCTTAAACTGTCATGAACTGAGAGGAGAATGAATAAGCTTCCCATGTCTAGTGTGTTTTTGACTATTTTTCCTGGTGCCTGAACTATTTTTGTTTTGTAAGTGTTGATACCATGTTATTTGGCTTGTAAATATTCATAAGGAAAAAGGATATTTCCTTTCTACATCATCATTGTGAATTATACCCTTTGCATTAAAAAAACTACTTTGTTCATCTCATGGGATGTTGATGTGGACTGATTCTTCTGGTCTGAAATAAGTATTTTGTTAGCTTTTATTTGACTTAATTTTTATCTTTCTTTAGTTTTCAACATTCCTAAAATTCTTTTTTTTTAAATGTTTATTTATTTTGGAAAGACAGAGAGACAGAGAGCATGAGGAGGAGGCGGGGAGAGATTGGGAGCCACAGAATACAAAGCAGGCTCCAGGTTCTGAACTGTCAGCACAAAGCCTGATGCAGGGCTCAAATCCACAAACTGCAAGATCATGGCCTCAGCCAAAGTCAGGATGCTTAACCGACTGAGCCACCCAGGCACCCCTCAACATTCCCCAAATTCCTTAATTTACTTATATTCTTGCATATATCAGAGAACAGAATTTTGCTCTGTGCTTTAGCTGGAAATCCATTAAAAAATTACATGAATTAAGTCCATTTACATTAATTTTTCTCTTGGCTGATTCCCTTCAGTACAATGTTAAGTGACAGTGGGCTTCTGATAAATAGAAACGGTCTGTTTTCATTCTGTTGTTATTTCAACTTGTTTTCTGGATTTTTAAAAAAGAAAATACATTATCATCATTTATCTCATTATTCTCCATGTTTAGTCCCTCTCTATCTCTGTTCCAGTAGTTATAACTTTATGCGACTTTTCATTTACAAATTGACTTACATAATTTTTATAACTTTGTTTTTTATTTCTGTATTCAAGATCTATTAGTTTACTCTTATAAGCAATTATGATATTAGCATATTTTCTATTGCTCTGTCCAGCTTTTCCTTTCATTCATCACACTTCAGTTAATATTTTTCTGTGCTTTTTGTTGTACTGTTAAATCCTTCTTATACTTTTGTTATTTGCAGCTTTCACTGACATTTCTTGACTTGTAAGTATTAAGGAGGAGGGAATCAACAAACTTATGACTATAAAACCATGGGATGAAAGGAGAAAATAAATGATGTAATATATCATTTCAATTTTTAGGGAATATAGTGTTTACATTTTGTTCTTAAATTTTAGTCCTTATTTTACAGTTAGATCCTTTTGATGCTCACTGCTTATCCTTCTGTGGTAATTTTTCTAGTTATTTCCATCTGGTTGGCCGTTCATTTTCTAGGAATTTTTTCAAAAAGAAATAATATTCTCCAATTCAAAACTGTAGTCTTTACATCTGGAGACTGTTTGACTTAATTTAAAACACAAAACCCGGGGTGCATGGGTGGCTCAGTAGGTTGAGTGGCCAACTCTTGATATGGGCTCAGGTAGTGATCTTCCAGTGATTGGATCAACCCTGTGTCATGGTCCCTGCTGAGCTTGGGCCTGCTTGATATTCTCTCTCTCCTTCTCTTTCTGCCCCTACCCTTCTTGCATGCTCTCATGCTCTCTCTCAAAATAAATAAAAAAATAAACATTAAAAAAACTAAAATACAAAACTTCCTGTTTTACAAGATCCAGCAGATGTTATTCCATTGTCAGCTGCCACTAAATGTTGATGTGGATAAATCAGAGAGAAGCCTGAACATTCTTTTCTTGTATCAGTGGTTTGATCATTCTTTGTTCATGATTAAAATCTAGGAACTTCAAGAGGATAAGTCCTCTTATTAATAGATCTAGATTAATTTTCCCTGGCCCATGGTGTGTCCTTTCAATAAGTGGATTCAAATTGCCATCTGTCTATAAAAGTTATTAAATTTTAACTTTAAATACATTTTTCTATTATTTTGGTTTTTTCTTTAGTTTCTCTCTCTCAATTTATCTATCTATACACAATCACACAAAATTTTCTCCCCAATTATTTTGTTCTTTCTTTCTTTTCTTTTTTGTCATTGTCATTTTGATCTTTTTTTTTTTTCAACGTTTATTTATTTTTGGGACAGAGAGAGACAGAGCATGAACGGGGGAGGGGCAGAGAGAGAGGGAGACACAGAATCGGAAACAGGCTCCAGGCTCTGAGCCATCAGCCCAGAGCCCGACGCGGGGCTCGAACTCACGGACCGAGAGATCGTGACCTGGCTGAAGTCGGATGCTTAACCGACTGCGCCACCCAGGCGCCCCTGATCTTTTATGTTCCTTAAGGTACTTTCTATAATGTCTAGTCTCTCTTGTGCTCTTTCCAATTTTATCTTTTGAAATAAATACTTCTTTCATAAGTTTGGCCAGCTAGTAATTCATCCTGTGCTATCTTTACAACATTTTCCCAGATTTCTTGCTTTCCAGACCATGAGTTTTGCTCTCAGAGGTAACTGCTTTATTCATTTTTTCTCTTGTCTCTCTGCCTCTCTGTCCATCGATCCATCTATCCCTCCCTCCCTACCTTTTTCTTTCCTTTCCTTCCTTCATGGAGAATGCCATACAATACATTTTCAGCAATATTAAGATTCAGATATAATCCCCAAACCCTAAAATAGGCAAGAGTAGCTAAGACTAGCAGAAACCACATAACAGTAAGTGAGGCAAACAGTCTTGGAGAAATGTAGTGATAAAGGACCCTTGTCATACAGTTCCCAGAAATGACAGCAAAAAATATGGCCTGAAGGTATATAACATACTTAAGTTGCCTTGTTTGCAATCACAGGTATGGGAACGGAGGTGAGCTGAGTTGTTAGCAGAATCCACTAGACTCAGGTTTATAGAGGCAGAGTGGGTGGGAGCTACAAAAAGAAGACACAGACAAGCCTACTCCCTTGTGAAGACTAGCGAACCTGAAACAATATTCTGGACCCTCCTACCAACACACCCACCCCCCTCTTGAAAATGCCTAGCCACCTAAAACCATTACAATCGGTCATATGCAATATAAGAGGAACTGCTACAGCACTCTAAAATAAGATGATGAAAAGAATAATAAAATATAGTAACAGGCAGCAATCAATCACTAGTGGTTCCACAGTGCAAGGGAGAGGTTGGAAAATTGAACATTTTCATATGTGTATTAGCCATTTGCAATTCTTTGATAAACTGCATGTTCATGTCTTTTATACAAACGAATTGTTTTTTCCATATTGAATCGTTAGCACTCTTTCTATATTACGAAAATCAGCAACTCCCTTATTGTAGCTACCAAATATTAATTCTCAGTTTTCACATAACTTTTAATTTAATTTTTGGATTTTTTCTAACTCATTAGAAATTTTTATAGTAAAAAAAATCAGTCTATTATTTTATAGCTTTTAAAGAGTTGCTTTTAAACAAAACACCAAAGTTGTCACTCAATGTTTTCCAAAGATGTTTTAAATTCCACAAATCACATCAATCCCATACTTAAAACCCACATATGGCTTCTTCTCATGGTTAAAACAAAACCTAAATTTAGTATTCCTTAACAGGAACTCTAAGGTCCTTATATGTCTTGCCCCTTCAATCTCTTCAGTCTTATTTCAAACAATTCTTTCCCTTACTTTCTCTATGACAGCTCATGAGATTTCTTGCTATGCCTCAGACACATTAGTTCTTGCCGACTCAACAGCCTTTCCATTTGCTGTTCCATTCTGCTGCCCAGGCCACTCTTCCCTCACTCATGGCTTCCACTTATATCATCTGGGTGGTTTCTGCTTCAATATCATTTCCTCAGTCTTCCCTAACCACCTTATCTAAACTAAAATAGCACCCTAGCTCTTCATCACCCACTATTGCTTACCATATTTTATTTTTCTTTTTAAAACATGTCACTTTCCGAAATTAAATGATTTAATTATTTGCTGGCTTACTGTCTGTCTCCCATAAGAGGAGTGAGCTCCATGAGGGAGGGACTTTGTCTCCTTCACTGTTTATACAAGCTTCTGAAATAAGCCCCAGTAAATAATTGGATCACTAATGTTTTTGTTTTGTTTTGTTTTGTTTTTTTTTTGGAATTTATTTTCGAGTTAGCTAATATACATAGTGTATACAGCGTAGTCTTGGCTTTGGGAGTAGATTCCCATGATTCATCCCTTACATACAAGACTCAGTGCAAAAGTATTTTACTAATGAATGAATGAATAAATAAATAAATATAGGAGTTTCCAATGCTTAATTAAAAAATGTTTTAAAGCAGCCTTAAAAATATTGCCTTTATTCATTCAAAAAAAGCATAAGATGACAAACTATTTAGATAAAAAGCACTTCTTTAGAAGTTCTTGCTTTAAAATTTTGCCTTATAATATTCTAAGTGTTTTTTAACCCCATCAGTACATGTATAACATATAATTTCTTCTGTGGTGAGACCAGACCACATGTATGTTTGAAAACAATTTAACTTTGATTTACACTTGCTTTACATGTTACAATTTTATAAAAACTGAGATTCTATATCTACAACTTCCTTGAGAAAGTAAGTGTATTAACTTATAAAATCCTTGCCTTAGTGTTGTTTGGCTTCTAGTGTGGGCACACAAGAAATATGTACATTACATAATGCATCAGAAAATTCAAGTTAAAAAAAAAGAAAAACAAGGTAAGATGAAAAGGGGTTGCCATTTAAAGTAGAATGGTTTTACAAGAAGAAACCCTAAAAATTCACAAATATGTGGCGATTAAACAACATGCCACTGAACAACCAATGGATCAAAGAAGAAATCAAAAAGGAAATAAAAAAAAATTGCTTGAGACAAATGAAAATGGAAATGCAACATATCAAAACTTATGGGATGCAGTAAAAACAGTTCTAAGAGGGAAGTTCATAGCAATAAATGTCTGAATCAAGGAACAAGAAAAAGTCTCAATGAAAGAGCCTAACTTTACATCTCAAGGAAATAGAAAGAGTAACAAAGCCCAGAGTTAGTGGAAAAAAGGAAATAAGAAAAATCAGAGCAGATATAAATGAAATAGACAATAAAAATACAATAGAAAAGATAAATTAAACTAAGAATCAGTTCCCTGAAAAGATAAATAAAATTGACAAGATGGGTAGTCTTTATTTTTTATTTTTTTTTTATATATGAAATTTATTGACAAATTGGTTTCCATACAACACCCAAAGACATCTGGATGGCCAACAGGCACATGAAAAGATGTTCAGCGTCGCTCCTTATCAGGGAAATACAAATCAAAACCACACTCAGGTATCACCTCACGTCAGTCAGAGTGGCCAAAATGAACAAATCAGGAGACTATAGATGCTGGAGAGGATGTGGAGAAACAGGAACCCTCTTGCACTGTTGGTGGGAATGCAAATTGGTGCAGCCGCTCTGGAAAGCAGTGTGGAGGTTCCTCAGAAAATTAAAAATGGACCTACCCTATGACCCAGCAATAGCACTGCTAGGAATTTATCCAAGGGATACAGGAGTACTGATGCATAGGGGCACTTGTACCCCAATGTTCATAGCAGCACTCTCAACAATAGCCAAATTATGGAAAGAGCCAAGATGGGTTGTCTTTAAAGATTTTCTTTTTGTTTATTTATTTTTGAGAGATAGAGAGAGACAGATTGCAAATAGGGGAGGGGAAGAGAGAGAGAGGGAGACACAGAAACAGAAACCAAAGCAGCCTCCAGGCTCTGACTATCAGCACAGAGCCCAACACGGGGCTCAAACTCATGAATCGTGAGATCATGAAGTTGGATGCTCAACCGACCAAGCGCCCCAGGTACCCCTAGATGGATAGTCTTTAGATAGAGTCACCAAAAAAAAGAGAAGACTCAAATAAATAAAATCAGAAATGAAAAAGAGAAGACATTACAACTGATACCACAAAAAATGCAAAGAATAATAGCAATGAACTATTATATCCCAATAAATTTGACAGTCAATTTGACAATAGAAGAAATGCATAAATTCCTAGAACACTACAACCTACCAAGACTGAATCATGAAGGAATAGAAAATCTGAACAGACCAATTGCTAGTAGGGAGAATGAATCAGTAATCAAAACCTACCAACAAACCAAATTCCAGGATCAGACGGCTTCACTGATGAATTCTACGAAACATTTAAAGATGAATTAATACCAGTACTTCTTAAACTCTTCCAAAAATTAGAAGAAGAAATGCTTCCCAATTCATTGTACAAGACCAGACAAGGATGCCAAAAGAAAAGAAAAGTATAGGCCAATACCTCTGATGAACACAGATGCAAAATTGTCAACAAAATATTAGCAAACCAAATTCACCAATACATTAAAAGGTTTCATACATCATGACCAAGTGGGTTTTACTCAAAGGACACATGAATTATTCTACATGCACAAATCAATCAATATGATACACAACATTAACACGATGAAGGATAAAAATCATATGATTATCTCAACAGATGCAGAAAAACCATTTGACAAAATTCAACATCCATTCATGATAAAAACTCTCAACAAAGTGGGTGTAGAGGAATGTACCTCAACATAATAAAGGCTACATATGATAAGCTCAAAGCTAGTATCATACACAACTGTTAAAACCTGAGTACTTTTCCTCTAAGATCAGGAACAAGACAAGTGTACCAAATCTCATCTCTTTTATTCAATATATTATGTAAATGGAAATCCTAGTCAGAGCCAGTAGGCGAGAAAAAGAAATAAAAGGCATCCATATTGGAAAGGAAAAAAGTAAAACTGTCCTTATTTTCAGATGACATGATAATATATATATAAAAACCCCTGAAGAATATACCAAAAAATGTTAGGCCTAATAAACGAATTAAGTAAAGTTGCAGGATACAAAATCAATATACAAATGTCTATGGCATTTCTATACACAAAAAAAAACTATCAGGAAGAGAAATTAAGAAAACAATCCCATTTTATAATTGCATCAAAAGGAATAAAATATGTAGGAATAAATTTAACATGGAGGTGAACGATCTGTACACTGAAAACTATTAGACATTAATGAAAGAAACTGAAGAAGATACAAATAAATGGAAAGATATTTTGTGCTAATGGACCGGAAGAATTAATATTGTTAAAATGGTCATATTACTGGAAGCTATTTAAAGATTTAATGCAATCCCTATCAAAATGCCAATGGCATTTTCCACAAATAGAAAAACTAATCCTAAAATTTATATGGAACCAAAAAAGACCCCCAACAGCCAAAGAAACATTGAGAAAGAACAAAGCTAGAGGTACCATGTTCCCAAATTTCAAACTACATTACAAAGCTGCAATAACCAAAACATTATGGTATTGACATAAATACATACACATAGATTAATGGAACAGAATAGAGAGCCCAGAAATAAACCCATGTGTATGTGGTCAATTAATTTATGACAAAGGAGCCAAGAATATATGATGAGGAAAGGACAATCTCTTCAATAAATGGTGTTGGGAAAACCAGACAGTCACATGCAAAAGAATGAGGCTGGACCATTATCTTACACCATCCACAAAGATTAACTTAAAATGTATTAGACTTTAGTATAAGACCTGAAACCGTAAAAGTCTTAAAAGAAAACATAGGTGGGAAGCTCCTTGACATTAGTCTCAGTGATGATTTTTTGTATTTGACAAGGGGGAAAAAGAAACAAGTGGGATTACATCAAACTAAAAAGCTTCTGCTGGAGTGCCTGGGTGGCTTGGTGGGTGAAATGCCCAACTCCTGACTTCAGCTCGGGTCATGATCTCATGGGTTTGTGGGTTTGAGCCCCACGTGGGGCTCTGCACTGGCACTGTAGTGCCTGCTTGGGATTTTCCGTCTCTCCCTCTCTCTGCCCCTCCCCCACTGGCTCTCTCTGTCTTAAAAATAAGTAAACATTAAAAAAATTTACCGAAAAAGCTTCTGCCCTTCAAAATCACCAACAAAATGAAAGCACACTACTGAATAGCAGAAAATATTTGCAAATCATGTATCTACCAAGAGTTAATATCCTAAATATATAAGAACTTATATATTTATAAGAATATAAAGAACTTATAAACTCAATAGCAAAACAAACAATCTGATTAAAGAAGGGGCAGAGGATCTGAATAGATATTTTTCCAAAGAAGACATACAGGGGGCCAAAAGATACATGAAAAGATGCTCAACATCACTCACCATCAGGTAAATGCAAATCAAAACTACAATGAGATATCACTTCATACATGTTAAAATGGCTATTCTCAAAAAAAAAAAAAAAAGAAGTAACAAGTGTTGGTAAAGATATGGAGAAAAGGAAACCTTTATGCACTGTTGGTAGGAATGTAAACTGGTGCAGCCACTATGAAAACAATATGGACGGTCCTCAAAAAAATGAAAAATAAAACTATTATATTATCCAGCAATTCCACTTCTGGGTATTCAACCAAAGAAAATAAAAACACTACTCTGAAAATATATCTTCACCCCCATGTTCACTGCAGCATTACAAGAGCCAAGACATGGAAACAACTAAGTGTCCATCAATGGATGAATGAATAAAGAAAATGTGGTGTACAAATGATTTCACTTATATGTGGAATCTAAAAAACAAAATAAACAAAACAAAACAAAAAGCAGATTCTTAAATACAGAGAATAAACTAATGGTTGCTAGAGGGGAGGTGGGCAGGTGGGGGATGGGTAAAGTAGACAAAAGGGATTAAGAGATACAACCTTCCACGGAGATGAAAAATACAGCATAGGGAATATAGGCAAAATAGTGTATTAATGTTGTTTGGTGACAGATAGTGACTGCACTTATCATGATGAGCACTGAGTGGTATAGAATTGTTGACTCAATATGTTGTACACCTGAAACTCATATAACATTGTAGGTTAATTATACTTCAATAAAAAAGAACATGTTTAAAATAAGAATACGCATACATAATAGAATATTATTGAGCCCTAAAAATGAAATGTGATATATATATGAATATGTATATATGTATATGTATATGCATATATGTAACGGAGTATTACTGAGCCATAAAAAAATAAAATGATGCTCGGGCACCTGGGTGGCTCAGTTGGTTAAGCGTCCGACTTAGGCTCAGGTCATGATCTTGTGGTTCGTGAGAGCATTGGGCTCTGTGCTGACAGCTCAGAGCCTGGAGCCTGCCTCAGATTCTGTGTCTCCCTCTCTCTCTACCCCTCCCCTGCTCGTACTCTGTGTGTGTCTCTCTCTCTCAAAAATAAACATTAAAAAATAAACAACAAAATAAAATAAAATGCTGCCATTTGACATAACATGGATGGACACTGAAGGCATTATGCTAAGGGAATAAGTTGGACACAGAAAGACAAAAACTAAATATCATATGATTACACATATATGTGGACCACCCCTTAAAAAATAAACCCCCCAAAACACAAGCTTACAGACAGAGAACAGATTGATGTTTGCTAGAGGTGGGGGCAGGAGTGGCCAAATGGGTGAAAGGGTCAAAAGGTACAAATTTCTAATTATAAAATAACTCAGTCATGGCAATGTCATGTACAGTATAGTGTCTACAGTTAATAATACTATACTGCATATTCTAAAGTTGCTAAAAAAGTAGTTCTAAAAAAAACAGAAATAGGGGCGCCTGGGTGGCTCAGTCGGTTAAGCCTCCGACTTCAGCCCCGGTCACAATTTCACGGTCCGTGAGTTCGAGCCCCGCGTCAGGCTCTGGGCTGATGGCTCAGAGCCTGGAGCCTGCTTCCGATTCTGTGTCTCCCTCTCTCTCTGCCCCTCCCCCGTTCATGCTCTGTCTCTCTCTGTCCCAAAAATAAATAAACGTTAAAAAAAAAAAACTTTAAAAAAAAACAGAAATAGAATGGTCAAATAAGCCTTGTCGAGGCTCAGCAATGTTGAAGAAGGTGGGAGGACTATCAACGTAATCAAGACTGCATTTCAAGCTTAGAAGACAATTCTAAAAGAGGCATTTCAAAATATTAAGGAAGGTTACCATTTTGAGATAAATATACAGTTTCTCAAGATTATTATTTTGGAGGATTTAACATTCATTTGGATCGCATGATGTATTTGTTTAAGAGTCAGATCACTTTGCTTAGCTATACTTTAAATGATAGTACAGTATACATGATATCTTTGTAGAGTAGACATTCATGGGAAGTATGTTCTAGAGAACTGTGTCAATAAGAAATCATAGAATCTATATTGATAACATGTTTTCTCCTTTCACACATTACCACATTTATTATTTATTGTTTTTCTTTTAAATGTCAAAATTATAGGTATGAATTCAGATTGAAATGCTGAAATGTATTAATATTAAAATCACTATAAAAATCTGCCACATTGTTAGCGTTTCTAATGGCTAGTTTTATGCATCGATTTGGATAGGCTACAGTATAATTATTCAGTTAAATGCTAATCTAGTTAAACAAATTCAAACTAAAACAACTCTGCAGTTAAATGTTAAAAACTATCAAGGATTTGGAGAAAATGATACAATTTGTATTGATTATTGTAATGTAAAATATTTTCATTTTTTAGACGTTAGTATAGCTAGTCATTAGACTGAGCTCAGGTGGCTCAGTCGGTTAAGTGTCTGGACTCTTGATTTCTTTCAGCTCAGGTCATGATCTCACAGTTCATGAAATCAAGCCCCGTGTTGGGCTCTGTGCTGACAGCCTGTAGCCTGCTTGGGATTCTCTCTCTCTTCTGCCTCTCCTCTGCTCCCTCTTTCTCTCAAAATAAATAAATAAATAAATAAATAAATAAATAAATAAATAAATAAATAAACATTTTTAAAAAAAGTTTCCGATGCTATAGCACAGTAATTCCACTATGAAGAATAGAGTCTATGTAAATAAAAACAAAAACAAGCTTTTCCTAAAACATGTAACAGCAAAATGTTGTAAATATTCTAAATGTGTAAGCACAGATAAATGAAGGGCATGATGGTTTATTAATAGAATACATAACCACTGAAATGATGACCATGGACATGCATTCTCCAATGATAACATATCAGATACTTTATATAAAGTACTCTATGATCTTTTTGGAGAATATCACACATATAGCACATTGAAGTCTTTCTTATAGAAAAGAGACTTCTTTTGATGCTCAAATTAACTATTTTCCAAACTTACTTGAAAACAGCACTCTTTGTGTACCAGTTACTATTGCTGCAGAATAAACAACCTATATTGTTTACAAGTTCAGGCAGAGTTCAGCAATATTAGCTTGTTTCTGCTTAACTCAGTGCCAGATGGGGCAGCTTGAAGGCCTGGCATGGAATCATCTTAATCACATGCCTGGTAGGACCTCTTATGTGGCTTGAGATTCCTCACAACATAAGGGCTGGGGTTCTGCCTGGTAGGACCTCTCTTGTGGCATGGGCTTCCTCACAATATCAGGGCTGGAGTTCCCAGGGTGAGCACCCCAAGAGAGATATAAAGTCAGGCAGAGCTGTACTATCTACTATGATTAAGCTTCTGAAGCTACCTAATGTCATTTCCACTGCATTCTACTCATCAAGGCAGCCGGATTTCAAAGAAAAGGGGAACAAACTTTACCTCTTCATGAGAGAATGGATATGTTCTGGAAGAACATGTGGAATCAGAAATATTTCTGTTGTCAGTTTTGGCAAATATAATTTGCCATATATTTTTCAAGTAATAACTATTAATTTCCCATATTTGGTAAATGTTGATGGAGGTACATCAAAATAGTTATGTAATGTATTTGCTGCATACATGTTACATATATATTCATATACATATGATTCAGATATATATTATATGTATTCGTACATATATATTATATACATATACATATATATTATGTATTTATACATATAATATGTATTCATACAAATATATTATACACACACCATTTGGTCTGGGAAAAAATCCCCTGTGTTTGACAGTAAAATAGTCCCAGTCATTGTGGATGAATTAGGCAATATCCATTCAAATTTATATGAAACAACAATAGGAATTAGGACTGTCTCCAGCTAAATTTTCCCACTGACCACTTGGATTAGCAGGTTGTCTACATTCTTGCATTTTACAAGAGACACCAAGTTTCCGAGATACGAAGTCTTACTGATGTTAGTGATGAAAAATATCTTAATTTGACTTACAGGAAATCTATACAAATGGATATATCTATTTCGGCAAAAACAATTGTGAATAACAAAGTATGATGAACAGAATTTATTCTTTTAATAGCAATGTCTTATAGAATTTTCTTTCTTACAAAAGACAATTTTTCAGAATACTTCTTTTATGTAGTTACAGCCAGTAAATAGAAACTATTTTTTAATGGTGGCACAAAAACATTTTTCAACAGCTACTTCTAATTACCTTTACAAAACATGACAGGTTAAGGCAATACAAATGAAACCAAAGTGGAAAGATCTAATATCTATGGAAATTTAAAACTTAGAATGTTGGGAATGAAAAGTACAGCATAGGGAATTTAGTCAATAATATTGTAATAATTTTGTATGGTGACAGAGAATAAGTACACTTATCATGGTAAGTACTTTGTAATGTACCTAATTGTTACATCACTATGTTGTATACCTGAAACTAATGATATATGTCAACTATAATTTAAAAAAAAAGCAATACAAGAGTAAAAAAAAAACCCCTTAGAATTAAAATTACCTTTAAAAAGTTAAAATAAAATAAAATTACCTCCTAAACATTCTTTTTCAAGAAACCACTGGAAAACTCACTCTACAAAAATGAGAGAACAAAATAAAAACCGAAGGTTTAAGAAAAAGGAGTTTCACATAGGAGAGAGAAAAAGAGAATCTCACAAATGAGTAAGGGATATCCCAGAATGATACCTATGCCATCAGGGATAGCAGCCAGACTAGACTGCAATATGACTCAAGTTGAGGGCTATCATGAATATTTCCCACTGATTCTTTTAATGACTTTTCCTTTCTCTCTTTTATTTTTTGATCAGTCTGCAAGAAGTTTATCAATTTTATTGATATTTCCAAAGAGCTCTTGTGCTTTCACTGATTTTCTCTATTGTTTGGTATTCCCTAATTTATTGATTTCTGCTTTTATATTATTTCTTTGTTTATAGTTACTTTGGGTTTAATTTACTTTCTTTATCTTTTTTTCAAGTTTTTATTTAAAATACATTTAGTTGTTATACACTATAATATTATTTTTAGGTGTAGAATTTAGTTATTCATTGCTTACATACAACACCTGGTGCTCATCACAAGTGCCCTCCTTAGTTCCCATCATCCATTTAACCCATCCCACCACCCACCTCCCCTCCAGTAACCCTCAGTTTGTTCTCTAATGCTCAGAGTCTGTTTTCTAGTTTGCCTCTTTCCTCCCCCCCATCTTCATCTGTCTTGTTTCTTAAATTCCACATATGAATGAAATCATATGGTATTTGTCTTTTTCTGACTGACTTATATAGCTTAGCATAATACTCTTTAGCTCCATCCATATCGTTGCAAATGGCAAGATTTCATTCTTTTTGATGGCCAAGTAATATTCCATTGCACACACACATACACACACATCCCACATCTTCTTTATCCATTCATCAGTCGATAGGCATTTGGGCTCTTTCCATAAGTTGGTTATTGTTGATAGTGCTGCTATAAACATTGGGGTGTATGTGCTCCTTTGAATCAGCCTTTCTGTATCCTTTGGATAAATACCTAGTAGTGAAATTGCTGCAATGTAGGGTAGTTCTATTTTTAACTTTTTGAGGAACCTCCATACTGTTTTGCAGACTGGCTGCTCCAGTTTGCATTCCCACCAACAGTGCAAGAAGGTTCCCCTTTCTCCACGTCCTCGCCAACATCTGTTGTTTCCTGAGTTGTTGATTTTAGCCATTCTGACTGGTTTTGATTTGTATTTCTCTTATGATGAATGAGGTTGAGCATCTTTTCATGTGTCTGTTAGCCATATGTATGTCTTCAAAAGTGTCTATTCATGTCTTCTGCCCATTTCTTCACTGGACTGTTTTTTGGGTGTTTAGTTTGATAAGTTCTTTAGAGATTTTAGATAGTAATCCTTTATCCAGTATGCTATTTGCAAGTATCTTTTCCCATTCCATTGGTTGTCTTTTAGTTTTGTTGATTGTTTCCTTTGCTGTGCTTTTTATCTTGATGAAGTCCCAATATTTCATTTTTGTTTGTTCCCTTTGCCTCTGGAGACATGTCTAGTAAGAGGTTGCTCTGGCCGAGGTCAAAGAGGATGCTGCTTGTTTTCTCCCCTAGGATTTTGATGGGTTTTGTCTCACGTTTAGATCTTTCATCCATTTTGAATTTCTTTTTGTGTATAGTGTAAGAAAGTGGTTCAGTTTCATTCTGCATGTCGCAGTCCAGTTTTCCCAGCACTATTTGCTGAAAAGACTGTCTTTTTTTCCATTGGATATTGTTTCCTGCTTTGTCGAAGATTAGTTGGCCATACATGTTTTAGTCCATTTCTGGGTTCTCTATTCTATTCCACTGATCTATGTGTCTGCTTCATATATTTTTAAGATCTATTGTTAGGTGCATACACATGACGTTATGTCCTCTTGATGAACTTTTTTTTTTTAATTTTTTTTTAATGTTTATTTATTTTTTGAGACAGAGAGAGACAGAGCATGAATGGGGGAGGGTCAGAGAGAGAGGGAGACACAGAATCTGAAGCAGGCTCCAGGCTCTGAGCTGTCAGCACAGAGCCCGATGCGGGGCTCGAACCCACAAACCGTGAGATCATGACCTGAGCCGAAGTCGGACGCCCAACCGACTGAGCCACCCAGGAGCCCCTTGATGAACTTTTATCAAGTTTTTTCTTTATCTCTGGTAAAGATGTCTTTCTTCTCATTTAGAAGTCTACTTTGAAATTAATTTAGCCACTTCAGCTTTCTGATGATTTGTGTTAGCATGGTTAATTTACTTTTAACCTATCTGTGTCTTTATATTAAAAAACACTTCCTCTATCCAATATACTAGGGATTGGCAAGCTATGGCCCATAGGACAGCTATTTTTCTTTTTTTGTAAATAAAGTTTTATTGAAATACTGATAGAAACACTTGCTTACATTTTGCTTTTGGCTGTTTTTGAGCTACAACAGCAGAATTGGGTAGGTGTAACAGAAACTGTATGGTCCTCAAACCTAAAATGCTGATTATCTACTCTTTGATAAAGTTTGCCAACTCTTGTGGTATAGAATTTTTACTAGATTATTAATCTAACAAAATATTCCAATTCACTGGAGTGTTTAGACAATTTACATTTAATATGATTGTCATATAATTGGATATAAATCTACCATCTGGCTATTGTTTTCTATTTGGCCCATCTCTTCTTTCATCCTCTGTTCCTGCTTTCTTTTGAACACATCCAATGTTTTAGTATTCCACTTTATCTTCTCTATTGTCTCATTAGCTGCCTTTATATCTTTAGTGGTTATTCTAGGGTTTATATATGCATCTTTAACTTATTGCAGCATAGATTTAAATAATACCATACCACTTCCTGAATAATGTAAAAATCTTATGACATTTTACCTCCAATTCTCCCTCCCATTCTTTGCACTGTGGTCATGCATTTTATTACTACATACATCATAAACCTCACAATTTGGTTCTTACTTTTTATTACTTCTTTTAATTTAAATAGTTCTTTTTTTAATTAAAAATAGATTTTAGTTCAGTATAATTAGCATACGGTGTTATATTAATTTTAGGTTTACAATATAATGATTCAACAATTCTATAGATTAATCAGTGTTCATCGTGACAAATATACTCTTAATTCCCTTTATCTATTTTCTCCATACCCCTACCCATGTCCTCTATGTCAACCACCTATTTGTTTTTTGTTTTTCTTTGTTCATTTGATTATTAAATTCCACATATGACTGAAATCATATTGTATTTGGCTTTCTTTGTCTGACTCATTTCACGTAGCATTATATTCTCTAGGCCCATCCATGTTGTAATAAATGGCAAGATCTCATTCTTTTTTATGGCTAATATTCCATATGTATTATGGAATACTACACACACACACACACACACACACCTACCTCATCTTCTTTATCCATTCATCTGTGGATGTACACTAAGGTTGTTTTCATACCTCGGCTATTGTAAATAATGCTGTGATAAATACAGGGGTACATATATTTTTTCAAGTTAGTGTTTTCACTTTCTTTAGGTAAATATCCAGTATAATTATTGGATCACATGATATTTCTATTTTTTACATTCAATTATCTTTTAAAAATTTAAATGAGAAAAAAGCAGTCTCTTATTTACCTATATATTTACCATTTCTGGGGCTCTTCATTTCTTTGTGTGAATTGTGTTCCATCTAGTACTGTTTTTCTTCTACTTTAAGAATTCATTTAACATTTCTTGTAACAAACGTCTACTGGTAATGAATTTCCTCAGTTACTTTGCTGTTTTATCTGCAAAGGTCATTATTTTAGATGTTTTTACTGGATATATAATTTTAAGTTCATGGCTTTCCTCTCTCAGTGCTGATCTCATTCCAATGTTTTCTGATTTTCAGTATTTCTGTAGAGAAGTCAGTAAATTTTTTTATCTTTTGTGTTGTATATATAATGTGCCTTTTTTCTGGGCCTTTATGATTTTTATTTTTATTGTTGGCTTTCAGAAATTATGTCTTGGTGTGGTTTTCTTTCCTGTTTGAAATTAGTTGAACTTTTTGTACTTTTCATCAAACATGGAAAAATTTTGGTCATAATTTCTTGAAATATTTCTTCTTTCTGGAACTCCGATTACACAGTTTCTAGACTACAGGGTACCAGGACACTAAGGTGTCATTCATTTTTTTTTTTTTTTACAGTTGTCTTACTCTCTGCTTCAGTTTGGAAAATTTCTTGAAGTCCACTTATATTTTTATCTGCAGTGTCTAATGCACTGCTTAACCCATCCAGTGGATATTTCATTTCATGTATCATTATTTTAATGTTTTTCTTTAAATCCCTGAATAAGTAAACAATTAGCTGTTTTAAAGACTTTGCTAATTATATCATCCCTGGTAATTCTTAGTCTGTTCTCCCCTGGATTGTTTACTGTATCTGTCATTACATAAGGAGAGAGGACAGCGCTAAGTCTATGCCATTGTCAGTGAGGTCAGAGGACATATGTACCATATGTATGAGGATACATGATTAAGTAGGCATAATACCTTCCTCATAAGAATGTTATAGTTGGACATAGGAAGTAAAATAATCAGTTCAAAAGGCATATATATATATATATATATATATATATAATTTTAGAGAGAAAAAGAATGTGCACAAGTAGGGAGGAGGGGCAGAGACAGAGAGAGAGAGAGAGAGAGAGAGAGAGAGAGAGAGAATGTTAAGCAGGCTCCCCAACATGTGAGTCTTGATCCCATGACCCTGGGATCATGACCTGAGCTGAAATCAAGAGTCAGAGGCTCAACTGAAAGGGCCACCCAGATGCACCTGAAAAAGCATTTTAATAGAGTTATAAATATATCCACATAAAAGGGCTAAATATCCACATGTAAGGGCTACCTATGTAAGCCCACAAAGGTCAAATAAGCCTTCTAAATGAATAGTATGAGCCACTGTGATGTCCTTTATTCTTTACATCTCCAAAAACAAATGTTAGATTATTCAGATGAATTATTTTCCATATTTTAAGAAGGCGGTGAAAATTATATCAATCAGTAATTTTCCTTTTCTTCCTTGATTTCAAATTTTTAGGAAAAAAAAATCAAGTGAACAGAGAAGAAAAATGCAAACTAAATGCTTGTCACATCCAGCCCCCCACATTCCAGTTGATTAGTTCTGCTTTATTAAAATATGTGTGTGTGTGTGTGTGTGTCTGTATATATATATATATATATATATATATATATATTCCTAATTTAGAGTATAAAAGCAATATATGCTTATCATGGAAATTTAGAAAAGCATAAAAAAGGACAGCAAAAATAAATCCACCCATCATTTTATACTAGAAGATAATCTCTGTCCCATTTTACTGCACATTATGTAGACATTCACTTTTTTTAATGTTTATGTATTTATTTTGAGAGAAGTGAGGGAGAGCAGAGAGAGAGAGAGAGAGAGAGAGAGAATCCCAAGCAGGCTCTGAGATGTGAGCGCAGATGTGGGGCTCGAACCTGATGTGGGGCTCGAACTCAAGAACCATGAGATCATGACCTGAGCTGAAATCCAGAGTTGGATACTCAACCAACTGAGCCACCTAAGCACTTCTCACATTTCTTTCTTTTCTTTCTTTCCTTTCTTTCTTTTTTCTCTTTCTTTCTTTCTTTCTTTCTTTCTTTCTTTCTTTCAGTAGGCTCCACACCCAGAGTGGAGTCCAACGTGGGGCTTGAACTCACGATTCTGAGGATCTAAGACCTGAGCTGAGATCAAGAGTTGGTCACTTAACTGACTGAGCTACACAGGTACCCTGACATTCAGTTTTTTAAAAACAAAAATGAGTAGCAAAAAATTAGTTATCTCAGAAAAGTTTATTCTATCAATATAGGTTTATTTAATTAACTCCTATTGTTGGGCATTTTAATTGTTTTCAAACATCAAACATCTTGATAATATACTTACAAGAAATTTCTAGAAATGTGATCCCTGGGTCAAAAAGTACACACATAGGTAAAGCTTTTGTTAGAGTTTCTTCTTCTGTTAGAGTTTATTCCAGGATGATAATACCAAGATGTTGACTAGAACAACTATTGGATCTCTCTCTAAGCATCAGCTCCAGTAGAAATTATAGACAGGAAAAGTCAAGAATAAGAAAACTTGAAAACTCCTCAAAAAGGCAAGGTGGTATAGAGTACCATTTTGAACTTGAAAATGTGCTTGGGCCATGGAACCTGAGGTTCTAGACAAGAGGAGGCTTATAGGCTGTGGGAAGACAAAATAGGAAGTAAACTAATGGAGTTCTGTTTTGGATTCTTTCCTCTCATTGCCTTGAGACAAAAACTGACTGTTCCCATATCTGCAGGGGCTCAGACTACTATAGAAATGCCTTCAGGAGTAAACAGAGTACTTATAAACAGCTGAGAAAACATGAGGGGACATTGGGCAGTCATGTCCCTATTCTTTTGCACCAAATTAGAGAGTTGGTGAAAAACAATCATCAGTTTTGGTTGCTGCTTCTTTCTGGTGGGATGGGGGAATGAGGGGAAATGTTGAAGTACAGACTTCAGGTATCACTTTGTTGATTTGATAAATTATTAATTGTGATTTTATCGGTGGCTTGGGGCTTTCCTACCTACCTCCCATCCTCTGAGCTCACTGAGAATGACATGGACTGAGTGCTGGCCTCTCCCTATATGTAATGCCAGATACAATAGTCAATCCAGAGGGAAATGGTCCTACAAAACCAAATATCAAGACATTGCAAGGAGCACAACTATTTCCAAAGAAAATAAAATTGGCATAAAGATTCTAAGAAAAGCTGCAATGTTAGATCTAATGGCCCAAGATTTAAAAATAGCCTAATAAACATCCCAAAAGACATAAAGGAACATATTAGCAATAGGTAACAAGAATAAGAAAACAAAGAAGCAAGCAGAACTATGAGGTACGAAAACTATAAAATCTGAAACATAGATTTCATAAAAAGTAGAATTAAAATAACAAATGAATTAATGAATTTGAAGACAAGTTTCAGGAAATCTTCAATGCTAAGGAAAAACAAGGAAATAGAAATATAAAAGAAAGACAAAGGGCTTGTCACTACTATCTGAATAACAGAGATGTGGAGAAAAAAATTAGAAATGATGAAGGTAACAAGACAAGAGACCATGGATTTTCAAAGTATTGAAGGAAACATAAAATCTACAATTGGATATATAGCTATATAGTCATTAAAATATGAGGTTATGATAATATGTTTTCAAGTATATAAGGCCTCATAAAACAGTTGTTGATTAAATACTCAAATAGAAAGAGAAGCAGGGTGCCTGGATGGCTTAGTCAGTTAGGCGTCCAACTTCAGCTTGGGTCATAGTCTCAGTGCTCCTGAGTTCCAGCCCTGCATCAGCTCTCTGCTGTCAGCACAGAGCCTGCTTCAGATCCTTTGTCCACCTTTCTCACACACATTCTCTCTCTTTCTCAAAAATAAAAATAAAAATAAAAAAAGAAAGAGAAATGAAGAATGTCTTTAAAAGATGTACAAAGTAATCTATAAGAGAAAGGATTAAAAATCATACAATGATTTTGGGGCGCCTGGGTGGCGCAGTCGGTTAAGCGTCCGACTTCAGCCAGGTCACGATCTCGTGGTCCGTGAGTTCAAGCCCCGCGTCGGGCTCTGGGCTGATGGCTCAGAGCCTGGAGCCTGTTTCCGATTCTGTGTCTCCCTCTCTCTCTGCCCCTCCCCCGTTCATGCTCTGTCTCTCTCTGTCCCAAAAATAAATAAACGTTGAAAAAAAAAATTTAAAAATCATACAATGATTTCAATAGATGCAGAAAAAGAATTGGACAAAGTACAACCATTCATGACAAAAACTGTCCACAAAGCACGTTTAGAGGGAACATAGCTCAACATAATAAAGGCCATACATGAAAAACCCACAGCTAACGTCATACTCAATGGCAAAAAATGGAGAGCTTTTCCCCTAAGCTCAGGAACAAGACAAGGATGTCCACTCTTATCACTTTTATTCAATATAGTACTGGAAGTTCTAGCCACAGGAATCAGAAAACAAAAAAATAAAAGGCATCCAAATTGGTAAGGAAGAAGTAGAACTTTCACTATTTGCAGATGACATGACATTATATATAGAAAAACTACTAGAACTGATAAGTGAATTCAGTAAGGTCACAGGATACAAAATCAACATACAGAAATACATTGCATTTCTATACACTAATAATGAAGCAGTAGAAAGAGAAATTAAGAAAACAATCTCATGTATAATTACATCAAAAAATAAAAACCCAAGAATAATACTTAACCAAGTAGGTGAAAAATCTGTTCTCTGAGAACTATAAAATATTGATGAAAGAAACTGAAGATGACACAAGCAAATGGAAAGATATTCAATGCTAATGGA
Organism: Lynx canadensis; assembly: GCF_007474595.2. Lineage (NCBI taxonomy): Eukaryota > Metazoa > Chordata > Mammalia > Carnivora > Felidae > Lynx > Lynx canadensis. The sequence continues at coordinate 138,678,357 of NC_044310.1, read as the reverse complement.
TCAGAAGGACAAAACTGTTAAATATGTATACTACCGAAAACAACCTACAGATTTAATGCAACCCCTATCAAAATACCCACAGCATTTCTCACAGAACTAAAACAAACAATCCTAAATTGTATGGAAGCACAAAAGACCCCAAATAGCCAAAGCAACTTTGAAAAAGAACAAAACCGGGGGCGCCTGGGTGGCTCAGTCGGTTAAGTGTCCAACTTCGGCTCAGGTCATGATCTCATGGTTTGTGGGTTTGAGCCCCGCGTCAGGCTCTGTGTTGACAGCTCAGAGCCTGGAGCCTGCTTCAGATTCTGTGTCTCCTTCTCTCTCTGCTTCTCCCCAGCTCATGCTCTGTCTCTCTCTCTCTCTCTCTCTCTCTCAAAAATAAATAAACATTAAAAAAAAATTTTTAAGAAAAAGAACAAAACTGGAGGAATCACAATCCTAGATTTCAAGATATACTACAAAGCTGTAGTAATCAACACAGTGTACTGGCACCAAAACAGACACATAGATGAATGGAACAGAACAGAGAGCCCAGAAATAAAAACAATTATATGGTCAATTAATCTTAGTCAAAGGAGGCAAGAATATGAAATGGGAAAAAGAGGTTCTTCAACAAATAGTGTTGGGAAACTGGACAGCTATGTGCAAAAGAATAAGACTGGACCAATTTCGTACACTATACACAAAAATAAAATAAAAATGGATTAAACACCTAAATGTGATACCTGAAACTACAAAAGTCCTACAAGAGAGCACAGGCAGTAATTTCTCTGACATTGGCCATAGCAACATTTTTCTAGATATGTCTCCTATGGCAAGGGTAACAAAAGCAAAAATACGGTATTGCAACTATATCAAAATAAAAAGCTTCTGCACAGTGAAGGAAACAATCAACAAAAGAAAAAGGTAGCCTAGCGAATGGAAGAAGATATTTGCATATGACATATCCAATAAAGAATTAGTATCTAAAATATATAAGGAACTGATACAACTCAACACCCAAAAAACAAATAATCCAATTGAAAAATGGGCATAACATGATCAGACATATCTCCCAAGAAGACACATAGATGGCCAACAGACACAGGAAAAGATATTCAATATCTCTAAACATCAGGGAAATGCAAACCAAAACTATAATGAGATATCACCCCACACTTGTCGTGATGGCTAAAATTAAAAAAAACAAGAAACAACAAGTGTTGGTGAGGATATGGAAAAAAAGGAATACTTTTGCACTGTTGGTGGAAATGCAAACTGGGGTGCAGCCTCTGTGGAAAACAGTATGAAGATCCCTTAAAAAATTAAAAATGGAATTATATACCATATCATCCAGTAATTCCACTACTGGGTATTTAGCCTAAGAATATGAAAACACTAATTTGAAAAGACATATGCACTCCTATGCTTAATGCAGCATTATTTACAATAGCTAAGATATGGAAGCAGCCCAAGTGTCTATCGATAGGTTAAGGATAAAGAAAATATGGTGAATACACACAATAGAATATTATTCAATCATAAAAAAGAATGAAGTCTGGGCATTTGCAACAACATAGATGGATCTAAAGAGTATAATGCTAACCGCAGTAAGTCTGTCAAAGACAAATACCATATGATTTCACTCATATGTGCAATTTCAAGAAACAAATAAAAAAAGAAAGAAACCAAAAAACAGATTCTTAAGTATAGAGAACAAACTGATGGCTACCAGATGGGGAGGTAGGTGGGGTGGATGGATGAAACATGTGAAGGGTACACTTATTATTATTATTGTATTTAAGAGTACACTTATTGTGATGAGCACTGAGTAATGTACAGAATTGCTGAATTACTATATTGTACACATGAAAACAATATAACACTGTATGTTAACTGTACTGGAATTAAAATTTAAAAATTTTTAAAGGGAAAAAGAGAAAAAAGAACACTACACTTATTAAAAAGATGATGTACAAAGTAATGCTGATAGAGTACCTTGGTAAAATTTGTTGTCTTTAAAAATAGCAGCAAAGAAAAAGAGAAAAATTGACTGCAATATTTTGTTGTTTAAAGTAGATAGTAGCAACATGATGCAGTTGGGGAAGGTGAGAGAGACAACAGGATGTCAGAATGTACAAGAATCTTTTTTAGGGAAGATATATAAATACTACACTTTTAAGTAAGAAAAAATTAAAAAGATACACAAAGTGTGTGGAAAAAAACTGAAATAAGATGGTAGAAACACTTAAATGTATCAAAAAATTATGATAACTATTATATTTTTATTGAAAGTTTGTTTTGTTGTTAGTGGGTATATGAAATTCTTGCTTATAATCTCTACTTCTTCCTTTTGTAAGTAGAAATAACTTTAATTTTTCTTTTAATACTACACAGTTATTATGAAGTTTCAAATTCTGGGGATAAAGCGAGTATCTTCTAGAGTTAACTACCATTTGGTACATACTATAAAGGACATTAGACCAGATGACTGCTGATTTTTTTCCCAACACATGCCTACCCTGAACTTATATACCTCACATATTTTTTTGGCAGAATATTTACCATTTATATAACCTTGACACATGTAACCAGAGTATGGCAACAACTTTAGCAGGGGATAGAAGGAACTCAATTCAGGGTATCACTAACCAAACTTTCTGTTTGTGGTAGAGTAGAAAACTAATGGACAGTAGGATTAATTTAGGTATGTGGCAATGGGAGTTTAGGTGAAGCAAGACTGGGCAGATCAGAGCCCATTGGTCAGGGTTAAAAACTGAAGCTCTAATCAGTTCAAAAGGGGGGTGACCATTATCATATGGCTCAGTTAGATGTGGAGCCTGAGGCTGTCTAGGTGTATCCTACGAAAGTGAGTCTGGACGATGTCTGCAGGTGGGGAGACCGTCAGGTGTCATCAGTACCTTGGGAGAAGACTGAAGAAGGGAGGAAAAAACTCGAATAGATCAAAAAGTATTTAAAGACATAAATAGCATTCATAGAAGTCTCACAAAAATCCTCAGAACCAGATAGGTTTTTTTTTTAAAGATTTTATTTTTAAGTAATCTCTACACTCAACATGGGGCTCAAACTCATAAAGTTGCATGCTCTACCAATGAAGCCAGCCAGGCACTCCATGAGTTTTAACATGAGTTAAACATTATGAGTTTTAACAAACATTAAAGAAACAGTAAATTCATATCTTGTAAAGTTGTTCCAGAAAATAGAAAAAGAGTAAAAGCTGTCCATCTTATTTTATTAGGCTGGTGTCATCTTAATTTCAAGGTCAGACAAGGAAAATAAAGAGAAAACAATTACAGCACATTTCATTTAGGAATGTAGATTCTAAAATCCTAAATAAAATATTTGCTAACCAAATAAAATAACATTAAAAATAAAACACCATGATCACTAGAAACACAGGGATGGTTTCACATTAGAAATTCTATTCATATAATTCACAATGTTAATATGCCAAAGGATAAATGTCATGTGATTGTTTCGAAGATGCATAAAAAGCATTTTATAGGGTTCAATAGCTATTTATGCATACGAAGCTAGAAATAGAAGAACTTTCATAATTTAGTAAAGGTTGTATGTTAAAAACCTTCAGTAAGCATTATACGTCAGTGAGAAGTGAGAAACTAGATGCATCCTCTTTAAGACTGGGCATAAGATAAGGATGCCCACTGTCACTACTACTGTTTAGTTCCAGAGGAATTGATCAAAGGTATTAGAAAGAAGAAAAAAGTAAAAGTATGAGGATGGGAAGGGTAGAGAGAAAACTATCACTTTTGGAACTGATATATGATCATTTTTCTAGACAACAGAACACTCTATTAAGAATAAGAGAGTTCAGCAACGTTGTTAGAACTTGTATCAATTTTCAAAAATTCAGTAGCATTTCTGTACACAAATGATATACATCTAGAAAATATTTTAATCAAGTTTTAAAATATTGATGTTTACTCAAAGAATATCAAGCACAAGATTAAAAAGTTGAAAAAAATGGGATGCAGATATTTTTTAATATTTAAAACTAATAGGAAATGAATACCTAGAATACCTATGACAAACTCTTAAAGAACATTAGTCAAAAGAACCCATATGAAAAATAAAGAGTGTGAACAAACAATTTCAGAAAAGGGAAGCCAAAAGGCCAATAAAAATATGAAGCAGTACTCAAACTCATTATTGATAAGAAGAATTAAAATTAAAATAATAAGCTATAAAATTATGCACATAATACTAGCACAAAATATTAGCAAGCTAGATAATGTCAAGGTTGGCAGGACTGACTGAGAAGGTTACTGCTGGTGAAAGTGTGGACCAAAGTATTTTATTTGGTAGAGTAACTGGCAGAACTTGGTCAAGTTAAGTATAAACATGTATCCTATTACCCAGCAATTGTGCTCCTGCATATATATCCCAAAGAAATCCTTGCAAAGTCCACGATAAAGCAAGTGTGATAATGTTCATTATAGCAGTGTTTGTTGTGACAAAAGTCTGGATGGCAATCACTGGGAAATACAAGTAGTTAAAACATGGTAGCTACAAACGATGGAATACTATGCAGCAGTTAGAAGCGATGTAAACATGACAATATAAGTAAATGATAAACACTTAAGGTTAATTAAAATAAAATAGTAGGAAGAAAATGAAATACATAGCACAATACCATCTACGCATAATAAAATTTCATACACATAAAATGGGGCAGGGGGCAGGGTAGAGATATAATTAACCCAAGCCCAACCATGAGATAACTGCTGAAGCTGAGAGATGGGCCCATGAAGATTCATAACATATTCTTTTTTTTTTTAATTTATTTTAAATTTTCTATTTAAAATATTTAAAAATACATGTATATAAAAGCAATGCCTTATGAAAATACATATAAACAAAAGAGAATGGTGCAGTAGTTATTATAATGACTGTCAGAATGGTTTCCTATGGGTCAAGGTCAGAAGCATGGGACTAGAAATGAAAATAAAAGAATATGTATAAACAAATAAAATAAGGGCTTTGCATGGACCAATGATGACAGCGTGCAATGAACTGAGGAGCATGTTTAGCTCTATTCTTATGCAAAAGTTCCTTTAAAAAAAAAAAGACTCATTATTTTTTTCTTTAATTGAGAGGATCTGGTTTAAGACTGTGGAGATGGAGGAACTATAAAAATAATTGTCTAATTATTATAATTCAGAAAACAATTGAATAGCTGTTCCAAGGAACCAACTCACCATATGTTAACTATAGAAATGAATTAGAAGTAAATAATGTCATTTATATTTTCAAGATAAGTCATTTCTGATAATAATATTCATCACAGAAAACTAGCAAAATCAATAAACTGCTACCCACAAATTAAGGGGAAAAAATAGACTCTAAAGTAGTTGCACTCTAAAAGAATAAAGAAAAACAGAACAAAGGGAAAAAATTTCCACAGCAGAGGCTGTAAACTGTTTTATTTCGTTCACACATTTGGCAAAGGAGATTTTTTTCACAGGCAAAATTTTGTGCTGATATTTAAAAATTAGGACTTTTCAAAATCCATATTTATTTCTTCTGAATATACAATAAAATTAGATTTTACAGTCTCTTATTTCCACTTAGAGAGAATTCTAGGGCTGAACAAAAATGTCCTATTTACTGGTCACATAGTCTCTAAGGTTACATGGTAACTGCCTGGCATGAAACATTATTTAAAATACTTTTTTCTTTTTTAACATTTTGTGTGCCTCATATCTCACTGAAAACTGTACCAAAATATATTCAGAAATATACTTAATAATGTGAACATGTAAGCAGTCATGGGAGGCATGGACAGAACATGCTAACTGAAAGGATATGGTAGGTAAAGAAAAATCTTTGGGGACTCAAGAAATAGTGAAAAGAGATTTGGTATTCAGAGGTAACACTCTGAGTATTTGAAAGTATGACAGAGTTTTTTGGAGTGGTTAAAGAATATGTTCCTAATGTAGTTAAAGAACTGATTAATGAATATGGTATTGAGAAGAAAGTGCAGTGAATAGTAGTTTTTGTTTAATCTTCCAAATTAAACACTACTGAGTTGAGCCCACAGATTTAATGGAAGCTACTTCATTTCTTCTCCATTCTTCTTAATTGGTTTGCACACTTCCATAATAATATATCAATTTTATCCACTTCCTATTATAAATGACATATGACACTTCCTGTCATGATAGTGTTAGGGCATAACACCTTGTGTCTGAATATGAATGAATATGGTTTTGAAGTCGCTTAGATAGGGCTAGTGATAAAACAAGTTTAGCAAGTCAAAGTACAGTCTGAAACCCTAACCATTTAAATGAGATGATTTATGAGGTTGTATCTATTACTTACCTTGAGTATCTATATTTTAAAGATCTTGTCTGTAAACCATATAACCTTCAATATCTACTTCCCATATGCAGAAACTGGCATCCTCAATAAGCATCTAAAAAAGAAACAAAAGAAAATATGATGAATTTGTGGTTATAAATATTGTTTATTTTAAACATATAAGCGGATGTAAAAATTATTCTTTATGATTTTATTAAGTTTGGACAAGGGGAGGCATATCTCATAGGACATATTTTATATAAATAAACACCAGTAATAATGAGATTTTTCCATTTAGAAGAATCAGAAAGTTTTGTGGAACATATATTTTGATTTATGCCAGAAAATTTAGTGCTTTCCATTGTCCTAATTTTATCTGGCCACCAAGTTTCTATGAGCATTTTTAAGAAATATAAATTTAAATACATTGATTCTGAGGTTCTACATGAACATAGCCCTACCCCAGGAAATATTTTCCTTGCTCAAATGGATCACAAAAATATATTCTTGATTATATCTGAGTTGCTTATAAATGCCAAAATCAAAGAGATCAACTAGTTAAATATCATCCTCATAAAAAAGGTCAATATTACTTAAACTGCCCAATCAGTACTTTATAAACACCAACCTAAGGAAGCTTTCAGAGATCTTTTAAGAGAAATTACCACTAATTGAGAATTAGGATTATCTAAACAAAATGTTCTTTCCTAAAAGAATATGATTTTGGAATGGAACTGGACCACTTTCTTACATGATACACAAAAATAAATTCAGAATGGATGAAAGACCTGAATTTGAGACAGGAAACCACCAAATCCTAGAGAACATAGGCAGAAACCTCTTTGACTTTAGCCATAGCAACTTCTTACCAGAAATGTCTTCAGAGGCAAGGGACACAAAAGCAAAAATGAACTATTGGGACTTCATCAAGATAAAACACTTCTCAGGGAGCCTGGTGGCTCAGGGGCTGAGCATCTGACTCTTGATTTTGGTTCAGGTCATGATCTCACAATTCGTGAGATCAAGCCCCATACTGAGCTGCCAGCATAGAGTCTGCTTGGGATTCTCTCTCTCTGGCCCTCTCCCATCCTCTCTCTCTCTTTCTCTTTCTCAAAAATAAATAAATAAACATTTTTTTAAGAAGATAAAAAGCTTCTGCACAGTGAAGGAAACAATCAGTAAAACTAAAAGACAGCCTACAGAATGGAAGATATTTCCAAATGACATATCTGATAAAGGGTTAGTATCCAAAATGTATAAAGAACTTATTAAACTAAACACTCACAAAACAAATAATCCACCGAAGAAATGGGCAGAGGACATGAATCAATACTTTTGAAGACACCCATATGGCTAACAGACAAATGAACAGATGATTAACATCACTCATCCCCAGGGAAATACAAATCAAAACCACAATGAGATACCACCTCACACTAGTCAGAATGGCTAAAATTAACATCACAAGAAACAGATGTTGGTGAGGATATGGAGAAAGGGGAACCTTCTTGCACTGTTGGTGGGAATGCAAACTGGAGCAGCCAGTCTGGAAAACAGTATGGAGTTTCCTCAAAAAGTTAAAAATAGAACTACCTACAATCCAGCAAATGCGCTACTAGATATTTATCCAAAAGATACAAAAATACAGATTCATTGGGGTACATTTACCCCGATGTTTATAGCAGCATTATCAACAATAGCCAAGATATGGAAAGAACCAAATGCCTATCGACTGAAGAATGGATAAAAAAGATGTGGTATATGGGGCATCTGAGTGGTCAGTTGATTATCCAACTTTGGCTCAGGTCATGATCTCAAGGTTCATGGGTTCAAACCCTGCATTGGCTTGCTGCTGTCAGCCTGTCAACACAAAGCCTGCCTCGGATCCTCTGTACCCCTTTCTCCCTACACCTCCCTGGCTCATGCTGTCTCTCAAAAAATAAATGCAACATAGGAAAAGAGATGCGTTACATATGTATGTAATGGAATATTACTCAGCCATCAGAAGGAATGAAATCCTGCCATTTGCAATGAAGAGTCTGAGCTACAGTGTACTATGCTAAGCGAAATAAATCAGGCAGAGAAAGACAAATACCATATGATTTCACTCATGTGGAATTTAAGAAATAAAACAGATGAACATGTAAGAAGAGGGGGAGAAAGAGAGAGGGAAACAAACTATAAGAGACTTTATGATAGAGAACAAAATGAGTGTTGATGGAAGGATGTGGCAGGGAGATGGGCTAAATGAATGATGGATATTAAGGAGGGCACTTGTTGTGTTGAGCACTGGGTGTTATATGTTAGTGATGAAATTAAATTCTACTCCTGAAAACAATATTACACTATATGTTAAGTAACTAGAATTTAAATAAAAATTTGAAAAGAACAAAAATAAGTCTTGAGAATGTAATGTACAGCACAGAGAATGTAGTCAATAATATTGTATTAACTTTGTATGGTAACAGATAGTAGCTAGACGTATTGCAGTGATTGCAATGTATACAAATGTGGAATCTCTATGTTGTACACATGAAACTAATGAATTATATGTCAATTATACTTAAATAAAAAATGGCCACACATAAACACACACAGAAGAATCTTATTCTCTCTTTGATTTTTTTAAAAAACAAGCCTAAGACAAGCAGTTAGGGAAACAAGGATTTGAAGGATATAATGCCATACGAATATGTGATTTTGAGTATTATGGATTCCCAAGCCAAACATCGATAGTTTTTGGATTCAATTACATGATCCTTTTGCTCATTGCTGTAGATCTCTCATTAGAGTAGTTTCTTAGTTACAGCTGCACATTAAAAATACTTGGGGGGTGGGTGCTTGGGTGGCTTAGTCAGTTGAACATCTGACTTTGGCTCGGGTCATGGTCTCAGGTCATGATTTCAGGGCTCGTGAGTTTGAGCCCCACGTTGGGCTCTGTGCTGACAGTTCAGAGCCTGGAGCCTTCTTCAGATTCTGTATCTCCCTCTCTATCTGCCCCCCCCCCCCCACTTGTGCTCTGTCTCTCTCTCTCAAAAATAAACATTAAAAAATATTCGGGACACTTTTAACTATACTGAAACTTGGTATATTTCTTAGATATTCTTATTTAACTGGTATGGTGTGGTGCTGGGACCTAGGGTTTTTTTGTTGTTGTTGCTGTTGTTTGTTTGTTTTTAAGTATTAAGAAGGAGAGGCACCTGGGTGGCTCAGTCGGTTGAGCAGTGGACTCTTGGTTTTGGCTCAGGTCATAATCTCATGGTTTGTGGGTTCGAGCCCTGTGCTGGGCTCTGTATTCTCTCTCTCTTTCCCTGCTCTCTCTTTCTCAAAATTAAAAAAAAAAAAATAAAAAGCATTAAGGAAGGGTATCAGTCCTTCCGTGAGTGGGAGGGGGCAAAAGAGAGAGTGAGACACTGAATCAGGGTCCAGGCTCTGAGCTATCAGCACAGAGTCCAACATGGGGCTCAAACTCATGAACTGTGAGATCAGGAGCCGAAGTCTGATGCTTAACCGACTGAACCGCCCAGGCACCCTCTGAGATTATATTTCTAATCTTAAAAGATAATCCTGAGGCATCCTGGATAAGAAATAACTTTAAAATATAAATAGGACTTTAGCAATAAATCAATGTAGATAAGCTAAAATAATGTTTATGGATAATGTATTTTGTAAGCTGTGCTATCCTCCTAACCTAAGTAAACTGTGTAGGTAATCAACAAAATACTATGGCAAAAAATAGAAAACTAAATTATATTCTATAATGACAATTTAACCCCAAACTACATAAATAATTACAAACATGCCCACAATGTCTCAGAATTAAAAATGTTTTGGCCTTAACTTAGCAGTGGGGAATAAGCTCTTCTACTATCATTTGCTCTAAGTGCAAAGCAACAAATTCTCAAAGAAAAAGTCTTGAGTCATTTCCTTCAACACACACACTAACATAGCTTACTAAAAATAAGATGAAATAGGCTGTTAACATTTTAGTCTTGAAAATTCTTTTAAAACAAGTCCAGAAATACTTTGTAATAAAAATAATATATTCATATGCACATACTCTGTAGATTCTTTCTGAAAAAGAAAAGTCTAATAAACAGAGGTGAATATCCAAGTCTGTGCTATACATAAGGATGATGATCTCAGTAACTGCTAAACCTTTAAAGAAAATTATAATTATTTTCACTTATCTACCTAGTATGGAGGTGCTCCTAATAAAGTATTCTTTCTACATGCATGTGCTGCTAACTACTTCAGGTTTTCCTATTAAGTTCACATCAATCTTCAGTTTATGACTAAAGTTGATTTTTTTCCCAGAACTAGTTCTGCTTAATAGCTAGTAAACAGTCATGGACTTCCTAAATGTCTTCACAAACACAGAGCCACCTCTCAAATCTGCAGGATCGGATGCAAGTTTGCCTCTGGTTTATAGCTATGCAATGAAATTCCAATGTCTTTTGGCAAGACTCATGATCTTTTACTATTTGACCCCAGATGCCTTTTGCTGTTTATCTCTCATCTCTTCATCAACCAAAACTTGGCTCAAATACTGCTTCCTCCTTGAAGGAAATTTCCATCAACCAGACACTAAAAGCTTTCTTTCTTTTTCTGACTTCCAACACTAATTATTGCCAAGTGACTTAGGTAATTAATCAGGTACTCACTTATGGTCCTTTATCTCTATCTTTTATTTTTAAGATTTGGCATGTTTGCTTTATTCCCTCAACTAAATTATAATTTCCCAGCAAGCCCTAGCTTGAAAGCATTTAATAAATATGCGATGATTTTATTTATTGGTCTTCCCATTAACTGAGCATAGCATTTTACAGTGATTGAGTGAAGCACCCAGCTTTTCTCTTTAGTATACTTTACAACCATGAATGATTTAAACATTGTAATTTCCCTAAGCTGCAAGAACTTGCCCATCTCTTTTGAGGTTACTGCACCTTACTCTCTTAATGTCTCACGATGTAGGTAATTATAGCAACTGAGAGTAATGGCATAATAATTGCTGTTAATAATAACAACTGAATCAACAAAAATGAACATTATTTTTTTAATATTTGAAGGGATACATACATCCTGATGCTTATAGCAGAGCTATCAACAATAGCCAAATTATTATGGAAAGAGCCCAAATGTCCACTGACTGATGAATGGATAAAGAAGATGTGGTGTGTATGTATGTAAATATATTTATATATATGTATATATGTATATATACACATATACATATACATATACGTATACATACACACAACGGAATATTACACATCAAAATGAATGAAATCTTGCCATTTGCAATGATGTGGAAGGAGCTAGAAGGTATTATTCTAAGTGACACAAGTCAGTCAGAGAAAGACAAAATATCATATGATTTCACTCATATGTGGAATTTAAGAAACAAAACAGATGAACATAGAGGAAGGGGGGAAAAAGAGAGGGAGGCAAACCATAAGAGACTCCTAAATATAGAGAACAAACTGAGGGTTGATGGATGGGAGGTGGGCATAGGATGGGCTAAATGGGTGATGAGTATTGAGGAGGGCACTTGTTGGGATGATCACTGGGTGCTGTAAGTGATGAATCACAAAATTCTATCCTGAAAGCAGTATAACACTGTGTGTTAACTAGAATTTAAATAAAAACTTAAAAAAAGAACATTTAAAAAGTAAATTAAATTCTATTTAAATACATGTAACACAGAAGTCCTAGGGAACATGGTTTAGTGTTTCCTTAGAAAAACTACATACTGGGGCGCCTGGGTGGCGCAGTCGGTTAAGCGTCCGACTTCAGCCAGGTCACGATCTCGCGGTCCGTGAGTTCGAGCCCCGCGTCGGGCTCTGGGCTGATGGCTCGGAGCCTGGAGCCTGTTTCCGATTCTGTGTCTCCCTCTCTCTCTGCCCCTCCCCCGTTCATGCTCTGTCTCTCTCTGTCCCAAAAATAAATAAACGTTGAAAAAAAAATTAAAAAAAAAAAAAAAAGAAAAACTACATACTTCAATAAGAACCAATAACTCTATAAATAGCACAATACTCTATATATCACAAAAGAATTCAATGTATACAGATTACTCTTTAAAGACCAAAAATACAAACTTATAGATAATAAACAATAAATGTGTCCGAGATTTTTAAAGTTGCTAACACTTCTTCCTTGCTTTGAAATACAGTAATGAGAGCTAACATTTATTGATTTCTAAATTCTAACCATCATTAATTAATTTAATCTTTACAACAATCCTAAGAAGTACTATTATCATCTATATTGTACGGATAGGGAAATTGAGGAACAGAGAAATTAACTTGTTGAAGCTTTCACAGTTAATAACTGTCAGAGCTAGATTTCAAACTCATGCAGTCTACAATTATCTACAGTATTTCTTAAAGGCACTATCCATTAAACTAAAATCTCCAGTAGTCCGGAAGCCTTACTTAATGTATCTGTATATAAATTTCTGCCTTATACCCTCCACCCTTTTCCAAGGTTTTTGAGATTTCCCACTCAAAGGAGAATGGCACGGGGGTCCACTTCAACTCTTCTTCTCACAAAAAGATGATTTCAAAGTCTTCATTTAGTGTTACATACTTTCTATTTCTGTACAATTTACAGAATAAAATCTGTAAAATTTACGTAATAAAGCATAATAAATACTAAAGGTTTATGTTAAAAACCCTGTCTTGATTTGAATGTGATGTTCTATGAGTCTAAAGACATTAAGATCCATTAAGTATGGTTCAATAATGGGATATCATATTCATGGATTTAACTCCTTAGAAATTTTTTAATGAAAAACTCTACCTTCTTAAAATATTACTGCACTCCCAAATTTGAAATATGGCAGTTTTTACAGGAAGAAAACATGCTTTCCACTTCCCTGAGCTATGGAACTATATCAAAACCTAAACTTTTATAGGTGGTTACTCTCATAGTATTAGCAGTATACAATACTGTAGACCTCAAGATCCCATTTATTCTAACAGGTGACTTAAAAATAATTCTAATTTAGGGGTACCTGGTGGCTAAATCAGTTAAGCGTCCAACTCTTGATTTCAGCTCAGGTCATGATCTCATGTTTCATGAGTTCGAGCCCTACATCAAGCTCTGCACAGGCAGTGCAAAACCTTCTTGGGATTCTCTCCTTCTCTCTCTCTGCCTGTCCCTCATGTGCACTCACTCTCTCTCTCTCTCTCCTTCTTTCTAAAAATAAATAAATAAACTTAAAAAAATTCTAGTTCACAAATTTCGTATGTGGCTGAATGGAAACAGATCATAGCAAAAAATTATGGAATAAAATAAAACTTCACAAAGTATTTTATTTCAATAAAAAACAAACATTAAAGTAATTAAAAATATTTTTAAGCCATGTCTGCTTTTTTTTGTTTCCATATTTCTTCAGTATAACAAGAGTTCTAATCATGCAATCAATGGAAGATTTGTTTTCTCAACTGTTTGTCATAGAGCATAATCTTAGCCTGAACATATTTAAGCATTGCTTAGTACCAGTTAAGTCCACTATTAGGTTTATTCCTGATCACGTATTTAGTGGACCTTGCATAACTTTGATTTATGGTTTTAACACAACCATTCTATTTTTAAGTCAACAACATAAAAGACTCTTATTGGATACACCCCAGTCAGTGTCAAAACAAATAACCATAGGTAATTTGAAATCCTGTCCATTAAATTAGGCCTTGCCTTTAGCCCTCTTGCAACTTGCCCAGATGACCTGGCTTCAGTTAAGAAACTATATTTAGAGTCCAACATAACTGAAGTTCTTTCTATAAAAGTTGATAATAACCAGGCTATCCAAGGTATAAGAGTAAGTAGCATTTCTTTTTCATTAGAGAAAGAAAAGAAACAATCTTTGTTTCTTCCTTTTTTTTTTTTTTTGCCCCACCAGCATTCTCTAAAATTGTCCATCTGACCTAGACAAGGTAACTCTTCCACTGGAATAAATTATCAATTTGGTTCTGACAGACCACCTTAATAACATCTATTATTTGGGAAATACCAATTAGTGATATTTGGGTACACTAACATGCCAAACACTTTAAGAGCTGACATTTTTGGATAGAAAGAATTAAGTACAACATTTTGGCAAATATAGTACCAAGAATATGCATATAAATATTCTGGCAATAACAAATTCATTATGCTGGTTATCCTATTGGGTTGGTTGATAGACAATTAATGAGCTAATAGGGCTGGGACATAGAAAATGGGTTAGCAACCCATTTATTACTCTAATTCTATGTAGCTTCTCCCAACCTCAAAAATAAGGTACTTGAAAACCACTAAGGATCTCTCAACTTAAGGTTGAGAAAATAAGTATGTTCTAGAGAAAAACAAATGGGGTTTGGTGATTAAAATAATGTAAATATGAAGGTCTATGTTAATAGGTTTATATTCAATAAAACAAAAACATTTTAAAAAATCATTCCACTTATTCTTTCATGCACCAGAACTTTTCAAGGATTTCCTCTATGGCAGTGTTACAGAAATAAATTACAAAGCTATTCCATATACATTTATTATATTTTATAAAGCTATTTTACTTTTAGAAATAATAAATACACTAATGACCTTGCTCTCTGCCTTGCTCTAAATGCTGGTAATGTTAAAAGTTTATGACTAGGATGATACTGATGTTATATATCTTCTCAGGTTCTGCCTTTTGCCTCTCTGACTCCTGACTCAGTAGTCTCTATGAGACATTTCTAGCAATATATCCCTGTTATTTTTTTCACAGCGTCTTTAGAAATCACTACCACTGACATCACTTCCATTTTCTTTTTAAAAACCTCATGTTCCTCTTTTTCTCATTATAATCATTAACAGCAGTTGCCCACCTTTCCAGAATGCTGGAAATAAAATATTTTTAATGCTAAAAAGTTCTACAGAGGAAACAAAAAAGAAGAGAGAAAAAAGCAACAGTGATAACTCCTGTTGATTTCTTTGTTCAGGATTATGTTAAAAGTGTATGGGCATACACCTCTGAGATACTGTGGGTTTGGTTCCAGATCACCACAATAAAACAAATATTACAATAAAGTGAGTCAAATGAACTTTTTGCTTCCCCACTGCATGTAAATGTTATGCTTACACTATACTGTAGTCTATTCAGCTTGCAATAGCATGATGTCTAAACAATGTATATACCTTAATTAAAAAAATACTTTATTGCTAAAAAATGCTATCGTCTGAGCTTTCAGAAAGTCATAATCACTAATCACCATAACAAATTAATAATAATGAAAAACTTTGAAATACTGTAAGAATAACGAAAATGTGATACAAAGACACAAAGTGACTAGTGTTAGAAAAATGGCGCCCAAAGACTTGCCCAAAGGAGGGTGGCCACCAACCTTCAAAGTGTAAAAAAACGTAGTATCTGCGAAGCACAATAAAACGAGGTAAGGTGGTAGATGGAATTACGGACAAGAGATGGGGATATCAAAGGGGGGATTTCAACATCAGAGGGTATGCTTAAATTCCTTCTGAAACATGGTAACCTTGATTCCAACTCCATGATTCTATGAATCTATGATTAAAAATCACAAGAAATTTTATGAGCAAACAAGAGAATGCTTTGAAAAAAAAAAAAAAAGGCATTCCTAAGTCAAATACCAAAGTTGCACTGCCCCCTTTTGGAGACAGACAACAGAAATTCATAAATATTAACAGGATATTGTTAATATTTTTAAATTCTAAAGCAGTATTATAGATACAGGCATTACTTGTATCAGTCAGAAATTTGTTCCCCTAACATATTTAACTAAATATGTTATTTGTTGTTAAAACAAACAATACAATATAAATTGATGGCGGGCCAACATGAAGAATAAAACAAAACCTTGGAAGTGCCACCACGATCAAAAAGAATGTAATCCTGCCATTTGCAACAATGTGGATGGAACTAGAGTGTATTATGCTAAATGAAATAAGTCAGTCAGAGAAAGACAAATATCATATGATTTCACTCATATGTGGAATTTAATATACAAAACAGATGAACATATGGGAAGCAAAAATAAGATAAAAACAGAGAGGGAGAAAAACCATCAGAGACTCTTAAATAGAGAGAACAAACTGAGGGTTGCTGGTGGGGTGTTGGGTGGGGGAATGGGCTAAATGGACTATAGGCATTAAGGAGGGCACTTGTTAGGATGAGCACTGGGTGTTATATGTAAGTGATGAATCACTAAATTCTATTCCTGGAATCATTATTATATTATATGTTAACTAACTTGGATTTAAACTAAAATAAATTAATTAAAAAATAAATAAAATTCATAGCACCAAATAAAAAACTGCAAAAGAACTAGAATTGAGCCCCCCCAAAAATGATGTTTCTCTTGATGATGAAACAGAAAATGGGTCTGTAACTCTGTGTGTGTGTGAGAGACAGAAAGAGAGAGGCTCTTACTTTCATTCACAAAAATTAAGAGTTCTTAAAGAAGCTTCACTTTCAAGTTTTTAATGGTGCTATGATATAACATTTGAGGGCATTTGATACATAAAACACTATAATCCTAAAGAAAAACACTATCATAAAGATAGATTTCATGAAGCTGTCATACATCTACTTCAATACCTAAAAAGAAATCCAGATCTAAATATAAACCATAATGCTTTATTTACATGGTGGTAACAAAGATAATAACAAGCCTCAAGTGATTCCACTGTACTGAATGAGATAAACTACTAGAGTGTTGTAGGAGATTAGAAAATACTGAATCAGAACTCAGAAACTCTTTTTAGAAGATGTTCTCCGGGGTGCTTGGGTAGCTCAGTCAGTTAAGCATCTGTGCCTAGCTCTGTGCTGACAGGGTGGATCCTGCTTGGGACTCTCTTTCTCTGCCCCACCCCCACTCACACTTTTTCTCTCTCTCAAAATAAACAAATAAACTTAAAAAAAAATGTTTCTTTCAAAAAAAGATGAGCACTGGGTGTATACAACACTGGGTGTTGTATGTAGCCAATTTGACAATAAATTATATTTAAAGAAGGACGAACTCTGTATAAAAACAAAAGAAAATCAGGTAAGTTAAAAACTAATAAAATATGATAGACTTATTAATCAGTACTTGTTAATTAAGACTAATTTAAAAGAAAACTAAAGGAAAGATATATTTAAATTAACATGTAAATAATTTTAATATAGTTTTAAAGTATGTGCATACAGACTAAAAACTGTCTTCATAAGATTTTTAAAATAAGCAGCTTCAAAATGCAGCTATAGATTATTAAAATCAGCATATGGGGTGCCTGCATGGCTCAGTCAGTTAAGCGACTGACTTCAGCTCAGGTCACGATCTCACGGTTTGTGAGTTCAAGCCCTGTGTCAGGCTCTGTGCTGACAGCTCACAGCCTGGAGCCTGCTTAAGATTTTGTGTTTCCCCCTCTCTCTGCCCATCCCCTGCTCGTGCTGTCTCTCTCTCTCTCTCTCTCTCTCTCTCTCTCTCTCTCTCAAAGATAAATAACATTAAAAATATTTTTTTAAAAAAATCAGCATATAAACTGCTTACAGAAAACATCAAATTTATGCTGTAAGACATTTTAAATGTTCTATTATATGGAAATACCCTCTTTCCAGTATTTATGGCATATTTTTTTTATGTAATGCATACTTCAGCTAAAGTGATTTTTCAAGTTATTAATGAAACAAAATAAAACAACCCTCCAAAATGAGGGGTCTTCATTAATGGAAACAAATCCTTCAGTATTATCCTAAGGGAAGAGACTTTACCCAGGATAATGAACAAAAAAGCCATAAGTAGATGCATCTTGGGAAAATCAAATTCTACCATGATTTCCAATAAAAACAAAAAGATATCAGGGAGAGATGTTAGAACCCCGTGCAAGGAAATGAAATCCTCACATGTCAACGCATTAAAATAAAAAAATGACAAGCAGGGAAAATGCACATAAATGCACAGAATAGGAGTATCATCCTTAGTGATGTCTGAAAAGGAGGTTAGTGTGACCAGAGTATCAAAGTCACCAGCGAGTGTTTGGGGGAAAACATCAGGCTCTGACTCTCTGCAGATTTTTAGTGCAGGCACTCATAATAGCAAAAGAAACCATATTACATGAGGAATTTTATGAGCCAGTAGTATGCCTGATTTTATGATATCTGGAAATAGCTTTACCAAAAAAGCATATTTCAAATCCTACCAAGATCAGTTCGGTACTATGCCAACCTGCCAATAATGAAGAGGTTTATTAGAGAAAATAACACAACGACACAAGAATAAAATCCCTATAAACAGAAAAAGATGTCTAGATTACACAAATTGCCTCCAGAAGTAAATAATGATGGGGTCATTTTCGACTCAGTGAAAGATAATTGAGAAATCAAAAAATGAAATCTAAATATGAGCAAGTGCAACCAAAAAGAGTTTGAGTCACTCTTGTTTACATGTTTAAAGGATTGCCTTGTCAAGTTTCTTTTTTGAGATACACAAGAAATAAATGGAATATCATTTTAGATCTTTGAAAGGCAACAGAAAAAATAACTATACATATAAAATGTGAAGAATTTGCAGAGATTTGCTCCATCTTCTCCGTGTTTATAATGAACCTAAATGACTATGCAGAAAAAGAACTACTTAAATGTTTGAACCAAAACATTATAGGTCATTTTGCTCTGTAAGAGTGATTTAAGTCTTAATACCATCTCTCTCTTTAAGCTTAAAATGCTACTTAAAATTAATCAAATATTAAATGTTTCTTATATTGCTGGCCTTTATAATGCTGTGACTTTTTCTGATGATTCCTTAGCACTGAAAATATAGTTGTAGATACTATTGTAGATACAGATACAATAAAATGTCCCCTAGATAAATATACGTAACATAGAATTTTAACTTGTTATAGTGAATTGCAAATTAGTGTGAGGAAGTAAAACAGTATGGTAGGTTCATGTTCAGTAAAAGTTAAATATGTAACAATTAAAAATACCTATTGACGAGTTAATTGCAACAGAGAGAAATTGAAGCAAAAATAAAATGAAATATTCAGTTGATTCATATAGAAAATAATAAAAAAATTATCTCAATATGTTGGGATGCCTCTCTTTTTGATTGAACCAGGTGAAAATTTTTTATTGTTCAAAAAAGACTGAGGATTGGAAATTTCTCATGGTTTAAACTAAAAGCACTAGGGTTAGTTCATTTACTTCATTTTAGTTCATTTAGTTCATTTAGTTCTATGAAACATTGCAATACAAACCAAGAAACAATGTATTCATTGACTAAAACCTATAGTTCAAATAATTTTACTACCACACAAAAAAGGTGAAAGAGGAATAAACACTATAAGTGATTTTTGTTGCTCCCAGATTCTTAAGAGATTATGTGTTTATTTGAGCATATACTGTGTAGATCATTAGGTAAAAAAAAAAGTCATCTCTGTTTTATTCTTCTTGGATGTTGATAAAGAAGATATAATAAGAGGAAGGTTATAAATGAGAGCAAATTCACATTTGGAAGAGAAGGAAACCAACAAAGTCCTTTATGATATTTATAATAGCTTAATAAATTTTTTGGCCAAGTACTGTAAGGTAAAAACTTCCTCCACCATATATTGCAAGTTCATAATTTTAAAAAATGGCCGACTGTAAATAAAGGCAATCTATTTAACTGTCTATTGATCAATCAGTGAAAAACAACCATATATTTATATAACAGTTTAGCAGAAATTTCAAGGAAAGAATTCTCAATTTTGCCTGATCCTAAAAATGTGTCTTATAAAAACCAACAAAAACCCAAAAATTAACATAGTATTTAAATTTTTATATACATAATTATAACATTAGATGTATCAAAATTAATTTTGATACATCTAATGTTTGGTCAGAACGAACAGTGTTGCTGTACCAGTTGTTAACATACTAAATAGTAAAAGGTTTCCATACTTGTTAGAAAATGGCCACTACTCTCTATTCCTCTCCCCATGTACTCTTCTCTAGGGACATCGCTTCCACCAAGCAGACTTATCCATATTCTAACCCCTTAGGAGATAAGACCTGGCAGAGCTGGGGGCCTATAAGACCCTTAGATCCACCCAAATTAGTGCCTACGCCATACCAGTTGTTATGTTTCAAATCTCTCCTCTGTTAATGAAACAGGGATAGTTGCAGAAGCTTTGTATTTGGAGTCAGACAGACTACTGCCTGGGTAAGTCACTGGTCTTTTCTGAAATTTTAACTTCCTCTTCTGAAATAGTTATTACTAACTACTTAGTAGAGCTTATTGTGGATTGTGTGAAATAACATAAAGTGCCTATTAGCAATGGTAGGCATACCACTTACTCTCCTCTCACCTTACTAGAAACATGGTACAGTTGACACCTGAACAAAGGGGATTAGGGATGCCAAACCTACATGCAGTCAAAAATCCACATATAATGCTTGACTTCCCAATACCCTACTGTTGACCAGAAGTCTTACTAATACCATAAACTAATACCTTACAAATAGCCAATTAACATATTTTTAAATATATGATATACTGTATCCTATAATAAAGTAAGCTAGAGAAAAGAAAATGTTATTAAGATAATCATCAAGAAGAGAAAATGCATTTACAGTACTGTGTTTATCAGAAAAATACCCTGTGTGTAAGTGGACCCACACAGTTCAAACCTGGGTTATGCCAAGGTCAACTGTAAATACTATATGGAAAAACAAGCAAAACTGCAGTTCTTTCCTCACAAATGGGTCATGTTTCAAACATTCATTTTTGAAATCAGTAGTCTGGTAATTAAGAATGCACTTTCCTCACAATGATCATTACATAAAAGTAGAAACGTATCTCAACAATTTTATAAATTCTAATTTCATCTACAATATGCTGTTTTCATACATGGACAAAACTTATTGAGTATTCATATATGCTAGGTGCTATTTTAAGAATTTTACATTTAAGTGGTTTAATCCTCAGAGCAACCTTATGAAATTGTATGCTCTTATCACACCCACATAACAAATAAGGAAACCAAGACAGAGAGGTAAAGTATCATGCTCTAGGTTATAGTAGCTAGTAAGTGGCAGAGCCAGCATTCAACCTACGCAACCAGGCCCAAGGGCGTTTGTTCCTAATCACTATACTGTATTGTCTTTGGAGTTGTCTGATTCATAAAACATATAAACACTTAAAAAATCAAACCATTGAGAGAAAAATCACATGGTAGTTCCTCAACTTGTGATAGAAATCAAACAGCAAAAGATGAAAAAATATACCAAATTTATCTTGCATCCTGGTGGCTTGAAGAAAAGCAGCCTTAGATTAGATTTGTGGAGATACAGACTGTCTACCCTCAAAGGTTTAAATACTACTATCATGGGTTCTTCATCACAGCTAATGCTCCTGAATTACCTTTCCTTTCCTTATTTATGTATCTATCATCAGTTTCTACAAAACATTACCTAAGGAATGGGAAATGCAGCAGAAAGTCTGGAGTCCCTTACATGAGCTTGGTTTCTCCTTTTTCTTTCAGAGGAAGTGTCTTTTTATTTTTTTTATTTATTTATTTTTTTTTAATTTTTTTTTTTAACGTTTATTTATTTTTGAGACAGAGAGAGAGAGAGAGAGCATGAACGGGGGAGGGGCAGAGAGAGAGGGAGACACAGAATCTGAAACAGGCTCCAGGCTCCGGGCTGTCAGCACAGAGCCCGACGCGGGGCTCGAACTCACGGACCGCGAGATCGTGACCTGGCTGAAGTCAGACGCTCAACCGACTGCGCCACCCAGGCGCCCCGGAAGTGTCTTTTTAAAGACAGTTTGCAAACAGGCCCAAGGCCAACTTGTATTGACCTGGGCTCCCAAGTCTGAATTATCAACAGTGACCAGGCTCTTGTCTGGCACCTTTCCCACAGATCAAGAGAATGGGTGTATTTGTTCCATGGAGATTAAGTTCAGCTACTGCCTGACTCCCCATCTTCTTCAGACTACACCTAGTACTTCTGTTTATCCTTGAGACTTCTGTGAGTTCTTCCTGTGACCATTTCTTACTTTGAAAGATTGCTCTTTAAATTCAGTTGTTGGTGTGCAAAAATAGTTTCCATCTAATGTTCTTAGTACTTTCAGATTATTTGTAATATTTTCATTTGAGCTTTTTGTTACATTTTACTTTTAGTATCAAGGTGACTGTCAAATATTTTATTTACTTGGTATATTAAATGCTCCAAAAACTACTTTTCAATATCCTAGAATCTTATTACTTTGCTATTTTAAATTCTTTAGCATTTTAGGCATCCCTAAATATTTATATTTAAGCATTTTAAGGGTATTAAGATTTGTTTTAGTTTAAACTGTAGATCTCACAGAATTTTTTGTTAGAATTATATTCAATTTTTTTGGTTAAAAAGCATTTTTTCCTTACTTCCATTTTTAAACTTTACTATATATATTGACTTCAGTATTTAAAATTATGTGTAGAGTCTCAATGTAAGGGTGACTGTGTGAGATCCTTTAACTCACAAAACTTTGTTAAGTTTTACTCGTATTTGAACGCTAGTAAATAACTTTATCCACTTGGAGTCACAAAAAAATTAAAAGGAATCTATCATACTATATATTTTCAGTCTCAAATTCAAATAGATCATCTTTATAACTGTCCATTTACTCTAAACAACGTATCATTAACAGTATAAAATAAATAATACCAGCCTAAATGGGAAGGATTCTTATCTTTGGGTTTATTAGGTAGTTGTCTTAGTGGGGTTTCTAAGGAAGCAGTCTCTGAGAATAAAACTGAGTATACATTTTTTTTTTTTTTCATTTGGGAGGTTCAGAAGAACTGGCAGGGAAATGGGGAAGGTGATAAGAGAAGGGCAAGCAGCTAATATAGGGTACACTATTAGGCTAGCTATCACAGAAGCCAACTGAAACTTCATCTTCCGGGGGAAACTGGCAAATGGTATAAGATACAGGTCTCAGAATTGTCTAAGCCAGGGCCAAGGAAGCTGAAACCTGTTAGTCACTGTTTACAGTCTAATCCCAGTGGTTTCTAGCAGGTCAGAGGCAGTCCTATGGCTTAGATGGAGGTGCTGGCCTTTGGAAGGCTGATGTGCACAAAATGGTAAGGGGCTACAAGGGTGTATGAAAACAGTACCACATTAACTATTACAACAACAAATCTATTAGACACCCCCCCCCAAACACCACAGTGATCATTCTGACAAAGTAAATTTAGCCCTGAATGTTGGTAAAATTTTGGTAAACCAGTTTTACCTGTAAGTATAAGGTATGCTAATAATATTTAAGTATTACTGAGAGTGTATAACTTCTCATAAAATGCTAACAAAGCAAGAGCATGGGACTATACACTAGGAAACATGTATAAGCTCAAGGAATAATATCAGCCTGTGATTTAACTTTTTCAGGAAATAATCTCTTCCTTCCCAGCTGCTTAAAGCTTGGATGCCATCATGAACGACACAGTAACTATATGGACTAGGAAGTTCATGACCAAACAACTACTTCAGCAGAAACAAGTGGTCAGTGATGTTCTTCACCCTAGAAAGGCAGCCATACCTAAGACAACATTTTGGGGAAAACTAGCCAAAATTTAAGACCACACCAGAGGTCATCTTTGTATTTGGATTCAGAACCCATTTTGGTGGTGGCAAGACAACTGGCTTTGGCATGATTTATGATTTCTTAGATTATGCAAAGAAAAATGAACCCAAACATAGACTTGCAAGACATGGCCTGTGTGAGAAGACAAATATGTCAAGAAAACAGCAAAAGGAACGCAAGAACAGAATGAAGAAGGTCAAGGGGATTGAAAGCCAATATTGGTGCCAGCAACAAGTGAGCTGGAAATTGGACAACATGAGTAAAGACTGTACGGTGACTTTAACTGTGGTGATTGTGCAGTTTTTTTCATGAGAGAATAAATAAACTACATTTTTTAAAAAAGAAATCCTCCTTATAGATCCCTATAATGTTCCAAACCAGAGCAAGGACAAACACCCATCAGAACAAAAGATATGAATCATCATCTAAGTAAAATGTGTATATTCCTATTGCAACTTGAAGGCACATGTTACAAAAAAAAATGAACTATGGATTAAACTCAACCCAAGTACAATTTTTTTATACTCAATTTTGAATTATTTCTCATCTTTAAAGCCTTTCTTGGTTCCTCTCAGTATTTGTCTGACTTGAATCTTACAATCTGTTCTTAGAGTGTGCATGCATGGCATTTATGTTTCTCAAGGTCAGGTGATAGGTGCCAACTAGAAGGGTTCAGGTCTAGGTCCCAGCTTCACCATAATTCCAGAGCTCCTCTGGTCAATGGGATGCCAAGCTGATGGATTCTTATTTCTGGATCTTGACTCTGCAAGCTGGATTAGTGCTTGCAGCCACTAGATAGCTACAACAGTCTAGATGGGTAAGTGTTGAGTCCTGTGGGCCATATAAGGGCATCTTTGGTCACATACTTCCCACTAAGGTGGGTTTATTCAAGAGTAATGATCTTTTAAAAGCTAAACATAGTGAAAAAGCTAAGTGTATGTAAACTATATATCTGTCCCCAAGACTAATATTTATAGCTGTAAAATGGATTTGTAGTTGCGATTATTTTTTTGCAGAGAATAGAGAAAAAAAAGGTGGAAAACAAGTGTGTGTGTGTGTGTGTGTGTGTGTGTGAAAGTGAAAAAATGACATTTCCCCCCTAAACTGTGCAGGCTATAAACCATACATACTATTTGGGACAATTATGCATGCATTTATTTCCTCTGAATTATATTTTCACTAGATAGTTGCCAAGCATTGGCCAATTTCTACTGCAGAGAGTAGTGCCTGGAATTTGTCAGGGCACCTCTGCAATTTGTGGGTTGTGTGGTTGTCAGACTTACTTTCAGTGTGTACACACAGGGAAAGTGCTTGGGGTGGGCGGGGGAGAGAGCTAACAGGAAATAAGAAGAGGAAGAGAGTCACCTAAGGAGAATATTTTCTGTCTCAGAAAGAGTAAGTCTGGTAAAGAAATATAGTGCATAAAGTAGTAAACATTTAGGAAGCACAGAGCCGGACACAGGGCTCGAACTCACAAACTGTGAGATCATGACCTAAGCCAAAGTCGACACTTAACCGACTAAGCCACCCAGGTACCTCTCAAATTTTTATATGTCTAAATAGATCAATTTGCAATATAAAATTCTATACTATTAATAACTCTTGAGTAAAACAATTATTTTATGTACAGCATACCTAATTTCTTATCCTATCAAATTGTAATAACAATAATAGATATTTACAGCTAGAGGGAACCTTAGCAATCCCCCAGACTTTGCCTTCATTTTCAAGAAGAGGAAACAGAGCTAAAAGGTTGACTTGCCTAAGGTCATAGTGATAAAAGGGCTAGGATCCAAGTCTCATCATTTCTTCTTAGATTTCTTTTACAAAAATAATTTTGAATAATTATTAACAGGTTTTTTTTTCAATTTGTAGAGCTTTTTACTTGAGTTCCACAACACATTTTCACATAAATAATATTTGTGGGAAGTATTATTAGCATTGCACCACCTCCCAATATGAACATATTTCAAATCTGTGTATCTCTACTTTTAATTCATTTTCTTAAGAAAATAGTCAAGAGGCTCGACAGGAAGATGGCGGCGTAGGAGGACGCTGGGCTCACCGTGCGTCCTGCTGATCACTTAGATTCCACCTACACCTGCCTAAATAACCCAGAAAACCGCCAGAGGATTAGCAGAACGGAGTCACCGGACCCAAGGGCAGACGAGAGGCCCACGGAAGAGGGTAGGAAGGGCGGCGAGGCGGTGCGCGCTCCACGGACTGGCAGGAGGGAGCCGGGGCGGAGGGGCGGCTCGCCGGCCAAGCAGAGCCCCCGAGTCCGGCTTGCAAAAGCGGAGGGGCCTGACGGACTGTGTTCCGACAGCAAGCGCGACTTAGCATCTGGGAGGTCATAAGTTAACAGCTCTGCTCGGAAAGCGGGAAGGCTGGAGGACAAAGGGAGGGTGAGCTGCGGAGCCCCCGGACAACAGAGCTCAGTTTGGCGGGGAACAAAGGCGCTCGCCAGCGCCATCTCCCCCGCCCATCCCCCAGCCCAAATCCCAAAGGGAACTGGTTCCGGCCAGGGAAATTGCTCGCTCCGCGCAAACACCCAACTCTGTGCTTCTGCGGAGCCAAACCTCCGGCAGCGGATCTGACTCCCTCCGGCTGCCACAGGGCCCCTCCTGAAGTGGATCACCTAAGGAGAAGCGAGCTAAGCCTGCCCCCCCTGCCGCCGTGCACCTTGCCTTCCCACCCCAGCTAATACGCCAGATCCCCAGCATCACAAGCCTGGCAGTGTGCAAGTAGCCCAGACGGGCCAGGCCACCCCACAGTGAATCCCGCCCCTAGGAGAGGGGAAGAGAAGGCACACACCAGTCTGACTGTGGCCCCAGCGGTGGGCTGGGGGCAGACATCAGGACTGACTGCGGCCCCGCTCACCAACTCCAGTTATACACCACAGCACAGGGGAAGTGCCCTGCAGGTCCTCACCACACCAGGGACTATCCAAAATGACCAAGCGGAAGAATTCCCCTCAGAAGAATCTCCAGGAAATAACAACAGCTAATGAACTGATCAAAAAGGATTTAAATAATATAACAGAAAGTGAATTTAGAGGGGCGCCTGGGTGGCGCAGTCGGTTAAGCGTCCGACTTCAGCCAGGTCACGATCTCGCGGTCCGGGAGTTCGAGCCCCGCGTCAGGCTCTGGGCTGATGGCTCAGAGCCTGGAGCCTGTTTCCGATTCTGTGTCTCCCTCTCTCTCTGCCCCTCCCCCGCTCATGCTCTGTCTCTCTCTGTCCCAAAAATAAATAAAAACGTTGAAAAAAAAATTAAAAAAAAAAAAAAAAAGAAAGTGAATTTAGAATAATAGTCATAAAATTAATCGCTGGGCTTGAAAACAGTATACAGGACAGCAGAGAATCTCTTGCTACAGAGATCAAGGGACTAAGGAACAGTCACGAGGAGCTGAAAAACGCTTTAAATGAAATGCAAAACAAAATGCAAACCACCACGGCTCGGATGGAAGAGGTAGAGGAGAGAATAGGTGAACTAGAAGATAAAGTTATGGAAAAAGAGGAAGCTGAGAAAAAGAGAGATGAAAAAATCCAGGAGTATGAGGGGAAAATTAGAGAACTAAGTGATACACTAAAAAGAAATAATATACGCATAATTGGTATCCCAGAGGAGGAAGAGAGAGGGAAAGGTGCTGAAGGGGTACTTGAAGAAATTATAGCTGAGAACTTCCCTGAACTGGGGAAGGAAAAAGGCATTGAAATCCAAGAGGCACAGAGAACTCCCTTCAGACGTAACTTGAATCGATCTTCTGCACGACATATCATAGTGAAACTGGCAAAATACAAGGATAAAGAGAAAATTCTGAAAGCAGCAAGGGGTAAACGTGCCCTCACATATAAAGGGAGACCTATAAGACTCGTGACTGATCTCTCTTTTGAAACTTGGCAGGCCAGAAAGAATTGGCACGAGATTTTCAGTGTGCTAGACAGAAAAAATATGCAGCCGAGAATCCTTTATCCAGCAAGTCTGTCATTTAGAATAGAAGGAGAGATAAAGGTCTTCCCAAACAAACAGAAACTGAAGGAATTTGTCACCACTAAACCAGCCCTACAAGAGATCCTAAGGGGGACCCTGTGAGACAAAATACCAGAGACATCACTACAAGCATAAAACATACAGACATCACAACGACTCTAAACCCGTATCTTTCTATAATAACACTGAATGTAAATGGATTAAATGCACCAACCAAAAGACACAGGGTATCAGAATGGATAAAAAAACAAGACCCATCTATTTGCTGTCTACAAGAGACTCATTTTAGACCTGAGGACACCTTTAGATTCAGAGTGAGGGGACGGAGAACTATTTATCATGCTACTGGAAGCCAAAAGAAAGCTGGGTAGCCATACTTATATCAGACAAACTAGACTTTAAATTAAAGGCTGTAACAAGAGATGAAGAAGGACATTATATAATAGTTACAGGGTCTATCCATCAGGAAGAGCTAACAATTATAAATGTCTATGCGCCGAATACAGGAGCCCCCAAATATATAAAACAATTACTCATAAACATAAGCAACCTTATTGATAAGAATGTGGTAATTGCTGGGGACTTTAACACCCCACTTACAGAAATGGATAGATCATCTAGACACACGGTCAATAAAGAAACAAGGGCCCTGAATGAGACATTGGATCAGATGGACTTCACAGATATATTTAGAACTCTGCATCCCAAAGCAACAGAATATACTTTCTTCTCGAGTGCACATGGAACATTCTCCAAGATAGATCATATACTGGGTCACAAAACAGCCCTTCATAAGTTTACAAGAATTGAAATCATACCATGCATACTTTCAGACCACAATGCTATGAAGCTTGAAATCAACCACAGGAAAAAGTCTGGAAAACTTCCAAAAGCATGGAGGTTAAAGAACACCCTACTAACGAATGAGTGGGTCAACCAGGCAATTAGAGAAGAAATCAAAAAATATATGGAAACAAACGAAAATGAAAATACAACAATCCAAATGCTTTGGGATGCAGCGAAGGCAGTCCTGAGAGGAAAATACATTGCAATCCAGGCCTATCTCAAGAAACAAGAAAAATCCCAAATACAAAATCTAACAGCACACCTAAAGGAAATAGAAGCAGAACAACAAAGGCAGCCTAAACCCAGCAGAAGAAGAGAAATAATAAAGATCAGAGCAGAAATCAACAATATAGAATCTAAAAAAACTGTAGAGCAGATCAACGAAGCCAAGAGTTGGTTTTTTGAAAAAATAAACAAAATTGACAAACCTCTAGCCAGGCTTCTCAAAAAGAAAAGGGAGATGACCCAAAGAGATAAAATCATGAATGAAAATGGAATTATTACAACCAATCCCTCAGAGATACAAACAATTATCAGGGAATACTATGAAAAATTATATGCCAACAAATTGGACAACCTGGAAGAAATGGACACATTCCTGAACACCCACACTCTTCCAAAACTCAATCAGGAGGAAATAGAAAGCTTGAACAGACCCATAACCAGCGAAGAAATTGAATCGGTTATCAAAAATCTCCCAACAAATAAGAGTCCAGGACCAGATGGCTTCCCAGGGGAGTTCTACTAGACGTTTAAAGCAGAGATAATACCTATCCTTCTCAAGCTATTCCAAGAAATAGAAAGGGAAGGAAAACTTCCAGACTCATTCTATGAAGCCAGTATTACTTTGATTCCTAAACCAGACAGAGACCCAGTAAAAAAAGAGAACTACAGGCCAATATCCCTGATGAATATGGATGCAAAAATTCTCAATAAGATACTAGCAAATCGAATTCAACAGCATATAAAAAGAATTATTCACCATGATCAAGTGGGATTCATTCCTGGGATGCAGGGCTGGTTCAACATTCGCAAATCAATCAACGTGATACATCACATTAACAAAAAAAAAGAGAAGAACCATATGATCCTGTCAATCGATGCAGAAAAGGCCTTTGACAAAATCCAGCACCCTTTCTTAATAAAAACCCTTGAGAAAGTCGGGATAGAAGGAACATACTTAAAGATCATAAAAGCCATTTATGAAAAGCCCACAGCTAACATCATCCTCAACGGGGAAAAACTGAGAGCTTTTTCCCTGAGATCAGGAACACGACAGGGATGCCCACTCTCACCGCTGTTGTTTAACATAGTGCTGGAAGTTCTAGCA
Source organism: Lynx canadensis (assembly GCF_007474595.2). Classification (NCBI taxonomy): domain Eukaryota; kingdom Metazoa; phylum Chordata; class Mammalia; order Carnivora; family Felidae; genus Lynx; species Lynx canadensis. The sequence continues at coordinate 138,648,281 of NC_044310.1, read as the reverse complement.
TCAGCAATCAGACAACAAAAGGAAATCAAAGGCATCAAAATTGGCAAAGATGAAGTCAAGCTTTCGCTTTTTGCAGATGACATGATATTATACATGGAAAATCCGATAGACTCCACCAAAAGTCTGCTAGAACTGATACATGAATTCAGCAAGTTGCAGGATACAAAATCAATGTACAGAAATCAGTTGCATTCTTATACACTAACAATGAAGCAACAGAAAGACAAATAAAGAAAAGGATCCCATTCACAATTGCACCAAGAAGCATAAAATACCTAGGAATAAATCTAACCAAAGATGTAAAGGATCTGTATGCTGAAAACTATAGAAAGCTTATGAAGGTAATTGAAGAAGATTTAAAGAAATGGAAAGACATTCCCTGCTCATGGATTGGAAAAATAATATTGTCAAAATGTCAATACTACCCAAAGCTATCTACACATTCAATGCAATCCCAATCAAAATTGCACCAGCATTCTTCTCGAAATTAGAACAAGCAATCCTAAAATTCATATGGAACCACAAAAGGCCCCGAATAGCCAAAGGAATTTTGAAGAAGAAGACCAAAGCAGGAGGCATCACAATTCCAGACTTTAGCCTCTACTACAAAGCTGTCATCATCAAGACAGCATGGTATTGGCACAAAAACAGACACACAGACCAATGGAATAGAATAGAAACCCCAGAACTAGACCCACAAATGTATGGCCAACTCATCTTTGACAAAGCAGGAAAGAACATCCAATGGAAAAAAGACAGCCTCTTTAACAAATGGTGCTGGGAGAACTGGACAGCAACATGCAGAAGGTTGAAACTAGACCACTTTCTCACACTATTTACAAAAATAAACTCAAAATGGATAAAGGACCTAAATGTGAGACAGGAAACCATCAGAACCTTAGAGGAGAAAGCAGGAAAAGACCTCTCTGACCTCAGCCGTAGCAATCTCTTACTCGACACATCCCCAAAGGCAAGGGAATTAAAAGCAAAAGTGAATTACTGGGACCTTATGAAGATAAAAAGCTTCTGCACAGCAAAGGAAACAACCAACAAAACTAAAAGGCAACCAACGGAATGGGAAAAGATATTTGCAAATGACATATCGGACAAAGGGCTAGTATCTAAAATCTATAAAGAGCTCACCAAACTCCACACCCGAAAAACAAATAACCCAGTGAAGAAATGGGCAGAAAACATGAATAGACACTTCTCTAAAGAAGACATCCAGATGGCCAACAGGCACATGAAAAGATGTTCAGCGTCGCTCCTTATCAGGGAAATACAAATCAAAACCACACTCAGGTATCACCTCACGCCAGTCAGAGTGGCCAAAATGAACAAATCAGGAGACTATAGATGCTGGAGAGGATGTGGAGAAACGGGAACCCTCTTGCACTGTTGGTGGGAATGCAAATTGGTGCAGCCGCTCTGGAAAGCAGTGTGGAGGTTCCTCAGAAAATTAAAAATAGACCTACCCTATGACCCAGCAATAGCACTGCTAGGAATTTATCCAAGGGATACAGGAGTACTGATGCATAGGGGCACTTGTACCCCAATGTTCATAGCAGCACTCTCAACAATAGCCAAATTATGGAAAGAGCCTAAATGTCCATCAACTGATGAATGGATAAAGAAATTGTGATTTATATACACAATGGAATACCATGTGGCAATGAGAAAAAATGAAATATGGCCTTTTGTAGCAACGTGGATGGAACTGGAGAGTGTGATGCTAAGTGAAATAAGCCATACAGAGAAAGACAGATACCATATGGTTTCACTCTTATGTGGATCCTGAGAAACTTAACAGGAACCCATGGGGGAGGGCAAGGAAAAAAAAAAAAAAAAGAGGTTAGAGTGGGAGAGAGCCAAAGCATAAGAGACTGTTAAAAACTGAGAACAAACTGAGGGTTGATGGGGGGTGGGAGGGAGGGGAGGGTGGGTGATGGGTATTGAGGAGGGCACCTTTTGGGATGAGCACTGGGTGTTGTATGGAAACCAATTTGTCAATAAATTTCATAAAAAAAAAAAATAAAAAAAAAATAAAAGTTGAAAACTGGGAAAAAAAAATAAATAAATGAACTCTGAAAAGTTAAAAAAAAAAGAAATATATCTGAAATATTCTTATTTTTAAAATTTACAATTCATCAGTCTCAAAGATAGAGCTATTTTCTGAAAGTCATACCTTCTAAAATCAAGCAAATTGTGGAAAAGAGGGGAAATGAACACAAATCTTTTAAAAAATTACCCAGCATTCTAATCCAGCTCTTTCCCTTCTCCTGTTTTTGTTTTTCACTTCTCCCCAAAACTACGTGTAAATAATATGAGAAAAGCATTTCTATGGCTCTCCATCAATCTATACAAAGTTTTAAGCAACAATGTCACACTACTTCATTAACAAGTCCTCTGGGTACAGAAGTTTTTGTGTGGACATGGAATAGGTTGAAGAAAATTATAGTCTTCAAAAATTTGGCTCAGAATAAAGACTGACAGGGAGAAGATCACAAACTAGTCTAGATCCACGTGACAAAAAGACCCATTTTCTTTCTTTCTTTTTTTTTTCAATATATGAAATTTATTGTCAAATTGGTTTCCATACAACACCCAGTGCTCATCCCAAAAGGTGCCCTCCTCAATACCCATCACCCACTCTCCCCTCCCTCCCACCCCCCATCAACCCTCAGTTTGTTCTCAGTTTTTAAGAGTTTCTTATGCTTTGGCTTTCTCCCACTCTAATCTCTTTTTTTTTTTTCCTTCCTCTCCCCCATGGGTTTCTGTTAAGTTTCTCAGGATCCACATAAGAGTGAAAACATATGGTATCTGTCTTTGTATGGCTTATTTCACTTAGCATCACAGTCTCCAGTTCCATCCCCGTGGCTACAAAGGGCCATATTTCATTCTTTCTCATTGCCACGTAGTACTCCATTGTGTATATAAATCACAATTTCTTTATCCATTCATCACTTGATGGACATTTAGACTCTTTCCATAATTTGGCTATTGTTGAGAGTGCTGCTATAAACATTGGGGTACAAGTGCCCCTATGCATCAGTACTCCTGTATCCCTTGGGTAAATTCCTAGCAGTGCTACTGCTGGGTCATTGGGTAGGAAAAAGACCCATTTTCAATAAATAATATAGTGAATATGCTTGCATTCTTAAAAACAGACAACTGCTTATGTTCAGAATAAAATAGCTTTTGGGGGGAGTGGGGAAACCACAATAAATTAATCCAATATCTAGCACAGCTTTTGTAACAAAATGTGTTTTGTTCCTGCTTTGGAGGCTGGGAGAATGTCCTCCTTTTGCCATGGATGGTGTCTACTGGCATAGAGGCAACATGGAGGCTCAAGGAATAAGCCTCGCTCTCCAGAGGAATACAGCATTAGCACAGCACAAAGACAGCATTTGTTATGCCTTCACAAACCAGATGCTCTGAGTCCACAATACCTAGACTCATATTCCTAGTGACGGGGAAAAGCTGTAACAATTTGACCACAGGGATTACAGGTTTCAAAAGGACAAAATAAAATTTCTTTTCTCAACTTGTGAAAATCTGACCTGGATCCAATTAACATTTAACTAAGTTTCTGGTTTATGTCACATACTTTCCCAAATAAAAGGTGATTTAATCACCACCAAAATCTTAGGGTATAGGTATTATCATCCTCATTTAGTAGATGAGAGAACTGAGAGAGTAAGAGAGGTCAAAGCTCTGGCTGTTGATTGGAAAACTGCAGAGCTAGAACCTGAACCTGTCTAGTGCTTTACTCCATCTTTCCGCACTGCTCTGTTTTATCTCTGATAATGGCTTACAGTTGTGTTGAAAGGAAGACTTATCATATTGTAAAATGATTATTTATTTATCTGTCTCTGTTTATTACAAAGTGATCGAGGTAACTTATAAATACCAGTGCCACGTATTAAAGTGGGTATATGTGAGGAAATTGAGACAAAGAAAAATTATGATTTGGATATAGTTTAAGAAAGAGTTGTAGGAAATGAATGTTTTACATATCATCATGATGGCACAGCAACGTAACACATAAGACTTTTTTCAAAATATCATCACCAAAATAGAAACTGCATGGGAGGCTCAGCAATGTTATAAGGTGTAAATTCCCTCTGGAATTCTCTTTTCTAGGGGTTTCTTTCATTTCCAGTGATATAGCTGTCAACAATAATCTAAAATCAGATAAGGCCTCTTTTCCAGGTGACTAGGATAATGTGATCTCTGGGAATGATGCCCTAGGAATCTAGTTCTATTTATTAGCTCCTTTTGAATACAGAAATGTATACCCAATTCTAAAACAATTCTAAATTACCAAAATAAAGAATCGGCTGGGGGTGAGGGTTTCAGTAATTTCCTATTTAATGGAGTAATGCCAAAATTCTAAGGGCAATGACCAAGAACATCTACATGGATGTTTCTACTTTCTAACATTCATTTCCTAACAGATTTTAATTCAAACCAGATCAAATGCACTCAATAAACTACATTAATATAATACCTAATTTTGATCATACTATATATTATGGAAATTGGAAGATATATTACATATTATATATGAAAAATGGAAGGAAGAAATCGTGAAAAAGTCAAACTTTCCAAAATAACACCTGTAAAATGCAATTTGAACATATCCTTTCAACTAAATATTAATTAGAAATCAAACCACAATTCCCACCTGGGAAAAAGGAGAGTGTATTCATTTAACATAGCACAAAAATAGAGTACAATATAAGGTTTACAAGCTTGGCTTTTAGTCTACAAATGCTTTTGGATCTTATGACATAACAAATTATTCATTACTGTGAAGAATGCTGACACACACCTCAACTTGGCTAAAAGGTAAAGTTGTCAAGTGTGTCTGTCAATATTTAGATTCACATGCTTATGAAAGGACTGATATAGTGGGGAAAAGTGAAAAGAAAATTTAACCTCACTCCAGCTCAGTCCTATTCGCACGGTATTCTGATGAGACCATACTTAGGTTTTCTGAGTAGGCTTGGTGCTCTGTGGTTTACTAAGAACCTCTCCAGGTCCTCTGCTTCCAAGCCTTCCACTGTAGGATCTTGTGAGGAGACAAAATTACACATGATACACGTTTTAAATTCTCTTCTCTGCTCACCTGCTTATCTACCTTCCATTCTTTCCTCCCTCTTTCTTGCTTCAAGGATAGAGATTAGAAATGATATTGCTTACTTCTCCAAATAGACTATGGGAATAAAAGGATACTACTAGGTTAATACTGAAATTTAAATAGTATGACTGAAGTCTATCTCTGAGGAAATAACAAATGCTTACCTATCTAAAGCATTTCCTGTTTTGTTAATAAAACCTAGCTCTTGAAGCTGTAAATGATTTATTAATTCTTTTTATTTAATTTTTTTTTTTTTTTTTGAGAGAGAGCACAAGCGAGGGAGGGGCAGAGAAAGAGGGAGAAACAGAATCGCAAACAGGATCCAGGCTTTTAGCTGTCAGCACAGAGCTCAACGTGGGGCTCGAACTCGCCATGAGATCATGACCTGAGCCGAAGTCAGATGCTTAAAGACTGACTGAGCCACCCAGGTGCCCCTATTAACTCTAATGTAGGTATCTCTGCATATATAATTGGATTTGTTTGTTATTTAGACTTCCATATTGTTAGCATTATAACATCATAGTTCCTCCATTAAACTAACATTAAAGAAGATAACTAGGTCTTCTCTCTTAAATCAATACAATAACATTTTGAAACCCTACTGTGCTCAAGACAGGTTTTAGATGCATTTGAACATTTGAAGGAGAACAAGCAGTTGGGGATATAAAATCACACACGAATCACCGTAACAACAGAAGTACAAATAAAATGCCATGCAAGCTAAGAGGCGAGAGAAAGAGAGGGCAACAGTTCCTTTGTAATTCTTAAAGAGCTGATATGAAGAAGAATAAATTATGGTAGACTGAGATTCGAAATCCAATACGAAGAAGCTTAGACAAAAGAGTATCTCTAATCATAACTTCCAACAAAAAACCTACAAATTCTTTCTGCTTATTCTTCTCAAAGATCTTGTATAAGACATTGTATGTTTTGAAATGATTCCACTCAACATTTTCCTGTCATATTTCACATGACCCCTGAAAATGCCATCACCTCTAGGAGGATCTAACTGCTCCAATTATCTTTTAGATCTTAACAGGAAGGTAAATTCTGTTCAAAAGCTTGCACTAACCCTCATAAATTGGAGCTACGTATCTACTGTGACTAAGACTGCTTGTACTTCCCTTCTCAAAGCAGTTATTTCACTGTCATGTTACTAACTGCCTGTATGATTCTCTCCAGTTACCATGAATTTTTTAAGGGCAAGCTTGATGGCTCTCATATTCACAATACCTAGTGCTGGGCTTAAAACTAGAAGTTGTTAAAAAAAAAAATAGCTCTTGAATGGGTGCTGAATATGAAGTGTGCAGCTAGCAGCCAATCAGTAGGGTGACCAATGAGAAAGGCCTGAACTGAGGCAAAGGCAGGGAGGATGAAGAGGACAGACAGGAGAGTAATATAGGAGTTGGAATCAATAAAACTTGGTGACTTACTAGAGGTAAGAGGAAGAAAAAAAGGAAAATGACAGAGTGAGTACTGAAGGATTGTTACCAATTTTTAACCAAATGGGTAGACAGGACAATCATGGTCGCTATAAACTCTTTGACCCTTCTCTTACTGCTGTCTCCCACAAGCCAGGCATGATGGCTACCTCATCGTTTCCCCAAAATGCCAGACACACACACCATGTGCAGCTGCTGTTTCCTCATCCTGGAGGAATCTTCCCCCAAATATCCACATAACTTGCTCCCTCACCTTTTCAGGTCTTTGCCTAAATGATACCTTTTAATGATGACTTCCTAAGCATCCCACTCAGAACTGTAACCTTTATCCACATCTTGGTCCTCCTTAGTTTTCTTTCCTGCTTTATCTTGCCCCACAGAATTTATATCAGATACACAATGCATTTATTTGCTTTGTCTCATCCACTACAAATACGGTCCCTGAGGTGTAAAGATTTGTTCATTTGTTTACTTCACTACTGTACCCTCAGGGCTTAGAACATAGTAGGCATTCAATAAATGTCTAAATAATTAACGACTGAACAAATGAATGAACAGTATTGCCAACATGGGTAACAGAGTGGGAAAAAAGTATGTAGAAGACGACTGTGTTCACTTTTGGATAATGCTCAATTAGAAGAGATCTCTGAGACTTACAGTTGGTGCTCAGGGAAAAGCTTTCAGCTGGTACAAGAAGCATATGATACTCAGAAACAATGTGCAGAGGAGAAAGAAAATTTTAAAAATCTACAGACATTGGGAAACACCAATGTTTAAGGATTGGGCAAAGGAGGAAGGGTAAGCAAAAAAGTCTGGGAAACAAAAAATAACCAAAGGGTAGGAAGAACACCAGAAAAGGAGAAAGGAGAGAATTTTAAGAAGTTCAGTAGAAGTATCAGGTGGATTAGAAACTAAAATAAAGGAAGAGAAGGACTCATAGTATCTCATAATTAGGTCATCGCTGCTTTTAGCCGATGCAGGTTTACAGGAGCACAAAATAACAATCAAGAATAACCAGCACTTATTGAGCACTCGTGTGCTATGCAAGATGGTTGGGGCTTCAAATACACCATCTCTAATCCTCCCAACTAGGTAGCTATTCTATTTACCTAAATTTTATAGGAGAAACTGAAGAAAGATGAAGTGGTTCATGGCTGTATAGATGAAAAAAAGTGGAGGAGCTAAGGTTTGAATCATAATACATAATAGAAATACACTTGATAAATGTTTTGCTCATTTGACACTCTCGATTTAAATTCCACATAAATTAATTTTCCAGGTATAAAAAGACTTGCCACCTTCAGCACCAATACTCACATATTTTAAAGATCTTTAAAAGAATTAAAAAAACCCAAACAATCTTATACTTGATAATTTAAGAATGCTATTAGGAATATCAATTGCTTATATTTATGCCTTTGGGAACCTTGAAGTGTTTAAATTTTTTGCTCTTATGATGAAAGGCACCACAATGATTTGTTGTTGTTGTTGTTTTTTGAAATTCTGTGTCTTCACTTTATAATTTTTCTGCCTATGGGCCAGAACCATGCTAAGTGCTATACATATCTCAGGTAATCGTCACCATAACCTTATGATTTAAGTTATATTAGAAGAAAAAAGAGGCACAGAGAGGTTAAATAACGTATCCAATGTCACACAGCCAGTCCCAGCAGAGGTTCTAGGTCTCTGAGCGTCCAACTCCAAAGCTCTCAATCTTAATTCTGACTCAGCTGTTTTCCAGGCTGATACACCAATGAGGTCCTTAGTCATTTTGCAGATAGACCAGATTTCCAGATAAGTATTCCCCTAAATGAACTCTGAGATATAAGACTTCCAAAAATTTTGATGTTAATTGAAAAAAATGTTAACCTTTTGATGTATGAACAAACTAAAAATTTAAGAAAAAAAAGAAAAGAAGCTTGTAGCATATTAAACATTTTACCTGCCTGTTAATGTTTACTAACACAACAAAGCATCAGGATTTGAGTGCTCTGTCCTAATGGTTTAATAATTGCATTAATTTCCTATTTGCTGCCAAAACAAATTACCACAAACTTATGATTTAAAACAATGCTTTTTACTACCTTGCTGTTCTATAGTCAATGACCTTGTATAGGTCTCACTGGGTGAAGGCTGAACACAGCTGTATTCCTTTCTGTGGGTTCTTAGGGAGAATCAGCTACCATGCCTTTTCCAGCTTCTAGAGGCGGCCCATATTTCTTGGATTGTGGTTCCTTTCCTCCATTTTCTTTTTTTTTTTTTTTTTTTAATTTTTTTTTTTCAATGTTTATTTATTTTTGGGACAGAGAGAGACAGAGCATGAACGGGGGAGGGGCAGAGAGAGAAGGAGACACAGAATCGGAAACAGGCTCCAGGCTCTGAGCCATCAGCCCAGAGCCCGACGCGGGGCTCGAACTCACGGACCGAGAGATCGTGACCTGGCTGAAGTCGGACGCTTAACCGACTGCGCCACCCAGCCACCCAGGCGCCCCGCTTTCCTCCATTTTCAAAGCCCACAAGAGCAGGAAGAGTCCTTCTCACATGAAATCGTTCTTACCGCCTCTCTTGCCCTCCTCTTCCACGTTTAAGAACTCTTGTGTTTATAGGGGGCCCACCTGGATAATCCAGGATAATCGCCCTCTTTCAAGGTTAGCTGATTAGCAACTTTAACTCCATCTGCAACCTTAATTCCCCTTTGCCTCCTAAGGTAACATATCATAGGTTCTGGAGATTAGAATATGAACATCTCTATGGAGATAGTATTCTGCCTACTACAGTAAGTAAGAAAATCCTCAACTATACCCTAAAATATGTTCCTATTACTGAAGAACAGGATGGAGAACATGGTTTTGTTTTGTTTTGTTTTGTTGTTTTGTTTTGTTTTGTTTTACCAATAGAGGAGAAGGGAAAAAATACTAGGCTGAGTGGGAAATACTAATTTGGATTATACTATCTTGCAGGAACATTTCGACTGAACTTATCTTGCAGATCTTAAAAATAATTTTCAGATATCTTCAGTCTAGGCAATAAGACATAGTAGAATACTGCGATGGTCCTGAAAGACACTTACATTCTGTAAGAGTAACTTTTTTGTTAGTCTTCATCTATTCCTTCATCCTTTGCCTTTGAAATTTACAAAGACTTTCATCCTTCCTGGGAATGTCCTTTGGCCTCTAAATTTACATATACAACCCAAACTCTAGCTATATAAATGAAACACATCGAAATATTAGTAATTCACCTTATGTGTTGAGTGAGGCCTACACTTTTCAGAGGTTTTACTATACTTAAGAAGAGCTGATTATGCCAACTAATTTTTCTAGCAGTAGAATGAAGGAAACATGAAGGGAACATTTTAAAGCCATGAATGGAAAAACTTAAGTAACATCTGCTTATCAAAGCTCACCTTCCTTGCTTTCCCCAACATTTGTTCCAATTTCCCAGAGGGTAACTTAATATTAACCCCTACTTCCATTGCAATAAGTCGAACAAGGCTTGCTAACTATAAATATTTAAAATAGTGATTCACAAATTGCAAAATAAGGGGGTGGTGTCTCTGATACTAAGTAATAATTATAAACTAGCCTGTATTACAATGCATAGGAATGAATTTAAAACACAAGTATTATCAATATAAAGAAAACATTGAAACTCTGAGAAAACAGAACATAAATGGAATGGCATACCTTGTCATCAGAATGAATACTGGATGGATGTCTCAATATTAGTACATATTTACTGGAGTCGTTCCAAAAGCAGGGTGCCCCTGACGCGCAGCACCATCACCATTTGAATTTTTTAGATATGCGAATTCTAAAGTTCCAACTCAGACTTAGTGCATCAGAAACTCAGCACACTATGTTTTAACAACCTTTCCACATGATTCTGACATTTATACAAAAATTGAGATTGCTGTTTTAATGTAATCTCAACAAAAGTAACAACAGAAATTTTTCCTCAACAGGGAAACAGAACAAGACAAGCTGATTCTAAAGGTCGTATGGAAAAATACACATTAAAATTTTGGCACGAGAGAAGGGACAAATTGGCACAGAAATCAATGGAAAAGAATAAAGAGTCCAGAAATATTCTCCCTACATAAAGGAATTTAGTACCTAACAAGAGTGGCATTTTATATCACAGGGGAATGATACAGAGACAACTGGTTAGCACTCATGAAAACAAACCAGCCAAATAAATAAATATATAAATGGAACAGTAAGTTCCTGGAAGAAATAAGAGATGAATTTTTATAAACTGAGAAGAAGCAAATGCCCTTCTAAGCAAGACATAAAGACAGGAAGAAGACTGGAAAATCTGACTCCTTAAAAAAAAAATTAACAAAGAAAAAAATACTATAAGCTATGCCAAATAACAAATAATCAGCTAGAGGAAAGAATATTTGTGATATATAAAACAGACCAAAAGTCTAATTACCCTAACTCACAAAGAGCCATTACAAATCAAAACTCAATTAAAAAAATGAGTGAAGGATATGAAAAGAAGCACTCAGGTGTGGTGTGTGTGGTAAATGAAGGAAGAATATTTACAAATAGATGAAAAGGTATTAGGAAAGAAGAAAATTAAAATAAAGAGATATTTTTCATCTTTGAAATTGGCAAAATATACTTGATAATACGATGTGGCAAGAGTAAGGAGAAACCACATTCTCTTTTTACCATAAACAGAAGTATAAACTGATGAAATGTCATTGCAGAGGCAATTTTGCAACATCCATCAAAATTTAAAAACACACTTTACATTTCATAGGTAGGAATTTATCTGACACACAGTCAAAAAGATACCCATGCAATAATATTCATCCCATCTTTGTTAGAAATAACAAAACAGTAGATCAACCCAAATATTTGCTACTAAAAAAAATGTTCAAATAATGAACTATGCATCTGTGGAATACCAAACAACCACAACAACAAACTGAGATAGCTCCATGTATCAATATCTAAGGTACTGTTTATTCCAATGACTTATTCCATAATGGGAAGCCTGTATTTCCCACTCTCCTTCACCTATTTCCTTTTCCCCCCACCCCCTCCCTTCTGGCAACCATCAGTTTGTTCTCTGTATTTATAGATCTGATTCTGCTTTTTGTTTGTTTATCTGTTTTGTTTTTTAGATTACACATATAAATGAAATCATATGGTATTTGTCTTTTAAAAAGCATAGCTCAATTATTTGGAATGGTAAAGGCCTTCAAAAATAACTTGTGCACAAAAGCAATGCAAAACTGGCAAAACTGGCAAAATCGTCTTTTTCAAAACTCTGGAAATTAACTTTAATTATCTTATTTTTCTCTTAATCTCATTTCCTTCGCAGGTTCTGGAGTAGCCTTGAAAACCAAGAGCCTCACAACTCTGGTAGCTGTATAAACTGCCAACCTATTAGCACATAAGGATTAGTACAGGTTTAGAATTCCCTGAAATGTCCACTTGCAGAAAACTGTCACTATTTTGCCTTATCTGGCACCTCATTAAATGATTCCATTTTCAGGGCATTTTATTTCATGACTCAGAGCTACTTCTGTGCAAACAATCTTCTCCCCAAGCATTGTGCTGTTGAAGGAAATCAGTGGCAACTGTTTAACCCTTGGGGCTAACAAGAGGCTGAACAACAAACAAAAATTAAAAGGAAAATTGAAGAGTGGCACCTGGGTGGCTCAGTCTGTTAAGCGTCCAACTCTTGGTTTTGGCTCAGGTAATGATCTCCTGGTTCATGGGTTTGAGCCCCTCCCTCCCCACCACGTTGGGCTCTGCATAGTGAAACAAGAGCAGGGGTAAAGTAACTACATACGTAAATATAAAACACAGTAGAGATATTATGTTTCATTGTAACTCTTGCCTTCTCCTACATGATTTAAAAGACAGCTACACAATTTTAAAACTGTGTTGATGGGTTTACCATGTATAAAAATGTAATTTATATGACAATAATAGCACAAAGTAAAGGGAAGTAAACAGAACTATACTGGAGCAAAGTTTTTCTGATGAAATTAAGTTGGTATTAATCTAAACTAGATTGTTAACAATCACCAGGGCAACCATTAACAAAACAATTCTAAAACATAGTAAAAAAAAAAAACACAAGGAAATGAAGATAGTATATTAAAAAAATGTGTCAAATACAGAAGGCAACAATGAAGGAATGGGAAAAATGGGGGAAGACATTAGAAACACGGCAAACAGGAAAATGGCAGATGTAATTCTTACTTTATCAGTAATTACATTATATGTAAATGTAATACACACTCCAATCAAAAGTCAGAGATTGGTGGAATGGATAAAAAAAAAAATGTTCCAACTGTATACTGTCTATAAGATACACACCTTAGCTTCAAAGACAGAACTTGATTAAAAATGAAAGTATGAAAAAATATGTCATATAAGCAGTAATCAAAAGAAAGCTGGAATGTTTAAACTAACATCAGAGAAAAGAAACTGTAAGGAAAAAACTTTTCCTAGAGGCAAAGAACATTTTATAATACTTTTATAAATAAAAGGATCAACTCATCAGAAAGAAATAACTATTGTAAACATATATGCATGTAACAAAAAAGCCCCAATATCCTTGAAGCAAAAAGTCACAGAACTGAAGGGAAAAATAGACAATTAAACAATAATAGTTGGGGGCTTCACTAATCCATTTTCAATAATGGACAGGATAACTAGGCAGGTCAACAGGGAAATAGAAGAGTGAAACAGTACTAAAAATCAACTAGACCCAACAGTAGAATATCATTCTTCTCAAGTGCACATTGAAATTCCTGGATTTGTGGAAATTCAATGACACAGTCCTAAACAATCAATGAGTCAAACAAAATAATACAAGAGAACTTAGAAAAGATTTTAAATAAATAAAAATGGAGACAAAATATACCCAAATTAATGGATTCAATTAAAGTAGTGCTTAGAGGGAATCTTATCACTGTAAATGCCCATATTAAAAAAAAGAAGAAAATCTCAGGTCAAATCAGGAACACGAGGGATATCACTACCAACTACACAGAAATGAAAAGAATTATAAGGGCATACTATAAATAATTGTATTTCAAGAAATTAGAAAACCTAGATAAAATGCACATTTATTAAAGTGTTTTTGTTGTTGTGTTTAAATGTTTGTGTATCATAAGTTCTGCAAAGTGTCAAATCAACATACAGTTAACTCTTGCTTTCAAAAAAGGTGAGCTGTAGTATTTTTAAAATTGATATTTTTATCAAGGTAACATATGGAGGCAGTTTATGAAATAAAATTATATTAAAAGTTTTATAGTGAAAAATTGCATTCTTCTGCCACATCCCTCTCTATGTCTCCAGAAGCAACTGTCCTTTTATCTCTAGGCTTAACATACATATTATTACATGTATGTTTTTTAATTGAAGTATAATTAACGTATAGTGTCATATTGGTTTCAGGTGTACAATGATTCCATAAATCTATACATTACTCAGTGCTCACCATGATAAGTGATCTCTTAAATTCCTTTATCTATCTCACCTATTCCCTCACCTACCTCCCCTCTAGCAACCACCAGTTTGTTCTCTGTATTTAAGAGTCTCTGCTTTTTGTCTCTTTTTTCCCTTTGTTTTGTTTCTTAAATTCTATTTATCAGTGTAATTACATGGTATTTGTCTTTCTCTAACTTATTCCACTTAGCAGTATAACCTCTATGTCCATCCATGTCACTATAATGGCAAGATCTCATTCTTTTTTATGGCTGAGTAATATTCCATTATATATACTTAATATATATCACATTTTCTTTATCCATTCATCTATTGATGGACACTTGGGTTACTTCCATATCTTGGGTATCGTAAATAATGCTGCAATAAACACAGGGATGCATATATCTTTTCAAATTCGTGTTTTCATTTTCTTTGGGAAATGAATTCCCAATAGTGGAATTACTGGGTCATATGGTATTTTATTTTTAAGTTTTTGAGAAACCTCCATACTGTTTCCACACTGGCTGCACCAATTTACATTCCCACCAACAGTGCACATGTGTTCTTTTTTCTCCATATCCTAATACTTGTTATGTCTTGTCTTTTTGATTCTAGCCATTGTGACAGGTGTGAGGTGATATCTCATTGTAGTTTTGATTTGCATTTCTTTGTATAGTGATGTTGAGTATCTTTTCATGTGTCTGTTGGCCATGAGTAGGTCTTTGGAAAAATGTCTATTCAGGTCCTCTGCCTTTTTAAAAATCACATATATCATTTGCAAGTACATTCTTCCATCCAGTAGGTTGCTATTTTGTTTTGTTGATGGTTTCCTCTGCTAGGCAAAAAGCTTTTCATTTTTGTGTAGTCCAAATAGCTTATTTTTGCTTTTGTTTCCCTTGCCTTAGGAGACACATTTAGAAAAATGTTGAGATAGGTGATGTCAAAGAAATTATTGCCTATGTTTTCTTCTAGGAGTTTTATGGTTTTAGGTCTCTCACATAGGACTTTAATCCTTTTTGAGCTTATTTTTGTGTAGGCATGGTATAAGACAGTGGTTTAATTTCATTCTTTTGCATATGGCTGTCCAGTTTTCCCAGCATTATTTGTTGAAGAGGCTGGTTCTTCCCTATTGTATACTCTTGCCTCCTTTGTCATAGATTAGTTGACCATATAAGTGTGAGTCTAGATGATATCCTTATACTTTTATTGCTTCATTTATCAATTTTAAACACTATTGGTTGACTCCCAATCATAAATGAAGACTTCATTCTTGTGTATCCTTATCCCACATTTCTACCCATCTCTGATATCAAAATAATGTTATAGTATTGGGTTACACAAACAGCTAATGTACATATAAATAGCTAATGTAAATACCGTAAGCAAAGAAGTGAACTAGGACCATGTTTGTTATCTCCTGGAGTTAATAACTGCCTCATTTTTTTCACCCATCTAGTTTCTAAGTACTTAGTACAATTATTACAACACCATTGCTACATGCAAATCAATATTTTTTTCTATATGCTCAAACATACCACTTTCCTTTCTTTCCTGGAGAACTCCTTTGTTTGTTTGTTTGTTTGTTTGTTTGTTTAGAGAAGCTTGGGGGGGGGCAGAGGGAGAGAGTGAGAGAGTGAGAGAGACAGAGAACCTTAAGCAGACTCCACGCGCAGCATGGAGCTGGATGTGCGACTCCATCTTACAACCATGAGATCATGACCTGAGCCGAAAACAAGAGTTGGAAGATTAATCAACTGAGCCACCCAGGTGCACCAGGTTTTTCTTTTAGAGAATACAACGTGGAGCTGATTGCCCTCCTGATATGTTGAATAGCAGCCATGCTGACATTTTTCTTTATGCCTTTCCAGAGCAAGACCCCTTCATTTTAGTCTCTTTCTCTTTCTTATTTAATCACCTAGAGAAATCACATCTTCCAATAATTTCATAGGCATCAGTCCATGGAAAGTATTTTTTAGGGAAGGGGGAGCTGCTCTTTCAACCATCACACTTGATTTGACTGAGTACAAAATTAGGTAATGAAATTGCTTCCCTACAATTTTGAAGAAATTGTTCCACAGTGTAGTTGTGGAGAAGTC
Organism: Lynx canadensis; assembly: GCF_007474595.2. Classification (NCBI taxonomy): domain Eukaryota; kingdom Metazoa; phylum Chordata; class Mammalia; order Carnivora; family Felidae; genus Lynx; species Lynx canadensis. The sequence goes on along the minus strand of NC_044310.1, from coordinate 138,632,137 downwards.
CAGTGCCATTTAACTCTTTTGGGTGTGAACGATCCCTATTCCTTGCTCTTAGGAAGCTCTTACAAACTTTTCTTTATATGCTTGGTATACTGAACTTTTGTGATGTTTTCCTTTGGTGTGGGTCTTTTTCATTTATTGTGCTGGATATTCAGTGGGCTCTTTCAAAGTAGAGACTCGTATCCTTCATTTCTGAGAAATTTAAACATATTAGTTTTCTAAAAATTTTTTGTTCATTCTACTTTTTCTGTTCTTCATTAATAATGAATAATATGATGGGCCTCCTGGGTTAAGACTTGAATCTCATGTTTTTTTTGCCTTCTGGGTTTCTTTTCATCTCTTTGCTTCTTGCTGTATTTTCAAGGAGCTCTTCCTAACTTTCTCTTCCAGTCTATTTAAGTTTATAATTAAATTTTATTTATTATATATTTTTTTAATTTTTTTTTCAACGTTTATTTTATTTTTGGGACAGAGAGAGACAGAGCATGAACGGGGGAGGGGCAGAGAGAGAGGGAGACACAGAATCGGGAACAGGCTCCAGGCTCCGAGCCATCAGCCCAGAGCCTGACGCGGGGCTCGAACTCACGGACCGCGAGATCGCGACCTGGCTGAAGTCGGACGCTTAACCAACTGCGCCACCCAGGTGCCCCTATATTTTTAACTTCAATGTTCTGCTTTGTCTAATTTTAAAAATTTAAATGGTACTTTATTCTTGTTTAGTGGATACAACAGTTTCTCTGATTCTTTGAAAATATAGTTTGTCTCTAACTTACATATGTTTCTTTTTCTTTTTGTATTTTAATCTTCTAGCTACCTTCACTGTCAGTTTCTTCTGGATCACATTTTACCATTTGATTAGGCTTATCATGTTTTTCTTGTTGGAGGACTTCCTCAATTATTGGACAACTGTTGGAGTGAACTATTGAACATTCACTCATATTAAGAATGAAGCACCAAAAGGAAGTGTGTGGGTATGACCTGTCCATTGGTGGGCTTCACTGAGAGTTAATCAGGTTAATAAGATATGGTGTCCTTTTTGTATGGGAATCTCCAAAAGTAAACATCTGAAAATCTTTTGTTCTGGGAATATTAAAGTGCTATTTGACAGTAAAGTGCTATTTACTTACTTTTTTTTTTTTTTTACTATGCAGATTTAAACTGTATTTCGAGTAGTCTTTCTAAAACCTACAGCAATCTCAAAGATATTTCATAAATATATTCACCCAACCTGAAGTATAAAAATTATTTTATAATTAATTCTGAATACAATCTTAAGTAATTTGTCCATTTAAGATGCTTTAGCTAAAATAAAGTTCAAATGATTTATGACATCGCAGATTTTCAGGATATGTTAGACATATTTTATGCATCCTTCTTACCTCTAAATTCATTAGAAAAAAGGATGACACAGCATTTTAAAATTCAAGTTTTAGATAACTCTGACTCAGATATAGAACTAGAAAGGATTTTGAGCTATCATTCCAAATAAACCATCTTATATTGTAGAATAGGGAATAGCATTGGCATCATTCTTTCGGGATATTAACTAAACTGGAGAATCATGACTAGCTAACTATTTTTATATGAGATGCCGATATGTAAATAAACTTTTTAAAAAGTAGCCATATATTTATTTAAAATTTTTTCTAATGTTTATTTTTTTAAGAGAGAGACAGACAGAAGGCAAACAGGGGAGGTGCAGAGAGAGAGGGAGACAAAGAATCCAAAGCAGGCTCCAGGTTCTGAGCTGTCAGCACACAGCCCAACATGGGGCTCGAACTCATGGACCACAAGATCATGACCTGAGCCAAAGTCGGCTTAACTGACTGAGCCACCCCAATAAAGTAGCCATATATTTAATGCAACATTCTCTTACTTGCTTTTGTCTGGAAACAACCTACACACCTATAGAATTTGGTCAATACTAAAATTTATTAGTGGTGTTCAGTGCTTTTGATTCAGTTATGTAAGAGAGTAAAATCTTTTTCTAAACTTTAAAGCAAAAATTTATTCTTATTGTAAATGGAGAAATGAAAGGCCTTTCAAATGATATTTAAATCACAAATCCAGTATGATGTGGTAAAAGAGCACTGAAATGGGAATAAAGGAATCTGAGTTCTAATTTGGTACTAATATTTTGAACATGGGGAAATCAGTTAACCTCTCTGAGCCTCAGCGTCCTCAAGTATAAAAGTGTTAGATTAGATAATCTCTCTTAGGACTTCTCTGTCACTGAAAGTTTCATTTTCAACAGAACTATTTGCACAGCAACAATATTATTTACTAATTGATAACTTCAGTGACAGACTTAGTTTTGCAATTCTGATGTTTAAGTTCTGCGTAATTATTCATTTTGCCATTACCACAGAAGAGGAGCTTGACCTTAAAGGCTGGGAAGAGAACAGGGTATGTTGGGGCCCAGCAAGCCAGGGAAGAGGTGAAAAATTCCACACATGTCCAGTGAACATTTCAAGAGACCATGGGAGCAGAGGGGTCATAAGAATCTCCTGGAGAAACAATGCATCCCATGGGGAAGGGCACAAGAATGACTGTGTCTGCACTTCAGGTTTTCTGGGGACAGTGGACATAAATAGGACACTACTATGGCTATTTTCTCTGCACACACCAAGGCCTAGACATCACACTACTTTTTCTAATATTCTCACATAAGAAACTTAACAATTATCACATCTACATATTGACTTTAAAAAAGTTTACAGAAAATATTTTGGAACAGTATGCTTAGGAAATCAACCATTTACCCTGTACCAACACATCCCCCAAGCACAGTCTCTAATTTTATAAATTATAGATAATCTATGTGGAGTATAGCTAGTCTCAAATATGCTGAAAATCATAATTCAAAAATGAAAAAAATTCTTTTAAAATTACTTTTCAAAAACTCTATTAATGAAGTTACAAAGTATTAATCTGGCATGTAAAAAGAAACAACACAACAGTAGAAGAAACTGCATTCTCAGAGATTTAGATCCCAAGAGAAGCTAGAGGTGCATTTGAACTGCTGCCTCCACCTGAAACCCAAATAAGTTGTTTAATAATCCTTCCAAGGTAAACATTTTTTGAAATTTCAAACTCAATGCGTTATCAATTTTTCCTAAAAGGGTTTACCTTGTGGAGTTCAGCAGACAAAAAATTTGAGGATTTGAATTAGGTACTCTCTCTTCCTTGCCCTTCATATCCATTCAAGTGTCAGGATATATACATAATATATCAGGATATATATTTCTATATCCCAAGCATTCAGATTCCTCTCTGCATTCCTACTGCCTCAACTAGTTCAAACTCACAGTATTTCTTGATTACGTTGGTGTAACAGCTTCCTAACCACCCACTTCCTATTGTGTACCATAGTGATCATTCTAAATACAAATTTCTCCATTATTTTTCCTTAGGCAACTCTTCTAGATAAGCCCTGCCATGTACTATATGTTACATTCTTTTTTTTTTTTTTTTAATTTTTTTTTTCAACGTTTATTTATTTTTTTTGGGACAGAGAGAGACAGAGCATGAACGGGGGAGGGGCACAGAGAGAGGGAGACACAGAATCGGAAACAGGCTCCAAGCTCTGAGCTGTCAGCACAGAGCCCGACGCGGGGCTCGAACTCACATACCGCGAGATCGTGACCTGGCTGAAGTCGGACGCTTAACCGACTGCGCCACCCAGGCGCCCCTATGTTACATTCTTAAAAAGTTATGTGGACATGCCATTTTATGACAGATTTGTTCCCAATGAATTGAACAAAATTACTTGATAAATGTACTTTTTTCTATATTCTGATTGTATTTTAAGCCTGGATTCTCTGGCTAGACTGCCTGGATTTGAACAGGACTATGGACAAATGTCTTTACTTTCAAGTGCTTCATTTTTTGTATCTGTATTTTAGTATAATAGTTGGAATGTCTCACAGGATTTTCGTAAGCATAAAATGTGTAAAAAAAATACAAATCTTAGAACTCACATGACACTGTGTATGAGGCCTTAGTGCAGGACCTCTTCTTACACAGTAGGAAATCAGCAAATGTTAGTAGTGTTATTGGCACCATACTTATTACCGTTGTTTTTGCCCTCATTGTTGTTACCTGAGATTTAAGTTTCTTTTCTAATCAGTCTTCTACTAAATAATTTACAACTCACAATCTGACATTTTTATCCATCCATCACACTGTACAGGACAGAGTGTTAGAAAGGACCTTGAAGGATAGGTAAGATTTTGACAGCCAAATATGAAAAGGAGGATGCCTAAGAAGGGGGGAAAATAACCACAAAAGAAACAAAAGAGAGGCAAGGCAGGAAATATGTAGAGAGCAGTAGAAAGGCCCTAATTGGATGGAGCCCAGGGTAAACAGAGAAATAACAGTTGGTACAGATGGATTTAAACCTAGTTGGAGAATGGGTTTAGCAACCAGAAAAGTTAGTAGTGAATAACACTACGAAAAAGTTTAAGGAAGTCTAGACCTAGTTTGTATCTGATGTATGTGTATGAAGTATGAATGCAAAATCAGGAGAAATGTATTTTGGCTACAATCAGATGGACTTAGGGATCTTGGGCAAAAGATTCAAAGAAAATTAAGAAGAAATTCAAGTGTCTGATAACTATATATAAATAGACTCAATTAAGAAGGACAATTCTTGAATTCAGTAAACTGGACAGAGGATTCTTATATTAAGGATTTTGTAAGTAAGATTTCTGCTTAAAGAGAGCTACTGTCTGATTTAGTTACTGCTTTGGCAAGTGGATAAAACCTCACATTTTAGTCAAGTAACACTGTTGACCCAATGCATGCTTTACTGCCTTCTTTTTAGTAAGGGAGAAATTAAAAGAGAGAGAGCTACATGACCAAAGATTTTCTGGAAGAAGACCCCAAATCTTTAGTGATGGTCACAACAAATGTACCCAGAAAGAGATCCCTGTCTTATCACATTTCGCCTAATTCGTTCATATGTAAACTTTGGTAGCATCAAATTTCTTAACATTTCTCTTCTTCTAGCCAAAATTTCAGCTTCTCCTTTTTCTATTTCTTACTTGTCTAGAACCATTCCTCCCCATCAACCCCAAATTATAAATTCTATCAAATGTATTTTTTAAAAATGTTTATTTATTTTTGAGAGAGAGAGAGAGAGAGAGAGAGAGAGAGAGAGAGACAGACAGAGAGACAGAGCATGAGGGGGGAGGGCAGAAAGACAGGGAGACACAGAATCGGAAGCAGGCTCCAGGCTCTGATCTGTCAGCACATAGCCCGATGCAGGGCTTGAACTCATGAACTGTGAGATCGTGACCTGAGCCGAAGTCAGGTGCTTAACCGACTGAGGCCCCGGGGAGCCTCTCTATCAAATGTACTGAAACACAGAATAGATTCCTATCTCAGTTTCCTTATTTGTAAAACAAGATAATCCCAAGTAGAATATATCTAAGATTATGATTCTATAGTTCTCTGAAAAAGTTGAATGTTGCAGTTAAACAAATTCTTTTCACTTAACTTGCTGAGAAAATGGCAACCTGAAAGTGTGTCTCTTATGCCTCCATTTCCCAATGCTAGCAGCCTCCACCTCCCCCTCAGTGGTCACTAGGTTGGTGATCACCCAGCTCAGAAAAGGTACATGCGGCCAGACCACAGTATATACTGAAATCCTGGAAGGATCAGACACCCACCTTTGCTCCCTTCTGAGGTCAAGAGGGACTAGGAGTTGTGGTTGACAGGCCAGAGGGTAGCACTAAAACTCCCAGGATACTAAGAATCTTGGTCTTTGTTGAAAGTAAGTACATGCTCATGTGTGTAGTCTTAGAAGTTCTGGCTGATGTTTGTGGAAGACTTTCTAAGAAGACATAAAGATGGTCAGAGCTGCTCTCTATTCCTAAAGAGAAAACCCAAATAATCCTGTTACCTGAAAAAAATGGTGAATAAGCTTGTAAACTGGCATATTTAAAGCTCACAGATCAGAGAATGCTGGGACTCTCACCACTCAGAGGCTGCACAGAGACATTGTTAGGCAAAGGGAAATAATAACGTGCCCAAGGGGCCCCAATAAGCACAGAGAGAAAGAACAAACCAAACCCTGAGACTTGGGCAGCACCTAGTGGAATGGAATTGCTGGAGGAGAGAAAAAAAACATTAACAGTAACAATAAAGAAGAATGATCAGCTTTAAAACATACTCTAAAATTTAGAAATCTAATTTTTAAATTTAAAAATAAAATAATTGAAAAAAAAGTGTGCCACTGTTGAATCCAGAATTACTGGTTTGTAAGACCTTGTGGAAGAAATCATGTCTGGTATTTTCACTGTTAGCATCTTTGCCATAGACATTTTTACTGCATAACTAATTGGCCGTAAGGTAGTTTTGCCATAAAAGACACAATCATGAAAAACAACAGAGGGACACTCATTGACAGAATGAAACAGGAAAAATGAATAACAAAAAGACTTTGTTGTGAAATACAAAATATTTGAATATATTCAAAATGTATAGTTTCATGGCAGTACTACATAAATAATGGATTTTATTTTCTGGATTGTACCTAAGCACTTACTTTCAAATTCTTTTGTTCACAGTAATGTATGTGTGTGTGTGTGTGTGTGTGTGTGTGTGTGTGTGTGTATTTGTTTTGTTTTGGTTGATTCACCTGCCTGTTCGGCAATGTCCGCTAAAATTTCTTCCTTCATTAAGAGAGATATCAGTTTCCAAATACACGGATGTGTATTTGTAACTGAGGTTTTTTTGCATTATGAAAACTTTTTGCACTGTCTGTTGTTGGCATATTGTTATATGTCAGTTGACAGATGTTCCAAAGTTCTATGGGTAATGTGGGCTCAAAACTCTGCAACACTGTATAGACCAGTATGACGGTTTAGAGTATATAATATAAAAATGGGAGTAGTGCATCACTGAAGAAAAAAACCCAACTTGTCATCCAGTTGATGATACTAACAAACTGTCACACCAAACTGTCAACCAGTTATTTTTCTACCTTTTATGGCAAAATTGCCTTAGGGCCAGTTATCTATGTGGCAAAAATCTTTGGGGTGGAAAAGCTTACAGCAAAAATGCTTGTGGCAAAGATGCTTATGGTGAAACTACCTAGAACCAGATGAAATATTTCAAAATACGGAGCAGATATAGAAAGAGAGGGAAATCTTCAGGGAAAACAGACTTGGAAAATAACTACAAGTGAAGTTTCAGATAAGGAAGATAATAATCATAAAAGGAAAGTAAAAAAAAAAACAACAACAGAGGAAGGTGAGGAATAAAGAAATGACACAAATAAAATTCCCTGATTTAAAGAAGGATTGAGCATGCAAATGAAAGGGTTTACTAAGTTCTACATAGATTAACCAAAGTAACACATACAACTAGATGTATTTTGGTAAAATTCCTTTATTATGAGGATTAAAAGAAAATATTACAAATTTCCAGAAAGAACATGTTACTTAGTAAAGAAAAAGAATCAGATTGACATCTTACTTTCTAAAGGCAATACTTGAAGCTAGAAGATAGTGCAATACTGAGGACAGAGAGAAAAGGACTGCCAACAAACAATTCTATGCCCAATCAAGTTATCATTCTTCTTGCAGGCTAGAAGAAAGAATTCTGGATATGCAAAGATGAGCTATAATGCCACTCCTCTACCCTATCTGATGAAAATACTCAAGAAAATACCTGAACCATATAGCATAAGAACCAGAATAGAAATCTCAAGATGGAGATGATGAATAGAAAACAGTGTAATAAGCCTTGCAATATATGTGTTAAAACTAAATGGATAATGATTGTCTGACTGGGAATTGATAATATAACTGCCAAGTAAGGATTCTTAAAATAGAAGAGACATATGGCAAGGGAAAAATCTAATGAATCTGGAACCAAATGTATTGAACTATGTCAGCAAAATTGAGGAGTTGGAAGGGGGGTAAAGCAAAGTAAAAGCACTCTAAAGGACAAGGGGAATGGAATGGGGAATTAAAACACTCTAAATCTTTCATCTAGGAAAAGGGAATAGAATATATTGGTGGAAATATTATTTGGTTTTTGGTTGTTATATAATATTATCAAATTGTGGAGAAATGGATGTTAGGTAATTAGTATCAGAAGTATCAGAATAAAAAAGCACATTGTTTGCAGATTAACAAGGCACGACAAAAAATAATAATGCACTGAAAAATGAAATTAATAGTAACTTGAACAAATCAGTAAAAATAAAGAAAAGGGAAAAGAGCAAACAGCAAAATAAATAACAAACAGAAAGCAATATTAAAGAAATATAATGAATGAGATATATAACTTGTCCCTCTACATAGTGATAAGAGGATTTCTCTTAAACATGGAGTTTCAGACTGGGTTATAAGGCAAAATCCAGGTATATGACATTTTACAAAAAAACACACTTAATAGAAGTTACTAAATATCTTTCTTGTTTTAGTGCTATGAATTTCAGAATATAAATGTAAATATATATATCTCTACACACACCTATCTATCTATCTATCAATCTATCTATCTATCTATCTAAAATTAGGATAAAAAAAGAAGTAGGCATGATAAGTACTAAGTAAAATCAAATTTAGTACAGAGACAGATGATACCTGGTCATTTAGCAAACACATATATTTTTTTTTATATTCCAGAATACTCTAGAGGAATATTTTCTTTATGATATTCATGGCAATTTAGATACCTACCTGCATTACGATCGCTTTGCAAATAAATTTTCCTTAGTGTAATGTGAATTTGGGGACAATTTACGTTCCTTCAAAATAAGTTAAAAATGGTATGTTTAACTTGATTTTCCCCCCTATGTTTATTTATTTATTTTGAGAGAGAGAGAGAGCATGCATGAGCAGGGGAGGGACAGAGAGGGAGACAGAAAATCCCATGGGGCTCAATCTCATGAACCTCGATATCATGACCTGTGCTGAAATCAAGAGTTGGACGCTTACTCGACTGAGGCAACCAGGTGCCCCTAACTTGTTTTTTTTCTGAAAACAGTATAACTTTATTTAAACATGCTTTTTTTTCTATATTTGACAACAAGAGTGACAAGAAAAATGAGATGAAAACAAAATGAAGGCAGAAATATCAGACAATGAAAACTTATCCAAATGGAGATGAAAACTTGAGGGTGAACAAGAGCAAATTCATACCTCAATATTCTGAGAATAACTTACTTGGAATGGTATAATATGTAAATGAGGTTTATAAAGTAAACGGCAGTACCAAATCTCTTGAAATATGAAAAAAGAAAATACGCTTTACCTTAAGTGACATTTAATTACCCCAAGAAAAACGTAACAAAGATTCTTCTAAAAATAGGATGGATATGGTCTCCTTTAAGAGATGAAGAAATAGAAATTAAACTACTATTGGATCTTAGAAATAGCAGAAGTAAATTTTTTGGTTTCCTTTATAAATGATTGCATAATCCCTCCAAATTATGTATTCTGAGACATTGTCAATTTTTTTTTAAAAGTAACATTCTGTTATAATACTATCCCCACTTTCTAATTAAAACTGTTGTTAAGCATGGACCACCCAATTCTTTTTAGGTAGCAAGAACAGTATATGAATACATAAAATAAGTTACATTATTATGTCATCCTTTAGATAAGGTTTCACTGTTTCATGCATTTTATGTAAATGAACCAATATTCTTATGTAAATACATGCATGTGCCTGTTAAAATCATAGTAGCTACAGCCTACAAAACCAGGTTCTGGTTAAAAGAAAATCATATTAGATTTTAATATTCCAGCGAAATCCAAAATATCTTGAAAAATGATGTATGACTAAGTGAAGATTTAAAAAATTTACCAGTCTACCCTCACTGAACTAACCTAGATGAAATGACTGATTACAGATAAAATCTCACTTTCACTCCTGCACAACTTCCTCAAAGATTTGTTTGGGAACTGTCTCATGCTTAGTCATCCTCCAAATATGATTTTTATGAGCAAAAGCAGTTAGCTATTTTTGTGTTATACAAGATGAGAAAAGATGTATGAGTATTCCTTTTTAAGCAACATAATTTGATTTTTATGCTTATTCAATATCAAAAAAAGTGGTTCATTTTTACATTTTAGAATTACCATATGGATATATTTCAATGAAGATCCATTCCTATTGAAAGCCTGGAGAACTTTTGTTTACAATAAGAGGTAGAGCAACAGAGGATAATTTATACATTGTCTATGTATATTTTATTTCCATTCCAATTTTTGAATGGTAGACTTTGAACAGAATAAGTAGACTTAGTCTCCAGAAATGTGAAAACATGAAAGAGCAGATCCTTAAAAACCACCACAATGCACATAAAATTCTGTCTGTATCCTCTAATAATAGTTTTGACTGTTTATTGAGTACTTTCAATGTGCCAGACATTGTCCTGTGGATATCTCATTTAATCCCCATAATAGATCTATGTGGCAAGCATAGTTATTCTCACTTTAGTGAGTAATGGAACAAAGTTAGAGACATCACATGGGAAAAATCTTAGCTCAAAGTCTGACTTCAAAGTTCTTTCACCTAAAATAAAGGCTATTTATCAAAAACATTTAACTCTAAGATGACAATGTGCAAAGTAGTCATTAGCAAATAGTACCCAGAGAGGAATGCACGCACGCACACGCACGCCCACACACACGCACACACGCACACGCACACACACACACTCACACTCCTTAGGTGAAAAGGCTAGCATACTAAAAAGATACAATAAAATTTCATTCATCTGGAACCATCAAAGAATTAGAAACTTTAAATAAAACAGGGTTTTTTTTTCAGATAATTAAAACATAGTACTCTTTCAATATTTAAAATATTTAAGGACATTTTTCTAAACACACATATATTTTCCTATATTCTTAACAGAATGAACCTTGAAAAACAACATAAATTTTCTTGATAATGCAGGCTTATTCTTTTGAAAATTGGGATTTCTCTGGTTAACAAATTCAGTGAGTTGTGCTGTCATTAAAGTGATCATCTTAGTATGCACAGTGAGTGCAGTGCTATTTGCCCTTATTGTAATAGGACCTGGATGACCATGTTTTTTGATTTCTTAAATCTTTTCTAAGATTTTCCTATTTTCTTTTATTAGTTGGCCTCTATAAGCAAGCCTACCTCTGCCCAGTATGCCCCTCAGTCCATTAAAAAAAAATCTCTAAACAACTGCAGGTTAGGAAATAGAAAAACAAGTTGATCTTTCAACCCTACTTCCTTCCTTCCTCTCTTCTGTCTTCAACAAATATTATGTGACTATTTGAGATGTCAGCACTGTGGTAGTTGCTGCTTAAAATTAAATTTTATGTTATAATAATCATGAAAATGACCGATAAACAATTCCTCTATAATATTAACTCTTTGGCCTTTGGGACACATAGCTCAACAATGTATAGAGTACCCTATACAGTGAGAGAGCAGCTACCGGATAGGAAAAATTTATAAAGTCCCCACTTAGGCCTTACACTCCTGGAGTGTAAAGAAGATGCTATCTCTTATGTAGAAAGAATGACATTGTGATAATGTAAAAGGTGCATGTGAAGGCTTATAAGCAGAGGAGCCCCAATAAGAGTACAAGTAAGATAAAGGGCATCTATGTAAACAAAAGCAAAGAGAGGGAGAGAGAGAGAGAGAGAGAGAGAGAGGGAGAGAGAGAAAACCCAACTTTGAAGCCTATGATTATAATTACATCATAATGTAATTATATAAACTCCTAATATAATCTAGTGGTAAGTCAGAAGCTGCTTGTACTGGTCCATCAGATCACGGACTACAGAGCCGCATCCCCATAGCCTTCTTTCGGTCTTAGATTCTGCCTAGGAATGCTTTATTAAATAACTCAGCTAATGCTGATGCTGGTGGTCCAGAATCCATTCAACAGATTGAATAGGATCCATTCGATGGCTGTTCAATACCATTTATAGAAGAATATCAATTTTGTAATATCAATATTACACTTGAAAAAGAAAGGTAAGGTTTTACATAAATTGGAAAAAGAAAATGGCTATGGTAGTTCAGGGATGACCTGGGCACAGGTTTGGGTGCAGTGTCTCTCAGTATGGTTCGCTTAACACCTGTAAAATAATCACCCACAGCGCTTGTTAATAAAATGTGGATCCCTCAGTCTTATCCCAGATCTAGTGAATTAGAAAATTAGGCCTAATCCCAGGAATCTTTGTTTTTAACAACCTCCCTTCTAAGACTCTAAAAAGTAGTCTTTTATAATAAACAGTTATAATGGGAAACTACATTAGAAATAAAATACCCTTGCAACAAGTTAAAATGGATTTTCTATCTTATCTACATACAAAGACTATTCCTTTGTTCACTCATTAACGATCTATGGAACACTCATTAACGATCTATGGAACACTCATTATACGTCACACAGTGTATCTAGATGTTGATAGTATAAAGATGGCCAAGAGATATTCCCTGAACTCAAAAAGTTCAGTCTAATGTTTGCAAGGACAGTAAAATCAACAGTCTTTTCAATAAGTTTTAATTAATTCCTATCAAAGAACATGGACAAGTGATCATTGTAATCAATTAATATAACATGACCCATAAATCCTCTTTAAAAGACAGCAACAAAATAAGTCCTTTTGAATGACCTCTATACTGCATTCTAGGACAAAGAACTCATTCATCTCTTATCCTGAGACGTTATGGATGAATATAGTTTTTAGGTAAGTGAAAAATACTTATAAAGTACCAAATTACTTTGACTCTAATCACCTTTGGTATACTTTCTAAAATTTAATACAAATTACCTGGTCTCCCCAACTTCACCCAGGTGAATGATTAACCATCATTAAATGAGTAAATTCCTGCTTCTGCTCACTCTGCAGCATGGTGCACAAGACAGAGCTGGATAGCAAATCAGAGTCTGCAGTTTGGCGGGTCCATCCTTGCGACTTTTGGTTGGAAATTCATATTTAATATCTCTACTTTCTGTCTTCATACATATGCTTGTATCTCCTGATCAGGAGTCAAGAGCACCTTGTTGGTATGGTAATTTTTGTCCCTTGAGTTTCCAGAGTAAATTTTCTTTATATTACGTATTTTATGTTTTCAGTTAGACAATCTCAAACAAGCATTTGAAATTTGCTGAAAATTTTCTGCATGCTTGTTTCTAAGTATCTGTATGGTAACAAACAGATATATCCCTGTTACACTAAACAATATATCAAAAATAATTTTGCATGGTTTCACTGACCTAACCTAACTCATCACTTACGGTACCATTCTATAAAATAATGACACTCTAGAGGCATCTGAGGTATACAGAGTCATTGCTATACTGTGTCAACTTCAATAAGTACAGTCCTTCTAATGTGATTTGTAGGAAGAATTGAGAGTTGCTAGGAGAAGCCAGGAAATAAAATTTATTTAATCAACTTAACTAAAACTTATATTAAAATTTTACCAAAATTTTGTATTAATATTTTTTAAAAAAATTGTAGTAAAGGTAATAGTCCTCTGTTTTAGGACAAAAAGGATGAGTTTTGCCAAGAAATAAGCCTATGCTGATATCGTCAATTAATCCAAAACAAAAAAGGCAAAAATATACAATGGGGAGAAGACCATTTCTTCAACAAATGGTATCTGGAAAACTGGACAGCTACATGCAATAGAATGAAATTGGACCACATTCTTACACCATACATACACAATATTAAACTCAAAATGGACTCAAGACCTGAAATCTTTATAAAACTCTTAAAAGAAAACATAGGCAGTAATTCCTCTGACATCATCCATCTCAACATTTTTCTAGATATGTCTCCCAAGGCAAGGTAAACAAAAGCAAAAATAAGCTATTTGTACTATACAAAAATAAAAAGTTTGCATAGGAGAAGAGACCATCAACAAAACAAAAATGCAACCTACTGAATGGGAGAAGGTATTTGCAAATGATATATCCAATAGGGGCTAAATATCCAATATATAAAGAACTAATACAACTGAACACCAGAAAAACCCAAATAATCTGGTTTTAAAAAGAACAGAGGACCTGGATAGACATTCTTCCAAAGACCTACCCATGGCCAACAGACACATGAAAAGATGCTTAGTATCACTATACAAGGAAATGCAAATAAAACTACAATGAGATATCACCTTACACCTATCAGAATGGCTAGAATCAAAAAAACAAGAAATAACAATTGTTGGAGAGGATATGGAGAAAAAGGAACACTGGTGCACTGTTGCTGGGAATGCAAGTTGGTGGAGCCACTGTGGAAAACAGTATGGAGGTTTCTCAAAAACTTCAAAGTAGAAATACCATATGACCCAGCAATTCCGCTCTTGGGAATTCATTTCCCAAAGAAAATGAAAACACGAATTTGAAAAGATATATGCACCCCTGTGTTTATTGCAGCATTATTTACAATACCCAAAATATGGAAGTAACCCAAGTGTCCACTGATAGACAAATGGATAAAGAAGATGCGTATTTATATATAATGGAATATTACTCAGCCATAAAAAGAACGAGATCTTGCCATTTGCAACAACAGAAGTTGATTTAGAAAGTATAATGCTAAGTGAAATAAGTCAAACAGACAAAGGCAAATATCATATAATTTCATTTATATGTAGAATCTAAAAACAAAACAAATAAATAAAAAGCAGAAATAGGCCCATAAATAAATAAAAATGATGCAGCCAGAGGGAGGGTGAGTCGGGGGGGGGGGGCGGTGGGCAGAATGGGTGGAGAGTGGGAGATACAGGCTTCAAGTTATGGAATGAATAAGTCGTGGAGATAAAAGATACAGCATACGGAATACAGTCAATGGTATTGTATTAGTGTTCTAAGATGGCAGTAACTATACTTGGGAGCATAGCATAATGTAGAGGCTTATTGAATCACTATGCTGTATACCTGAAACTAATGTAACACTGTGTATCAACTATACTTCAAAAAAGAAAAAGCCCATGAGATTAGAAACTAGTTTCCCTAAATGTTTAGACACTTTGTTTCTAGATCCAACTTTCTATAAAGGAGCTATTTCAAAGTTGAAGGAAGCCACCAAAATGTCTACAATGCCACAAAATTACTTAAATTTGAAAACTGTATTTGAATCACAAACATTTCAACAATGAAAAAATCTTATTAGTTCAAAACTTTGGAAGTGTCAATTAGGGAGGCAGTCCAAAGATCAAAATGGCATTAAATAATATTTATTCTACAGACACAAGTTAGTACAGAAAGTAAAAAAAATTTAAAGTCTTATTTAACAATAAATTAAATATGAATAACATATTCTGCATTTATGTATGCAATTATCCAGTAAAATATAATGCCTGAGCTAACAGTTTTTGTAGTGTACTGCCACAAAAAAGCAAAACAGATGTAGAACTAATAATTAGTTTTGTCCCCACATTTCAACATTTTCAACAACTACCATATGCTTAAAACTTATTAACAATGAAATGTTCCCTTTTGTTACTCTTTAAATACACGTGACAACCTTCTTTGTACAATGCATCAGCTATATTTCCACTGAGCCTATCTCTTTACACATAAGACTATGATTTGAGTCACTATTTTGGTTAAAAAGTACCTTAAGTTTCCTTCAGCCATAGTTTGTATTCCATTTTCCTCTTAAGGACTGTTAACAGTTCTTTACTGTTTTTCATTCTTCTGGAGTGTAAGATCTTTAAAATTGGGGTTGGAAGAGTAAAGTCATTTTGGAGATCATTATAAAACTGACAAAAAGCAATCTGAAATTGCTAGCCTAAAGAAATAGACCTAAAGATTCAACTGTTATGAGATCAAAACTTTGTGCTAAATCTTACAACTGTACTGATAGGAAACATTCAATCTGATGCCAGAACTTTCTTCTTAAAGAAACAGGAATTGTGCTGGTATAATGCATAAGGATAAGTGCAAACATTTACACACATGAAATCCATTAATTATAAATAAGGCCTTCATAAGAGAGAGGTGGAAGTGTAGCTTTATATATTTGCTGCTGGTAGAACAGTTTTCAGGTATTTAAAGAGTGACTCAGTAATACATGCATGTCTGTAGATAACAGTATGTGTATTAAATTTATGCATTCCTTTTTGTGCTGATTGTTATTTTCAGTCCATTACATAGCAGGGTGGTATAAAGGAAAAAGGAAACTTGGGATTTACTTTATGCTCCAAGGGTACTTCATGTGTAACTTTGTCATTGAACTTCAGGCTGCCAGGACTTTTTCTACCAAAGATACAAGGTTACTGTGAGGATCCATGACATGTGTACTGTATGTATTACATTTATGTCAAGTAATATATGTAGACATGCTTTTCAAAGTAAGGTTTTTCAATAAGATGTCACAATAATTTATTACAAATAATTAAGTACTCAAGTTTGCAACACGTTACTTATTCTTAATGTAAGAAGTACTCAATACACCCTTATACTATAAATTATGTTCTGTCTCTCTTTCAACTAAGTGTATTCTAACACGCTTTTTTTTTTTTTAATTTTTTTTTTCAACGTTTATTTATTTTTGGGACAGAGAGAGACAGAGCATGAACGGGGGAGGGGCAGAGAGAGAGGGAGACACAGAATCGGAAACAGGCTCCAGGCTCTGAGCCATCAGCCCAGAGCCTGACGCGGGGCTCGAACTCACGGACCGCGAGATCGTGACCTGGCTGAAGTCGGACGCTTAACCGACTGCGCCACCCAGGCGCCCCTGACACGCTTTTTTGAGGAAGGAATGTGTTGTGTATGTGACTGCCATCCATCACACGCATGGTCATGTTGGATAAGAGATTGGCAACTGCTCTTTAAGTAAAATCAGTTAGGGGGAAAAGATGATATTATCCCTATTATTAAAATAGCCCAGGTTAAAGGCCTCCTCTTAACGTTATAACTTATACAGTTCATACAATATAACTCATACATTCTATGAAATGTAAGTACAAAGGATTGCTTTTTTTTTTTTTTTTTTTTTTTTTTCCTTTTGGCATGTGAGGAGTATGGGAAGTAAGCACCTGGGAGAAAGCACTGACTATGTATAGTGGGAGATAGCATAAACACTCTGGTTATCAATATGGAAAGTAATATTTAGCCATCTAATAACTAAAATTATATTTCTCCATTTAAAACCTTAAATAAATTTTCCTTTGTAAGGTACCTACCTCTTGACCTACAATTCTCAATACCCTGGTTGGGTAGATAATAAATTCCTTGAACAGATTTTTATTTTAGTTACTGTTTAGTACAGAAGAAAGCATGCACTTTTATGCCAACACATTTTTCATTTCCTTTTAAGATAGTCATATAGCTTAGTAAATTTCTTTTTCTTTTTCTTTTTTTTTTTAGTGTAGCAAAAAACTTTTCATAGTCAATCTTGAAAAAATATTTGGAAATATTTTAAGAATATTTCACATCATGATTCACTCTTTCGATATTTACTGACCTATTAAGTGGCAGCTAACTTGTTTTGCTATCTACACAGTGCCAGACCTTAAGGAAGCCTAATACGAGAGACAGAAAAATTAACAAGGCATCTTCAGCACGGGGGGCTGTTGGGCTATGCTGGAGACACCTTCAAGGTTGAAGAATGTCTTCCAAGAAGACACCAAAGGCGAGTCCTGAAGTCAGTGTGGGAAAGTGAAAATTCAGAAAGGGTATTTGAAGCTGAGGGAATATCATAAGAATTTATATCCTACATTACATGTTTCTCATGATCACATTTACCTTTTAGAGAGATGACTTTAATTGCAAGATAGAGAATGGATTAGAAAAAGGCAAAAATAATATATTAAACACTATTCCATTATCATAATGTATGCAAATTCACAATGTAGCCTGTAAGAACTTACATGAAATGAAATAAACACAACATTTAAGGTAGAAAAAGAATGTTCATTAAGCCATTTTTGGTGATAGTAAAAAGCTAAAAACAAAAATCCTCCCAAAACATAATAAACAACAACAAAAATCCCTAAAATGTAAATAAGGGAATGGTTAAAGAATTATGAAATTCAGCCAAGAGAAAGAATTCACTAGTATATTTTCAGAGTCTAAGATAATAGAAATGGAAAAATATAACCTGTATTCAGAGATGTCAAAAACTAAAAAGTACCTCTTAGATTGATGAAACATGCTAATTATATATATATATGAATTTCTATATTTCAAAAACATCTTAAATTTAAAAGCATGTTCTAACAGTATATATACCAAATCATATTACAAATTTGACCAATTGTAGACCACTCACATGCACATGGATGCGTGTGCACACACACACACACACACACACACACACACACACCCTTAAGCAAAGTATGCAACATAGAAGCCAAACATGTATATTTGTATATACAGAGAGATACAGAGATATATAAACATACAGAAAGAATATTATAGAACACAAACTCATATTTGTGATATTCTTTTGCCACATAGTTACTCCAGTAATGTGATTAAGATGAAAATAATGTGGGTGGAAGAAAATAGAGTTGCATATGGTAAGGGTAGGTGAATCTAAAGTGGAAAGATCTGAGGAAGTTATAGAGACAGCTGTGATGTGTGCAGGGTTTTAGAAATGCATATAAAAACTGATAATGGGAATTATAATAAACATTTCTAAAATATTGCTCATGGAATCTAAGACAAGCAAAACTGTTGAGTTTTCAAAAATGTATTTAAACTTCAGACTGTCCTTTGACTTCGATCATATTGCAGGACTGAGTCATGCAAGTTGCAATTTATAAGAATTGTATTTATCAGTGGGAAAATTGAAATAAAAGGGTTTTGGGAATGATTAAGTTTATTCACTTATTAAAAAAATAATTGTGTATGTATATACACATATATACAAATATTTATATACACAGATATATATGGACACACATATATACTAATCCCACTTGTATATTTTATACAATATGCATATTATGTGTTTGTATATACTTATTACATATATATTTCTTATATTTAAATAAATATATTTATAAATATATATGTACTTTTAAAACTCACATATGTTTTTTCTATTCCTTGATTTTCAGATGGTAACATTGAATACTAGTCTTTCTGAAAAAAAATCCATCAAATTTGAAATATACATCACTTGTAAGACATCCTAATTTTAGAAATATTAAAATATGAAGACTTGTATTTATTATTATAGGAATACAGTAATACTTGAATATGTAAGAAAATGATTAGAAAGATGAAAAGAAGTTTAACATTTAATACTACAGGGAAGAATGCAATCAGGAGAAGGGCACTTATTTTTCACTTTCTGCCCTTTAAAACCCTTTCAGTAATTTTTTTCAAATTTTTATTTAAATTCTAGTTAGTTGATATATAGCGTAATATTGGTTTCAGGAGTAGAATTTAGTGATTCATCACTTACATACAACATTCAGTGCTCATCACAAGTGCCCTCCTAATACTCATCACCCATTTAGCCCATCCCACGCCCACCTCCCCTCCATCAACCCTCAGTTTGTTGTCTATCAGTAAGGGTCTCTTATGGTTTGCTTGTCTCTCTCTCTCTTCCCACCCTCCCCTTTCCCATATGTTCATCTACTTTATTTCGTAAATTCTACATATGAGTGGAACCTTTTGGTATGCGTCTTTCTCTGACTGACTTATCTCACTTAGCACAATACACTTGAGTCCCATACACATCATTGCAAATGACAAGAACTCATTCTATTTGATGGCTGAGTAATATTCCATTGCATATAAATACTACATCTTTATCCATTTATCAGTCGATGGACACTTGGGTTTTTTCCATTGTTTGGCTATTTTTGGTAACGTTGCTATAAACATCAGGGTTCATTCGCCCCTTCGAATCTGTGTTTTGGTATCTTTTCGGTAAATACCTAGTAGTGCCATTGCTAGATCCTAAGGTAGTTCTATTTTTAAGTGTTTGAGGAACTTCCATACTGTTTTCCAGAGTGGTTGTACCAGTTTCCATTCCCACCAAAAGTGTAAGAGGATTCCCCTTTCTCACATCCTCACCAACATCTGTTGTTTCCTGTGTTGTTAATTTTAGCCATTCTGACCAGTGTGAGATGGTATCTCTTTGTGGTTTTGATTTGTATTTCCCTGATGATGAGTGATTTTAAACATCTTTCCATGTGTCTGTTAGCCATCTGGATGTTTTCTTTGGAAAAGTGTCTATTCATGTCTCCTGCCCATTTCATCACTGGATTATTTGTTTTTTGGGTGTTGAGTTTGATAAGTTCTTTATAGATCTTGGACACCAACCTTTATCAGATATGTCATTTGCAAATACCTTCTCCAATTCTATAGGCTGCCTTTTAGTTTTGTTGATTATTTCCTTCATTTTGCAGAAGCATTTTATCTTGATGAGATCCCAATAGTTCATTTTTGCTTTTGTTTCCTTTACTTCTGGAGACATGTCTAATAAGAAGTTGCTGCCTGTGTTCTCCTCTAGGATTTTGACGGGTTTTTGTCTCATATTTAAGTCATTTATCCATTTTGAATTTATTTTTGTGTATGGTGTAAGAAAGTGTCCTGTAAAAGATATTGGGCTGTAATGTTTTTAGTGGGGTCTTTGTGTAGTTTTGGAATCAAGGTAATGTTGGCCTCATAGAAGGAATTTGGAAGTTTTCCTTCCATTTCTTTCTTTCTTTTTTAATGTTTAATGATTATTTATTTTTCAGAGAGAGACAGAGTGCGAGCAGGAGAGGGGCAGAGAGAGAGAGACACAGAATCCAAAGCAGACTCTAGGCTCTGAGCTGTCAGCACAGAGCCCAATGCGAGGCTTGAACCCATGGAATATGAGATCATGACCTGAGCCAAAGTCGGACGCTTACCCAACTGAGCCACCCATGTGCCCCAGAAGTTTTCTTTCCATTTCTATTTCATGAAACAGTTTTAGAAGAATAGGTATTAACTCTTATTTAAATGTCTAATAGAATTCCCCTGGGAAGCCATCTGGCCCCGGACTTCTGTTTGTTGGGAAATTTTTGATTACTTATTCAGTATCTTTGCCAGTTATGTGTCTGTTCAAATTATCTATTTCTTCCTATTTTAGTTTTGGTGGTTTGTATGTCTCTAGGTATTTGTCCATTTCTTCCAGATTGCCCAGTTTTTTGGCATATAATTTTTTGCATAATATTCTTTTATAATTGTTTGTATTTCTATGGTATTGGTTGTGACCTCTTCTATTCATTCATGATTTTACTTATTTGGGTCCTTCTCTTTTCTTTTTAATAAGTCTGGCTAGGGGTTTATCAACTTTATTAATTCTTTCAAAAAACCAGCTCTTACTTTCCTTGACCTGTTCTACTGTTTTGTTTCCATAGCATTTATTTATGCTCTAATCTTCATTATTGCCCTTCTTCTTCTGTGTCAGGCGTTATTTGCTGTTCCTTTCCTCACTCCTTAAGGTGTAAGATAAGGTTGTGTATTTAAGACTTTTCTGGCTACTTGAGGTATGCCTGTATTGAAATATACTTCCCTCATAGGACTGCCTTTGCTGCATCACAAAGGTTTTAGGCTGTCATGCTTTCATTTTCATTTGCTTTCATGTTTTGTTTTTTTTTTAATTCCTTCTTTAATTTCCTGGTTAACCCATTCATTTTTTTTTTTTTTTTTTTTTTTTTTATTTTTATTTTTTTTTTTTTTAAATTTTTTTTCAACGTTTATTTATTTTTGGGACAGAGAGAGACAGAGCATGAACGGGGGAGGGGCAGAGAGAGAAGGAGACACAGAATCGGAAACAGGCTCCAGGCTCTGAGCCATCAGCCCAGAGCCTGACGCGGGGCTCGAACTCACAGACCGCGAGATCGTGACCTGGCTGAAGTCGGACGCTTAACCGACTGCGCCACCCAGGCGCCCCAACCCATTCATTCTTTAGTTGGATGTTCTTTATCCTCTGTGCATTTGTAGTCTTTCCAAATTTTTTCTTGTGGTTGACTTCAAGTTTCATAGTGTAGTGGTCTGAAAATATGCATGGTATGACCTCAATCTATTTGTACTTGCTGAGGGCTGATTGTGACCCAGTATGTGATCTATTCTGGAGAATGTTCCAAGCACATTAAAAAAGAATGGGTATTCTGCTGCTTTGGGATGAAAAGTTCTGAATATATGTTTTGAGTCCATCTGGTCCAGTGTATCATTCACTGGATAAAGTCCCCTACTATTATTGTACTATTATCAATAAATTTCTTTATGTTTGTTATTAATGGATTTATATATTTGGGTGTTCCAAGTTGGGGGCTTAAGTATTTACAACTGTTAGTTCTTCTTGATGGATAGATGCCTTAATTATGATATAATACCCTTCATCTCTTGTTGCTGTCTTTGGTTTAAAATCCAGTTTGTCCTTTCAGTGATTTTTAAAATAATATAATTCATTACTCATGAAATTATAATTTCTTAAAAAAAGATCACTATGGACATTTATGTTAATTGCTATCACTGAAGTGATCTGTCCTTTGTCTTGTTGGATTCTTCACTCGTCCTACTTTTCTAAGTGTTCTACCCAATCTCCTTCACTGGGACCCCTTCTACTGCCCAATTTTACACGTTCCCTTCACATTTCAGTTCTTAGCAATCTTTTTCCTGCAGATACTTCCCTTGGAAACATTATCTATTTAATGGCTCATAATCAGCTCATATCTATGTGTTCCTTAGGCCTCACCTCTCACATGTGAATAACAGATAAATAAAATTGGAAATAGTCTGTTACCAGGTTCTCTGATGGACATATCTAAATGCATATCATATAGTCAACACAAAATGAACATATTCAAACACAACCCATTTTATTCATTCTCATTCTTACTTTGACAATTGCTTTACATCTTGAGTAATCTATCATAAACTTCAGAATGCTAGAAACTTCAGAATCACTCCATCCTTTTTACAAGATCCCAATCTAGGCAGTCATCAGCCAACAAAATGTTGAATTTATGCCTACATTGCTTCTAATAGTCTCCTCCTTTTAAGGTCCTATAACTTGCACACATCTCTCATTTAGATTAGAATAACATTCTGAGTTCTCTCTAATCTCCCCATGTCAATTCATACTAAAGTCATTTTCCCAAAACATAGTAAATCTATTCAGTTGATACTTCTAACTTAAAATTTGGATAAGGTTCCCACACTATAAAGCTCATACTCTTTAATTTTTAATATTTCCACAAATGTTTAGTAAATACTTATTTTGTGCCTATATATGTGATAAACAGGAGAAATACTTCCAAATAACATTGGGATTGGAGGTAAAAGCTAAGGAGAAGAGTAGCACTTGATGAGACCACAAAATTGCATATTCTTAGCTATTACTACATATCACTCAACTCTCCATTGTCCACCTCCACTTGTCTATTGTTATTCTTCTCTGCCTTCAGCCAACTCATTTGGCTCATATATGGACTCTCATATTCACCTATCCTTCTTTAAGGGATATAGGACAGTAAAACATAGCTTTAAAGGTAATGAAAATGGCTAAGAACAAACTCTATAAAACACTTAACAGTTTATAGAGATTGCTTTTACATTCACTTAATTTAACATGATCATTGACCATTACTTGACATTTAGAGTCTAAAATAGCATAGTTCACTGATTACAGGCAAAAAATAGTCAACCTAATGAATAGGTAACCGTAAATCTTATTTTCATCAAGTCATCCTATGGAAAAGTTACAAAATAAAATACTTAAATTACATAGTTTTTAGTAAATGAAGTGTTTGACATCAATAATTTTCTAAGTAACTGATATTTACCATTTCAAATGTCAAACTTAAAAAAATTAACTACTTTTGAAGAGAAGCATTATAAAATATGGGCATACATCATTTCATTGTACTTTGCTTTATTGTGCTTTGCAGATATTGTGTTTCTTTACAAATTGAAGGTCTGTGGCAACCCATTGCTGAGCAAGTCTATTGGTGTCATTTTTCCAACAGCACTTGCTCACTTCATGTCTCTATGTCACATTTTGACCAGTATTTCGAGCACGCTCATTATTATTATATTTGTTATGGTGATCTGTGATCGGTGATCTTTGATATTACTATTGCATTGGTTTGGGGTGCCATAAACTGTGCACATACAAGACAGCAAACTTAATAAATGTGTATGTTCTGACTGCTCCACCAACCAGCTGCTTCCCCATCTCTCTCCCTCTCCTGTCAATACTGATAGGCAAAATTAATAATCCTACAATGGCCTCTAGGTGTTCAAGTGAAAGGAACAGTTGAATGTATGTCACTTTAAATCAAAAGCTAGAAATGATTAAGCCTAGTAAGGAAGGCATGTCAAAAGTCAAAACACGCCAAAAGCTAAGCCTCTTACACCAGTTAGCCAAATCGTGAATGCAAAGGAAAAGTCCTGAAAGAAATTAGAAGTGCTACTCCAACTAACACACAAATGATAAGTGAAATAGCCTTATTGCTGATATAAAGAAAGTTGTAGTGATCTAAACAGAAGATCAACTACCACATTGCTTCTCAGCCTTTTGGCTAAGACCAAATGCAAACCAACTACCACCTTTCCTTAAGCCTAAACCAAAGGAAGGTCCTAACATTCCAATTCTATGAAGGCTGAACAAGGTGAGGAAGCTGCTGAAGAAAAGCTAGCAGAGTTTGGTTCATGAGGTTTAAGGAAAGCCATCTGCACAACATAAAAGTGCAAGATGAAGCAGCAAGTGCTGATGCAGAAGCTCCAGCAAGTTATCCAGAAGATCTAGCTACGATAAGTAATAAACTACACTAAATAGATTTTCAATGTAGACAAAACAGCCCTCTACTGAAAGAACACCATCTAGAATTTTCGTAGGTAGAAAGGGGAAGTCAGTGCTTGGCTTCAAAGCTCCAAAGAACAGGCTGACTCTTGTTGGGGGCTAATGCAGCTGGTGACTTTAAGTTGAATCCAATGCTCACTGACCATTCAGAAAATCCTAGAGCCCTTAAGAATTATGCTGAATCTACTTTGCCTGTGCTCAAAACATGGAACAAATAATTGTGAATGACAGCACATCTGTTTACAATATGGTTAATTGAATATTTTAAGACCACAGTGGAGAACTACTGCTCAGAAAAAAGGATTCCTTTCAAAATATTACTGGTCATTGACAGTACACCTGGTCACCAAGAGCTATGATGGAAATGTACAATGTGATTAATATTGTTTTCATGCTTACTAATGCAACATCCACTCTACAGCCCATGGATCAAGAAGTAATTTTGATTTTCAAATTAAAAAAAAAAGACCTTCAGGTCTTTGATTTTCAAGTATTTAAGAAATACATTTAGTAAGCTGTAGCTTCCATAGATAGTGATTCCTTTGATGGGTCACTTAAAGTAAATTGAAAACCTTCTGGAAAGGATTCACCATCCTGGTGCCATTAAGAACATTCATGATTTATGGGAAGAGGTAAAAATATCAACATTAACTCTTCCAGGAGTTTGGAAGTTGATTCCAACCCTCGTGGATGACTTTGAGGGGTTCAAGATTTCAGTGAAGGAAGAAACAGGAGATGTCATGGAAATATTAAGAGAATGAGAATTAGAAGTGGAATCTGAAGATGTGACTGAACTGCTGCAATCTCATAATAAAACTGACAGATGAGGAGTTGTTTCTTATGGATGAGCAAAGAAAATGGTTTCTTGAGATGGAAATTACTGCCGAAGATGCTGTTAAGATTATTAAAATGATAACAAAGGATTTAGAATATTACATAAATTTAGTTGACTGCACGGTAGGGTTAGAGAAGATTGATTCCAATTTTGAAAAAAGTTCTATTGTGTGTAAAATGCTATCAAACAGCATCTCATGCTACAGAGAAAAATTGTTCATAAAAGGAAGAGTCAATTGATGTGGCAAACTTCATTATTGTTTTTACGAATTTGTCACAGCCATTCCAACTTGCAGTAACCACAACCCTCATCACTCAGCAGCCATTCAATCTTGAGGCAAGATCTTCCACCAGCAAAATGATTACAACTCACTGAGCATTCCAACAAGGGTTAGCATTTTTTAGCAAGAAAGTATTTTTTAATTAACATATGTATCTTGTTTTTTAGATATTAATGGTATTGCACACTTAATAGACTACAATATAATCATAGCTTTTATATGCACTAGGAAACCAAAAAATTCATTTGACTCATTACATTATTACAGATTTAGTTTTACTGTGGTGATCTGGAACTGAACCCAACTATCTTCAAAGTGTGCCTGCATACCATACACATTCCTGCCTTAATAAGTAGAAAAGTAAAGAATAATTTTAACTTTACTAAGTAATTGCAGCACATCTAAAATGATACACTGTCATAATATCATTTTGTATCTCTAATTTTTTTAGATTCCTCTTTAAGTGGAGGTCATTTCTCTTCTATCCAAATCTTTTACAAATCTCTACATTCAAGTATTGCTTCCTAGCTTTTTTGTTCTGGAAAACTAGAAAACTATGTTAAGAGTCAATAAAGCTAGTGAACATCTAAAGAGAAAGGGAGTTGCTTTAATGTGAGAGCTTTGTGATAAGTATTTTCAGTGCTCTGGGTCTTCATATTATTTTATATCTGTTTTAGGAGCTGTACTCAAATGGTGGCTTGTGCTAAAATTCATTTTCCATCAAAAGTGGGGAGGTCAGGTAATTCTAGAATTTTTCTAGGTAGCTAAAATAATGATTTAAAAAATGGGATTCAAATTTTACAAGATGAGAGTAAATCACATACAATCACTGTTCATAAGGAAATTGACATGCTGAAATTGATGCTTTCATCGTTGACTCCAAAGAAATCCAAAGAATTTCATTTTGAAAATTCATCTCAAATCTATATATTGAACTCATAGCAACAGGAAATGAGAAAACTGTATCTGTATATCTGCTTTCTTTCTTTTAATTTACATCTAAAGGAATTCTCAGAATACAAAATGATATTTTTTTTACTCTGACATAAAAAGCCTAGACACTTAGTTCTTTAAATTTTAGGATGTTCTTAATGAATCTAGTCCCCCATGGGAAGATGTGTTGCTTTTCATAGCTATTCATTCATGTTCTCTAAAGAAGTAGTTTAGCTAAACTAAATATCAAAACTGAGGATGTGTCTCTGAAGCTTTTTTACAGACATGGTACATGGCTTTTTAAAAGAAACTTGATCTGAAGAACTGAAGTCACCTGTAATAACAGGCCAGGCATAAATACAAGCCAAATTAATTTTAAAAATTTCCAAAAATTGAACAAAGGTTTCTGAATCTCGTATTATCTGATTTTGTAGGTGCAAAGTATGTAGACTTAGATAAGTCTGTTTGAATATTCTTCTACCAAGAGGAATATGTGCATAAAAAACAAAAACAAAAACACTGAGACTAAAATAAAGCTGTGAATAACATGGCAATTTCTTAAAGAAATGCCTTCTATATATATGTGAAAAAATATATTGTGATTAATTTGTGCATAAATGATGCATACTCCTAATAACACCACATGGCTGTGTGCTTACAGTGGGGCCAACAAGTATTCTAAATGCTTTACTTGTAAATAGTTCAACCTTTAAAAGGCCCTATAAGTTAGGTACTACAATCAGTCAAACCCAAGTCTGCAGATGAGGAAACTCAGGTGCACAGAAGTTAAAGCTGCCCAAGTTGAAACAACTAGACAGTGGAGTCACGGTTAAGAGAAAGTAGAAGAGCTGTTAATATAACTTAAGGATATTTTAGTTAGGACAGTCTCTATATGGTATGACTTCTGAAATACAAAATGTTGAATCCAGTGTAAAAATGGAGTAATGGGTATTTTTAATTCAATAATTTAAACATTACATGGAACAAATTAGAAGAGAAATTCCTCAACCTGTTAAAGACACCCATGAAAAAACCACAGCTATCACAATACATAATGGTGGGAGATTGCATGTTTCCCCTTCTTAAGATGAGGAACAAAATGGGGCACCTGGGTGGCTCAGCTGGTTAAGCACCTGACTCTTGGTTTCAGCTCAGGTCATAATTTCACGGTTTGTGGTTCAAGCCCCGCATGGAGCTCTACACTGACAGTGTGGAGCCTGCTTCAGATTCTGTCTCTGTCTCTGTCTCTCTTTGCCCCTCCCCTACTCTCTCTCTGTCTCTCTCAAAATAAATAAACTTAAAAAAAATTAAAAAAAAAAAAAAGGTGAGGAACAAAACTTTTACCACTTGTATTCAGTATTGTACTGGAGTTTATAGCCAGAACGATTGGGCAAGAAAAAGAAAGAAAAGATAGCCAGATCTCAAAGGAAAAAGTCAACTGATCTTTATTTACAGAGTACATGAACTTATATAGAGAGAATACTAAGGAATCTACTAAAAAAAACCGATTAGAATAGAAGAGTTCAGTAAGATAGTAGGAAAAAAGACCAATACACAAAAGTCAATGGTATGTGTCAACACACTCACTAGCAATAAACAATCTGAAAGTGAAATTAAGAAAACTATCCCATTTACAATAGCATGAAAAAAAACTTAGAAATAAACTTTTTAAAAGGTGTAAGGCTTAAGATTTGATAACACTGTTGTAGGATATTAAAGAAAACCAAAATAAGTTGAAGGATATGCTATATTTCTGAATCAAATACTTAACATTGTTAAGACAATAATCTTGAAATTGATCTACAGATTCAACACATAGGTATCAAAATTCCACCTGTCAATTTCATAGAATTGAAACCTGATTAGGATTTCACATGGAAATGCAGGAATAATCAAAACAATCTTGCAAAAGAAGAATAAAGTTAGAGAACAGATGCTTCACATAATCAAAATAATGAGGTACTGGCATAAAGATAAACAGACATTAGATTAATAGAACAGAACCATGAGTCAGGAAATAAACCCTTACATTTACAGTCATTTGATTTTTGACAGAGATACTAAGGCCATTCATTGGGAAAGAAGTATCTGTCCAACAGATGGTGATGTGTTTAATTAGAGATCCACATGAAAAATAATGAAACTGGACTCCTTCCTCACACCATATACAAACATTAACTCAAAACTGATCATAGACTTTAGTGTAAGAGCTAAAACTAGAAAACTCTTAGCAGAAAACAAAGGAATACTGGTACAGCTGGGTGGCTGGGTTAAGCGTCTGACTTCGGCTCAGGTCATGGTCTCATGGTTCCTAAGTTCAAACCCTGAATCGGGCTCTGTGCTGATAGTTCAGAGCCTGCTTCAGATCCTCTGTCTCCTTCCCTCTCTGCCCCTCCCTGCTCTCTCTCTCTCCCTCTCTGTCTCTCAAAAATAAACATTAAAAAAAAAAAGAAAACAAAGGAATAAAATTTTGTGACCTTGGCTTAGGCAAAGTCTTTTTTATTTTATTTTACTTTATTTTATTTTATTTTATATTTTATTTTATTTTGTTTTATTTTGTTTTATTTTATTTTATTTATTTTTTTAAATGTTCATTTATTTTTGAGAAAGAGACGGAGCGCAAGCAGGGGAGGAGCAGAGACAGAGGAGGGACACAGAATCTGAAGCAGGCTCCAGGCTCTGAGCTGTCAGCACAGAACCTGACATGGGGTTTGAACTTCAAGCTGTGAGATCATGACCAGAGCCAAAGTTGGACACCTAACTGACTGAGCCACCCAGGTGCCCCTATTTTATTAACAAAAAATTTTTTTTAATGTTTATTTATTTTTGAGAGACAGAGAGACAGAGCATGAGTGGGGGAGGGGCAGAGAGAGAGGGAGACACAGAATCGAAAGCATGCTCTAGGCTCTCAGCTGTCAGCACAGAGCCCAATGTGGGGCTCAAACTCATGAGCAGTAAGATCATGACCCGAGCCAAAGATGGACGCTCACCTGACTGAGCCACCCAGGCGTCCCAAGCAAGGCAAAGCCTTCTTTAGATATGACACCAAAAGCACAAGAAAAACAAGAAAAAAATAATAAATTGGATTTCACCAAAATTAGGAACTTTTGTGCTGTAAAGATGATACCATCAAGAAAATGAATAGACAATATATGGGTGGGAGAAAAATTTTGTAAATCATGTAACTGATAAAGGACAACTCAAACGTCCATCAACTGGTGAACGGATACACAAAATACAGTATATCTATATACTGTGATATTATCTGTCAATAAAAAGGAATGAAGTTAGGATACATACTACAACATGGACAAACTTGAAAACATTATCTTAAATGAAAGAAGCCAGTCACAGAAGATCACATATTGTATGATTCTATTTGTATGAAATGTCCAGGATAGGCAAATCTATAGAGAAAGACAGTAAATCAGTGACTTTTTAGTTTGGGAGGTGAGGGAGAAAGAGAATAGGAAGTGACCACTAATGGGTACATGGATATTTGGGGGGTTAATTAAGACATTCTAAAACAGATTGTTTTGTCATACAGCTCTATGAATATATTAAAAACCATTGAACTGTTCACTTTACATAGATGAAATACATGATATAGGTTATATGTCAATAAAGCTGTTAAAATAACAAACATAATTTTTTTTTACCTTATATAAACTACTTCATGAATAAAATCTTAGATGGTGACCCTGGGAAATGCTCCCTTTGTGAAAGACAACAAAATGTTTAAATCCTCTTCATCACGTGCTCCCTAGTTTGATCAACACCAAGCAAGAGCAGTTCTAGTATTGAACTATTATCAGATAAAATAGTTTAATATTAATCAATGTAAAGCTAAAATTACTAACCTGTAATAGTTTTTCTTGAAAATATAATCGACTTAGAGCAACAATTTAATACGGCAAATTAATTCATTTTTGCAAGTTGGGGGCACATTTTGAAACTAACTTATTTGGTAGAATGAGACTTCGTCACCCATCATTTTAGTAAGTCCATGGGAACATTATCAAAGAGATTCACTCATTCTCTGTGAACATTTATTGAGTACTGATTATGAGCTTGGCACTGTGATAAGTACTGGGTATCTGGTGGTAACCTTTCCTTGAGGGCAAATAGTGGAATACTGGTAATGCCTACTCTAGTAGTAAGCAGGACAAGATACTTTATGGTGTTTTATGCTTTATGGTAAAAATTTCCCAGGACTCAGTCAACATTGTTTTCCTGTGTGGTAGAACTCTTTTTTAATATTTTTAAATATTTTTGCTTTTTAAATATTTTTTACTCTTTTTAAATATTTTTACTTTTTACTAAAGGTGCAGCATGCTATAAGGACGCATTTTTAACCAACTGAGTCACCCAGGCACCCCTATGGATGCATTTTTAATTCACTTTGCTTGGTTTTATTTTTTCTCTGTGTCTTAATTTCCACATCCACAAAATGGGGATAACTGAATCTACCTTGTTAGGTTCTTATGAGAATTAAATGAGATAATCTATTTAAAGCACATAGGTTATTACCTATGTGCTTGAGTAAAGATTCAATAAACATGATGATGATAATGATGATGATGGTGGTGGCAGTGGCAATGGTGGGAATTTACATATATGTATATATACATACACGTACATATTCCTGTATGTACAGAGATGAATTCTATCTCCCTCTAGGTCTGTGTTCTGGTTCAGCTATTTATTTAAAAAGCACATAATTTTATCCTTTGTTCATCTGGCTTTCAAAATTATATGGATATATCCTGAACTAGCAACTATGTACAACTGGTTTCAATCCGGCTTCTATGCTATATCTGGTTATAAGAAGTGGTATGTCAGATATTATTTGAAGGTCATGTGATTTGTCCATTCTTCTATGTATTGTAAATTCTATGGTTGCATAAAACATAACTCCCCAAATGCTACAAAGTTGGACTATATATATCTTAACCCTTTGCAGAAACTCCATTTTTCAATTGAAAAAGTAAAGAATAAACTGCCATAAGAAATCTATTTATGCACTTGTATTTGAAATTATGTAGAAGCTATAGCTATGTACCTCTTAATCATAATCTCCAAAGATGCTTTCACATTCTAGAAATGCATTTTTTTCGCTTCTCTTGTGAGTAATTACTTTTAAAAAACACTAAGAAATGATATTTGTGGAAAATTATTTGTAAGGTATGTATTTTTCAACTCCTTTAGGTACAATTCTTAAATAAACTTTCACCACCAGAAGGCTATAAACTCAAACTGTATTATCTATTATATAAAAAATATAAAATAACAAGGAATGATTTATTTGACTATTGTAATGCATACAAAGGACTGAACTTCTTTCCTACAAGTTTATCATATTCAGTAGTAAAAATTCACTGTTTCCCAATGCTCTCCTGCCAGGGAACCTTTGTAGCCAATACCTACCTATGTGCTAAAGCTCAACTGAGACAACAGTTATTAATAGACCTATACAAATAAGGATTACTGGATATAAAAGGAGAATCAGCAGTTTATTTTTATTTTATTTATTTATTTATTTTAAAGGGAAGAGCAAGGCTACAAATGTGCTATTAGCACGCAATGTATGCAAGAAACAGAAGTGATTGAAATTGTCTAATTTTGTTTTCAGTTATATTTGAGAGGTACTGTGTCAATAAAACAAGAATATACTGCCATAGAAACAGAGCAATTAACAGTAAAACAGCAAAAAAAAAGTTGTGCTAATCTATAATATTTCCCAGGACATGAAATTCAGAATTTCTCCACATACTCAGTTAATCTGATAGGCAATAGACTAAATCCATTATTATTTTTATTTATAATTCTTATATGTTAGTTTTCAGTTGTTTGTTGTTGGCAGAAAGCAATGATAACATTCAGAGTTCTAGTAGTGCATTTCAAAGTAAAATAGGAATTCATTGTTGAGGGAAGTCCTGTACACTAAAGGAGTCTGGCAGACATCCCTGGCTCCTGACCACTGAATACCAGTAGTTCTTTCTCAGTCACAGTGAAAACCTAAAAAGGACATTACCATTACCAATATGTCCCTTGGGGGAGTAGAGGAAGAGCATACTAGCCGTATTATTTTTTTTTTTAAATGGAGGTAAATATTTAAGCGTAGAAAATAAAAATGATAAAATCTATAAAACAGAATATAAGAAGATAATTTTACTACCTTGCAGTAGTGATTTCCTTTCTTACCATGACATAAAGACCAGAAATCACAAAGACTGACACATTTGACTAAAAAAAAAAAAAAAAAAAGTGAAACTTAAATCCAGCAAATTATGTAAAACAAAGCAAAATTATGTAACAAAAGCAAACAAAGTAAATTATGTAAAACAAAGCAAAAATGAATTGGGAAAAATATTTATATTTACAAAAGAGACTAATTAATAATCTTAATATTAAAAATTCTTCCAGGGCACCTGGGTGGCTCAGTCTGTTAAACTTTTGGTTTTTGATATTGGCTCATGTCATGATCTCACGATTCTTGAGATTGAGCCCTGCCTCAGGCTCAGCGCTGTGCACAGCCTTCTTGGGATTCTCTCTGCCTCTTTCTCTGCCCCTCCTCCCCCAAATAAATATATTAAATATTAAAAAAAAAAACTCTTCCATAAAATCAGTGAAAAAGAAACTATGTAAAAGAAAAATAAACAAGTACATAGTAGCTGCCTTACATGAATTTCCTCATTAGGAGAGGATATAAAATTCTCAACAATTTTCTAAAGTAGTTTTTAGAATCACATCAATTTTATAGTAAGGTCAATTAGCTTGCCACTGTTACACAGCATGGTAGTGGTAAAGGTTGGGATTCAAGCTCTAATGTTAGAGCTCAGAGTCTTATCATTGCTCTCTACCAATAATAGACAATTTCACTGCTGCAAGTATATTAATTTTATATAATTATTAATAAAGCAAATAGATACCTATATGAGACAGAATCTGTACTCTCTACTTGTAATCGAGAAGAAAAAGAAATAATCTAAATAATTTCCAATAGGGAATTTACTTACTAAAATATAGCATATCCTTAACATGTAATATCAGACAGAAATTAAAAAGAGTGAGGCAAATATATATGTAGCAATATGGGAAGATGTTAGTAATATGTTGGTAGATTTTTTAAAAAGCAACTTGCACAACAGAATTAGAGTATAATCTCACTTGTATAATTTTGAAAATTAAATATATATAATTATATACTTACATAACTCTAAGGAATAATTAATAATTCCAGAGAGGAATTTTTACTTTCTTGTGTTTTATATTTGCATGGTTAGATTTTTTTAAATAGCATACATATATTTCATTATTTACAATGAGCAATAAAAACACCCCTATATTGGAAAAAAATAAGGGAAAATTACATTAATCAAATAATTTCCTATACAGAAGCTTATAGTTTTTATATATTAGTAAAATGTCCAATGCTGTCACATAGCTATCACTTTTATTTTATATTGAAAATTCCTAGTATGTTATTCCTAATGATAGCAGGTAATAACTTATTCTCACCTCCAGATCATTAACCAACAATTTTACAGCTTGCTAAGAGGTTATCTAAAGTTCTCAGACAGTATTTAAACCAGCTACCTTCTGGGGTGCCTGGGTGGTTCAGTTGATTAGTGACTGACTTTAGCTCAAGTCATGATCTCACGTTCATGGGTTCAAGCCTCATACTGGCTCTGTGCTGACAGCTCAGAGCCTGGAGCCTGCTTCATATTCTGTGTCTGCTTCTCTCCTCCTGCCCCCTCCCCATGCTTTGTCTGTCTCTCTCTCACAAGTAAATGAATATTAAAAGAATAATAGTAATAAAAATGAACCAGCCACCTTCCGTATTGATTTTGTCTAAAAAATAATAAGCTATTTCAGTACAGAGTGCTTTAAAAAAGTAGTTGAGCAATATGTTTCAAAAAATTAAAAATTTCAATCCTCTTTCATCTAGCTATTACATGTTTTAGTAAGAAGAATTGTGCCCGAAGACTTATTTCCTGTCATTAGAGCACTAGTATAATAAAAAATTTAAATCAACAATGGGAAGCTGTTAAAGTGAACTACACAACATTACACAGATATATAAAATAATAATGCAGAAGAAAATTAAATAACATGGGTACATGTTTATAATGTACTATTCATGAAAAAATTCAAGTAACAAAATGGCATATACAATATGAACTCATTTAAAACATAAAAATCCTTAAAGAGAAAGATCTGGGAGTATAGGCACCAAAATGATTATCTCTGGATGATATAATTACATGTGATTTTTATCTTCCTCTTGTGTATTTTCTTTTTTTCCCTCCTATATTTTCTAAAAGAAATAAATATTACTTTGTATTAACAAAATTAGCTTAAAAGTAGAAAAAAATCAAAATTGTGTGTTGTGACATGTTTACCAGATAGTATACAGTCATCTTCAGATTATTCCTAGAGAGAAGAAAAATGGGATACAAAGGCAAAGTGATGGGCAATCATTTATTAATCTAGTTTTGCCATTCTGTCCTACTTTTCTTAGCAGTCCTTTCCATGCTGAAAATTGGCTGTTCACAACAGAATAAGGTGTATTTAGGCTACTAACATTCTTCTGCAACATGGGAAGGTAATGAAATGGTGTCTCTATGCATGTCATTTTAGGTTTCTCTAAACCTCTAACAAAACTGGTGATGTCAACAACATTTTAATTAGAGATTAGAAGCTGTTAACAGCAAATGCCAAAAATATCAACAGTACAAGTTTGAGAGCAAGTACTATAAATTAAAAAGTTTAAACAAAAGTTTTCAAGGTAATATTCCCAGTAGATGAAATACAATGTGCTTGCCATTATCTAAGAGTTAAACTTTATGTGCAAAAAGGAAGCACCAATTACTGGATCATTGAATGAATTATTATAAAATGTAAGAAGCTTCAAGTTATACCAGTTATTTCTCAAGCTCAAACTCACCTCAAGCATTAGAGTTGGAGAGGATTTGTTTAATAAAATGAGCAAGCTGTTTAGGTTTCAGAGTGAACAACTAGAGACTGCACACAAGAAATGGGCATGACTACGACCGTATGATAGAGCAGAAGTAACATTGGTGATTCTTACCTACGTATCTTGTCTAATAAAGTTTTCAGAGTACCAAACAGACACAGACATTTAGATGAACAAAGAGATGCCCGAGTTTCAGAGAGTCAGTGGCAGAACTGGGCCTCCTAAGATTTGAGACTGAAAGATTTTTTTTCTTCAAGTTCATCATTATAATAGTAGACCAACTGTGAATGACAATCCATAAACAGAATATGATGGAAATCAAATTTAAGTAAGAATTAGATAAGTGGATAGAAAAGGAAATAAAGAGAAAATAGATGAGTCAATATTAAGCGTTTAAAAATTGTAAACTTGTTAAAAAATAGCATTTTTGATTCTTTTTAAATTAAGTATCAGAAACTATGAATTGCAAAGAGGTATTATCATGTGATAATATCTCATGCTTATTTTATTTTGCAATGTGTGAAAATTCACAAAGACATATTCATTTTGCATCAAGTATAAAGTATCTGGTACCAGAGTTTGTTAGGCCATTTTGGAAAACATTTCAAGAAAAGCTAATAAAAAGTATAGTTTTTTTAAATAAGGAAAGAATATTTTAGTTCAGGATATTTATGACAGAACAAAACCTCCCCCCAAAAGTACACATGCTTAGATTTCTGGGGGAATAGGATTTCAGTAAAGCCACTAAAGGTTCTCACAAATGCATATGTGTACACACATATGCACAATTTCTTATAAAAAAAACAAGAACTAAAACAAATTGTTAGAGAAATTATTACTGAGGAGATGTACTTTTGGGTATAAGAAAGCTAAATTTGAATATTTTTGACACTATATACAAAAGTTACCAACATAGATTTCACTTTTCTAACCTGAAAATTTTCAAACTTAGGAAAAGTTCCAATAATAGTATCCCCACAGAACACCCAATTACCTTTCACCTAATTTAATGATTTTTAACCTCTTGCAATGTTTGCCCTTCCTCTGTCTTGAGTATCTGCTCCTGTGTCCATATCTGTATATATATGTGTGCTTTTTTTTTCTAAACCATTTGAGAGATAGTAGTATACAATGTGATGCTTGACCCATACATATTTCAGTATGTATCTCTTAAGAACAACAATATTTTCTACACAATTGTGATAATATAATTATGACATTCAGGACATTTAACATTGATATTTAATATGATATCATTTACAACCCAAAATTGCATTTTGTCATTTGTCCCCAAAGTATCCTAACCTTTTGTTATTTTTGCCTTTATTTTTTGTTTCCAAATTAGGATTCAATTAATATTCATTCTGCTTTCATCTAGAGCAAATGCTCAGTCTTGTTCAGCTTTTCACATTAGTCACATTTTGGAAGAGTCTAGGTAAGTTGTTTTCAGACCGTTTCTCAATTTGAATGTGTCTGGCTAATTCCATTTCATGATTAGATTTAAGTTCCACGTTATTGGTAGGACTACAACAAAAGTGGCAGCTTTTCCTTCTGAAGTGTATATTAGGAGGCACATGATGCCAGATCATCTTTTATTGGTGTTCTGAAGTTTAATTTGGTCTATTTGGTTAAGATGATAATCTTATGGCAAGAGCCCGAATGTCCATCAGCTGATGAATGGATAAAGACGATGTGGTTTATATATACAATAGAATACTATTTGGCAATGAGAAAGAATAAAATCCTGCCATTTGCAACAATGTGGATGGAACTGGAGGGTATTATGCTAAGTGAAATAAATCAGTCAGAGAAAGACAGATATCATATGTTTTCACTCATATGAAGAACTTGAAAACCTTAATGGAGAACATGGGGAAGGGAAGGGGAAAAATAGTTTCAAACAGAGAGGGAGGCAAACCCTAAGAGGCTCTTGAATAAGGAGAACAAACTGAGAGTTGATGGGAGGAGCGGGGGAGAGGGGAAATGGGTAATGGGCATTGAGGAGGGTACTTGTTGGGATGAGCACTGGGTATGTAAGCAATGAATCACGGGAATCTACTCTCAAAACCAAGAGCACACTGTAGACACTGTATGTTAGCAAACTTGACAATAAATTAAAAAAAAAAAAAGGATACTATCTGCCAGATTTCTCCATTTTAAAGGTACTACTTCCTTTCTAATTAATAAGTAATCTGTGAGGTGACACCTTGAGACCATGTGAATATCCTGTTTGCCAACAGTCTTTTATTCAATAATTTTAGCATCAATTGGTGACTGTTACTTGATTCAGTTATTATAACTGTTGTACAATAAGGTGATTTTCTATTTCTACAATTCTTTTTACATTTATTACCTGACATTTTTCTGGCTAAGAAGCACTTTACATTCACCCCTTCTTCTAATTTCTTTTAAGTATCAATGTGGACTCATTGATTGCTATTCTTAACTCACTGTGTTTAATCCATTTCTATCATTATTTGATAGTCAAATTGTCCCAGATTTGTCTAGAGGGAGCCCCTTTAAAGCTGGCTCCTGTACCCTGTGGACATGTCTCCTCAGGTTTTGAGCTTGTCCTAAAAAACACTGTAGAAATATTGACTTATTTCAAAACAGAAGTCAATATTACATCCAATAGTAGAACCCTACTAGAAGTATTCCCTCCAAACTAGAAAACTGGAAAATTCCTTTAAGAATATGAATTATTATTAATATTAGTTTTGAATATTTTTACAAATGCAAAAAAGGAAAAAGAAGCACAATGAATTAATATAACATAGGAAGAGGCAAAATATTATTTTGATAAAATGATTGGATGTTATGAAAGAATCAGCACAGAAGTTAGGAGAACTAAGGAGTTTAATACATTTTCCAGATATAAGTTAAATATATTAAAGTAATATCACCAAATAATAACTAACTAGGAAATACAAAGGGAGAAGAGATTTCATTCCAAGGAAAAACTGCATTATTTAGAATGTAACAGTGAGAGGTACATTTAATCTTTATGAAGAAAACCATTACATTTCATTAGGAAATTTAAACTATGACCTAAATAAATGGAGAAAATGTCATATTCTTGAATGGGTGGCCATAAATATTATAAAAATGAATTTTTTAGTTAAACATAGTGGATTACACGTGTGTTATCTCCACTGCTTCTTGAAGTCACCATTTAAATAAGAGTAAATATATTTAAAAAAATTACAATACTATACAAAAAACAAAAACAGGTAAAATATATCAACATAATTTTGGAAACTGGAAGTTGGATGGATTAAAGATAACCCAAGGGGTGAAAAAAGGTATAGAAGTGAAGGACAAGAGAGAGGGAGAGGGGGATGAAGGGAAAAGGAGGAGAGAGAATGCAATTCTATTGCAGAACCTCACAAAAGCTTAAATTGTCCTTCTGGATATAAGGGATTAATAGAGAAGGGCTTTAAGTGTAAGTATCAGTTCACAATTTTTTTTTAAAGTTTATTTATTTTGAGAGAGAGAAGGTGTGCACACTTGCCCATGTGTGTGGAAGGGGCAGAGAGAGAGGGAGAGAGAGAGAATCCCAAGCAGGTTCTGCATTGTCAGCATGACGCCAGATGTAGGGCTCGAACTCACAAAAAGTGAGATCATGACCTGAGCAGAAGTCAGACACTTAACCAACTGAGCCACCCAGGCGCCCGTGTTCACAGTTCTTTAGTAGAGAACTAATCTCCTTCCCTAATCTGGAGCCAAGTGACTACTCAAATAGGTGACTGGAGTTTTATTCTCTAGAAGGTTGAACCAGAGAGGCCTCATTGTGAGACACCCAGAAGAGCTGACAGTGGAATAATGTGCCTTGTTTAACAACTGGATTTAAGTAAAAGTTTATTATACCACCACTACTTTTCCATTCATTGCCTCCTAGAATGCTGTCATCCAGGCTTTTACCGCAGAGGCAAGACACTGGAAAATTCCTAAGTATAATCTGAACTACCCAAGAGTAAATACTTTGAGATACTGACATTTGGTGATCTCCCAACAAAGAGATCACTTCATTGCTCACTCAACTCTTAGGAAAACTTTTCAGTCAACAGCTCTGCCTATTGTGAACAGGATTCAAACAACTGAAAGAAAAACAGTAAACTTGGAAAAACTGATACAATTCAGGAAACAGAAGAAACATCAAAAAAAATATATTTAAAAACCTCACACAAATAAGAAAACTATATTATACTCAGGAAATAAGAATCAGAAGCTTATAGGAAAGAAACTTTCAGAGAACAAAGAGCAGGAAAAAAAGCATAAATGTATAAAAAGGTTCAAAGATAAAAGTGAAGACTGCTTCTACAAGGTAGAACAAAATAATAGAGAAATGAACAACAGGAAACAAAAGATAAGACAATTAGAATCTAAGAGGTCCAATATCCAAATAATAGGAGTTCTAGAAGGATGAAAAGCCAACATCACCAACAAGAGCAAAATTAGAAGACAAGAAACTATCAAAGAAATAATGCATGAGAAATTTCCAAATGGAATACCTAGGTCAAAGGATAAAAATACAACAAACAAAAAGGTGAATCATTAAGAAAGTATAAAACACTATGGAAAAAGAGAAGATTCCAAAGCTTCCAGAGATTGTCAATGGGGATCTCCTATGTAGAAGATAAGAATCTGAAAGTTATTGGTCTTTTTAACAACCACACTGGAAACTAAAAGATAATGATCTTTAAAATTCTGAAATAGACATGATATTAAGGAATTAGTGCAAACTAATGTTCGTTCCTGTTAATATTTCCTGTTAACAATTATAGAATAGTTTTAGAAACATTAACAGAAAAAGCTCAAACCAGAAAAACAACCAAATAAACCTGAATTGCATTCTTGCTCAATCTCTTACTAGCTCTGTAGTTAGTGATTACTAAGAAGCTAATTACTTAGCTTCTTTAAACCCGATTCCTTCTTATAAAAAATAATAATGCCTAATTCATATAGTTGTCCTAAGAATTAAATAATTTTTACAAAATCACAAAGAGGTACTTAAGAAATTATGACTATTATTATTATCTCCAGAATTATCATTTGTATTATTTATTTTATGTCCTAGCCATAAGAAATAAATGCTAAAACAGTAAGTATTTAAACAATTGGACAAAATATATTAAATTTTAGTAACTAAAGAATACAATATAATGTGGTCATCAAATTGATATTTGCAAAGCCATTTAGAAACTTAGAAAAATTATTAGAAAATCCCAAAGAAAAAGGGAGATCACAAACTATATGTATAGGATAGTTTAACTACAGAAAAATGTATGTGCTAAGCATTATAGAGTTGAAAAGTCAATGTGCAAAAATAGTTGTATTAGAGTATTGGCATTATAAATTATTCTTATTTAAGAATTTATTACGTGGCATATTATCTATTTTTAATAATGTTCAGAACACTGTAGAAAATACAAATAAGTAAAAAGAAAATGTGTTAAAAATCATGCAAAACCTCATTTGCAAGAGCTATTACTTTTAAACTTTTGAGACCGATAATGGATATATATACTCCATTGTTTTAAAAAAATTAGATTGTTTATATTAGCTTACAATCATATCTGTTTCCCTTCAATAAAGTATCATGAACTTCTTTTGATAGCATAAATATACTTCAAAGACATTTTTAAAAATAGCTATTTAGCATTTTATTATATGGATATCTCACATTCAACCCATTCTCTCGTGAGGCAATTACTTGTTTCCATTATTTTAATTTTCTATAAAGTGATGAAATGACCACCCTTGTCGATAAATCTCTGAACATAACTTTAATTCTTTTCATAAATTCTTATAGGTGAAATTTATATGTCACAAATATAAATATTTTAACAACTTGGATATACACTGCCAAATTGCTCTGCATAGGAGTTGCAGCAATTAACTTCTTGCCAGTAAGAGATATGATGGTATCTAGATTCTTGAATGTATGTTAACTTGGGGTTTCCAATTCTGTTTTCCTTCCTCCCTCCCTTCTTTCCTTTTCTTCTTTCCTTTTCTAACTTGATAAGAATTGTAGTATTGTACAGTTACTTCCACCTGTATTTCTTGAATGACTAATGATTATGAATACGTGAAATATTTGTGTCTGTTTGTTCTTTGTTCAGTTACTTCTTGAAGCATGTGCTCAATGTCGATTTGGGATTTTTGTCTTGGCTTAGCTATTTACAAGCTGTATAATGGACTTCTATACCCTGTACCATGAGTACCACTTAAAGACAATGAAATAAAATATGAAATATAGGGAAAAAAATCTCAAATAATCCCATAAGCTAACAAAAATGTATGGAATTCTGATAAGATTAAGTGAAGACTGATAAGGCAGGTACTAAAATTGTCTTTTACCTTAAGAATATTTGCTGAAGCAGTTGGACCTGAGTATTAATTTTGTGGCCTCAAAAGGTAGGGTATCCAACAGTAGACCCTCCATAGTGCTGGGACCATAAAGCACTACTCAGTGTAAGATTAAACTAGACAGGATAATGATGATCATGATAATAATAGGAAACATGGATAGAACTTACTGTGTTCTAAGTGTTTCAAAGATATTAACTCATGTAATCCTCACCAAAATCACTGAAAGGCACCATTATAATCTTTATATTAAAGGTCAAGACAGTGAAGCACAGAAAGGTTAAGTAATTTGTTCACAATTAGTAGTACATCTAAAACGCATATTCAGACAGTCTGGGTCTAAGGACAATACTCTTAAGCACTATGCCATACCAACCCCCCTACTCCCCCCCGCCCCCCACAAATCCCACCCAGAGAAACTACAAGGAAAATTGTACATACAG
Source organism: Lynx canadensis (assembly GCF_007474595.2). Classification (NCBI taxonomy): domain Eukaryota; kingdom Metazoa; phylum Chordata; class Mammalia; order Carnivora; family Felidae; genus Lynx; species Lynx canadensis. Next base: position 138,589,536 of record NC_044310.1, on the reverse strand, counting down.
ATCTTTGGCACTGGGTGGTTGGGAAAAATAAGTCATCTCTGAGAATTTGCAACCAGAAGCTAACCCTCACTGAAGTCTACAGTCCAAAGACTTACTACTCATTTGCTTCATAAAAACTCAATCCACGAATTTAAAGTGGTCCTAGATCAATGGTATCATACTGATAGTGTTCTCAGGCATCTAATGGAAGGAAACAAAGGTAAACCTTGAAAAATCCATCTTCATCACAGATAGTTCAAGATTAAAAAAAAATCCCCCTAATGTCAGGAACAAGACAGGGATGTCCGCTCTCGCCACTGTTATTCAACATAGTATTGGAAGTCTTAGCCTCTGCAATAAGACAACACAAAGAAATAAAAGGCATCCAAATCGGCCAGGAGGAGGTCAAACTCTCACTCTTCGCATGATGACATGATACTCTATACGGAAATCCCTAAAGATGCCACCAAAAACTGCTAGAACTGATTCATGAATTCAGCAAAGTTGCAGGATATAAAATAAATGCACAGAAATCGGTTGTGTTCGTATACACCAACAATGAAGCAACAGAAAGAGAAATCAAGGAATCGAGCCCATTTACAATTGCACCAAAAACCATAAAATACCTAGGAAGAAATCTAACTAAGAAGGTGAAAAATCTATACACTGAAAACTACAGAAAGCTTATGAAAGAAATGGAAGAAGACACAAGAAAATGGAAAAAGATTCCATGCTCCTGGAAAGGAAGAACAAATAATGTTAAAATGTCAATACTACCCAAAGCAATCTACATATTCAATGCAATCCCTATCAAAATAACACCAGCATTCTTCACAGAGCTAGAACAAATGATCCTAAAATTTGTATGGAACCAGAAAAGACCCCGAATAGCCAAAGCAATCTTGAAAAAGAAAACCAAAGCAGGAGGCACCACAATCCCAGGCTTCAAGCTACACTGCAAAGGTGTAATCATCAAGACAGTATGGTACTGGCACAGGAACAGACACTCAGATCAACGGAACAGAACAGAGAACCCAGAAATGGACCCACAAACGTATGGCCAACTAATCTTTGACAAAGCAGGAAAGAATATCCGATGGAATAAAGACAGTCCTTCAGCAAGCAGTGCTGGGAAAACTGGACAGCGACATGCAGAAGAATGAACCTGGACCACTTTCTTACACCATGCACAAAAATAAACTCAAAATGGACAAAAGACCTAAATGTAAGACAGGAAGCCATCAAAATCCTCGAGGAGAAAGCAGGCAAAAACCTTTTTGATCTTGGCCACAGCATCTTCTTACTCAACACATCTCCAGAGGCAAGGGAAACAAAAGCAAAAATGAACTATTGGGACCTCATCAAAATAAAAAACTTCTGCACAGCAAAGGAAACAATCAGCAAAACTAAAAGGCAACCAACAGAATGGGAAAAGATATTTGCAAATGACATACTAGATAAAGGGTTAGTATCCAAAATCTATAAAGAACTTATCAAACTCAACACCCAAAAAACAAATAATCCAGTGAGGAAATGGGCAAAAGACATGAATAGACACTTCTCCAAAGAAGATATCCAGATGGCCAACCAACACATGAAAAAATGCTCAACTTCACTCATCATCAGGGAAATACAAATCAAAACCACAATGAGATACCACCTTACACTTGTCAGAATGGCTAACACTAACAACTCAGGCAACAACAGATGTTGGTAGTATGTGGAGAAAGAGGATTTTTTTTTATATTGTTGGTGGGAGTGCGGGCTGGTGCAGTCACTCTGGAAAACAGTATGGAGGTTCCTCAAAAAACTAAAAACAGAACTACCCTACAACCCAGCAATTGCACTACTAGGCATTTATCCAAGGGATACAGGTGTGCTGTTTCGAAGGGACACATGCACCCCCAAGTTTATAGCAGCACTATCAACAATAGCCAAAGTATGGAAAGAGCTCAAATGTCCATCGATGGATGAATGGATAAAGAAGATGTGGTATATACACACACACACACACACACACACACACACACACACACAATGGAGTATTACTCGGCAATCAAAAAGAATGAAATCTTGCCATCTGCAACTACAAGGATGGAACTGGAGGGTATTATGCTAAGTCAAATTAGTCAGTCAGAGAAAGACAAATATCATATGAATTCACTTTTATGAGGAATTTAAGAGACAAAACAGATGAATATAAGGGAAGGGAAACAAAAATAATATAAAAACAGGGAGGGAGACAAAATAGAAGAGACTCATAAATATGGAGAACAAACTGAGGGTTACGGGAGGGGTTGTGGGAGGGAGGATGGGCTAAATGGGTAAGGGGCACTAAGGAATCTACTCCTGAAATCATTGTTGCATTATATGCTAACTAATTTGGATGTAAATTAAAAAATAAGTAAATAAAATGAAGCAGAAAAAAAAGATTAAAAAAATCACTTAAATACATAGAAAACAAAGCACTCTATTGTAAAATAAACAAACAAAAATATGTATTAGAATCACTCCCCAAAATTTTCCAGGTATCAGAATTACTACACACACAATACACATATGCTTAAGATGCTCCAATAAACAAAAAAATTAACAATATAAGAAAAGAACACAAATTCTGAAAAAAGAAAAATCTTAATTTTTAAAAATGTAAAACATGTTAATTAAAACAAAGGAAAAATCAATCAGTAAATTAGGCAATAATTTTAAAATAGCTGAAATGAGAATTAGAAAACTGGAATAGACAAATTAATACTATGTCAAATGTAGTCCTCAGAGGTAAAGAGGCATGGAAAATATTGTGAAAAGATCTAACATGTATTTGAATTGAAGTTCTATCAAAAACAGAAGGAGGTGGAGGCTATACTGGAAGAGCAAAAAGTGTAGAAAATACAAGGGAAAAAAAGATCCCAAAAGAAAACATAGAAAAAATAAATTACATTCAAAGGATTGACAGACGAGTAGTTAAATTTTTGAAACATATAAACACCAGAAGACAGTGAAATAATACCTTTCATAAGCTAAAAGAAATTCACCAATAACCTAGAATTCTATACTCAAAACTATTCTAACAGTGTGAATGAAATAAGGTCATTTATAGATAAAGACTGAGAGACTTTATCACTCTTATATCCTCACTGAATATACTTTCAAGCAAAAGAAAAGTAATACCAGATGGAAGATCTGAAATGCCAGATGAATGATGAGAGGAAAAAAGTGGTAAATATGAGCAATATTAACATTACAAAATAATGCTAATTTCTTACACAATTAAAAAATGATACAATTAAATACATAAAATAAATACATATAAACTGGGAAACAGTAAGCAGAGTTACAATGTTCTCTTCTAAGTTTCATTTTGTATGAGCAGAGAGTAAAGGTAATTTTAGAAGTCCAATGCACTATCCATTGCGCTACGGAGCCACCTAGTAAAGGTAATTTTAAATGACACCTGGAGTAATCAAGTAAAAAATAGATAATATAACTTCCAAACTAGCAGAAAAACAACAACAACGACGACGACGACGACGATGACGACGATGACAACAACAACAAAATAATGAAGTATACAAAAAGAAGGCAATAAAGGGAAGAAAAAGAAACAAAGAAATGGTGGGAAAATAAAAACCCAGAATAAAATAAAAGTGAACCCAAATATATTAGTAATTACAATAAATGTAAAAGGACTGTATGTTCCAGTTAAGAGATAAAAATTGTCATTTTGCATTAAAATGTTTTAGCTAGGGGCGCCTGGGTGGCGCAGTCGGTTAAGCGTCCGACTTCAGCCAGGTCACGATCTCGCGGTCTGTGGGTTCGAGCCCCGCGTCGGGCTCTGGGCTGATGGCTCAGAGCCTGGAGCCTGTTTCGGATTCTGTGTCTCCCTCTCTCTCTGCCCCTCCCCCGTTCATGCTCTGTCTCTCTCTGTCCCAAAAATAAATAAATGTTGAAAAAAAAAATTAAAAAAAAAAATGTTTTAGCTATATTGTTTTCTTTTTTAAAAGATAGATACATAACATAAATAAAAGTACAAAGTGGACAACTATATTAACAGAAAATTATGCCAAAAGTTGTATTAATATAAGTGAAAATGTATTCTCAGGCAAAAGACATTATTAGAAATAAAAAGGACCATTTTTAAATTCTCCTGGGAAGATAACAATATCCAACTTATATGCAACTAATAACATAACCTCAAAATACATAAAGCATAACTTGACACGGAGAACTAAACAAACACTGCAAAATGGAAGATTTTTAATATAGCTTAGTAATTGAAAAGTCAAAATGGCAATGTCATAAGCACATAGATTTGACCTATTACCTTTACCTAATGGACATATATATCAAATGGCAACACTAATTATAGAATACACATTATTTTCAAGCACATTTCCAAAATAGTACATTTTAAAAATCTGACCACAATCTACACCACAAAAGCAAGGTTCAGCAACTTTTAAATAATTGACATTATACAAATCACATTCTCAAACAAAATAAGATTAAGATAGAATTTAATAAAAAGATGACTAGAAGTAACTTACTTGATTTGAAAATAAAAAGCATAATTCTAAATAACTCAAAATGGAAATTGGCATTAAATATTCAGAACTAAATGACAAAATCTAACATGAAAATTTGTGGTATATAGCAAAAGCAATAATTGAAGAAAATTTTATAACCTTACATGCCCTACCATGGAAAAGGATGAAAATTCATGTCAGAATCCAATAAAATGGGTTTGATAAGAGAAACAAAATAAACTTAAAAAAAGCAGAAAAGGCAGGGCGTCTGGGTAGCTCAGTTAGTTAGTGATCAACTCTTGAATTTGGCTCAGGTCATGATCTCACGGTTCATGAGTTTGAGCCCTGCATTGGGCTCTGTACTGACAGTGTGGAGCCTGCTTGGAGTTCTCTCTTTCTCCCTCTCTCTCTGTTCCTCCCTACTTGAGTTCTCTCTCTCTTTCTCTGTCTCTCTCAAAATAAATAATAATAAAAAAAGAGTCAATTATGTCTCAATAAAAAATTGTAAATTAAAAAAAAGTAGAGGACAAGAAATAATTAAGAGAAATTAGAGAAATAGAAAAAAATTAAAATAGACATGATAGCAAAACTAAAAGTTGACTGAAAAGTCTAATAAGACTGAAAATGTCTGGAGAGATTTAGCAAAAAGTAGTAAGAAAGGAAGGAAAAAGGGAAGCTCTCGAGAGAAGGAGAGGAAGAAAAGGAGAAAAGCATGTAGAAATAGCTAATGACAAACTACATTAACTATAGATGCTGCAGGCAGTAAAATCATAAGAGGATATTAAAACAACTTTGTGCCAATACCTTTGAAAACACAGATGAAATGGACATCTAAGAAATTTCTAGGAAATATATATCTTACTGCCACTGATTTAAATTCAAATAGAAAAATCTGAACAATACTATTAAAGAAATTGGATCAATAGTAAAAATCTTCCCAAAAGTTAAATTCCAGACCCAGCTGTACAACTAAGGTGTTATTTAATTTCTGAATCTTAGTTTATTTAATTATAAAATGGGATATTATAATATACCATTATATTATCTCATAATTACTATGCTATCTCACAAGCATTTAATTTGAGGATTATATAAAACATTACATGAAGACAATCTGCAAACACTCAAAGGTTATAAAAAAGAGCATTATTTATCCAATTGTGGATTTAAGTCAGGAAACCTATAACTTTAAAAATAGATACATTCCAAAGAATCCACCAAAAAGTCAAGTTTTCACCATAAGGAAAATCTTATTTTGCGACTGTGTTCATTAAATAACTAAGGGCATTTTCTTTGGGAGGAAAACTGGCCACAAAATAATACAACTACAAATTAAGAATCCTGAAAAAACTTTAAATTCATGTTTTCAAAAAGTCACTATTGTGTGTTTAAACCTTACTGACATAGTTATAAATAACAACTATTTTTTTTAGTGCAATAGGCTCAAGATCCAAAACCCAAAAACAATATTGCAGGATGAAGAAGAAACATAACGAAGACACTAGTTCAATGTTTCATTGGTAATGAGTTAATGCTTGTTTCTTCCTGAAACACCGTCTTTTATGAATGTGTGCTTCATAAAATACCTGTAAACCTATTCATATTCATTTTTTTCATGTATGCATTCATTTAACAAAGATATTAGTGCTTACCAAGTATCAGGCACAAGATTAGTTGCTGAAGATAAAAAGATGAAAAACAGTGAGGTTTAGAATAATTTTACAGTCCAGTGAGAGAGGAAGAGATAAAGTACTTGAGTATGTACAGAGTGCTACAGATGTTCACAGGAGAGGTACACTTAATGTAAAATTAAAAGATCAGAGAATGTTTCCTGAAGGGATGACTCCTAAGTTGTATATTAAAGAAGAAATTAGAGTTAGTCAGGGGAAAGGGGGGAGTTGGATGGCATTCCAGAAGAAGGAAACTCAGGCCACTGCTGTCATTGCTCCTATGTACATATATGTTATACTACACTGGTCAAGCATGGTGACTGCTATAAAAATTATTTCACAAAGAACAGGGTTTTAAATTCACTACTGAATAATGTTAAATATGAGTTTTAATGATATGAGTTATATAATAAATCATTCTAACTCTGAAAAAGATACCTTAAACTCATTTTGAAATCTAACTTCAGAGATCTATGTTTGACTAAAATACAGTAAAATTTAAAAAAACAATGCTCATCTTGCTTCATTTTTCTATGCACTGGCATAGCTAGAAATTATAAGAAAGATACCAGGGAATCTATGTTGGGATGGGAAAATTGGTCATATCTGGTCCAGAAACAAAGAAAGGGCACTTTACTGAATTGAGCTGACTTTCCAAACTAATTCATGTACTAACTTGCCACCTTACCACGTAGCATGTGAAAACATCAATAGGTTATACGGCTTCCTAAAAAGATTCCCTAACTACAGCTACTGTCCTGGCTCTTCCTCCAGCAGTGACTGGCTTTAGGGAGTTTTCTTATACCACTATTTCTACCTTAACTTTTTTATGACTCCAGTAATATTTACCCATGAGCCACTACATTAAATACTAAAGTATTTTCAAGGCTGCAGTGTTTTCAATTACATTAATTTTGATCTCTGTAAGAAATGCAACCCCACCGTTAGGGATATATGTTACTCTGAAGAGGAAAAAAGTCACTGATGGAAAGCAAAAATAATAGAAAGAAAGCAGTAAGTAGCAACACAGCTGGAGTCGTGTTTGGCTTTGGTACAATAAAGAAAAACATAATAAAAGTGGATAATGTACTTTTTATTTTCTTGATGCTGCCTACATGGATATGTGAGGAATTTATTGTAAGGCAACAGTTTGATTTCTCACAGAATGTTATATTTTCTCACAGAAAACTTTATGTTCTGATTAAATTTTTCCATCTATCTTTTTCTTAGTGAGCTGGAATGTTCTGGTCTTGTATAACATAATAAATTATGCTATTTATAGTTTCTTTTGTATAAATTTTTGGTGATAAAAAGACCTTAAAATTTTTGATTAGCCAATGAATAGACTGAGCTCCTAGTAGGGCCAATGTTCTTGTAAGTCTTCTGTTCCTACAAAAAACCCTATATAAACAATCCAGATTTATATACATATGTAGCTGAATAAAACAAGGAATATAATTCTGATCATTCACATAAATATTAAACCAAAATCAAAGTAATATTTACCTGAGAAATATTGTAGAAAAATTACAAAACTGAATGAACATAGTATTTGGACTTAGACCTAGCCTAGATTCTTACTGTCACCACTATTTCACAGCAGTGTAACAGACAAGCTATTTCATTTCTTCCAGCCTTTTGCTTTCTTTACTGTGAAATAGAGAAAATAACACATAGTATTTTGAGTTGTTTTGAGGATTAAATAAGTTAACAAATGCACAGAACCTGGCAAAAATAGTGGATACCACAACTTTTCAACTCTACTTTTTATTAAAATAGACTGGTCAGAAGGTGTTTTTTTTGGTCAGAGATTGCCTAAAATTTGGCTAAGTAAGTGAAAACTATATCCTGCTTAACTTCATGCCAAGCTCAAACTTATTCCTACCATATTTTTGAGGCAGGAGAAGGGAGAATGAGATAGATTAGAATAGCAAACTTGACATCAAGAATAGATACATGATATTTTAAACCTTTGTTTCTAACTTAATTAAGACCTCCCTGGATCATTTTAAATCAGAGGATGCAGTGGATGGATAAGATAAGTGAAACAAGAAAGGGCTTATTTGGGGATTTATAGCTATTATGAATGTATATATTGTCCAACACATTTGTGTATATATATACATGCAAGTGTGCACACGTGCATGCACACGCACATCTTGCAAACATATATAATTATGTGCATGAGAAAATCAGGACCAACCAAAGAAAAACAAACAGAAATGTAATGACTTGTACTTTTAGCTTTAACATCTACTTTTACAGAAAGAATACATTTTTTTTGAAGTTTAGTATTCTTTTTTATTATACTGAGGCTAGTAGACAGCATAGTGCAATGAAACGAGATTCAAATAACAAACCTGAAACCGTCTTACCTAGTTAGCAGACTTATAAAGATGATAAAGTCGTACTGAAGTTCCTTTATACTTAAAATCATTTTAGGTTCTGAGAGGATGCTCACTTAATTATATTTGTTTATATGTGTAAAGTGACAACAACAGCAGTAGTTATAGTTCTGCATACAATCATTAAAAATCTTTAATTTCCAATGGAAGCATAATTTTTCTTACTACTACTTCAAGGTTTCATTCTGCTTTTATACAAAGTGGACAGGGTGGGGGCTACTAACACTTATACCTCAAAAATAATGTCAAAGACATTATGATTGCTAACATGTAAGCTATAAAGGGCCAATTAGTGACTCTTACTAGTACAGTGGAACATAGATTCATTCTTATTTGTGAATATTCTTAAGTGAGGAGTGTGCAAGAGTATATTTGCCAGGGGCGCCTGGGTGGCTCAGTCAGTTAAGCGTCCAACTTCAACTCAGGTCATGATCTCACAATCTGTGAGTTCAAGCCCCGCATCTGGCTCTGTGCTGTCAGTTCAGAGCCTGGAGCCTGCTTCAGATTCTGTCTCCCTCTCTCTCTCTGCCCCTCCCCACTCATGTTCTGTCTCTCAAAATATGAATAAGTGTTAAAAAAATTTTTTTAAAAAGAGTGTATTTTCCAAAGATGTTAACCAATCAATCAATTCTTTCCCATATCTCTTCTTACAATGTGACTAACACTCTTCCCACTGGGAGGTAGGTTCTATGTCCCTTCCCTTGAACATGGGAAGGGCTTAGACTGACCACTCCAATAGATATATTATGATAAAGATGATGTTATATAATTTCTGAGACTAGGATATCAAAAGGACAAAGCTTCTACTTAGTTCTTTCTTGAGATGCTTGTTCTGGGTCTTGGTCACCATGCTGTGAGAAAGCTCAAACTAGTCCTTGACAGAGCATATGGAGAGGCCCTTTTTGAGAAGAATTAAATTCCCTAGTCAATAGTCAGAATCAATGGTTAGGTGAATGGACAATGACACAGATGATTTTGGTTCTCCCAGTCTTCCAGACCTAAAGTTGAGATTCCAAACATCATGAAACTGAGACAAGCCATCTGTACTATGCCCAGACTCTGAGTGTAACAAATGTTTATTCTGTATGTTTGAGTAATTTGTTATGCAGCATTAGATAACTGGAACAGATTCTTCTATACACACAAGTTTGAGACCTTGACATTTGAGGGCTATATGTAGAGGTTTATACTCACAGGAAAATCAACATACCTCTGATGATAGAGATAGGGAAGACAAGGGGAGGTTAAACTCTCATCTAATTTTCCTAGTCAGTATACGGCTGTTTGCTTTCTCTTGTCTTAAGAATGTTCTACTCTAACTATTCCCTGAGTCTGAACATTTATCCTCCCCAGTGACCCAACACTCTGATCTTCACTTGGCAAATTCCTCCTCTCCTTAAAGGTCTTACGTCTCTCATGAAATGTCACATTCTCCCAGAAGACTCATCTTACTGCTAAGGAATAGGTTTGGGTGCCTTCTGCAAGATTATAATGATTTTATCCTATTATATTTCAGTTGTTTAATTATCTGTCCACCCCACCAGCCTGTATACTCCTGAGGGCAAACATATTCTTACTTACTACTGCATACAAGCAAGAAATAGAGCTGCATGATCAATAAATATCAGTTTGATGAATGAATTAATGCTCCTTTCTACCTCTACCCTGGTAAAGCACACGGACTGAAAGAGTAAACCTTGGAAAATTAGAAGAGGATATTGAGAAATTGCAGTAGGTGAACAGAAATGAACACACTGAAGTTAGCAACTTTCCAAATAAGTCTTTCTAATTCAGAGCACCCAAAATATACCAAAGGCATCATGTTTGATGAATATCAAGAGGTAAAGCAATCTCCATTCTGGTTCCAGAAAATTTGGCAAATCAGACACAGTTCTCCCTCTGTTCCTGTCTCTCCTGACACTTTGTCTCACTTCCACATGTTACCCTAGTCTGTAGACTTTCATGATAACCTCCAGATTCCAGTCTTCTAATTTATCCAGATTTGCCATCATAAGTGCTCTTTACTTAGGATCAAACACCTGGTAGGTTTCAAGACAATACTGATTTCATACATTTTTTTTCTCCATTAATCTAAACCTCAGTCTACATGAAATAACATCATTATAAAAACTATCACATAAACACATTCATGAATCAAAATAAGTGTGAGAGAGATTCCAAGTGTTTGGAGAGAAAATAAGGACATTTGACTAACAATTCCAAAATTACTCTCTCCATTTCTTTTAAGTTTTTACTTCCACTCCTTAATGCTGATTCAAACTAAATATTGATTTCATTATAACAATTAACTCTAGAGTGCAAATCACTTTAGCCCTCCTGGAGTTAACAACAGGAAATAAGAGACTTGTTTACTTGAATGAATCACCTACAATGGATATGAAGAATTACTTTTGAGTTAGGAAGGTCTGTCAGTATTTATTGTCTACTCCAGGTATTCTATACAAAAAGTCTCTCAGGAAGTACAAACTCATGCCTTTTTGCAGGTTCCTATATTTACCTGTCTTTCTTGCTGTCATCTACTAGGTAACATCCTCTTCAAAAACCCCTTTCGTATTTTATTCTCTGTTACCTGGTTCAAAGGTTTTCCCTCCTATCCAAATATTGCAGTCTACCAAAGTAACTTCAGTATGCTACATGAATGATCCCATACTTAAATTCTGTTTCTCGATTTTTGTTGGTGATTCAGTCAACCATTTCCATAGACATTCCTAAATGTCATACTGCTATACCCTCAAAATAATACATTCAGACATTCTGCTCCAACCATGGCCTCCTAGCTGTCTAGCATTCTCTTCTAATTACAATCCAATATATAGATCTTCCAGGCAAGTAATATCCAAAGTAGGATATGCAAGATGATATAAGCTTATATAAAGCATATTAGCATAGAGGTAAATACATATAATTTATAATTACACATATACGTTGGTGGTATGCATTTAAAAAAATTGGAGACCACTTCAGACTCTACTTTTTCCATATCTACCTTTTATCCTTTTTCTTCACTGCCTTTCCTACTCTGCTTTTATCACATTGTACATCACTTCAACCTGTCAATATTTTCAATTCCCCTGCCTCTGTCCTTCCATTGTACCTAGGTCCTGAGTGCTTCAAGGAGAATAATGGCAAAATATAAAACTATACAGACAGTGGCCACCATAAATTCTTGATCAGCATCGTCTGGGCCCCAAAGATGCCAGGTAATCCTATTAGCTTTCTCTATTTAGCTCTCTATTCTTCCACCGTGATTATCTCAAATATTCATCACTTCTCTAAAAACTCTTACCCCGTGCCTAGCAGCTGATATAAAGTGCTGGTTAACGGAAAAAAAATAATTGCCTTTAGATGAGATGAGACTTCAACTCCCTCAATTTTGTACCATCAGTGCTAAACACTGACAGATGGATTTCCAACATTTCCTTCTCCCCTCCTCTTATAATAGAAAGGTGTTTCTCTTTCTGTGCTGTGCCCTTCTAGTCTCACTACTCCCCTTACCTGTTTCTCCTTTCTGATACTAATTTGTTCATACCTCTATAGCCCTTAGCAGTTAAACTTGCTCAGGTTTCTCCCATTATAAAACGAACCCTTCTCCAACCTCAACTTCTCTCCAGCTACTATGCTTTTTTTTCTCCTCCCTTTCATAATCAAACTCCATGAGAGACATCAAGACTCCTTTTCTTACCTCTCATTTAGCAAATTACAGCAATGAGGCTTCCATGACCATTAATTCAAGCCATCATTTCATATTTATATTGGCAAACCCAATGACACTTTTTGATCATTATTTTTCATTACACTTCAGCAATTCTGATTCAGCTTATTCTTTAAAATTTTTCTTTCTTTGGCCTTGGAGACAACAGATAGTTTTCAGCTTATGTCAGTGATTATTGCATGTTAGTGTTTTCTTCATTCTCTGGCTAACCCTATATCTGCGGTTTTCAATTTTGGCTGTACATCAAAATCACCGGGGAAGCTTTTGAAAATATAGGATATCTTAGGACACACTGAGACCACGTGAATCACAATCCCTGGAGTGTGGACACCAGGTACCATTTTTCAGAAAATCATCAGGTGATTCAGATGCACTGTGAAAGTAAGAATCTCTGTCTTAAATCTTGTCTGCAGGGCTCTGCCACAGGTCCTCTTCCCTTCTTACAGTGTGCATTTGCCTTATACAATTTTACCTCATCTGGTGGCTTCAGTTATGATCTATATACTGATAAACCCCAAATCTGTATCTTCAGCTCAGATCTCTCCTCTGATCACCAGACCTAAGTATTCAGCTCTTTTGTTTGGACACAAACACTTCGATGTCTTGCATGTCTCAAGCTCAACATGTTCTAAACTGAACCAGTCACTCCCCATTCCCCATGTAACCCATTCCTCATTACTGCCCATAGAACAAACTACTAAACCTCAACCATTATACCTTTTAAATATCTCCCCAATCTATTTCTTTCTTCTCATTCCTTACAAAGGTCACCATCACTGCTTAACTGGACTGATGCTAGAGCTTCTTAACTGGCCTCCCATCTGCAATTTTGCTCTCCTCCAATCCACACTCTTCACTGCAACCAGAATGATCTTTCTAAAATGCAAAGTTTATTACACATTACTATACTCAGATTACTGAAACTATGTCATGGTTTAAACCATCCAGTGGCTTTTCATTGCCTTCAGAATAAAATACCTTAACACACCTTATAAAGTCCTTCATGACTGTGCCCCTGTTTATCCCCTCCCCCCACATTCAATGTTCAAGCACTTAATTTCCAGTACTTAGAAGAACCATCCTTCTCTCTCCTCTAGGTATTAGCACAATATTATTTCTACTTGAAATAATCTCTCTCTTTCCAGGTCTAGCTAACTACTTCTTATTTTCCAGTTCTCAATTTAAATACCACAGCGTCTAGAAAAACCTTTCCTGACTTGTCTAAACTGTGGTAAAGACCAGTGGCAGTGTTAGTGCTCAACAAATAGTCAAATGTAGCTGTTCTGCATTTTCTAGCATTTTCAGTTAGGTTGTAACAATGAGGCTGGTTGCTGGACAGTAAGATGTGCGGGAAAAACATATAAATCACTTACAAGACTGGTCTTTAAAAATGTCCAATGGGATTTTCGAGCTCTCCCTTTCACTGTCATGACAACTGACAAAGCCACATGTTTCTTTTTTTTTTTAATATTAGTTTCATGTGTACAATTGAGTGACTCGACACTTCCATACAACACCCAGTGCTCATCACAAGTGCTTTCTTTAATCCCCATCACTTGTTTAACCCATTCCCTCACCCACCTCCCCTCTGGTAACCATCAGTTTGTTCTCTACACTTAAGAGTGTGTTTTTTGGTATGTATGCCTCTCTCTTTTTTCCCCCATGGTTGTGTGTTTTGTTTTGTAAACTCCACATGAGTGAAACCATACGCAAATCATATGGAAATCATAGTGAAATCAGTGAAATCTTTCTCTGACTTATTTTGCTTAGCATAATACTCTGAAACTCCATCCTTGTTGCAAACGAAAATATTTCATTCTTTGTTATGGCATATATATATATATATGCCATATATATGTGTATGTGTATATAGGCACATATATGCCATATATATGTGTATGTGTATATAGACACATACATACACACACACACATATACACATATACATGGTATATATTATATGTATATAATACTCCATTATATGGATATAGATGTAGATATAGATCACATCTTCTTTATTCATTTATCAGTTGATGACATCTGGGCTATTTCCATAATTTGGCTATTGTAGATAATGCTGCTATAAACATCTGGGTGTATGTATCATTTCTGATTAGTATTTATTTTTTTGGGGGGGGGGAGTAAATACTTAGTAGTGCAATTGTTGGATTGTAGAGAAGTTCTATTTTTAACTCTTTGAGGAACCTCCATACTACTTTCCAGAGTGGAAAGCTACATGTTTTTTGTGAGATGGTGGAGGACAAGTAATTGAACATCACTCAAGTGAAAAAAAAAAATCCTTTAATGATGAATTATGGAGATTTCTGATTTAATTTGTTAGCAAGTTTAGCCCAGCCTACCCTTACTAATAACAATACAGGTCTTCAGCTATATACACCTACTGGACTCCTTTACTACTTAGCACAATTTGTTATTGCTTATCTGCTTTCCCTCATAAGGCTATTAGCATTTTAAGGAAAAGTTTTGTCCCTACCTTGCTCACTACCTTGTCCCTAGAATCTAGCATAGTACTTGAAACATAGAAGACATTGAGAAATATGCTACATGAATAAATGCATCAATATAATCTGCTGTATTAAATGGAATGCTGTAGTACTACCCTCTGAATTTATAAGTAATATTATACACCAGATATTTTACCTGCCAGTATTTTTCCTTTCCTTTTAGTTAAAAGCTGCCACATAAATTTTGTATCTTGTTTTATTTTTTTTTACTTAACATAGGATGTACCTTTGTGATCACACATTCATCAGAAAAATCATCTATAATGAGTACATAATATTCCTTTATATATAAATACTGTCATGTACCCAAACATGTCCTACTCTTGGACATTCAGCAGATTTCCAGCAAACAATTTTATTTATTAATTTTTAAATGTTTATTTACTTTGAGAGAGAGAGAGAACACACAAGTGCGTGAGTAGGGAGGGGTAGAGAGAGAAGGAGAGAGAGAATCCCAAAGAGGGATCTCCCAAGGAGAGGAGAGATTCTGCACTGTCAGCACAAAGCCTGATGCAGGGCTTGATCTCATGACCACGAGATCATGACATGAGCCAATATCAAGAGTGGGATGCTCAACTGACTGAGCCATCCAGGCACCCCTCAAGCAAACAGTTTTAGATGCAAGATAGTTACCTTCTTTGTTCAACTTAAATTTTGAATAATTTCTCTCACATTTTAAAGGTTTCATTTTCTTTCATCCTGTAGTTTCTCTGAAAGCTAGAATTTCATCTTTAAATTCTTACACCCTTTTCGTATGCCTTGTTAGATGCCTTGAACTGAATAAACATGGATAATATACATTAAATGTTTAATGTAGAAAAAATTGAAGCTATCAATTCCAAAACAAAGGGTATTTTAGATATTTTATAAGCAAGGGGACATCTGAACAAACTAAATATAAACCCAATTACACTGTAATTAAGAGAAACAGAAATGGAGACACACCATTGACTTTGATAATTCTCTTGCTTTTTTAATCCATTATTCTCCAAAATTAACTGAAGTTGTGATTCTAAGAACAATGAGAAGCAAGGGAAGCAAACTAACTCAAAAAGTCAGGAGATCCAAGTTCAAGTTTCGGCTACTTCATTCAGTAGTTGTGTGGTGTTACACATATCTCCTTGTATTTCTATTATTTTGAAATAAGGGGAATATGTCTCTTTCTAAGACACAGTTTCTTAACCTAACACTATTAACATTTTAAACTAGAAAATTCTTTGTTGTTGGGAACTGTCCTGTGCATGTATGGTGTTTAATAACTTCCCTAACCTCTACCCACCAGATGCCAGTTGCAACATCCTGATTCTCTCAGGTAAGGACAATCAAAAATATCACCAAACACTGTCAAATATGTCCTGAGGGGCAAAATTACCCACAGTTGAGAACTACTGCTCTAAAATAAGAATAATACTTCTGCAGCTTTGTTATTTCAACAACTTACCCCTCAAATTTTTTCAGACCTCCTAACAAATTAGTAGGTTAAATGTTTATAGTCTGTCTGTAGTATTTCCTTTTCTTTCTCTGTAATTTCCTTTTCCTTGTCTGCTCTCTTATAATTTGCTTTTAAATAGTCAAAAGCATATCAAAGAAAAAAAGAAAATGGAAAAGTGTAAATGTTAAACTGATTATACAATTTGTCCTGGGGTAATTAAATATTGATAATATTGCTCTTTTAACTCTTAGCAGTATTTCAATTACTTTTTTCCTATATTCTCTTTTAAGAAGAAAGGACTACCTCAATTTCCCTTCTCCCACACATAAGACCATTTAAGGTGGCTTTATAGCTCAGGGATTCCAATTAACATTTAACATTGCAAACACTGAACAGCACCTAAAACTGCTTCTCATTCAGAACATTTTTTTTTCAAGTCTGTTGAAGGTAGTAAGAAGACTCCAAAAAGAATCTAACTCATAGTAAAGGAATTCATTAATTTATTAAAAAATTGTTTTAATGTTTATTTTTGAGAGAGAAAGAGAAAGAGAGAGAGACAGCACAAGTGGTGGAGAGGCAGAAAGATTCTACACAGAATCTGAAGTAGGCTCCAAAGGTCCAAGCTCTCAGCACAGTGCCTGACACAGGCCTCAAACCCACAAAACAGTGAGATCCTGACCTGAGCCAAAGTCAGACACTTAACTGACTGAGCCACCTAGGCGCTCCAGTGAAGGAATTAATTTAAATATGAGTATTATGCATAGAGACATATTGCTCATAATAAGCAATTTGTATTTATACTATACCACACACTCTCAAAACACTATAAATGTTAAATCTAATAATTAAACATTCCCACCTTTTATAAGAGGGGAATAAATTTTAAGCATCTGAAAATGAGTCTTCAAATAAAAGTATCTTTTTTAAAATACACTCTGTATTACTACAGCATTTTAATGGTAACTCAAACACACTTTTACTTAAATCCAGATTGTATATATTAAAGGTATTATAGAACTAACAATATATAGTATGACAAGCAGTCAACTATAAATCATTTCCCAGCAATTACGTTTAATTTTATATTTCCTTCAGTATCTAATGTAGAAATAACATAAAGAAGTACTGTGGTTTTAATTTCTAAGGCAATAGAATAAGGGAAAATTTTTTCACTTACAAATATTTATTTTAAGGTGTTATCTTAATATTCACTGTGTTCTTTTAGGAATCTGAAAATGAACATTTCTATGACAAACAACCTTTTTCCACATATTAAAAAGAGTTGCTGAATCTGTATTTCTTAACCATGATCCAATATTTTCAACTGATTAGGCATATGTTGGGAGTAATGTCAACCTTTTAACTACATTTAGTGAGTAGAGAGCAATCAGTTGCCATAATTTTATTTATTCATTTATTATTTATACTGTGCTAGCTTCCAATAATGACTTAAGATGATTCACCTGTTTTTTTATACATTGGAATTATA
This sequence comes from Lynx canadensis, assembly GCF_007474595.2. Classification (NCBI taxonomy): domain Eukaryota; kingdom Metazoa; phylum Chordata; class Mammalia; order Carnivora; family Felidae; genus Lynx; species Lynx canadensis. The sequence continues at coordinate 138,571,777 of NC_044310.1, read as the reverse complement.
AGGCAGCACTGAGAGAAAAAGCACTGTTTTGGAATCAGACACACCTAGGTTTGAATCCTGTCTTTGTGGCATAGTACTCATGGAACTTTGGTCAAGTTACTTATTCTCTGAATAGCATATTTTATGGCTATTAGAACTATTAACTCAAATATCTGTATATACCTGGTTTATGGCAAGCATTCCATAAGCTGTATTTCTTCTTCTTCAAAGATGTTTAGAGTTTCAGAAAATTAAACATGCTAGTTTTCACAGTATTCTATTCTAGATCAAAAAAGTTAGGGCACTGGTAGTGTGCCTGATAAGAAAAACATCAGTATCTGAAAAATTAACGCCGATGCCATTCTGGACTCATTCTTTTTTTGAACTACTTTATATGTACTCATACCATTAAATTTAGTTAAATACTACTTAAAGGGTACATATGAAAATTACAGTGTAAATTAATATTTCAAGACAGATAAAATATAAGTGAGATTTTGAAAATACTTCAAAGTCCCTGAGTGAACCTTATTTTAGAGCAGTGGGCTTCAAATACAGGGTTCTATATTGAATTTTCCTTCTAAAGATCTGTAGGAGATACTGGACTATGCTAATCCTTAGAATGCCAATGCATGTCTTTGATCAAGCTTTGTCTACAACTTACTAAAAATTTAATTAATCTTTGGAACAGTTCATCTCAAAATAGATTCAAGGAAATTCTAAACTTCCTTAGAAATTAGCATAATTTAATTTAAAAAATACTTTTGGAAACCAAGTCTTATGATATTTAAGCAGACAAAATTATGTTCTCAATTACAGGATTAGCTATATTGACTCTCATTAGAGGTGTACATTTTTGAAATTTCTACATGTACGACAATTTAAAAAATATATTGCTAACAAAATCATGTACAGAAAAAAATACATTTTAAATATGGCAGTCTGGCTTTAAACAAAACTGATAATTCTGACAATTGATTGGTACAAAGTCTAAATGTGTGGTTCTGAACCAGAATCACTACCTGGAAAGCTTATTAAAACAGACTGCAAAGCCCCACCTCTAGAGTTTCTGATTTAATAGGTCTTGGATAAGTTCTTGGAATTTACATTTCTAACATTTTCAGGTGATGATGTTGGCTAGTTTAGCATGCTATGAGAATCACTGCTGCAAGGATCCCTAAATGTTTATTATTCCTAATCTTCTTTAATCTGAATAATGTGTTATGTAATTTTCTTGACCTAATTTATTCATTTGTTCCTACAACAATTTCTTGGCTAGGTTGTTTCAGGTTCTGGTAATAAAGTGGTGAACAAAATAGACAAGATTTCTGCTGTCATGGAGCTTACAATCCACTGGTAAGAGAGATAATAAACATATAAACAGGAAATGCTGGATTGCAGTAGGTCCCATAAACAGAATTAAAACAAAGTGATGTGACTTGAGTGATTTCTTGAACTTTGGTAGTGGTTGGATAAGACCTCTCTGAGGAATTAACATTTAAGATGAGACCTGACTGGACATTCTAGGCAAAAGACACAAGTCATATAAATGTCTTGACGGAGGAATAAATTTTGTGTGTCAGGAGATAGGTCAATTTGGATTATACATGACAGTGAAGACAGTCAGGAGTCAAATCAATCATATAGGGTCATTTGGACCAGGGTAAAGAGTTTGGAGATCCCCACTATACCATACTCAAAAATTTCCATTAAAATATAAACAATGAATTCTGCAATTGATCTGCTGGCATCATATCTGTAAGGAAATGTTTCACCATATAGATAACAGAATATACTTTTAATTGGTCAAAGGCTCATGCCCGTAGTAGTAGGCACAGTTTAAGAAATTTAGAGCACTTTAATCATAGAGGCCATATACAAAAGACCCACAGCTACTATCATCCTCAAAGTCAGGAACACGACAGGGATGTCCACTCTCATCACCTGAGAGTACTATGTGTTCAACATAGTACTGGAAATTCTAGTCTCAGCAATCAGACAACAAAAAGAAATAAAAGGTATTCAAAGTAGCAAGGAAGAGGTCACACTTCCAGTCTTCACAGACATGACACTCTATGTAGAAAACCCAAAAGACTCCACCAAAAAATTGGTATAACTGATAAATGAATTCAGCCAAGTTGCAGGATATAAAATCAACTACAGAAATCTGTTGCATTTCTATACACCAATTATTATGCAGCAGAAAGAGAAATCAAGGAATTGATTCCATTTACATCTGCACCAAAATCCATAAGATATCTAGGAATAAACATAACCAAAGAAGTAAAAGATCTGTACTCAAAATTATAGAACACTTATCAAAGACATCAAAGAAGGCACAAAAAAAAAAAATGGAAAAACATCCATGCTCATGAGTTGGAAGAACAAATATTAAAAAGTCTACATTATCCAAAGCAATCTATACCTTCAGTGCAATCCCTATCAAAATAACACAGTATTTTTCACAGAGCTGGAAGAAATAATTCTAAAACCTATATGGAACCAGAAAAGACCCCAAATGGCCAGAGTAATGTTGAAAAAGGAAAACAAAGCAGGAGGCATCATAATTCCACATTTCAAGCTATATTACAACAAAGCTGTAATCATCAAGACAGTATGGTAGTGGCACAAAAACAGATACTCAGGTCAATGGAACAGAATAGAGAGTCCAGAAATGGACCCACAAGTATAAGGTCAATCAATCTTTGAGAAAGCAGGAAAGAATATCCAGTGGGAAAAAAGACAGTCTCTTCAACAAATGGTGCTGAGAAAAGTGGACAGTGACATGTAGAAGAATGAAACTGGACCACTTTCTTACACCATACACATAGGTAAATTCAAAATGGATGAAAGACCTAAATGTGAAACTGGAAGCCATCAAAATTCTAGAAGAGAACTCAGGCAGCAATCTCTTTGATGTAAACCATAGCAACTTCTTATTAGACATATCTCCAGAGGCAAGGAAAACAAAAGCAAAAATGCTTATTGGGACCTCATCAAGATAAAAACCTGCACAGCAAAGGAAACAATCAACAAAATTAAAAGGTAACCGATGGAATGGGAGAAGATATTTGTAAATGATATATCAGATAAAGGGCTAGTATTCAAAATCTAAAAAGAACTTATTAAACTCAACACCAAAAAAAAAAAAAATCCAGTGAAGAAATGGGCAGAAGACATGAATAGACATTTTTTCAAAGGAGACATTCAAATGGCTAACAGACATAAAAAAAAAAAAAACAAAAAACATTGCTCACCATCAGGAAAATACCAATCAAAACCACAATGAGATACCACTTCACACATGTCAGAATGGCCAAAATTAACAGCTCAGGAAACAGCAGATGTTGGCGAAGATGTGGAGAAAGGGGAACCCTCTTACAATGCTGATGGGAATGCAAACTGGTGAAGCCACTCTGGAAAACAGTATGGAGGTTCCTCAAAAAGTTAAAAATAGAACTATCCTACAATCCAGCAATAGCACTACTAGGTATTTATCCAATGGATACAAAAATACTGATTTGAGCGGGCACATGCACCCTAATATTTATAGCAGTGCTATCAACAATAGCCAAATTATGGAAAGAGCCCAAATGTCTATCAACTAATGAATGGATAAAGAACATGTGGTATATGCACACAAAGGAATATTATTCAGCCATCAAAAAGAATGAAATCTTGCCATTTGCAGTGATGTGGATAGAACAAGGAATGTATTCTGCTAAATAAGTCAAAGACAAATTTCATATTTTACTCATATGTGGAATTTAAGAAACAAAACAGACGAACATAGGAAAAAGGAAGGAAAAATAAGATAAAAACATAAAGGGAGGTAAACCATAAGTAACTCTTAACTACATAGAACATACTGAGGGTTGCTGGAGGGGAGGCAGGTGGGGGATTGGCTAAATGGGTGATGGGCATTAAGGAGGGCACTCATTGGGATGAGCACTGAATGCCATATGTAAGTGATGGATCACTGGGTTCTGCTCCTGAAATCAATACTATACACTATATGTTAACTAACTTGAATTGAAATAAAAACTTGGAAGAAAAAAAAAAGAAAAAGAAATTGAGAGCAGTTTCAGAAAAAGTCAGAAACTCAGAAGGCTTTGCTACTCATTAGCCATGTGATCAAGACATGGTAGCCTTCAATTTTTTGGACCCCAGTTTCTTCCATCTTTAAAAGAGAGCAAGTATCTCTAATAATTGTTGTGAATATTAAATAGTATAATGAATACCCAATAATTACCTGTTATTTTGTGGGTACTTAATAAACAAAACTTACAAAAATGTTATTTCAGATCAGTCTCTTCTGCTCTTCCAGATATATTAATCAGTTCAAAGAAATGAAAGAATGATTGAAACAAGCCAAGTTTTGAAGAAAACTTTCTTTTGTATCTCAATCCTCATAGATTCAATTTCCTAATGATGTCATATCGTATACGTGTCTATATGTGAATGTTTAAATACACTTGTGTAACAACAAACCTAAGAATAAAGAATATGTATTTTAAATCAACATACAATAGCCTATACACAAAATAAATGTTGCGCCATTCAAGTATAGGATTACAGGGCTACAACTGTTTCAAATAGCTTTGAACCTCCTACTCTAGAACTACTATAAGAATCAATTTAAACCTTCCCCTGCCAAAATCTGCTTTTTTAGCTTTCACTTGTTTTTAACCAAGAAAGAAACAAACAAAACAAAAACCTTCCTTATTAGACATTACTTAGAAAGACAGTTATCTATAAATTCTAAGTTAACTCTCAAAAAATGACTAATAATACAGAAACATTCAAAATATGGTACAGGCTGTGAAGACAACCTAAGGAGTTCCAAAAGTATTTAAGCAGAGCAGCAGCACTGAAGTGAGTGCATAGCCTCTCATGTGATTACTAAGAATACTTGTTTGAATAGTTTCTAGGATTTGTTTAAAAACAATCTACCAATGTGTGCATTGTTTGTATTGTACAACACACAGTAACTTGAAAGATCTTTTATAGGAAAAGGGTCCAATGGGAGTATTCCTTAGGAAACTGAATGTCATATAACTAATAATCTGCAAGAAAATCAAGTCATGATAGACAAGAAGTCATGCTTCCAGCTTTTCTAACTTCTTGGAAGTAGTACTCCAATATTCTTTCGACCCAGCCTCAGTTACTTAATACCTTTAATTATCTATCATATATATTTGAGTAGAAACTATTAGCCTTCCTTATGAAAGGAAAATTGAGATACATAGAATAGAGTTAAGTGGACAATTCAAAATCAAAGATAAGGTGAAATGGTAGATACGAAAGAAGGAAACCTAGTCCTATTACTTCCAAATAAACAGAACTACAAGAGGACATATATGAGAAAGGACTTACATAGGGCAGTTCCTACAGTCCACAGAAGAAAAGAATGCAAACAATAGTGAAACTATGATAAGCAAAAATAACAAAGCAAACAAAAACAACAACTTATTCCACCCTGCATCCTGTCAGTTAAAGGAGACTTTAGCAATGGTCTCAGCCTATTGGAAATCTCACCCTCTTTGCATGATAGGATAAGTGAGCCTCAGAAGTCCTGGGAAGACTCCTGTGAAGACTGCAGTAGGGGTGTGTTTATTATCCTTGAGGATGGGCCAGGCTAAGGTAAAGGAGACAGGTATAGTCTAAAATATTTTCCATAGAAACACTGCCATAAGATCCATAGACCTGTTAATATCATGTTTTATGTACATTATAGATTGATTAAAGGAACATAATACCACCAGGCACAACCACCACATAAAATAGCATATCTATGATAAACAGATTCTGAGAAAACTGATAGACAAATTAGAGACTATCTATATTAAGCTTTTCAGGATGATGAGGCGTATCACAGTTAACAGTTACTAAATATGTGACTCCAAGGTCACATGATTGAAACTACTATTGGGCACAATATCTCTCACTCAAAACCCCTGGGGCCAGCAAAATTTCAGAATTGATATACATGTATTCTTTTTTATTTTAGAAGTTTAAACTAAGAAATATATACACTATATAATTATACTATATATGATATAACATCCCCCAAGGTAACTGGAGCAGCATCTGAGAATCAAACATTAATATTTCTGGAGTGAAATATAGGAATATTTACTATGGGAAATATAAAGTCTATTAATAGTCTCATATAAATTCAGCTGTGGATTTGCCACCAAATGACGTAATTTCAAGTCTGAATTTGCTGCATGAACAAAATGTACTTTTACTTAATTTTTTTTCTTATAAAAAAAGGGTCTCTCTCCAAACTGAAGATAGAGGACTTATATAGAAAGGGACTATGAACAATTATAGCAGTATTTGCCAGTGTTATTTTATCAACATCCTCATGTGGATGATCCACTGTCACCTTTAAAAAATAAAATTTGGGGGCTTCCTAACTAACTAAAGACTAATTGACAATAGATGAAAAGCTTAAAAAAAACCCTGAATATCAGTAATTGTTGTTCTAGTGCCCAAGGATTCCTGAAAAGGTTTCAAAACTTGAAGTGATGGGAGGAGAACAAAGTTTTTCTTAAATTGAATGTAAGAAAATGCCATTATCCAAAATACGAGATTTTGATTAGCCTCTCTGCCACAATCAACAATAATTACTGTAATAATGATAATAATGATGTGGGTAACTCTGCTTTATACTCCCTGCCAACAAAACCTGCCATTCCTTGTTTCCTCACACTCAGGTGGATTGCCCTGAACCTGGGCAGTGTTGCTCAACCCTGCCCTTGTTTCAGTGGTCATGACCTGCTGCTGTGTTGCTTACATAGATGAAATACATTTACATGGCACAGAGGATGCTATACCTGGGTTAATCAGCCTAGTGTTTCCTTCTCCCTCCTTCCTACTGACCGCTTTTGTGCCAATTTCTATATCTATACTTGGAATCTACTCACTTCTGCTGTCAGGAACTTCTCTGACTTCAAATTAGACTCTACCTTCTATTGTTTAAGAATTTATATTCTCCCTTGGGGGTGGCTAGTCGGTTAAGTGTCTGACGTCAGCTCAGGTCATGATCTTGTGGTTTGTGAGTTTGAGTCCTGCATTGGGCTCTGTGCTGACAACTCAAGGCCTAGAGCCTGCTTTGAATTTGGTCTCTCTCTCTCTCTCTGCCCCTTCCCTGCTCATATTCTGTCTGCTCATGCAAAAATAACTAAACATCAAAAATTTTTTTTTAAATAAAAGAATTTATATTCTCCCTAAAAGCAAAAATGAACTATTGGGACATCATCAAGATAAAAACTTTTGTACAGCAAAGGAAACTATAAAACTAAAAGGCAACTGACAGTATGGGAGAAGATATTTGCAAATGACATATCTGATAAAGGGTTAGTTTCCAAAATCTATAAAGAACTTATTAAAATCAACACCAAAAAAACCAAATAATCCAGTGGAGAAATGGGCAGATGACATAAATAGACACTTTTCCAAAGAGGACATCCAGATGGCTAAGACACATAAAAAGATGCTCAACATCACTCATCATCAAGGAAATAAAAATCAAAACCACAAGCAGATACCACCTCACACCTGTCAGAATGGCTAAATTAACAACTCAGGAAACAACAGATGTTGGTGAGGATGTGGAGAAAGGGGAACCCTTTTGCATTACTGGTGGAAATGCAAACTGGTGCAGCCACTCTGGAGAACAGTATAGAAGTTCCTCAAAAATTTTTAAAAAACACTACCCTGTGACCCATCGATTGCACTACTAGGTATTTATCCAAAGGATATAAATTGCTAATTTGAGGAGGCACATGCACCCCAATATTAATAGCAGCACTATCAACAATAACCAAATTTTGGAAAAAGCCCAAATGTCCCTTGACTGATGAATGGATAAAGAAGATGTGGTATGTATATACAATGGAATACTACTTAGCAATCAAAGAGAATGAAATCTTGCCATTTGCAATGATGTGGAGAGAACTAGGAATGTATTATGCTAAGTGAAATAAGTCAGTCAGAGAAAGACGAATATATTATTTCACTCAAATGTGTAATTTAAGAAATACAACAGATGAACACAGGGGAAGGGAAGGAAAAATAAGATAAAAACAGGGAGGCAAACCATAAGAGACTCTTAAATACAGAGAACAAGTTGAGAGTTGCTGGAGGGGAGGTGGGTGGGAAGACTGGCTAAATGGGTGATGGGCATTGAAGAGGGCACTTGTTGGGTGTTATATTTAAGTGATGAATCACTGGGTTCTACTCCTGAAACCAATACTACACTGTATGTTAACAAACTTGAATTTAAAGAAATTAAAAAAAATAATTTTTATTCTCCCTTCTAGAGTAGCTAATGTTCTGAATGAAGCTCTGTGTTTGCTGAGACCCTTATTTTCTATATCCTCTTATCAGCCTAAATCAGCTTTAATCCTTGGCTTTTCTTGGCCTACTTCATCTCATGACACTGATAAAAGCAGTGTTAACTTTTCTGAAAGTACTGGTTTATGGTTATAAAAAAATGTCTTCCTTCTATATATCTCTTCTTTACAGATGTCCCATCAACCTCCTTAAATCAAATAAAATGGAAGCCAATAGTCAAATGTTTTGAAAAAAGACAAAAATATTATATTACAAAAAAAGGAAAGTAAAGGCCAAATTTAAAGACGGTCAAAAATATTTAATACAACTCTTTAAAACCCATCATCGATAACCATCAATTTCCAACCAAATAAATAAGGGAAAATGATGGCAACAAGGAAATATTTCCTTGGGTCTGGGGAATAGGGGAGTGGATTGTTTAAGAATGGAAGAAAAAGAACTCAGGAAAAAAAAAAAGTCAGGCACCACTAAAAGAAATTGCAAAAATATTCTGTAAATAGTAACAAGATACCCAGTGTGTGTGTGTGTGTGTGTGTGTGTGTGTGTGTGTGTGTGTATATATATATATATATATATATATATATATATATATATAATGGCTTTCTTCCAATGAATTCATGGTGATGTATTTTTTAAAGCGAAGGCATTTTTTTTTTTTTTTGAGAAGATGAGCCAATATGGGATCAGCCTGAATTCCTCTTAAAGTATATGCTATTTCCATATTGAAGATTAATTACTTGGTCCTAAAAACAAAAAAAGCAGAATCTATTACAGATAGTAAAGATACTGTTTTTCATCTGAGATAAAGATTTCAATAGGCCCAAGTTTCCACTGAACAGTCAATGTAATAATGATGAAAAATATGTACTGAAAAAATAACTTGGAAGTCAACAAACATTGTACTGAAATATGTAAATATTTTAAAAATCTTTAAGAGGTAGAAAATAAGGTAGGTATTACTTGAGATCAGTGTCAAAATTGTTTCACTTCTTCAATGGCTATTATAATACATTGCCTTTTGTATTATTTGTTCTTATTTTTGGGATTAAGTTCTACTTGAGTAAATTTTATAATCCCAACATAAAGATAAAGCTTTAGTTAGGCATGTCACAGTGAGTTGGTGGTATCCCATATAAGAACAGAAGCATGCAAAAGGTTAAGTAATCTGCCCAATATTAATGGTAAAGCAAGGCAGAGTTCTTATTTAATTTCCAGCCCAATGTTATTAAATACTACATAAATCTATATTCGAAAACATAAAACTAAGTATTAAATTGCAAATAAGCAAAACAAAAAAGCCTTTATATCATAGTATTTCTATGCCAGGTTTTCCTTTTGCAAGGGAGGTGCAATCTTCATCTAGGGGGAAAAGTCTCCTAGTAGTGAAAATGTGAAGGATATAAAAATATTTTTCATAAGTGATATATACAATGGATGAAAAGGGAACTATTTCAGTAATGGCAGGATGGAATATAGGGCCTTTATTGGGGTGCTTTACTTCTTATTTTTGGATGAAATATGTTAAGTGAATGTTAAAAAGTGAAAAATATACATATTATACTTCAGAGGAAACCATATATGGTGTCTTTTTATCTTCTTGTTTTAAAAAATTTCATCTGTAACAAAGAGAGTTATGTTTGCTGACTCGCAATCAAGCAGAGGTTATGATTTAAAATCATGTATAATACTAACATGCAATCCTTTTCACCAAAACATTTTCCACTTAGTAGTAAATATTTCCCAGGGACCCCAAAGTCATAACCTCTTTCACAATCAAAACCAATCAACCAAATATTAGGTTTCTGAATATGGTTATATCCTGATTTTTAAAATTAAGATTCCCTGACATTTCATAGAACAGAAATATTGGATGGTTAATAAGAGAAGGGGGAACATAAATTTTACACATTTGACTTTTGATGAATTTCACTAGTGATGGAAATCAGCAAACAGGAGAGAGAATCGAGCTCAGGTTTTGGGACCAAACAGACTTGGATTTGAAATCCCATTTTCTCACTTGGCATCTTAATAACTTTGAACAAATAACTAACTTCTTTGTGGTTGTTTCCTCATAAGTTTGTTATGAGGATAAAAGGAAATAATACCAATAATGGGAAGGAAACACATGCCTAATAAATATTAGTTATAATTACTTATTTTTTAAATTTATTTATTTATTTTGAGAGAGAAAGAGAGTGCAGGAATGGCAGAGAGAGAGAGGGAGAGAGAGAATGCCAAATAGGCTCCATGCTATTAGCATGGAGCCTGATGCAGGGCTCAAACCCATGAACCATGAGATCATAACCTGAACCAAAATCAAGAGTCAGACGCTTAACCAACTGAGCCACCCAGGCGCCCCTAGGTTATAATTATTAATGAGACATTTATAGAGGATAACATACTCATTTTGTTGGAAACATGCCAAATGGTCTTGAAATTGTGCCAAAGCTACCAGCAAGCAGGTAAGATTATTTTATTCTTTTTTGGGTTGCAAATGTACAGAAGTTATGTAATAAAAGTGTCCTTCCCCTGAACTCACATGCAGATTCAGTAATATAAATGTAATAGTTGTAGATGTGTGAGCTTAATGTTTTATGCTTCAATTGGACAGAAATCTCCATAAGGGTTTAGCTACGTTTATTTACCATTTATCCTAACACCTAGAATGGCTCTGGTACATAGTAGTGATTCAATAAATACCTGTTGGATGACTGAATAAGTGAATGTGCTAATATCAATCAGAGAAGATATAAAAAGGTCAAAAGATAAATAATGAGAAATATAACCACATAAGAGGAAAAACAATCCAGAATGAGATGCTGGTGGCCCTGGGAAAATGGCAGAGACCTGGGGAGTTCAGAGAACCCGTCAGAGCCAAAAGGAACAGACTTGAAAAAACTGTGACAGCAAGATGGATATATGCTCTAGAAAGGGGAAGATACTACAGGAGACACAGAATGACAAGAATTGGAAAACTCAGAACTCGAAGTGACAGATGCTATCACATAAACATTCAAGCAGTTCTGGAGAGAGCAGTTTTAGCCCAAAACTTTAGAGGTCTAGGGCTAAAGAAAGAAAATTATGCGGTCTCAGAGTCTAAAGGATCCATGAGAAATGCCTCTGATTTTGCATAAGAAGTGTGAAATATTTTCTCAAAGAGGAAAATATGGAAGGAGAAAACCAAAAAGAATAAGGCTACAGAATAAATGAAAGCAGAAGATTCAGAAGAGCCTAAAGATCATTTACATAGAATCATGCTGAAGTGAATGAAAGGAAATAATGAGTATACTGGTCATGAGCAAGACTAAATGATTTACCAATTAAACTAATGCAATCACTTTCCAAATGAGCAGCTATATATTTTATATAGTTTTGTTCTAAGATACCAGGAACTCCCCCACAAAACTACGAGTTGCAGTGCAGTAGGTACCATGTGGAAGAAACAGAAGGGCTAAAGTTGTGATTCTGGGGTAGACCCCAAGAGTAGGTTGCATCAGGTCATCTAAGTATGCACAGAGTGGGGGCCACCTTGAGTTGTGCTGCAATACAGGGTCAATTTATGGAAAGCAGACCAGGATTATGGGATATACCTATCACTTCTCTGCTACTACTGTATCTCATTCCCTTAGAGCCACATGTTTTGCTGTGAGTGAGGGGGATATAACTCCTTATCAAGATTGATCTTGCTTGGTCCCAAGTTGGGATATTCTCTATAGTTCAAGGCATCTTTAATCCAGTTTCATATTCCTCTGGTTTAATAGCTTAAACAAAGTAAGATGGTGAGGGAATAGGGAACAAAAGTTATTTAGACTGGAACTATCTGTACATAGTTAATTAGGAGTTAATTGCATATCTCTCTCATTTGTTACTTATTCACTCATTCATTCATTCATTCAACATACACTTATTAAGATCCTACTATGTCCCAGAAATTATTCTAAATACTAGGGATATAACAATTCGAAAAGACAGACAAGAACTCCACCTTTATAGTCTTTATTAAAAGTGTTTAGGGAAATGAGAAGGTTTGAAAGATAATAAATAAGTAAATGTTTATTTGACCCCTTATACTAAAACTTATTTGATACTAATTTTGAAGATTGCCTAGCACCCTGACACTGTGAGCTGTGAGTTTCTTCTTATGCTGAAATATACTCTAAAGATAGTACAGTCTTTTAGGTATATGAACTATCCTTATATTTAATATAAGTGCCTTTGAAACATTTGCCATAATTAGAAGCAGCAAATGCTTTTCTGTATTTAATCTTAGCTTTCTTTATTGCATTTTACAAAAACATATTTATCCTTCTCATCATAAAAGTAACAACCATGTTATAGAAATATTGGAATCTAGAAGGAAAAAAAGGCCCTAATATTAGCAATTTATTACAGCATTTTGATACATTTTCTTCTAATATTGCTCATGATTAAATAGCTATATGTTTACATATTTGCAATACAATATATAATAAATTTGATTTTTTAATTTTATTTTAAACATTTTTCATTACTTCATAACTTTTTACTTTTAAAATTAGTAGACCACATATTAGGAAAAGAACAGCATATGTATTTATCTGTCCCCAAAACCATATAAAAACTTTAAGAATGAAACAAAAAGTCTATTTAAGGGACACCTGGGTAGCTCAGTCGGTTAAGCGTCTCACTTTATTTTATTTTATTTTTTTATTATTTTTTTTAAGCACCTCACTTTAGCTCAGGTCATGATCTTGCAGTCCATGAGTTCAAACCCTTTGTCAGGCTCTGTGCTGACAGGCTGAAGCCTGGAGCCTGCTTCGGATTCTGTGTGTCCCTCTCTCTTTGCCCCTCCTATGGTCGCATGCTCTCTCTCTCTCTCAAAATAAACATTAAAAAAAATAATAAAACACCCATGCTCTTAAAAAAAAAGTCTATTTTAAGCATAACTAGTCTTTAAATTGAGGTCCAATACTAAAGGTTTTAAGTCTAAACAATGCTACGTTCAAAATCTGATGCTAGACATTTTTTTAAAGCATTAGTATATACAGCAAAATGTTGTATTTATATTACCACAATTTCTACTTTAGATTTGTTATTGAATAAAGTTAATGAGAAAATTGATGAGATTTTTCAATAATAAAGATTTATTTAGCAACTAGTGAAATATCAGTTTCCAAACATATAACTCAAAAGTTCAGAAAACTGAAGAATCATATTTTTTTAAAGAAAAGAATATTTATCCAAATTAAACTTCTGCATCTCTCGTGACTCAACATTTCTGGATCATTTTTAAATTATCTGTAAATACGTCTTTAAAAAACTAAATACAGGGGCGCCTGGGTGGCGCAGTCGGTTAAGCGTCCGACTTCAGCCAGGTCACGATCTCGCGGTCCGTGAGTTCGAGCCCCGCATCAGGCTCTGGGCTGATGGCTCGGAGCCTGGAGCCTGTTTCCGATTCTGTGTCTCCCTCTCTCTCTGCCCCTCCCCCGTTCATGCTCTGTCTCTCTCTGTCCCAAAAATAAATAAAAACGTTGAAAAAAAAATTTTTAAAAAAACTAAATACAGAATAGAGTGAATTTCCATATATACTGATTTTACTGAAGAACTATGATTTTAATAAATCTCTTGCATTACATGATATAAATGTCTCAGCTTGAAAATAGCTTACTCATAAATAAGTTTAGTACAGGCCTACTTCAGAGAGATTGTAGGTTTGGTTGCAGACCAAAGCAATAAAGCAGTGTTTCAATAAGGTGAGTCAAATAATTTTTTTGGTTTCTAGTACATAGAAAAGTTATGTTTACACTATACTGTAGTCTATTACATGTGCAATCCACTATGTCCAAAAAACAATGTATATGCCTTAATTGAAAAATACTTTATTGCTAAGAAATGCTAACCATCATCTGAGCTTTCAGTGAATTGTCACTGATCACCATAACAAATACAATAATGAAAAAGTTGTAATAATTGTGAGAATTACCAAAATGTGACAGAGAGGCACAAAAGTGAGAAAATGCTATTGCAAAAACAGCACCAACAGACTTGCTCAACTCACAAATCTTTAATTTGTAAAAAACTCAGTATCTGCAAAGAGCAAGAAAGTGTAGCACAATAAAATGATATGATACCGCCATATGATACCTGTTTACTCTACTTGAGGAATAGATTAATCCACTAATTCTATGCCTCCAGACTGTACCTTTACCTTGACTCTATACTTCCTCTACACAATGAGGGTTTTTGTTTTGTTTTGTTTTCACTTTGTTTTAATTCTAAAAGATCCACTAAAAATAAAGTAGTATTTACTAGCATGACAACATGATTTATCAAATTAACTAGATTCAGGGATCTGGACACTAATGAAAATAGGCAAATATAGGTTTTTAATAGAGATGAGGGTGGTCACAACTATACTTGAGATGGGGATGAAGTGAATGAGAAGGGACTGCCTCTCAGACTTGAGAATTTCAGGTACATAAAAGATGGTATATTTTCTGTATTCACTCACTAAGCATGAAGATTCTATGAAGCTTCACTTTCTCTAGTTTTTATTAGCAAAACTGACTACAACAATCTCCTCAGAGGCTGTTATTACTGTCAACACTACTGTTACCCTCTAAAACATCTGTCAATCACTGATATAAGACAGGTTGAATGAGGCTAGGCTAAACCTAGTACCCAAAATGTTGGCAATACAAAGGCAGTGGTTTTGAGATTAGAAGACAGAACCCAAACTACTCATAATTCTGACATTCCAAGTCAGCATTTTATGAATTAGAAATGGTATAAGTGGTAATGAATAACTTTAAACACATGATCATTTCAATATTGTTTTAAAAACTTTAATGATGTTGACCTGGAAATGTATTTCAATGGATTACTCAAAATGAAGACAGAAAAGCTATACATGAAGAATAGATGGAAGAGATGAGTTAACAATATTAAACATTATTTTTCTATAAACATGTCTAAGAAGGTTAGCTATGGGGTCGTTTGTTCCAGTCTCTGTAGCATTCATCTCCATGGATAAAATATTTTGATGACAAAATAATTTATGCACTAATTCTTTTATAGTATTAAATTTTCCAACAGAATAGCAGGATTATTGACTAATTCCAAGTTATAGCTATGATACTCAGTTATGTGAAAATTACATTTGTAATTAGCATTAACCAAAAGAAGTTCACAATAATCAAGAAAAAAGCTAAATTTGTAATGTAGAAATCAGAGATATGAAAGGGTCAAAGCATGTGTGTTAAAAGAAGTATCAATGGGGGGGGGGGGGCGCCTGGGTGGCTCAGTTGTTAAGTGTCTGACTTCCACTCAGGTCATGATCTCATGGTTTGTGAGTTCAAGCCCCGTGTCAGGCTCTGTGCTAGCCTGGAGCCTGCTTGGGATTCTGTGTCTTCTTCTCTCTCTGACCCTCCCCCACTTGTGCTCTGTCTCTCTCTGTCTCTCAAAATAAATACAAGAAGTATGAAGGATAATATATACTTAAACTGGATTACTTTAGCTACAGTAGAAAGGGAAGTCAGTCATATGACCTTGTTATATAATGGTACATTTGTGGTTGATAAGCTGTAGGACAGTTCACTTTAAGGAAATTAATAATAAAATGACTACATAAGGAAAAAGGCGATTTTAAATGATGATCTCAGAATTACATATAGCAGCAGTCAATAGTCATGAGAAATGGATCATACAAAATCCATAGTAAACGCTAGTGCATTCAGTCTACTTTGAGTAATCTGTCAGTCCTAAAACAAACAGAAAGCTGGCAAAATACTATGCCAGCCTGACATGTAAGTCAACTGCACCCAGTGGATACTGCAGGCTATTCAGTATACAAGCTCAGAACCTGATTAGAGTTACTCAGATCCACAGACCCGAGCCACGTCTGTCATCTGGTCACAATCAGTCCTAACACTAGAAAGAACCCTAGGAATCACTTTGAAAAATATGCTTGCTCATTGTTCAGAAATAAACTTCAGTGATTGTGAAATAGTTGAGAGTAATGTTTTAAGGGTTCAAGCTCTGAACACCAGATCTGAAGGAGGATTTTCTCCTCATCTATAAAAATTTGATTCTTATAAGTGACTCAATAGGAAAGAAGCTGACCTTGATCAAGACTAGAATTCCACAGACTGTTGTTAAACAGGTGTTTGTGGCACTGACAATCTACATTTCACCTATCAGAATACCTTAAGTAGACTGTAAAACTGGTGTGGAATCTGGTAAAGGCTATGATTGAACATGCAAGAAAAAAAAAAATGAGGATCTAACTGAATTTAGCTCTGGTGGTCAATGCAAGAGTGAATCAAGTATAAGCGTAAGGCATCTTTTCTCTCATGCTATGAAAGCTACATATTTTGGAGGCTTTGCCTCTGGTTTAGAATAAACCAGATTTGTTTTTATACAATCCTATTCCTCTCAAACTGAATCAGAATACCCTCTTCATTTTGAACTTGAGTATCTGGGGTGATTCTCACTTGTCCTTGTATCTCAAGTGCCTCATTCATAGCAGGGAATCTACATATAGTCTTTGAACTCTATATATACTTTGAACCACAGTCTCTTGTTCTGTTTAAGAAATAACTAAAATTATATTCCTTAATACAGTTCAGTCCATAGTACAGAAAATTTTTAAAATCTACTTTTATGTGTATTTCCGTTCACTGATTTTAATTTTTTTATTTTAATTTTTTTAATGTTTATTTATTTTTGAGGGAGAAAGAGAGAAAGATTGTGAGTGGGGGGTGGGGGGGGCGGAGGTGGACACATAAAGTAGGCTCCAGGCTCTAAACTGTCAGCACAGAGCCCAATGTGTGGGGCTCAAACTCATGAACTGCAAGATCATGACCTGAGCTGAAGTTGGACGCTTAACCAACTGAGCCAACCAGGTGCCCCTGATTTTGATTTTTAAAGTCCATAAAGTTTAGGTCTTATTTCTCTGAGGACACAGACATCTTCATGGTTGTTTTACTTCCTGTTCTTGACAAATAATTACTTAATATCTGCATATACACATTTTAGGAGACTGACCATCTTGTAATCAACTGTGCAGCAAATTGAATAGGTACTTCATGTCTCCAGTGCCCAGTAACAACAAGATCACTCAAAATACCAATAAAAATCACCATTCCAACAACACAGGAAAACATTTATATTTCCATAGAAATGTAGTATCAGATCAGCAAGGGTGGTTCAATATCTGCAAATCAACATGATACATCACTAAGAGAAAGAATAAAAATCATATTATCATTTCAATAGATGCAGAAAAAGCATTTGACAAAGTAAATATCCAGTCAGGATAAAAACCCTCAGACAAGGTAGGTTTAGAGGGAATATACCTCAATATAACAATTGCCATGTATGAAATACACACAGCTAACATCATCCTCAATGGGGAAAAACTTAGAGCTTTCCCCTGAAGTCAGGAACAAGACAATGTTGTTCACTCTTGTCACTTTTATTCAACAAAGGACTGGAAATCCTAGCTAAAGCAATCAGAATACAAAAAGAGATAAAAAGGCATACAAATTAGTAAGGAAGAAGTAAAACTTTCACTATTTGCAGATGACAAGATACTATATATATACAGAAAATTACAAAGATTCCACTAAAAACCTGCTAGAACTGATAAATGAAGTCAGTAAAGTTGAAGGATACAAAATCAATATACAGAAATCCACTGTATTTCTACACACTAATAAAGAAACAGCAGAAAGAGAAATTAAGAAAATAATCCCATTTACAACTCTACCAAAAATAATAAAATACCTAGGAATAAACTTAACCAAAGAGGTGAAAAACCTCTACTCTGGAAATATTAAAACTTTGATGCTCATGGATTAGAACAAATATTATCAGAATGTCTATACTACCCAAAGCAATCTACAGGTTTAATGCAATCCTATCAATATACCAATAAGATTTTTCACAGAATTAGAATAATCCTAAAATTTCTATGCAACCACAAAAGACCCCAAATAACCAAAGCTTTCTTGAAAAAGAAAAACAAAACTGCAGGTATCACAATTCCAGACTTATATTCAAAACTGTAATAATCAAAACAGTATGGTACTGGCACAAAAATAGACACATAGATCAACGGAACAGCACAGAAAGCCCAGAAATAAACCTGCAATTACATGGTCAATTCATCTTTGACAAAAGAGGCAAGAATATGCAATGGTAAAAAGACAGTCTCTTCAAGATATGTATGGTGTTGGGAAAACTGGACAGCTACATGCAAAAGAATGAAATTGGACCGCTTTCTTACACCATGCACAAAGACAAACTCAAAATTGATTAAAGACTTAAATGTGATACTTGAAACCACAAGAATCCCATAAGAGGGGGCAGGCAGTAATTTCCCTGACACTGATCTCTGAAATATCCTTATAGATATGTCTTCTGAGGAAACAAAGGAAAAAAAGAAAAAAAAAAAAAACAACTATTCAGACTATTACAAAATAAAAAGCTTTTGCCCAGGGAAGCAAACATCCAACAACCTAAAAAGTAACTTACTGAATGGGAGAAGATATTTGCAAATGACATATCTGATATAGGGTTAGTGTCCAAGATCCACAAAGAACTTCTATAACTCAACATTCAAAAACAAATAATCTGATTTAAAACTGGGCAGAAGACATGAACAGATATTGCTCAAAGAATACATACAGATGACCAACAGACACATACAACGATGTTCAACTTCACTCATCATCAGGGAAAATGCAAATCAAAACCACACTTAGGTATCACCTCACACTTGTCAGAATGGCTAAAAAGAAAAGAAAAACAAAAACAAGTGTTGGTGAGGATATGGAGAAAAAGGAACCCTCTTGCACTGTTGGCAGGAATGCAAATTGGAGTGGCCACTGTGGAAAACACGAGGGACGTTCCTCAAAAAATTAAAAATAGAATTACCCTATGATCCAGTAGTTCTGCTATTGGGTATTTACCCAAAAACTACATTACCACTAATTCAAAGGGGTATATGCACCCCTATGTTTAATGGAGCATTATTTAAAATAGCCAAACTGACTAAAAAACAGACTTTTAAGCATACAGAACAAACCGATGGTTACCAGAGGGGAAGTGGGTGGGGGAAGGGGTAAAATAAGGGAAGAGGATTAACAGTATACTTATGTCCTTATTTTTTGAAGAAAATTTCAATTTTTTAAGATTTAAAAATAAACAGACTATGAGATCCTGGAGAGAAGGGATGGAATGTATTTTATTCATTTTAATATTTCTATTGTCTAGTCTAGTGATTTGCACATAGCAGCCATTCATTAAATATTTGATTTATGAACAAATGAATGAATAAATGAATGAAGAAATCTGTTAGCAGTCGGGTAACAGAATTATTACTTATAGGATTAGTTATATGTACTGTTCACCAATAGTTGGTTCTTCTCTCTGAGGTTGCATAGAAAACTAACTTCCCAGCCTCCTTGTGATTGGATTTGTGACTTATAGGCTAGGACATTTAATTGTAGATGTAAGACCTTCCAGGGCTCTTTTTTCTCTTTTTTCAGTGTGATGATCAGCAATGATTGAATGGTGGCTGCTCCATTAGGTCCCTAAGTGACTATTATGAGCATAGATACCTCTGACCATGATGGACATGCAAAGAGAATAAGAAATAAACCTCTATTGTTTCAAACCACTGAGGTTTTGTGGTTATTTCTCACTACCTCATAATATTGCTTAGCCTGACTGATACACTACCAATCACATTCTTATGTTCAGGTTGTATGCAAACTATTTTAAAACTCACACCTCTCTGCAGTACACAGCAGAAAGACAAAAGCATTTTTACCACTCTGCTAAGAAACCAAGGGCTCTGAGTTTTCAAACTAGTTTCTAAGGGTAATCTGGGATAAATCACCAATTATTCCATTTTTGTGACCTGTTTTCCTAACCAAGATAGTATAATCAAGATAATATTTACATTCTAAGACCACACTTGTAGGGCAAATTAAGAAAACAACTACATAGATATTATTTACAATGAAATAAGTTGGATAATTACTAGTGGTTCCTGATTTCTTGCAAACTAGTTATTTTCATTGTTAATGCATTTATGTGAGGACTGTGTAAAAAACCTCAATAAGTACTTTCTTATAAATATAATCACTACAATATACATTGTTATTTTCTAAGATCTCTATGGTTAGAGAAATTATACATATAAGTCTAATCAATTATTAATCCTGAGGGAGAAAACCTATAGATACAGAAACATGAGCACCCTCAACTAATTACAATGTATGGATCTTATTTAGACCTTGATTCAAACAAACAGCCATAACACACACACACACACACACACACACACACACACACACACAAAGCCATAATTTTAATGCAATTGAAAAAAATCTGAAAATTGACTGATGTACAATGATAATTAGGATTATGTCTAACTTTTTAAAGTGTAGTAATGGCATTGTGGTTTCTTTAAATTGAATTGTCTTTTAGATATACATATAAAAATATTTATAGATGAGAAAAGTTCTAATAGCTGATGTTATAACCCTCTCAAAACAATTATTCCCATTTCTCTTAGCCTAGTCTAGAGCATTAGGAAAGAAGAGCAATGAGATAGAGATCAGACAAGGAAAAGAGGTATAGTGGGCAGGGTTCTAGACTCTCATTCTGATTTCAAACAGCGTAAATCAGTTTCTACTTCTGACTGTCATTACCAAACAACAGCAAATAAACAAACCTGATTAAATCTAGTTTACCCCAGTATGCCCTATAGCCCTGTCATCTTTGGCTACTCCCTGAAACAGAAACCTCTCTTCTAGAGTCATCTACAGTCTTCCTTAGTTGCCTCGTTCTACTCTGGCCTTCTTCACTGAGCTACCTTTTAAATAATCCATTCCTGTAATGTTTTTTCTACTGTACCTCTATTACTGCTACTATAATCACCAATTAACAATTTACAATCCCCTTTACCTCATCATCTTGACAAAATGCTCCCTCTAGAGACCTATTTGCCTTAGTAGAAACCCAGAGAACACCTTTTTCTGGTGGATCTTTTTAGAGGAAGCAAGCTTTATTCTCTCAACCCCCTTGTATAACACAAGAATCTGAGGGAAGTAGGAGGTCAGCATTCCTTAAGCCACTCGCGATCATTTCCAAATCATTACTGCCATATCCTCATGTAAAAAGTTCTATTCCATTGAGGTTTATTATTTTACAGTTATACCCACTACTCTTTTTAAAAAGAAATAGCATACCTATAAATCTGTTTAATCAGAAAGCTCACGTTTGTTTTTTCCTAATTTTCAATATTTATTAGAAGTCCAATAAACACCAAGCTACATTATACAGAGGTTTACAAAGGAAAGAGGAAGCATCCAAAGGGGAAAAAAAAGATACACACAGATTACAAATATAAAAGGTGCTTCTAACAATGAGGGACTTGAAGGTAAGCAGACTAAGCAGTGTTACTGATGCTTAGTAGAAGTTAAAGCACCAAGATTGATGGGGAAGGGAAGAAACACAAACCAAAAAATGAAAGAGAGGATACTTTGCGCAGTAGTTTGTTTCCAAAACGCAAAGCTTTATTTACTTTTTCTGATTGGAAAAATCATAAATCTAATTATAAAAAAATTCAAAGAAGAAAACAATTATCTGATATCTTATAAGCCAAAATTACCAGGGTCAACAATTTCATGCAAATAGAATCATATTATATATTGTATATTATTTTTCCCTGTTGTTTTTATAAATAATAAATACTTCCATATTAGCAACAAAGATTTATATAGTATAGTTAATAGCACTGGCTCTGGAGTCATACTTCTGGATCCATAACCTAACTTTTCTTTTTAATAGCCAGGTGAACTTTGGCAAGCTATTTTTCTTTATCTATGGTAAATCATACTTAAAAGTACCTATCTCATGGGTTATTGAGGATATGAGATATATTCCATGCTAATTGTTCAGAATAGTACCCAGAGTATAAGTGCTCAATAATTATTACTAATTTTTACTTTTAAATATGTCATTTTCATATTAATAATTATAATAATTTGACATATGTATATATTGCAAGTAATTACCACAATAAGTTTAGTTAACATCTATCACTGCACATAGGTTTTTGAGAACCTATTTTTTTTGAACTTTTAAGATCTACTTTCTTAGCAATGTTGAAACATACAATACAGTATTATTAACTACAGTCACCATGCTGTACATTACATCCCCAGAACTTACCTAATGTATAACTCTAAGTTTGCCCCTTTTGACCACCTTCACTCATTTTATAGCACCATCCCCACCCCCTTGCATCTGGCAACCATCAATCTGTTCTCTGTATCTGTGAGTTTGTTCTTGTTTTTGTTTGTTCGTTTGTTTTAAATTCTACATAGAAGTGAGATCATACAGCACTTGGCTTTCTTTGTCTGAGTTATTTCACTTAGAAGAATTCCTTCAAGGTCCATCCACATTATCACAAATGGCAGGATTTCCTTCTTTTTAATGGCTAAATATTTCATTTTTGTGTGTGTGTGTATACACATGTATACTTTAGTATATACACACTATATATAATGTATACATATACATATACATATACATACACATATACATACACATATACATATACATATCTATCTACATATATATCTATATAGATATCGATATACATATATATAAGAGAGAGATGATCACATTTTCTTTATCAATTCACCTGTCAATGGACACTTGTTTCCATGTCTTGGTTATTGTAATATAGTCTACATCCGCCATTTAAAAATGGCTCTACAGGGGCACCTGGGTGGCTCAGTTGGTTAAATATCTGACTCTTGATTTTGGCTCAGGTCATGATCTCACAGTCTGTGAGATCAAGCCCCACAATGGGCTCTGTGCTGACAATACGGAGCCTGCTTAGGATTCACCCTCTCCCTTTCTCTTTGTCCCTCACCCACTCTCTCTCTCCCCTCTCTCTAAAAATAAATAAATAAACTTTAAAAAGTAATGAAATGGCTATACAGTATGCCATTATAAGAAAGTGCTGTATGTATTTAAACTATCCTCGGAATGGATATTTAAGTTGCTTCCACTGAAGCAATGTTCTTGGGTTTGTATTTGTTTTTTGGGGGGAGAGGGTACAAGTGAGCGAAGGGCAGAGAGAGAGAAGTGGGGCTCACCTGAAGTAGGACTTATGTTCACCCAAAGCAGGGCTTGAGCTCACCCAAAGTGGGGCTCGTGATCACCCAATGTGCAGCTTGTGCTCACCTGAAGTGGGGCTCAAGCTCACCTGATGTGAGCTGAAATGGATGTGTCACAAATCATGAGATCATGACCTGAGCTGAAGTCAGATGCTTAACCACTGGGCCTCCCAGGAACCCCTGAAGCAATGTTTTTACATGTAAGAGCAAGGAAGACAGAGGGATAACAAAGTCATTTTTACACAGTTTTAATTTAATTTATGAAAAACAATGACACTATATTTTAACGTTAACTTCAAATCCACCAACTTTAGCAATGTACCCTCCCCTTAACTCCCAAGAGTTTTATTTGTACAAGATAAAAGGTTTAATGGGCAGTCTGACTTACACCTTACGCCCCTCTTCTCCAAACCCAGTAAATCTAAAATTAAGACAATCATAACCTTTTTTTCTTCTAAACGGACTTTATCACCCCAGTAGGGAGCTTAATCTTATCCATCTTCTTGTCACACAGTAATAAAAAATCATCACTGTGAGAATATCACTCTTCTGAGTGCAGGATATTTAGATTACATCAGGTACTAAGAAACTAAAATATTTCTTCCTGAGGATTCTTGGCCAGTTCTATGGGAGGGGTTTAAGGCCTTGGGTTTGCAAAGAAACCTAGATGGAATATTTATTCCATCTATCACTCCATCTCATCCTTTTTGTTAAAAGGATAAACTTTAGAACTGCATATGTGTATCCCAGAATATTAACAAGATAAAACAGAAATTTGTATTTCTTGATCAAATCACTGTTGTTTAGAAAGCTTAAAGAAAACAAACATAAACATTTACCATGGGTGAAAGGAAATACTATCTCCGTCAGATCCAACCAATCTAGCTTTCTTCATGGGATATGAAAATTTGAATGGTAAAACTTTTGAGTTAATAAATAAATCTGATACATTCATAATATAAGCGCCTGTCATGAAAAGTGATGATCTATTGGCAGAAGAAATCAAATGCCATTTTATTCAGCTTTCAAACAACAGCTAATTCATGTACCCCTTAAGGAATTAAAAGTATTCAACTGGGGTGTCTGAATGGCTCAGTCTATTAAGCGTCTGACTCTTGGTTTTGGATCAGGCCATGATCTCATAGTTCATGAGTTCGAGCCCTGCATCAGGCTCTGCAATGACAGCACGGAGCCTGCTTGGGATTTTCTTCCTCTCTTTCTGCCCCTTCCTTGGCTTGCTCTCTCTCTCTCTCTCTCTCTCCCAAATAAACAAACATTAAAAAAAATTAAAAAACAACAGCAGAAGTTTTACCCATTAAGATTAAAGTCTGCATTTTGGCATATACATTTTTTAAATGTTTGATTTCTGGTAAAAGAGAAACCTGTTTTGCATCTAAAACTATATTATCCTGAGGGATGACACTGTTTTTTAAAACTGTTTAAAAGGGCACAATTTAGTAAACTTATTTTTAACTAAATGATGACTCACTTACAGTATGCAGATTTCAGACAACTATATAGGTTTACCCAGTTCCATTACCTAAAGGTGTTTGTTATTAGAATTTTCAGTAGGTCTCAAGACATTATATCTACTACAAGAAATGCTATTATATTGGAGAGTGTAAGCAAGGTAGAACCTACCTTTCAGTTAGCATACTAAATTTTCTAGGTGAATGTACATCGGCATACAATGATTAAAACATGGAGTACAGACATGTGCATTTCGCTATGATTTATTTCCTCCAGATAATGAGAACACCTGATCATGTGAGACATTTTGTAAAAATGCACTTTCCAATTAAGTTTTAAGATTTTCTTCACATAATCTTTCAAATTTAGTATTAGAACTCACCATGAACATTATTTTAAAACTTAATGATTCCAAAACTCAGAGGATGCTAATTTTTTATTCCATTTTCAACTAAAAAGATAGCTAACATAACATCTATGCAAAATTTGTAGGAGGAAAATAATAAACTTTGTTCTTGAAAAGTGTTTAAAACAAAAGGCATTTGAAAGGCAGAGGCCAGACTAAAAGGACTCAGAAGAGAAATGGGTAATACTGAATTATCAGAAAGAAGATATCTCAGATCATTTTTTATAAATATATCCTCAAACAGGTGTAGGAACATATTGAGCATATATGTATATATTGGCTACCATATCAGAAAACACTGAGAGACCTGAGTTTGAGCCCCATGGTCTATTTTCTGATGACTGTGTAACCTTGAACAAGTTATATCTCTCTATGTCAGTTTCCTCACCTCAAAAAAAAAAAGGGAGGGGGGGGCTGAGGCGCCTGGGTGGCTCAGTCAGTTGAGTGTCCATCTTTGTCTCAGGTTGTGATCTCATGGTTTGTGGGTTCTAGCCCTGCATTGGGCTCACTGTTATCAGCGGGGAGCCCACTTCAGATCTTCTGTTCCTCTCTTTCTTCCTCTCCCCTGCCCATGCTCTCTCTCTCTCAAAAATAAATATAAAGGGGCGCCTGGGTGGCGCAGTCGGTTAAGCGTCCGACTTCAGCCAGGTCACGATCTCGCGGTCCGTGAGTTCGAGCCCCGCGTCGGGCTCTGGGCTGATGGCTCAGAGCCTGGAGCCTGTTTCCGATTCTGTGTCTCCCTCTCTCTCTGCCCCTCCCCCGTTCATGCTCTGTCTCTCTCTGTCCCAAAAATAAATAAACGTTGAAAAAAAAAATTTAAAAAAAAAAATAAAAATAAAAAAAATAAATATAAAATAAACATAAAAATAAATATAAAAAAGGGGGCTACAAATAGGGCCTATTTCATTGGATTATTAGCAGGATTAAATGAAAATATAAAGTGACTTAGTCCAATGTCTGCTTCAATAAACTGGCCCTCTGGTAACTATTCACGTATTTACATGCACAAATTTATAAATCCACCACCTACTTATATGCACACAGAGAAA
Source organism: Lynx canadensis (assembly GCF_007474595.2). Taxonomy (NCBI): domain Eukaryota; kingdom Metazoa; phylum Chordata; class Mammalia; order Carnivora; family Felidae; genus Lynx; species Lynx canadensis. Next base: position 138,545,327 of record NC_044310.1, on the reverse strand, counting down.
AAATACATTATATATAAATACCTATGTATGTTTACATATGTAGGACAGTTGGAATTTGTCAGAAAGAGGGGGAGAAATCATAATCTAGTAGGCTAATATTAGTGATTTTAACTTTAAATTAAAATGCTTCTCAATATTTTAGCCTGTATGTCTATTAATTTGTTAAATTACTACCTTACTCAGAATTATCAATTTATAGTAATATTAGTGTTAGTTTTACACTTACACTTTAAAACACTATTGTATAAAGAAAATAGTATTAGGATCTTGATTAATGTTATATCTGTATTTCCAATTTTTATACTAGTGAAGCTGCCAGACTTTCCTGTAATTCTAACAATCCAGAATTTGTTGGGTCACAAGAATAGCATGAAGTCTAACAATACAATGAGCAAAAAATTTTCAATATATGCTTGTGGGCAAGATGGCAAAATGTGAACAGGAGATATGATCCTCAGACTCTCATACCTTTTATCCTACCAACTTCTCCATCAAAGAACCCACCATGGTCCCACCATGATAACAAACAATGGTCATTTTGTCTAAGGAATTTTTATTGGTTTGTTTTTCTAAGAGATCTCTTAATGGTGTTAAGTTCTAACAATTCTGGTGGTATTTTTGGATAGTGATGTTGGGATTAATTAGTATATAACAAATAGACTACCAATATCAAATTAATGAAATGGATATTACATACACCATGATATAGAGCACCACTGGCTTAACAATCTTACCCCTAGAGTGCTATTCAATGTAGAAAGAAGTTTTAGGGAAGTGTCACATACTTTTGTTCTTTGATCCTATTCAGTATTTTTATTAATTAATGAAGACATTGAAAGGGGGAAAATAGTTTCGTCATACTTTTATAAATGGGAACTGCGTGCTCTCGTTCCCCACAAGCTCCTTATTATCCAGCAATGCAACATAGCTGCTAAACACAGGAACATAGTATAAGCTGACATTTATATAAATGTTAAATCCAACAAAAACCATTGGTTGGATGTTCATTTACAGTTTTTTTAAATGTTTATTTATTTTTAAAAAAGAGAGATTCCTGTCAGTAAGGAAAAAACATAAAAGCCAACAATAGTGGATTGGTCAAATAAATTATGGTTCTTCCATTTAGAACTCTATTCTGTATTTTAAATTATGTTGATGAAAATGTATTGACATGGAAATGTATTCATGATGTATCAAGTGAAAAAGGCCTGCGTAACAGTATGCACATTTTGATTCCATTAAAATAGAGATAGATCCATCTCGCTTTCTCTCTCTCTCACTTCCTCCTTTCTTCCCTTCCCTCCCCCTTCTCTGTGTACATACACAGAGTAATAAAAGGCTTGGAATGAGAAACATGAATGCTAACCAGTGGGTATCTTTGAATAATAGAATTATACATTTTGAAACTTTTCTCTTATTTATCCAGACATAGCAAATTTTCAAAACATACATACATTGTTTCTGTAACATTAAAAGAAATTAGATGAGTGAATCCTGCATTAGCTGAAAATTTGGGTTTTAGTTTAAAGTCTTTCCCAATTTTGAAAAATCTGTGATATTTTCCTTTACCTACTAGTAACAACACATCACTTAAAATTATGACCAAGGACTGAAAAGCTTCTTATAAATGACTTTAAAGATCAAATTTTAAGTAAAATAACTGAAGATCTATCAATATAGTATACAGAGCAATGATATAGTGAAAAGTGAATTACGATACCCCAAAAGTGCTAATTAATTACCATTATTTCTTCACCTCTTAAGATAGTCCCTGAAGCACAAAAACAATAAAAAAGGAAACTACCAATGCATTATCAGTGGAAATATTTGATAAATAAACAAATATTGCAACGCACAACTACATCAGACTTTCTCCAACAGAAGGTATTTGTTTTAAGTATTCTACAAACTACTGTGGAAAGAACTCTACAACTCAAGAAGACATGAGTACTATGATCACAAAGAGACAGCATCACTGTGAAATAACTAATCCAAGATCTTTGCTTCTATTCTTTCAATACAATCTCTCCTTAGCACAATTCTGGAAACAAAGTGTAGCCAGATCATCAAGACCCACTAAAAAATCTTCTTAGGTTCAACTGGATGTACAGACTCACAAGACAACCATAGGCTACTCTGAACACCAGTCTATCCAGCATGTTATAGGATAAGCACCAATGTCTGCCAGCAGGGCAGAGTCAGCTTTTCATCTTCTGCAGGGTCCTTGCAGCACTCCATAGAGTGGTTCATATAGTCAGCCATCTGGGAGCTTTCTTTCCTGGACTTCTAGATCATGAGTTTGGTACAGGATAGACCCACATCAAACAGATGAGGAAGTTGCACTGACTTAGACGCCTCATGTACCATCTGTAGTCAGTATCACTTATAACAATTCCATAGGCATAGCTTCCAGGATTCCTCCAAGGGACATTCAAGGAAACCCAAAGATATGGCTTTCTGCTAAGTATTTATAGTGTTATCAGTACAGATGAAGTTTATCAATTAGGGGACATTTTTTCCATAAATAATGTTATCTAGTGACACAGCTGATATACCACCCTTATCACATAACCAAGGATACAAGGTTGGAGAGTTAACAGAGTTAACAGAAGGTCAAACCCTCATGCTGAAGGGGAAAATGTTTTTGTTAAGCCTTTGCCCATACAGGGCAAGATACTTCCTTGGAGCACTGGTGAGAGATGACAGTAAGAATGAGCATTCAGTTACCATGAGATTTTAAGTCAGCTTTGGAGGATGGAGGGATATAGGTGGGAAGGGTAAGAAGTAGGGGGTAGTATAAGACAGGGGAAAAGAAGTGAATGAAATTATTTTGTAATCCTGAACAACACCTATTTCTATTTAATTCTAGTTCGTGTTTGAATAAAAACAGAATCTAAATTCAATGAGTTTATTTTGTAGACAAGCAGACAGAGTGAAATCCTAAATTCTATTTACTTAAGTAACAAGTCATCTGGAATAAATCTATAAAATACAGATTTATCTCTTAAGGCTTGGAGGTATCAGAACTTAAGAAAAATGTATTTATGCCTTGGCAAATGAAATAAGATGTTTACTGAATTCTTGGAGATTGTATCTTGCTCTATGTCTAATGATAATCTGTAAAGAAAATCAAACATAACAAAAATGGCTAACAAATACTGAGTAGCTCTTAATGTGGAGTTCTAAATACTTCTTTGATGTAGATACATTCAAAGCTCCTAAACATGTCAATGTCTACTATAGTGTCTGGTTCAAGGTAAGTGCTCAATAAATGTACCGAATTAATGAATATTCAGAGAGTGTATCTTTTGAGTTCTATTTTTCACAGTTATTATGAATAGAGTCAAAACTTCTACCAACATTAACTAGTATTTTCTTAGCATTAACCAGAATAAGTATAGATATTCTTAAATTTATACTCCGTTCCACAAATACTCATCAAGTACTTCTATGTGCCATGATCTGTACTAGTCACTTGGGAACACCATCTTTGCTCTCTAGATATTTCCAGAAAACTCTAACATGGCTGAGAGTACAATACTGGATGATGCCATTAGGTCACTGAAGGATAAAAGAAGCCTCACAGGATGTCTCAGCCAAACCTTAAGTAATAAGTAAGAAAGAAACAATCACAGGTAAGTGAAATGCATTCTTCATTTAAGGAATAGCTCGAGCAAAGGTCTGGAGGTAAGAAAAAACATGGTATATGTGATAGATCTGAAAACAGCTTAGTATTGCTGAAGGATATATTAAATACTAGAGTGAGAAAGCAGCAAGAGATGAGGTTTCATTTGGAGATGAACAGAAAATATTTACCTATTAACATGTGGCAATAAAGACAAATAAATGTCTTTAAATCTACTCAATGGAAATAATGCTACAAATGTCTCTTGCCCCCTCCTAACTCCCAAAGCTTTAACGACACCATGTGCTTAATTTTGGAGCAAACAAATAACAGATATATTTTAGTAACCACATATCAGTTAAATGCTAAGCTCATGTTTTTAGCTTTGCTTTGTATATAATCCAGGCAATGCGTATAGACAGTTCTTCCTACTTTTAAGAAAACTCATACAAGGCTCAGAGTTTATGGTCTTTTCTACTGAAAAAGCCACAGAATTTTCAAATTTAGCATTCTATAACATTCCTATTCCCCACTTTCCATGTCATCCCTGGTTTATCTAAAACACAGTCATTAACTGTAACACATTCAACATAAAAAAATTCATATTTTATTACATTATACTGTGATATCCCTATAATAATTTCCTTTCCTAAGATTGGTTTTTTCCTATATCTTTTGTTGAATGATGATTTCAAATGGTCATGACACTGCTTCGGAAATGTTACTGTTCAAGGAGACAGTCTGGTTTCAACCAATGGACACAGAATGCTCACAGGCTAGGAAAACACAGAAGCACCTCACAAACTCAAAGGTTTGCCCTTCTCAACCAATAGGTAGAACCTCTGGTCCACACAGCCTACTGCTCCCAGCTTCCTCTAATCTTAAAGTTACTCTCATGTCACCTTCCTCCCTCCCTCTATTTTAATAATGCTGGAAAATACCAGGCTGCCCAAAAATAAGAAAGCCTCATCATGGGGCCTATAATGGCTTCTGGAAAGAGGCCTTCTAGGCCCCTCTTGGTATATGCTCCAAAGGAAAGCAAAGATGTTTTACCCTTCCCCTATTCCTGCTCCAAGCAGGTCAGGCTTATACATGTAAAACACTAGGGATGAGACTGGGAGTTATCTAGCCCCAAATCTTCCTTTTAGAAAGGGTGATGCCTAAATTTATTGTCTCAGATGCTGGCTGTGCAACTCTATCTCTGTTAGACTCCAAAGCAGTAAAGAATCTCACCTACCTACTAGATTTTGGGGCTTGAAGAAAGTAAGACAAGCATGAACCATAATTTTAGGTATCAGGAATTGACCATAAGGTATAATTTCAGCTCTCAAGTACATTTTCAGAAATACATTAATATAAAAATTGTGGGCTGCAAATAAATATGAATTGCTGTCAATATTTTATGTATTCTGTTTTTCATACATCAATTACTAAAGGAATAAAGGAAGGAAAGAAGGGAAGAAAATGGAAGGAAGCATGAAGGGATGGAAATTTGGAAAAAGTGGCCTATATCAAACCTCTAATTACTTGCAGTATTATCTAAAAATTATAGCTCCTTTAATATGTTTGTCACTAAGTAAGAGAATAAAGGTGAATTCAGGTTTAAGGCTTGATGGGCCCCTATGCAAAATTGCTGGGAATGGGAATAGTTGGGGCTGGGGGCAATTAGCTATCTCAGAGAAAGGTGAATAGCAGCCAAATTAGTGTCCACAGGGTGATGAAGAAGAATGTATATTTGAACCAGGGTAGCACCAATTTCCAAATTATCTTATCTGGTAGTAGGAGCAATATGAAAGGAATCCTTGTGTGGTGGTGACATTTGAAGACAACTGATAGAAGCATAAGTGTCCTCAAGATCTATACAGAACAGACCTGGAGGCATAAGGATTCTCTGCCTGGGCATAATGGGCTGCAGTCCCATCACATCTCAAGAAAAAGAAGTTTACTAGTACTCAACAAGTTATCGAGTCAGACTGAGCAAATAGGGTGGCAGTGGTGGGATAAGGTTATACCTTGTTGACATTAGAGCACTTCTGGAGTCAACCTAGCACCTGGATACTGGGCTAAAAATGAGAAAGATTAATGGCCATGAAAGAATAAGATCACTAACGCCCCGGCTCAGGAACAGGGTTGGATAGATATGTAGGGCAAAAAGTCTTAATAAATAAGCAAGTAGCAATATTATAACTGATACATTGATGGGTTTTTTCAGAATGTATAAACTGTACTGATGGCAAAAGCTGCCAAGATCTGCAACTTTTTTTTTTAATTTTATTTTTTTTAATTTTTTTTAACGTTTTTATTTATTTTTGAGACAGAGAGAGACAGAGCATGAATGGGGAGGGGCAGAGAGAGAGGGAGACACAGAATCGGAAGCAGGCTCCAGGCTCTGAGCCATCAGCCCAGAGCCCAACGCGGGGCTCGAACTCGCGGACCGCGAGATCGTGACCTGAGCTGAAGTCGGACACTTAACCGACTGAGCCACCCAGGCGCCCCAAGATCTGCAACTTTTTAAAACAAAGTAGTCCTTGGTCACACATAGGCAGTGTCATCCAAAATATACATTAGCACAGGAGTCAGCAAACTAAGCCCATCATCTATTTTTGTAAAAAAAAAAAAAAAAAAAAAAGAAGAAGAAGAAGAAGAAGAAGAAGAAGAAGAAGAAGAAGAAGAAGAAAGAAAAAAGAAAAAAAGAAAAAAAAAGTTGTATTAGAACACAGGCATGCCCATTTATTTGTGTATTGCCAATAGCTGACTACACACTACAAAAGCAATGTTGAGTCTGGTTCATAAAGCAGAAAGGGCCTTACTATCTGGCCCTTTACAGAAAACATGTATTGAGGTGCGCATTAGGGTAATACTATCTAGAACAAATCCAAAGGACCTCCAACTTCCATCCCTGCCATTTATTTTACTTCTACTTCTCAGATACATTAAAACCTGGATTTTTTCAGGTCAAGATTTATAGTAAAATAAAGACAAGAAATGTATAAAGGTTCTAAAATTTCAGGAAAAACATAAATTCAAAACACTTGAATAACAAATTCTAAACAAATGAAATAACATTGGTATACAATGGATCCACAATCCCTAAAGCAAATTCTTTTTTTTTTTTTTTTTTTCAACGTTTTTATTTTTATTTTTGGGACAGAGAGAGACAGAGCATGAACGGGCGAGGGGCAGAGAGAGAGGGAGACACAGAATCGGAAACAGGCTCCAGGCTCTGAGCCATCAGCCCAGAGCCCGACGCGGGGCTCGAACTCACGGACCGCGAGATCGTGACCTGGCTGAAGTGGGACGCTTAACCGACTGCGCCACCCAGGCGCCCCTTAAATTCTAAAAATAGTATGTACTTCAGGTTTCTTTAAAAACATTTGTGGTTTTTCTCCCTATTAGTGACCAAGATGATTATTTAAAAGTTGTATTAAAATAGTGAAACAAAGAGTGGCTAAGAGAACTACTTCTCAAACAGGATCACAGGTCCCAAGGAACCTGTGAATATGTTCAGAGATATTCTTGTGCCTCCAAGACAATGTGTAATTTTGCTTTTGTTTGTACTTTACTTTGTTAATGTGGGGGTGGTAGTTACAGGTATATAGGAGGTATAAGAAACTGAATTCATACCTGCTTTCTAATGATACATATATATGAAATTTTTGAGAAAAGAGTCTACAACATTTTTTTCCTTTTAGTGTTGTACATACAATAGTAATATTTGAGAAATCCTATCAGAGTATGTCAGTAGAAGAGGGAAAATGACATTAAAAAATCATAGCAACATAGTTAAAACTCAAGTGATTTTATAATTTGACTACCATTAATTATTAAAAACTCCTAAATCAAAGTCCAAGCTAGATTTGTTTGCGTGTAACAGTAATCATACATCTGCAAAACACAATGGTTACATGAAATTAAAACAGAAAGACTTCAGCAAAAGTTTATATATATTACTTTGAGCTTATAGAATATAGACAGCTATGTGTTAAATGTTTAAAATACTAAATACACATATAAAATTATACACAATTTGAAAACATGTTAAGGGACTCACATTTTCCATGGTTACTGAAAGCTCTGAAGAGTGTAGTTTAGAAAGTATTCACATTTTGAATAAAGACTACAAATGCTTTAATAGCAGGAACCATGTCGTTTTTACTTTTTACAAATTAAGATTCTAGGAAATCACATCAAAATTTATTATCTTGCAACTTTCCTCTCACCAAAAAAAAAATATAAAATAATATATGTGTGTATATATATTATTATATCTATTCATCTCAAGGTTAAGACTGCCAACAAAAGAGATTTTGTAGAAAAATTTTATAATAATTCTGATTTCAATTTAATATATCAGTTGACCCTTGAACATGGGTTTGAACTGCACTGGTCAGCTCACACATAGATTTTTAAAAGTACAGTACTGTAAATGTATTTTCCTTACGATTTTCTTAACATATTATTTTCTCTAGCTTACTTTACTGTATGAATTCTGTATATAATACATGTACAAAATATGTGTTTATCAACTGTTTATGTTATGGGTAAGGCTTCTGATCAACAGTAGGCTATTAGTAGTTAAGCTTTTGGGGAGTCAAAAGTTATATGCAGATTTTTGACCATGTGGAGGACTGGCACCCCTCATCTCCACATGTCCAAGGGTCAACTGCGACAAAATGTTAATACACACACTATATAATATATTTAATATTCATAAATTTAAAAATTAAGGCCTTAATAGAAAAAATAAAAGAACAAAACAAATTTCATGAATAAATATCTTATTAAGATAAAAAGAAGTACCAATGGTAAGGAACACATGATATATTTTACCATCCTGAAGACTAATAAATAAAAATGAAAGATCTTAAAGAGGAGAAAATTCAAAGCTTTCAATTGTACAGTAAGTCATTCTGATATATTGCCAGATGGGATATATGAATCAGTTTCATCTTTCTTAAGCAAACTGACAACATGAGTCAATAGCTTTAAAATTTTTCATAGACTTTGCCTCAGAAATTTCATTTTCAAGAATTCTAGTCTTTGGGCATTGAGATATTGACAGTCTTATGTAAAAAAGCATTCACTGATATGGAATAATGAAATATTAGAAATAATATAAGGTCAAACATTAAAGGAATGGCCAAATAAGTTATGATACATACACATAAGAAATACTACATTTGAAAGTTTTGTATAACATGAAAATATATATAGATACATATATATTTAAAATTTTTTTTCTTTACAGGTTATTTTTGAAAGAGAGAGAGAGACAGAGAGACAGAGTGTAAGCGGGGGAGGGGCAGAGAGAGAGGGAGACACAGAATCTGAAGCAGGTTCAAGGCTCTGAGCTGTCAGCACAGAGCCCGATGCCCAATGCAGGGCTCTAATTCATGAACTGTGAGATCACGAGCTGAGCTGAAGTCGGATGCTTAACTGACTGAGTGACCCAGGCTCCCCAAAAATATATTTATGAGAGAGTATATTTCCCACTTTCTTTGAGTAAGAAATACTAGATGCACAATAAGATCTTAATTATGAAAAGGAAACGGTACACACACACACACACACACACACACACACACAAAAACAAACAAAAAAAAACCATGCTAAAGTCTTAAAAGTGGTTCTTTCTAATTTTATGTACTTCCTAATTATCAGAATGAGCAGGAAGTAGACTTAAAATCAGAAAAGGTAAACATAAAAAGGAAAAAAATAATTGCCACTGTGCCATTGATCGTTTAAATACTATTACTAGCTACTTATAATTACAATAACCTTATAATTACAGATCAGGCAGATCTACACCTCTAGTAAGTAGGCAAGCAGTTATTTACGATATAGGGAAGAGCATTTTGTAACAGAGTAATATTGTAAATAAAAATTATGGGATTGTGAGCATATTAAAAATGGAAAACTAGTAGAAATTATTAATGTTACTTTAATTTGTAAAAACCTTGACAAAAATCAAACCTCAAAAACTATTTCAAAAATTGAGTCAACTATATCAAAATTGAGATTTGGAAACTATTTTGCAATGGAGAAGAAAATATGTAAAATACAAAGAATAAAAAGAGGGATAAAGAATACTGGCATCAGAAACTAGTCCTTTCTAACCTTTTTAGACTCTTGATGGAAACGTGCAAAGCCTCTTTGGTTAAGTAATGAACAAACAGTAAAATACCAAAGTAACAGGAGGCATCTAAGTATATGAAAGGAGGCAAAAACAATATATATGATTTGACTGAGGTTAGGGAGGTTCTGTCATTAAGGGAGAAATGACAAAAATATATTTATAGAACAAATAATCATGCTTTATCAGTCATAAGAAAAAGAAACTTAGAAATAAAATTTTCTGTTTCTTCTGTGACATCTTCTATTTAATACGTTAACAAAAGTCTACGTTATTATTAAGGACACTAACAATAAAATATATATTTAACTTAAAAATTTTTAATGAAGTTTGGAATACTTGAGAGCAGTCCACACCTAAGTCCTTAGAATAATCAGTTTACAAGTGTATGCAATATAAACAATTAACCCTCACTACTGTGGAAAGAAAATATAAGATGGAAATTTATCAAGTACCAAAAGAATGAAAGACAAAAACTTGTTTTGAATAAGCCATATAATTAAAAGATTTATAAAGTGGGACATTTTAAAGGCATGGTTCCATGTATTTGAGGCCTTCAAATGCCCGAAAGCATCTCACCAGTTATCAAGAACCAAGATTCCTCTTGGCACTGTGCTAAAGAAATCCTTTAAAGAATTAGAAGAATTTCCTTTAATTATTTTTTAATTGAAAAGTAATTTTAAATGTACTTAAATTCAGACTATTATACATTTTAATTATACTAGTATATTTGTACAGCTTACTTAATACCAATTATATTTCTACTAGTATCAAGTAAAACAGCTTTACTTATCTAAACTTAAGAGTATGGTGATATGTATAACATAATGACTACAGTTGATAACACTGTAGTGTATAACTGAAGTTTGCTAAGAGAGCAGAATCTAAATGTTCTCACCAAAAATAAAAAAAAAAAAAGACAAATATGTAAAGTGATGGATATGTTAATTAACTCAATGGAGGAAATCCTGTCCCAATGTATATATGTATCAAATCATCACATCATAAACTTTAAATTTTATTTTTAATTATACCTCAATGAAGATGAAAAAAAAAGTGTGGTGATGTCAATAGGATAAAAAAGTTGCTTACTGAGTATTCCATTATTAAATGTGTAAATACTGTAACTTATTGTATATATGGAAGGTAAATAGTAAATTATACTTTTTTTCAGTTGTCAGAACCAGCTTTCATACATGTGCTAACATTTCATAATAAAAAAAGCCATTTATAGCAGTGCTATCAACAACAGCAAATTAAAGAAAGAGCCCAAATGTCCATCAACTGGTGAATGGACAAAGAAGATGTGGTATATATACATATGATGGAATACCAGTTGGCAACGAAAAAGAATGAAATCTTGCCATTTACAACAATGTGGATGGAAGTGGAGGGTATTGTGCTAATTGAAATAAGTCAGTCAAAGAAAGACAGATATCATATGTTTTCATTCATATGTGGAAGTTAGAAACTTAACAGAAGACCACAGGGGAAGGAAAGAAAAAATTATATACAGTTACAAAGTGGGAGGCAAACCATAAGAGACTTTTAAATACAGAGAACAAATTGAGGGTGGAAGAGGGAGGCGGGGGATGGGAAAATGGGAGATGGTCATTGAGGAGGGCACTTGATGGGACGAGCTCTAGGTGTATGTAAGTGATGCATCACAGGAATCTACTCCAGAACCTAACAGCACGTTGTATACACTGTATGTTAGCTAATACATGTATCTATATATAAAGCCATTGATAACTCTTCAGTTAAATATGTATTTATAAATGATGCTAAGATGCATATATGCAAACTACAGAGTAGATACATAACTTTTTATGCAAGTACATAATACCACCATGGGGGATATAAGTTCTTACGAGGGCTCTTCATCCGAAGTCTTCCTTGTTGTATTGATAACATTAGCAATATCACAAATGTACACATACAGGAGACTAGATACTACAAAAACTTATACTATAAAAACTTTCATTTATCCATCCATCATTCATCCATCCATCCATCCATCCATCCATCTATCCAAAATACTTCATGAAACACTCTCATTGAGGGGCGCCTGGGTGGCGCAGTCGGTTAAGCGTCCGACTTCAGCCAGGTCACGATCTCGCGGTCCGTGAGTTCGAGCCCCGCGTCAGGCTCTGGGCTGATGGCTCAGAGCCTGGAGCCTGTTTCCGATTCTGTGTCTCCCTCTCTCTCTGCCCCTCCCCCGTTCATGCTCTGTCTCTCTCTGTCCCAAAAATAAATAAACATTGAAAAAAAAAAAAAAAAAAAAAAAAAAAAAAGAAACACTCTCATTGAGTTCCAATGACTTAATTTAAATATTGAAATAGCCAGAAGTTCTGACCAAATTCATACGAGGCAACTATGTTTTTCTGCAATGCCATGTTTAATAAACACACACACACACACACACACACACACACACACACACACAATACATTGTGGCAGGAAGTTTTTAAGCTAATAACTCACAGATTTTGCTTAATAGATATTTTTGAACAAACCTTTTAAAGTCAGACAGAAATAATGAAATCTACCTGAGAAAAACTTTAAGCACTGTGTCTATCCTATAGAAATATTAGAACTAATTGGGGCACCTGGATGGCTCAGTCGGTTATGTGTCTGACTCTTGATTTTGGCTCAGGTCATGATCTCACAGTTCATGGGATTGAGTCCGGAGTGGAGCTCTGTGCTGACAGTGCAGAGCTCTCTTGGGATTCTCTCTCCCTCCCTCTCTCTCTGACCTTCGCCCACTCATGCTATCTCAAAATAAATAAACATTAAATAAGTAAATAAATAAGTTAATAAATGGAAAAGTATGTAGGGAGACAGAATCAAATTTTATGATTACACTTTGCTCATTTTTTTAAATGAAGTAATGAAACAAAAGCTAAATGACAGTAGAGAATATTTAGTAGTAAACAAGTAAGAATTTCTGAAAATCTTTTCTAAAAGCATTTGCAATGCATATAAAAGCAATCTAGAAAGTCAAAATAAATATTCAAATATATTGGGACATGTTAAGCTCTCCATAATTTAAACGTGTTTCTTGGGGAGCCCTGGGTGGCTCAGTTAGTTAAGCATCAGGTCATGATCTCATTCTTTATGAGTTTGAGCCCCACATTGGGCTCTGCACTGACAGTGTGGAGCCTGCTTGGGATTCTCCCTCTCTCTCTGCCCTTCCCCCATTCACTCTCTCCCTCTCTCAAAATAAATAATATATAAACTTAAAAAACTTTAAAAATAAAATAAACTTGTTTCTTAATAAGATCACACATATCACAAAAGATTTACAGAGTAAAACTTATAGAAACCTAAAAGCTGACAACATTGGGGTTAGATGGGCTTGAATTCTGGGTTTCCCCACTTACTAGCTAAGGGATATTGATGATTAAATTTAGCATTTCAGTTAGGTTTTACTATCTGGAATATATAGAACACTACCTAATTTGTAGCATCCAAGAAATAGTTCAGGGAAAACAGTTCATGATACTGTTAAATGATAAGTAAGAGTTAAATGCTACATAAATATAATACATATTATAAGATAGAAGTAGGGAAAAAATACTGACTCAAACTCTGAGGTACAAGGTAAGGAGACGAGAATCATACCTTCCCTTCTTAAAACAGCACTCTAAGAACAATATTCATTGTGGAGTTTAAAGTATTTCAAGTACAAGATGAAAATGTTATCATTGATGTAATAATGTCTCTGGGAATTAACTATGAATAACATTGAAGATTTTTAATGTCTGTTCTCTATAATCAACAAATGTGAACCACATTTACACTAGTGCTTATTTCAGGGTCCAGAAAACAAAACATTAAAAAATAAAACAACAACTCAGTAAGAGTTTTTAGAATCCAATTTTTTAAGCATGGGAATGATGTTGTGGTCATTCTCTTCATGCTGCTGCTAACATCTAGGATCTAAGATTCAAGGTGAGAAACCTCAGTAATGATCGTACTACAAATGCATTTTTGGCTAAATTACAAACCCTAAAGCACACTGGATGTACTTTTTTTTTTTTTAGCATTCTGGATTTAAAATTCAAAATCTTTATCCCATGAACATAATGCCTTTAAAATTTAGCATTCAATAACACACAAACAAACAAAGATATTCTTAAAGGCTTGAGGCAAACAAAACACTTTTAAAGAACTCAGAAGTCACTGAAGAAAGCACAATAGAAATCAAAATATATTTATAAGAAGAGTAACAAAACCCTACATTTCAAAACTTGTGGGATATAGTTAAAGCAATATTTAGTGGATATTTAATGGCCTTAAATGTTTACATTAAAAAAGATAAAAGCCTGAAAATTGATGAGAAAGTACCTAAATTAAAGTTTAAAAAGTCAGCAGAATATATAACGAATAAAGTAAAATTAAAAAGTAAAAGAGGGACACCTGGGTGGCTCAGTTGGTTAAGCCTCAGACTCATGATCTTGGCTTGGGTCATGATCTCATGATTCGTGGGATCCAGCCTCATATCAGGCTCTGCACTGACAGAGTGGGGCTTGCTTGGGATCCTCTCTCTCCTGCTCTCTCTGCCTGTCCCCCACCCTCAAAATAAATAAATTTTAAAAGAGGAAGAAAAAATAAAAGATAGTTATAGAAATAAATTAAGTAGGAAATAAGGATACAATATTATCAGTAGTACCAAAAGCTAGCTATTTCTTCAAAAAGAAGAGCAAAATTGATAATGCCATTACAAGGTTAATCATGAACAACAAAAACACATAAATAAAAAATGTTGTATATGAAGAGTGGAATGTAACAAATAATGCATATATTAAACAGATAAGAGAATATTAGGAACACCTTTATGCCTATAAATAAGAAAAAACAGATATAGGTAACTTCCTAGAAACTTCCTAATGTATTACCTAAAGAATAAGACTGAATATTCTTTAATCACTAAAGCAATTATATCTATAAAAGTTAAAAACCTTCTCTCTCACACACACAAACACAAACAACAGCTCTGATGGATTACAGATATTTTTCAGCATGCAATCAAACAAAATTCCAACCTTATATAAACACTTCCAAAGAATGAGAAAAAAAAGGATAAATACCAACTAATTTTTTAAAAAGGACATATACAAAGCAGTCTTCCTTCATGAAGAGATGCAAAATGCTCAAACTAAACATTTAAAAATCTAATCTAGCGATGTAGAAAAAAGGTGTTACAACATGACTAAGTTGGTTTAAAACAGGAATGCCAAGTTGGTTTAATTTAGAAAATCACTTAAGCATAATTTAAATTAACATTTTCATTAACAGATTAAAGAAGAAAAATCATATAAATAACTCAATAAACTGCATTTAATATATCTCAGTATTTGTGTGTGATAAAAACTTTTAATACTGGGAACATAAAAGGACTTTAAAAATCTAATAAAAGGCATCCACACAAAAAAATTCATACTTAAAAGGTGACATGTAGAAAGAACTCTTTTTAAGAAGCAACATTACAAAGATGTCCATTATTATCAGCACTGGAGATTCTAGCTCCCAAATAAAGGCAAACAAGAGAAATAATAGGTATAAGGCTTGGCAAGGAACAAATAAAACTTCACTATTTGCTGATTATGGTGATCTATTTTGAAAATACTCTGAGAATGTACATATAAATTATTAGAATGTAGAAGAGTGCTTAGTAAGCCTTCTGAATAAATAACAAATATGCAAAAGATAACTGCATTTCTGTACAAAAATGAGATACGATGTATTTTAAAGTACCAAAACTATACTGAAAAAATAAACTGGGAAAATCTCAAAATTTTGTGAGACATTAAAGAGTAAAATACAAGAAGTATCCCATGGTCTTAGACTTAAAGACTTGTTATAATACTGAGGTCAATTAGAATAAAAATCCATTTGAAGTTTCTAATAGACTATGACATTCTGATTATCATATTTCCATTGATGCACTATGTGATAAGGCTTATGCTATCAGCTATCAGGATTTATTTTAAAGGTGTAGCAATTTTATGCAACAGTTAGACAAACGACTGATGGAACACAATAGTAAGTTCAGAAGCTGACCCAAACATATATTAAAACACAATTTAAAACAAATGGAGTATTAAAAATTAATGGTAAAAGGGAATCCATTCAATAAACAACGCTGTTACAATTAGCCACTGAAGGGAATAATAAAATTAGATCCTTATCTCAAAGTCTACACAGAAATCACTTTCAGATGCAGATAGGTATAAAGAAATGTAGAAGACAATACTTTAAAACTTAAAAATATGTTATAGGAAAATTTATTAAACACAAAATAAAAAGAATTAAGAACTTCTTTTCATCGAAGAACCATAAAAACAAAACGTGAAATGGAAGAAGGTATTTGCTACATGCATAACCAACAGATAATTAACATCCAGACATGTAAAGAATTCCTAAAATGCCAAATGGAATCACAACTATATCATATACCTATGAAAATATATTTAACCCCCCTCATTAGTCATTGAAGAAATGCAAATTTTAAGGTAAGATTTCACACCTACCAGATGGCAAAACTTTTAAAAAAGGGGATTGGGGAAGGAAACATCAAGGGTCAAAGAAACAGCAGAGCAATGGAAATTCTCATACCCTGGTAGTAGGAGAATAAACTGATACAATAATTTTGGAAAACAGAATGAATTTATCTTATAAAGTTGAACATACGTATACACTGTGATTCTGTAATTCTATATAAATCTACCTTAGAGTAGTGCTTCTCAAACTATCCATTGTGAACAACCAGCTGTATTTATTAAAATTTCCAATCTGTTACAGATCAATACTCATGTACAATATAATACAAATGAATTGCTAGATAACTAGTCATGTGCTTGGATGTTGCAACTATTAAAGTTTCTAAACATTTTCAACTTTCATACTTACTTTGTCACAGAACAGTGACAGTTTGCAAATCAGTACTGGTCTGTGAAACAGTTTTAAAAAGCATTATGTTAGAGCAGTGCTATCCAAGAAAATCTATGATAACAGAAATGTTGTATATCTGAGCTTGAAAAGCTGAACTCAAAGTGTGTTTTCTGATCACAAAGGGGTGAAATCTGAGGTCAACAGCAGAAAGAAATTTGGAAAATTCACAAATATGTGGAAATTAGACAACACACTTTTAAAGTTGTCTAACAGAAAATACTTGAAAACAGGAGAAAATGAAAGCACAACATATGAAAACTTAAGGTATGCAGTGAAAGTTTAGTGGGGAAGTTGAAGGGTCTCCATTTTAGAAAGGCTCCATCTCTGTTGTTTATCTGTGAGGCCCTACTTATTCATGTTCCATATTTTGTCTCTGAATAAGCCAAAGAAGCTGTGTTCCCACTTCAAGGGGAAAGAAAAAAAGTTAATCATTCTCTCAGTTTTGTCCTAGGCCCCAAACACTTGTTAACATCTAAGAAGACCCAGATCCCAAACACATTTCAGGACATTAGCTTCAAAAAACCTCATTTGTGACTGGCTTCCTACCTTCAGTAATTTGTGGAATATCATGTATCTTCACCTGACACTCACCTTTGATTGGACCCTACCGTGGATTCCTGAAGGAACCACAGACCCCTTTCTAACATAAACCCCAAGCTTTAAGAGATGACTCATTCTGCTTTACTTTCCAAGTCTCCCAGAGACACAGCTATTCTCTTTTACTTGCACTGTTCATTAAACTCTGTTTCCATTTTCTCTGGCTCATGTTTAATTTCTAATCTGTGTGAAGCCAAGGACCCTCTTCCCTGATCCTGTGAGATGCCTCTCTGGGTCCTCAGACCCAGCCTGCCAGCATCAAAAGCAATATTAAAGGGGAAATTTATCACTGTAAATGCTCACATTTAAAAAAAAAAAAAAAAAAAAAGAAAGCTCTCAAATCAATAACATAATCTTCCACCTTAACAAACTAGAAACAGAGCAAAGTAAATGCAAAGAAAAAAGAAGAAACTTAAATAAAGTTTAGAGCAGAGATAAAGAATAGAGAACAGAAAAACAAAAGAGAAAAATCAACAAAATCAAAAGTCAGCTCCCTGGAAAGATAAATAAAATTGACAAACCTTTAGCTAGAATGACCAAGTGAAAACAAAAAGAGAAGATTAAAATTACTAAAATCAAGAATGAAAGCAGGGACATTACTGAGGACTTTATACAAATAAAAAGGATTACAAGAGAATACTATAAACAATTGTATGGCAACAAATTAAATAATGTAGATGAAATGGACAAGTTCCTAGTAGAAAATCTGAATGTACCTGTAACAAGTAAAAAGATTTAAATCAATAATAAATAAATTACTAATATAGAAGTCCAGAACCAGATGGCTTCACTGGTGAATTCTACCAAATGCTTAAAGAAAAATTAACATTAATCTTCTTCAAGCTCTTCCAAAAAAGAGAACAGGAAAGAATACTCCCTAACTCATCCTATGAGACCATTATAACCTGATACCAAAACCAAAACTAGAAATCACAAGAAAACTATAGACCAGTATCTCTTATGAACATAAATGTAAAAATCATCAACAAAATATAGAAAATCAAATCCAGCAGCATTTATATGGATTATACATTATAATCAAATGGGATTTATTCTAGGAATGCATGGTCGGTTTAACATTTGAAATTCAATGAATTATAATACACCATATTAATAGAACAAAGGGAAAAACCGTATGATCAATACAATAGATGCAAAAAGCATATAACAAAATCCAACAACCTTTCATGACAAAAAAAAAAAAAATACACTCAACAAACTAGGAGTAGAAGAGAAATTTCCTCAACCTGAAGGAGCATTAAAAAAAAAAAAAAAAGAAAAAAAAAAAACCCACAGATAAAATCATACTTAATGGTGAGATGGTGAAAGCTTTCTCCCTAAGACCAGGAACAAGAAAAGGATCTTTGCTCATGCCTCTTCTATTCAACATGAAGTTCTAGCTAGGTCAATTAGGTAAGAAAAAAACAAACAAACACACACAGTATCTCACTAGAAAGGAAGAAGTTTAAAAAAAGAAAAAACTATCACTATTTGCAGATAACATAATTTTATTGATATAAAACCCTGAAGAGTCTGGAAAAAATTATTAGAGCTAATGAGTTCAGCAAAGTTATAGAATATAAGATCAAAATACAAAAAGCAGCTGTATTTTTCAACACTAGCAATAAAAAAACCAAAGAGAAAATTAAAAAAAAATCCATTTACAATAGCATCAAAAAAAAAAAGTAGACAGGAATAAATTTAACCAAGAAGTGTAGGACTTGCACACTGCAAACTACAGGACATTGTTTAAATAAATTAAAGAAAACCTACATAAATGGAAACACATCCCATGTTCATGGATTGGAAAGCTAACATTATTAAGACTGTAATAATCTCCAAATTGATCAATCTATAGATTCAATGCAATTTCTATCAAAACTCCAACAGGCCTTTTCTTTTTTTTTCTTTCTTTTCTTTCCTTCCTTTCCTTCCTTCCTTCCTTCCTTCCTTCCTTCCTTCCTTCCTTCCTTCCTTCCTTCCTTCCTTCCTTCCTTCCTTTTTTGCAGAAAGAGACAAGCTGATTTTAAAATTCATATGGAAATAAAAAGGATCCTGAGTAGCCAAAGCAGTCTTAGAAATTAAAAAAAAAAAAAAAAAAAAAAAAGTTGGAGGGTTCACATTTTCTGATTTCAAAACTTACTACAAAGCTACAGAACTCAAAACACTGTGGTAGTGATATAAGGAGAGACATATAAATCAATAGAAAAGAATGGAGAGTCTGAAATACACCCATACATTTATGGCCAATTGATTTTTGACAGGGTGCTGAGATCATTCAATGGAGAAACAATGGCTTCAGCAAACAGTGTTGGGACAATTTGATGTACAAAAGAATGAATTTGGACCTTGGCTTCATACCATATACAAAGTTAACACAAAATGGATCAAAGACATATGCAAGAGCTAAAAATATATACTGCTAGAAGCAAAGGTATAAATCTTTGTTACCTTGGATTCAACATTAATTTTTTAAACAGGACCCTAAAATTTCAAGTAATGACAAAAAATAGACAAATTGTAACAATTAAAATTTTTTGTGCATCAAAGGACATTACCAAGAAAGTAAAAGACAACACACAAAATGGGAGAAATATTTGCAAATATATAGATTTGATAAGAATCTAGTGTCCAAAAATATACATAAAAAAACCCTCTCAAAACGCAACAATAAAAAGAAAATACAGAGACAAATAACTC
The DNA here is from genome assembly GCF_007474595.2 of Lynx canadensis. Classification (NCBI taxonomy): domain Eukaryota; kingdom Metazoa; phylum Chordata; class Mammalia; order Carnivora; family Felidae; genus Lynx; species Lynx canadensis. Next base: position 138,525,315 of record NC_044310.1, on the reverse strand, counting down.
ATTTTAAAAATGGGTAAAAGATTTGAATATACATCTCCGCAAATAAGTTCTGCAAATGACCATTTAAAACATGAAAAGATGTTGAATATCATTATCCCCAGGAAAGTCAAATCAAAATCAAATGAGATACCACTTCACACCAACTAGGATAGCTATAATACAAAAGACACATAACAAGAATGTGCAGGAATGTGCAGAAACTAGAACCTTCATATACTACTGGTGGGAATGTAAATGTTGCAACCACTTTATAAAACGGTCTGATAGTCCCTCAAATGTTAAACATGTTATCATATGACCCAGCAAATTCCACTTCAAGGTATATGCCTACCTATACTGAAAACATGTTTACACAAAACTTGTACATAAATGTTTACAACAGCATTATCCATCACAACCAAAAAAGTGAAAGGAAACCAAATGTCTATCAACTGATAAATAAACAAAATGTGCTGCTATAACCATAAATGAAAAATTATTCCACCATAAAAAGGGCTGCAGTATTGATATACTACCACATGGATTGAGCTAAATAAAATAAGCCAAGACACAATTATATGATTTCATTTATATGAAATGTCCAGAATAAGCATATCAATAGGAAAAGAAAGTAGATTACAGGTTGCCAGGGGATGGTAGAGGGCGAAATTTTAAGTGACTGCTAACAGGTTTCTTTGGAGTGACAGAAATATTCTGGAATTAGTGATGATGGTCCCACAACATTGTTTATATACCCCAAACTACTGACTACACTCTAAAATGGTCAAAATTAAATTTTATCTCATAAAAGTAAAAATAAATCCTCCCCCCCACCCCCCCCCCAAAAAAAGCCAACCAACCAGAGCAAGATAAATGCTCAACAAATTTCAGTTTTTTCTTCTTCACCTTCTGGTTTAAAAGATATTGCAATAGGCCTCATAGTTTGGAAATAGTTGGAGCATAAAACAATAGAATGATTATTCTATGACTAGTACATACCCAGAGTTTCCAGGGATTTCTAGTACTACCCAAATTCTTTCCCTGGTTCAAAGGAAAGGTAAAGAATAGCTGACTCTCTGGGATATCCCACCACCTCCACATGTCACATGATTTCTAGCTTCTAGAGAAATAAGGTGCTGTCCAATTTCTGGGTACAAACTACTGGGCTGCTAAGAACCAGTGAGTATACCACCGGGCAGTCGAGCCACAGTCTAGTCAGTCAATGCATCACATGTGTTGTTACCAGAATCTTTAAGCAACCACAAAAAAAGTTGCCAAGAAGTTGGCAACTTCTTACCAACTCCCACAACATGGTCAATTTTACTTTTGCTGCTGGCACCACCTCTCAGAAACTAGTATCACTAATGAAATGGTGTCACTTTGCTCCTCCTGTTTCGCCCACTGACTCAGTGCTCAATGCTCACTGTTCAGAGCACTACCAATGTTTTCTTAGACCCAGGCAAGACTCCATGCCTTATGAGTGGAACTTGTCAGTACCTCAGGCTGTGACAGGGCAATTTTTCACCCTGAGGATTTTCTCTCTTCTCTCTTCTCAAACGAGCAAAGATGGAACTTCTGGCCCTCTGGGGCACTTTTCAACTAGTGAGTTCCACCTGAGAAGATTCAGGTGTATGTTTTCTACTATCATCCTTTTCTTTCAGAGGTTTCATGTCACTTGTTTTTCTCTGAACAACTTATACTGCCTTAACCTTACTTTCCCTGGAAAGCCTCAGTCCTATTCAGCCTCCAACTCAAAACCAGACAACTGGTCATTCTCCAAGTCACAGTTTTCCTTGATGAACTTTTCTAATGCCCCCAAGTAGTTTTGGGTGCTCCTTTCTCAGTTCTTACCTTCTTATAACCTCCCACCCCCACCATTAAAGCATGTGTCAGGTTATAACTGTTGATTCTCAGTATACAGTAGAATATAGTACATATCCTCACTAAATTACAAATTCTTCAAGGGCAGAGGTTGTGCCTTACTCATCTTTGTAATGCCAGCACCTAATAAATAGTAAGCAATCAATAAATCACATCTTAAATATGTGAGATTAAAAAAAAAAAAAAGGCCTATCAGGAGTCCTACTGAGACCTTCTTATGGACTAGGCTCTGTGCCAACAGCTCTGTATGCATTCTCTCTCTGAATCTTTGTAAAAACTTGGAGATGTAGGTAAAGATAATATCCCCTTTTTCTGAATGGATAAAATGATGCTTAAATAAGCTAAGTATTTCAGGATTTAAACTCAAATTCTGATATCCAGTTCATGCTCCTATCTACTTTATATTCAAAGGGAAAGGATAAATTAATACAAAAGGATTTTTTTAAGAGAGCATATTTCAACATTTAAGTTGGGAATTATCTATGGTATCTTAATGGAGGCTTCTTTATGAGGCTTTCTAAAATAAACAGCCATTGGTATGAATTCTTGCAAACAATGGTGTCTCTGATCTTGCTGCTTTTGCACTTCATACCTTAGTATATGCTGTTGTTAGTCTACTAAGTCCTTACCACCTTATTCATCTGTAGAATTCCAATTCACACTTTAAAACTTTGTGAGGGCATCACTTTGGATTTGAGGTTTTTCTGCCAAAAATATATTATCATAAGGAGTTTCTATAAATCAGGATTAGTTTATTAATGCAAATTTCTAGACTTTATTTACTTATCTTTCTTATTCACTCTGAATTTTTTCACATGCAGAATCCATTTCTTACTCCTCCTTGTATCTGTAGTGATTGTGTAACACAAAGCCACACATACATTGAGGCATTTAATAAAAATCTTGGCCAACCACATTTCTATGTCTCCATTTGGCCCCTGGGTAGATTTGAGGTATGATTTGCCCCTAACACTGGCCAAGAAGGATGTGAAAAACATCCAGATTTGCTATTGCCCATGTTCCTTCCTTTTTAAAACTTCCCACTTCTCCACACAAAATGTATCCATTCCTTTTGGTTGCAGAGCCCTTACTTCAATCCAGGTCTGTCTCTTTGCAAAGGTCACAGTCTTAAAGTCTACATATACCTGAGACATGAATCTATTACGGCTTAGGCTAGATTTCAAAGTACAAATAAAAACAAAGCAAGCACTAGAAAATCTTGGGAGTAGTTAGGCACTGAAGGTAAAGAGAGAACTTTATCTGATGATAAAAAAGATAAATGTGTGTGCCATTAACTAGAAAAAGTAAATTAATTTTGCTGGGGGGGGGGTTTAAGATGATTTGATAGTAACATCTAAATTGGGCTTTAAAGTAAAACATGTTCATTAGTGGGGGGAAGAGGTGGGCAACCAGGAATGGGTAAGGTAAGAGGCATTGTACAGAAGACAGCATATGTGTAAAGGCAAGGAGACCTGAAGAAGCACAACATACTGTTGAGGAGGAAGCAGTTTGCTGAATTGCAACAAGACAAGGGGAAAAGTAATAGGAGGTGAGGTTGGAGGTCTAAGATAAAGTAAAATAAAGATAACGGACTTGTGTGCCAGACTGAAAATAAGGTTTTATATAAGCTGAGATGAAGGGACTTTAATCAGAGTAGTGACATAACTAGATTTATTTCTGAGAACAACTAACTTCAGTGAAAGACAGAATATGGAATAGAGAAGGCCAGAGGCAGATTCATTAGCTAAAGAGACTATTGACTATCATTGCCTAGCCAAGGAATGAGCTAAAGCAACAGAAATAAGCATAACGTGAAGATAGAACTGAACAGACTTAGGTGTTAGGAAGGAGACAAATTCTATAGGAGTTACTGACTAGCTGACTATGGAGGTAAAGCAAGGGATAGCAGAGGATTGTGACATTTCTAATTTGGGACCTGGGGGGAACAGAATGACACTATGCTAGAGTAAATATAAGCAGAAGAGACGTTTGTGAGAGATGTTAGTGAGTTTAATCACAGAAATGCTGATTGTGAAGGACCTTTGGGACACAATGTTAACCACTTAATCTAGGACATAATCATGTGTTGTTGAATTAATTTGATGTGTTTATGTAGACTTCTCAACCAATGCTAAAATTTTTGCAGATCTTGGATTTTACTTCCTTCACATCACTCACATATAAAGACTTCATTTAAACAACAATAAAAACAAACCCCTGGTGAACCGATTTGATTTGTGGGGACCATGAGTCTGTACATAAATCTAGACACAATTTTATTATCTATTATAGGGTTAAGAAAAATCATCAAAATTTCTAGATTGCTATACACAAAGAATCCTAATATACTTTGTAAAATGAAGGCAATTAAGAAAGAAAAAAGATAACATTTCTATACATTTACTAGTAGCTAGAGGATATTTTCACCTGTAACTCCTGGTTTATCTGCTCTTTATCCTGGAATAATTAGTATCCAGTCTACTTGAGAAAATGACGCGATCCAAGTTCAGTCTTTTATTCACTAGTCACGAGGATTATGGTGTCAGATATTGGCACTTTCAGATAACGTATGGCCTTCAGCAAATTAAAAAGTGGATCCTTAGCTTAAAACTGCAGAAGAGGATAACAAGGCCTATCTCATAAATAAGAATTAAATGCTATATGTAAAGTGTCTGTAATTATTTCTGATATATAATAAGTAGGCAAGTTAATAGTTTTCCTTCATGAGTTCTTCATGAGTGGAGAGAAAAATCTGTATTTTTTTAAATATTGTTTTTAATATAAGACTTTGGATATTATATTTTAAAGTCATCTTCAAAGTTAGTAACGTATACTGGTTAAAATGTCAAATACTGAGGAGCGCCTGGATTGCTCAGTCGATTGAGCATCCAACTTCAGCTCAGGTCATGATCTCTGCTTCAGATCCTGTGTTTCCCTCTCTCTCTGCCCCTCCACCACACATGTGGTGCTCTCTCTCTCTCTCTCTTTCTCCCTCTCTCTCTCTCTCTCTCTCACACACACACACACACACACAAAATGGAAAAAAAAAGTCAAACACTGATATTAAGCCTAGACTAAAGTTTATTAGTCATGTGACCTTGATGGAGTTAGCTCAAATATGCTTTCTTATCTATAAAATGGGAATAAGGGAGCTTGGGTGGCTCAGTCGGTTAAGCGTCTGACTTCGGTCCAGGTCATGATCTCACAGCTCATGGGTTTGAGCCCCGCGTCGGGGTCTGTGCTGACAGCTGAGAGACTTGAGCCTGCTTCAGATTCTGTGTCTCCCTCTCTCTCTGCCCCTCCCCTGCTCATGCTCTGACATTCTCTCTCCCTCAAAAATAAATAAACATTTAAAAAAATTTAAAAATACAAAATGGGAATAAAAACTTTACTTACTTTGAAGGTGACTGTGTGTATTTGGTGACTGTGTGTATTAAAAGGCATACTGCACATAAACAATGTTATTATTATGTACCAGTTTGTATGTTAATCCAAACATTAGCTGCTATTATAACTATAAACACTGTAATCCATTTAGTGAAATATAAAAATATATGTCATTCTTACTGAAGAAATAAAACAACATATACACATGTGTATGTATACATGCATGTGTGTGTGCTCCCATGCATGTGAGGAAATGAAAGGGAACCAAGAAATTAAATTCAATACACTGAAAAAGATACCATAAAAAGTTGTATGTTGTAGGAAAACATAAATAAACTTTTAGTCAGAAATAAGATGCAGTGATAAAATTATTAACTAAATTTTAATCCTTGTAGAATAACTATCTAAACTGTCATTTTTAATGATCACAAGAAACATGGAAAAAATTTATAGGGTATTTTCATGTATTTTCCAGAAATAAGGACCTTAGGAATAACAGATTTTACATTGATAATATTTAACTCTAATCTGCTTTTAAGAAAGAAATACACAGATGGGCATTTATAGGTCTTTTTATTTTATCAATAAATAATGTAACAATAGCACAAATATTTTTCCCACACAGAAATGATATTTCTGACTTACCACTGATCACCTTATAAGTTTTTTTCCTCTTAGCAATAAAGATCCTTCACTGAGCTATTTATATTATTTTATCTGGACTCTCTTGACTCCCAACAACATGTTTGATAAGAAAATTGACTAAAATACATTTTATAATCCGTAACTAGGGAATTCTTTCTTCTGTGTTTAAACAAAAAGTCCTAAGAGTACTGGATTCATAACCCATCTCTCAGTGCCATGGTGAAAAAGTGTTTATGCATTAATACTAAATAGTTCAGCAACATGGGCATACTAGCTCATTAATCCAGATTTAATCATTTGAAATGAGATAACGGCATGTCCCTATTAGTCTAAAGTTCAACCCTGAATTTATCTATGAAGGAAACCAGCAAAAATAAATTAAGACCATAATAAGATTTAGAAGGAAATGTTTCTCCAATTTTACATACTATTTTCAAGCAGTCTTTAAACTGTTTTAGCAGCATTGATTTACATACCGCTACTTAATATGTGCATTACAAATAAGGCTGATTCATTCAGATATAGAGATGATTCTTCTTGGAAAGAGTTATATCACTATATACATCTGAAGTAAAGATGAATATATTTTTAAACAATTGCAAAAGTCACTGGATTACCTCAATTATTCTGATTTAGCAGTTCTCTCAAGTAGCTATCATTGGAAATCCTAGTCTAATGTCTATTAAACATTTGAGTAACTGTAGATATATTTTAAGAGCAAATATGTATATTTTGCTAAGACTAAAATAAGTCTTAAAGTCTTAATAAAAAATTTCATTAATTTGTATTATACATACCTACAGACCTAGGGGCTAAAATGTTTATTACTCATAACTTATTTCTTTCAATTTAAATGAGTAACCCAGTACAAACAACTGCGGTATTTTACAATCCTCATGCTCATTAATGTCACCGATTTGATATTTTGTAGCCAGGTTAAGAATTTAGTAGGTAATGCATTAGGTATTTATCCAAAGGATAAAAAAACACAGATTTGAGGGGGGTACATGCACCCCAATGTTTATCAATAATAGTCATTATCAATAATAGTCAAAGGATGGAGAAAGTCCAAATGTCCATTGATTGATGAGTGGATAAAGATATGGTGTGTGTATAAACACACAGGAATATTATTCAACCATCAAAAAGAATGAAATCTTGCCATTTGCAATGACACGATTGGAGCTAGAGTGTATTATGCTCAGTGAAGTAAGTCAGAGAAAAACAAATACCATATGATTCCACTCATACATGGACTTTAAGAAACAAATGAACATATGGGAGGCGGGGGGAAGAGAGAAAGGGAAACAAACTATAAGAGACTCTTGAAGACAGAGAACAACTGAGGGTTGATGGAGGGAAGTGGGTGGGAGATGAGCTAGATGGGCGATGGTTGTTAAGGAGGGCACTTGTTACGAGGGGCACTGGGTGTTGTATGTAAATGATACACCACTGAATTCTACTCCTGAAACCAACACTGCACTGTAGGTTAACTAAGTAGAATTTAAATAAAAATCTGAAAAACAAAATTTAGTAGGTAATGTATTGTAAGTCAAGTATCATGGAAAACCTTGTTCCTTGGCCAAGGGCAGAAATGGCATAATACATAAAACTCTAGAGAAGTGATTCTCAAACTTTAGCAGTAGGCAGAAGAATCCTGTAGGAATGCTTGTTAAAATGCAGATTCCACAGCCCAACTCACTGGAAATTCTAATATAGTAAGTTTGGGGTACACTGTGTAGTTTAATACGCAACTCAGGGGACTCTGAAGCAGGTGATCTAGGCGGTCATTAGTCTTCAAAAGGTTAAAAAATTCCCTGGTACATAAAGAAGGCCATAAAGGATTTTTCATTGACACTCTCCCTTAAAGGTCCAATACTTTTATTTATTTTTTAATGATTATTTTTGAGAGAGAGAGACAGACAGAGACAGAGCACAAGCAGGGAAGGGGCAGAGAGATAGGGAGACACAACATCTGAAGCAGGCTCCAGGCTCTGAGCTGTCAGCAAAGAGCCCAACATGGGGTTCCAACTCATGAACCACAAGATCATAACCTGAGCCAAAGTTGAAAGTTTAACAGACTGAGCCACCTAGGCATCCCAAGAGTCCAATACTTTTATCAGATTCTCAAACAGAGCCAAGACCCAAAACAGGGCAAAAGCCACATTGCCTTTGGTAGCCCTGAAGCCCCAGTAAAACAATCCCTGACCAGCAATGGGATTCCGACAACTTGTAAGATTTCTTCTAGTCTGGTTTTCTTTACCTTATTTTTATACTTAGAGGCAGTCACCCTGTAATTTTTATAAAATTACCAAATGCTAGTATAGAAACTTTATCAACATCACGTTTCTTTCCAAGAGACTTTGAGATCTGCAACTTCTCTTATTTACAGTTTGGTTTTTGAGTGTTTCTGTGGGGCTCTTTCCTCACCTTCCTAAGTTTGTTAAAATAAAGTAACTACATTACTGTTTATTTAATGTGGATTTTAGAGGAACTGCAGTTTAAAAAAAATAATGTAATGTGACTTGATAATGTAAAAGTTTAAAAATTGTCCTTGTTTTTGAGAGGCTAACTAGCTTCAGATATTCAATGGCATTATTTAAAGAGAAAAAAAAAAAAAGGCTCTTTGGCCTTTAACTTGAAGTTCCCTATAGTTTACTCATAGATGTGAGAAATGTTCTATCTTTAGGTCATAAACCCCTTTTCTTCCTCATAGAGGCATATACTTCTCATCAGTTATGTAAAGGAAGACTTAACTTTAAAGTGTTATTCAGGCACTAAAAACAAATGGTAGGAAAAACTGCCAAGAAAGGGTATAGAGAGATGTACAATCACTGAATTTTTAGTGTAGCAGTGCCTTGTTCATCAGCATGTTTAGTTATTCTAAAGACTATTATGTAGGAAAAAGGAAGAAAATGTTTTTTTCTGAACCATGGTAACATCTATCTAATAGCTCTTATTATAATAGTGTTTACTATTTCTATCCCCATAGATTCTTATAAAAAAGAAATTCTGCATTTTTAAAAAAGAATACTATATGCTAATCACTTATCTGCAACTTGACTGCTCATCTGAGGCTGAGTAGTGAACAGTATTTTTGTACATCTCTTATGTATTTGTTCACAATGAAAGATAAGGAGCAAATCAGGAAATGAGCCATCTCCCTTAGGTGGCCAGAGCTTTTCTATCCTTTCCCTTTCTCTCGGAGTAAAAACAGTTAAAGACACATTTAACTTGTTAAGACTATTCTGTCAGAAGATGCCAATGTGTATGCTTCCTTCACCTCTATTTAAGGAAAAAAATCCATTCCCCTAAAGGAATTTCAAGTACAAGCCAACAGGTATTGAAAGTTTTTTGTTTATGCTTTTGGAGTGGGAAGGTTGAAGGAAAGCAGAAGAAAGGCAGTGGAGACAAGGAGACAAGGAAGAATCTTCTTTTGCCTCAGTAATCAATTTCTGCATCAAAACATGTGTAACCTTACTTGATTTAGAGTAACAGGGTGGCAGCTGTGTAAGATATGCCTGAGTGCATGTGTACACTGGGACAAGGGGGAGCACTGTTACAGAGGATAGCCTGTTAATGCCCAGTTCTCATCTTTCTCCCTAAGAAAGACTGTACATTATGGCATGGGGTAGCTTTTTTGGAGGTCCACTGCAAGGCACTTCAGGACATGAATGGCTATATAATTGGCTATTTTTAACTATTACTTTCTGGGACTTCTAAACTCACTTCAATTTCACCTAATTGAAAAAAGTCCCCTCTCCCTTTTTTTAAATTTTTTTTTTAATGTTTATATTTGAGAGAGAGAGAGAGAGAGAGAGAGAGAGAGAGAGTGCAGGGGAGAGGCAGAAAGAGACAGAGACAGAATCTGAAGCAGGATTCAGGCTCCAAGCTGTCAGCACAGAGCCCAATACAAGACTGAAACTCAGGAGCCGTGAGATCACGACCTGAGTGGAAGTCAGACACTCAACCAACTGAGCCACCCAGGAAAGAAAGGCCCTCTCCTAATACTCCCCTGGGCTGAGCAAGGATGAGTGCTCTCAGCTATCCTGCTCTAGTCTAAGCAACCAGAGCTGAGAATCTAGAAGCCACTCTCACAGGAATCTTCACCACATTCCATTATCAGTTACAAAACAAGTTAGAGTCCAGATTCTGCAGTGCCATCAGCCTTCCAGCAACCTGTGATCCTGGTGTTTAAGGATCTCTCAAGTGAAAGGCATGAAAATGTTAACCCAGCAGACCTTAGCCTAGAACAATAATTTTCAACACTGGCTGCACTTTAGCATCATCTGAGAAACTTTAAAAAATAATAATAATACAAGAATCCTCATCTTCAGATATTCTGATTTAAACTTTATGGCTGGTCTTTGATGATTTTAATGTGTATCCATTAGAAATACCACCTTACATCTAGGAGGAAGAAGTGTGCAAAAACAAACAAAAAGTATTGCTTTGACATGTCAAATTGTTAAGAATGAGATAAGCAATTAATAAATAGTGGATGTATACATATGATAAAGATTAAAATGTGTTATAAAATCTGATACTAGTGTTTGGAGAAATAAAATAGAAAAAAACAGCTGTATTAAAAAACTATTATCGGGGCGCCTGGGTGGCGCAGTCGGTTAAGCGTCCGACTTCAGCCGGGTCATGATCTCGCGGTCCGTGAGTTCGAGCCCCGCGTCGGGCTCTGGGCTGATGGCTCAGAGCCTGGAGCCTGTTTCCGATTCTGTGTCTCCCTCTCTCTCTGCCCCTCCCCCGTTCATGCTCTGTCTCTCTCTGTCCCAAAAATAAATAAACGTTGAAAAAAAAAAATTAAAAAAAAAAACAAAAAACTATTATCATCATTTATAGCAATTATATATTATATTTGCCTAATTATGAACTTCAACAATGACTCTAAACACCATTAAATGTATAAACCATGTTAGTTTTCATTAATTAGATTACAAAAATACAGAAACAGAATCAGAGGACTAGATACTCTGTGCATACACCATATGCTCACATTTAGTGGACATGAACTTCTTTATAATTTAAAATAATTAAGGAAGATATTACTTATCAGTAGGGTGCTCTGATTAAATACTGTACTAGACAATAGCCCAGTATTATAGACCACTGGATTCCGTTTTGCTAAATGAAGAGCAATAGCACATACACAAACTATCAAACATTTTGAAACATAACTAACAGGCCAGTGCTTTTGTGCTTAATTGATACTCACACAATAATGTCATCTTTATATATAAAACTCATTATTCTATGTATTATTTTCATTTGGACTGTAAAAACTACTTTCAAAGATAACAAAATTAAAGAATATACAGTAGTACTCAAAATGAATATATTCAGAAGTTAGATTCAAACAGAGTTTCTATATGCAGAATATCTTTTCATTAGCTTATGATTAAAATTTCAGAAATGTTTTACCCTCATTTCTGATTACTATTCAAGCAGCAGTGGCTTCTGACATTTCAGCACTGAGTTTTCTTCTCTCTTTTAGTTAGCCCAGGGTAGGAAGTGATTTTAAAAACACTTAAGTGCATCAGAAGAGCTTTCTATTTAAAGGAATTCTTCAGTGAAACCTTTTTCATCATTTACTTTACAGTCTTTATAGGTTCAATTTTTCATGTAACAAATTTATTAAAATTTGGCATAATAAAGTGAGTACAGTATGTGTCCCTAAGGGACAAAAAGCACAAATATATACCCCCCAAAATATAAAACATACAGGAAACATTATGCCGTAACTATAAATAATGTAATAATATAAAGTAAATACTTTAAAAAAGTTTCTTATAAATCAAAATATCTTCATATCATTATTATCTGGAAGAAAGATATAGTATTACTATTTCTGAGATGACAGATCTAAGGTTGTAAAGCAGAATATGTGTTTTTAACTTCCAGCTATTTTATCTGTCGTCTGTTGCACCACCTTTCTCCTTTACCATATGCATTGTAGGTGGGATGCTTCATGTTGTTACTATGTCTAGCTTTGCAGAATCAACTTTCAAACTCTTTTATTTACTTCTCAAATGTGATCCTATAATTGTGCTTTATTGTCCCCAAGTCAAAGTAAGTTACTAGGATTTGTAGTTTTTCTATTTAATATCCTTGAAGAAAAATTCAAACTTAAACTATAACATCAAAAATATAGAAATTACAATGGAAACAAAGATGAAATCATATAACTTTCTTACAAATCCTTGTAATTTATCTATTAGTTTAATCAAAACTTTATTTGTAATTGGAATATCCTTTATAATTTATTATGAAGCCTTTCTTATCAGATACACCCAAGATTAGTGAATACAAACAGGATTTCAAACCAGTATTAATCAAAAGTATCCCAGGAAAAATTGTGTCTTTAATCTTTTAGCATCCCATTTTTCTTTTTAACCAGCAAAGTACACTGTAGCTTAGCAAATTCAAGATAATTAAAGTAAACAACTTTCTTTACTGAGAAAAAACCCAGAATAAACCCCTGAAAAGTTATAGTGGACAAGAGCCCCAAGAACCATACAACCAACATAATGGTTTACAGGGGCACAGAACTCCCTTTTAAAAATTTTGTACAAATATGGATGTACTGTAAAAAACTATTTAGTAAATGTTAAAGGAAAACCAAAGGAAATTTAAAGAAATTCAAATAAAGTAAAAACAAGCACAAAGAAATAAATTTAAGAAGTACAATTTCTCAAAATACATAAACTATGTTCAAGTCCAAAGTGTCTGGTTCAAATTTTTAGGTACCTTGCCTTACTTTCTTCTCTTTCAGCTTCCTGTTTTAATCCAAGTGGCAAATATAAAAAGTCCAGGAGGCAGGGGACCTCAGTCTTAGATATACCACTTGCTATATGGCCTTGGATATACCATTCACCTTTTCTAGTAACAGATTTCTATTTCTTCACCAGTAAAACTAAAACACTGAAAATTACATGCCTTTATTATTATCATCTCGAAATGTCTGTCTTACAACTCAACTTGTATCTCTATTCTCTAACTACCTGAAACACTTGTTTAGTCTTTGTAATGTGGATCACTCTTGAGCATCTTGGTCCCTGTCTGTCTTATTTATTGCTGAGTAACTAACTCATAGCAAGTAATCAGTATTTGTAGAGCAAGTAACTGAATGAATGAATGGAATTTATGCTTCTCTATACCACTATGAAAAACCCAAGATTATTTCTTGACTCCTAGGTCTCTCTTTACCTAACTACATATATAATATGAATCAACACAACAATCCATGTTTTCTCTCTCTTTGAGAAAAATTCCTGCTTAGAAAAATACTACTATTCCCTTGAGTTAGAATTTGATGTCCCTTAGCCACTGTTAGCCTAAAATGTCCACAATAATCTCATGTAAAGAGATTAATTCTTTTCACAAGACAGAACTTAAAAAAAAAAAAAGACTTAGACATAACTTGATTTTTTTAGCAGAAACATAAAAGTGGTTTAATGGCATCAGAATTTGCAAAATAAAGTAACTTGAGTTTTCAAACTAGGTTGTCAGTTGATTAGGATTCCTGAGTCTATGCCCCCAATCATCAGAATGAATATATCAAAATACCAGAGAGAGAGAGCAAGTGTGTGCACAAGCATTTTATAGAAGTTGTTTACAAAATATAAACATTATTTCATGTGGAAAGTAGCAAGGTCGTTGCCTTTCCGTTAATTATCTTCCTATTTTAAATACATATGAAATTATATTTGTTTAATTTTCTATAATGAAAGTGACATTTTTGTAAAAATCCCCATAAATGTTAGCAAATTATTAGACTGGAATACTAAACTTTAAGTTTTGTTATTTTTAAAAAGAAAATTCATAATAAATTATTGTACACGATAATCCTACCTCCTAAGCAACTATGAACAATAATTACAAACTTGAAATTAGATACTATTATACTACTTGTCTAAGAAATCATTTACAATTCTCTCTCAAAGAGATGGTTCTGAGTCTTTTGGTCTTAATCTTACTATTTTCTGTTTCCCAATCAGGCTGTTTATCACTTTCTTAATGCTGAATTATAAACACCACATAATATTTTAAACAACTAAAGAACAACTTTTTAATGTTTCTCTCACGTGTCTTTACAGAAACATACTGTTCTTATAATCCTACTACTTTTCAAAAGCTAATTGTACAATAATTTACTCTTTGAAATTGGAATTACTTTTCACAGAAACGAAATATTAACAATGATGGTTAAGTTTCTAGGATGGCTTGGAAAACTACATTGAGCCCATAAAATATAGTATGACATAGTGACAATATGAGAAACAGGGAAGGAGTTTTTTAATTAGTTCAGGGGGGGGGGGGGGGGGGAGCCATTGATACCTTTAAAAAAATACTCGATCCTTAAATATCCAAAGAGATAGCTTTAATCTAATCCCATTTATTTTTTTCTTATTTTATTTAAATTTTTACTTATTTATTTTTGAAAGAGACAGAGCAAAAGCAGGAGAGGGGCAGAAAGAGGGAGACACAGAATCTGAAGCAGGCTCCAGGCTCTGAGCTATCAGCAGGGAGCCCGAGGCGGCTAGACTCAAACCCATGAACCACAAGACCATGACTTGAGCTGAAGTGGGACGCTTAACCAACTAAGCCACTCAGTCGCCCCATTAATCCCATTTAAAACATTATTTTCATACAAGTTTTCAGTGAATAAAACTTAAAAGGACACATCCACGGAAACACAAGCCAATAAAATTTTTGAAGAACAGAGTAATATAACTTTAACATTTATTTTGCCAACAAATAGGTGTGTTGTTTGAATACTTAATAAAGAGCAGACATAGCTGGATCAAAATACTGGCACATGAAATGTTCTGAATTCTAATTTAGTCTTTCTACTAACTTTTCTACTACCATGCTTTAAAAGGTATGAACTTTCTGTATGTCTCTGTTTCTTTATGGGAAACAATGGGGAAGTTTTTCCCACTATGTTTCAACAATAAGATAAAAAATTTAAAAATAATGTAAAGAATTTGGAAAATACAAAATCCTAAATAAAAGTCTGACATGGTTTTCAAGGAACTGTAAATTAAACTGAATTTGTTTTATTCTGCAAATGAAAAATTACCAAGTTAGACACTCACCATATTTAAGCCATCAGTTTTTCAATATATAATTGCTAGAACAGTTAATGTTTTTAACAGTAGTGCCAGACATTTTTAAAGATAATATCTACATATATATGTGTGTGTGTACATATACATATATATACATATATATGTATATGTACACACATATACATATATACACACACACACACACACAAATATATATATATATATACATACATACATATACAAATGTACACACACACACACACACACACACATATATATTACATACCCTGATCTTATTAAACAATCCTGAGGTGGGCATAATTATTACACCTATTTTACTAACGATGAAACTGAGGCAGATAGGAAATGGTAGAATAAGGATTTGAATCCAGACAGACTGGCTCTCGAGTCCAAGCTCTTAACTTTTTAAAAAATATTGCCTATTGTTTTTTAATTAAAAAAAATTTTTTTTGAGAGAAAGAGAGTGCAAGTAGGGGAGAGGGGCAGAGGGAGAGACAGAATCTTAAGCAGGCTCCATGCTCAACGAGAAGCCTGACATGAGGCTTGATCCCACAACCCTGGGATCATGACCTGAGTTAAAATCAAAAGTCAGATGCTCAGCTGACTGAACCACACACATCCCCTAATACTGCCTTAAGTTTGATGTGGAGAAACTAGACAAAGAAAAGTAACCTATTTATATATTATTTCACTTAATAAGAATTACCAAAAGCACTGCTGTAAGCTAGGAATAGAATATTTACATTAATGAAGTATGATCATTTCTTCAAATTTCTCTAATACCTGAGCCCAGCAGTATTTATAGGTACCCATTTTATTAGCTGAGCGCAGGAAAGCAAAAGTAAAGAGTAGATTAGGTCCTCATGGGTAGAATTTCAGGGAAAGTTTTAAAGTATTTTTAGGAGTAATGGATAAATTTTTTTAAAAAGAGGAGAAAAAATTAAATTCATAATTTCACAAAGATTCTGAAATGTGGTTATTACTAATAATAGAAGCAAAGAAAGAAAAGGAAAGGAAATTAAATTTTAGTGAATGTCCACAACATGCTATGACTTCATATGCACTCTATTATTTAATAATCATAACT
The DNA here is from genome assembly GCF_007474595.2 of Lynx canadensis. Lineage (NCBI taxonomy): Eukaryota > Metazoa > Chordata > Mammalia > Carnivora > Felidae > Lynx > Lynx canadensis. Next base: position 138,509,232 of record NC_044310.1, on the reverse strand, counting down.
GTGTGAGAATGGAGTCACTATGCTAATTTTACAGATAATCCCCCAAGTTCAGAACCTTAACAGCTCACCAAAGGCTACATACTATACGCTCAGTATATGGAGCCAGTGCTCAAACTGAGGACTGCTTCTGAAGCTCTAAAAGTTGCTACATGTTAAAAAAAAAAAAAAAAAAAAGTATGGTTATCACTGATCATCTGTGAATACTATAGTTGTACTATATAGCTTTTTAGTATATCTCAAATTCTGGAATTGTGATACCTCCAACTTTGTTCTTCTTTCTCAAGATTGTTTTAGCTATTCAGAAGTGTTTGTGTGGTTCCATACAAATTTTAGTATTATTTGTTCTAGGTTAAAAATGCTGTTGGTATTTTGATAGGGATTGAACTGAATCTGTAAATTGCTTGTGGTAGAATGGACATTTTAACAATATTATTTCTTCTAATCCCTGAGCATGGGATATCTTTCCATTTGTTGTGTCATCTTTTTTTTTTTTTTTTTCTTTTTAGAGGGGAGAGAGAGAAAGAGTGAATGCATGCACGCAGGAGAGGGGCAGAGGAAGAGAGAATCTTAAGCAGGCTCCATACCCAGCATGGAGCCTGACACAGGGATCGATCTCACAATCATGAGATGATGATTTGAGCGGAAACCACACTTAACCCAACAAGCCACCCAGGCACCCCTGTGTCATCTTCAATTTCTTTCATCAGTGTTTTATAGTTTACAGAGTACAGGTCTTTCACCTACTTGGTTAAGTTTATCCCCAGGTATTTTATTCTTTCTGGTCTAATTGTAGATGGAACTATTTTCTTAATTTCTCTTTCGGCTACTTCATTATTAGTATATAGAAATGTGACCATTTCCACGTATGAAACAAATAAGTCACAGGAATAATAGGTACAGAAGAGGGAATATAGTCAGTGGTATTGTAATAGTGTTGCATGGTGACAGATGGCAGTTACACTTGTGGTGAGCACAGCACAACATACAAAGTTCTTGAATCAATGTTATCTACCTAAAACTAATATAATGTGTGTCAACTATACTCAAATAAAAAATTAAATAGTTCATTCCAAATATAAAATATACAGAGAAACATACTATGGAATATTTAATTTTAAGCATAAATTTCCTAACCTTTCTTTTCCAAAGCTATAGGTTTGTAACAGTTTAAAGTGCTATTTGTCTCACTTTTACATTCTTAACAGACTTTTTTGTATTGGTGCTTATAAGCAGTGCATTATATGAAGAATATACTTCTGAATGTTTTTTCTGGTCGTTAAGAGGATTAAATAAGATAATGTATGTAAAACACTTAGCAAAGTGAATGGCAAAAAGTAAGCACTTGATACATGTTAGTGATTTACTACTGCAGTAAAAAATCCTACCCAGCATTCTTTAATCATAATCATATTTTTCTTTGAGAAAGAGAGTGCACATCAGGGAGGGGCAGAGCAAGAGGGAGAGAGGATCCTAAGCAGGCTACACGCCCAGCGCACAGCCTGGTGTGGGGCTTATCCTCAGAACTGTGAGTTCATGACCTGAGCCGAAATAGTCAGATGCTTAACCAAAGTCACACAGGTGCCCCATAATCTTACTTTCTAAACTTAATTTGATAAAGGAACTTTGGTGGGGGTGTGTCATACCTATTAACTTATCAGAGAACTAGCGATCTCTGGAACACACTTTGATAGAAAGAAAAACAGGAAGGTGTAAATGTAAAACATAGAACATATCAATCCCTAAACAATTCCCAAGTGATTCCTCATTTCTGTTTAAAAAGTACCTTGACCCGTCAGAATTATTAAATTAATTTGGTAAACTATCTTTTCAAACACAGTAAGCTTCCCAAACACTTATGGTCTATGAATCATCAGTGGTCAGCTAGACACTGCATGAAAAATAAACCAATGTTACTGATACTGTCTCATTAAGAATGCTTTATAAATTAGTTAAAAGACAAATAAGTGAATAAATAACACAAACTCAATTCTGTAGTTTTTAATTTTAGATGTTAACTTGCTTTAAAACTGTGGTTTGCCATTTCTGAAAACGCCAGAAAGTGAAGTTCAAGATCA